>NC_090937.1:848220013-848845013 GCF_040938575.1 Ambystoma mexicanum
TACTTAAAAAGACAATCAAGAAGACCAGGAAGATGACGTAGAGACATGCCTACCTCTAACACCCAGAGCAAATCATCGGTGTGGCAGTTCTTTACTTCTGTTGGAAATGTACGAAAGTTACCAAAGTGAAATGCACTGAGTGCAACTACTCAGTTGCGGACAACCTGGGCAGTTCTCCTATGGGACCACCTCCATGCGCCGCCACACCAAATCCAACCACCGCAATGCTCTCAGAAAGGATGTCCTTCCTCTACCTCATCATCCTCAACCAATGCTGTAACCAAACAACCTACATCTGTGAGACACAAAATCCCACCACCTACCTTGCAAGCAATAAAAGAGGATGTTGATCCATATCTTTCAAAAACAACAGTTATCTGTTTATACTGTAACCCACCACTCTGGAAGGGGGAGCAATCTCAAAGTGCTTTTGAAGCTGTAATGAAGGAGCATGACAAACACTGCCCTCTACCTTCGATTTAACACACGCGCAACATCTTCCCCTGTCCACCTGCCCCTCCATATCTGTGGTTCATGCCCCTTTCCTAATTTCCCTCACCGCCTTACTTTCTGGCTTCTCCTGAAAAACAAAACAAAAAGAACTACCTTTCACAGTTAAAAAATAGAACTGAATAAATAAGCTTATAGACTCCATCTACTTTACGTTTTTCAGTAAAGTAGTTAGATTGAATACGATTCTAATGGAAATAATGGACAATTGTATACTAGAGAAAAATGAAAAAGGACAGAAACAAATTTCGGTCCAAAATTTTTCTCTCTAGTATACAATAAACACCATAATCCAATGCTGTTTATAACTATCCACAGTCTCTGCATTCCCATGTCTAGCCCATGCCTTATTAGAAAACCCAGAGTGTACATGCACTCCATCACACAAAACAGCCCTTATACTCTTTTTACTGTGGCAGGAACAAGGACTGTTACTATTATGTTTGTAACACTCCCTCATTGCCTGCTTTAAACTAGTCACACATATATCCACCAATCACTTAAAAAAACCCTGTACATCTAGCCTATCAACAAATTAAACTTCCACCCACCAACTGCCACTTAACAATGTTCTACAAATCTTTTGCAACTACATTTCCCATACTTGTACAAAGAAATTGTACATAGTGCCCCTATAAATGCACATATGCATTGTGCCGTGACAGGGGTGAATAAATTAAAGGGACAGTATTGATGAACAAGTGCTCATGGGAGCCCAGGAGGGAAGTGCCAAAGGATCCCAAGATGGGAGGCCACTAGCTAACTGCTGGGACAGAGGAGTCCCAAGGGCGGGGTACATGTTAACTGTAACGTCCCTTTTACTAAATTTTCTCTGTCAATTGAATACGTTTTCATAAGTGAAAATGTTTCATAATGTTACATCACTGTATCAATTATAAATAGTTACTCCTATAACATATATAAAAGAACTATAAACCTCCTTTAACAAACATATTTTTTACAAAGCAAACTTATGTGAGTCGTTATCAGCAGCGCATACCCCAATGAGCAAATCAGAGTAGATATTTGTACTTGCCGAAGACCAGGCCCCCTGCTCATGGCAGAAAAGTTATATCACTGTTTTTTGTACTTACGTTTTGACAATTTCAAAAATGTAAAACACAGGACAGATTTCCAAAAGCATCCTTTCAGGTCCTTGCTGATGCTCCTCACGCAACTTTGCCACAATCCCATGCAGCACTGTGGGCTGCAGCCGCAAGCAGATTTATTTTCCCATTTAAACCTAAAGCTTTGGCCATGCTGCATGCCTCAATAAATCAGAATCAGAGTAGGCATTTGTCCTGGCCCAGGCCCATTGTTCATGCACCAAACTATTTTTTGTGCTACTGCCATGGCAGAAAAGTTGTATTTCTATTTTTTGTACTTACATTTCAACACTTTCCCCAAAAACAAAACATAGGATAGATTTGCAGATTTGCAAAAGCATCCTTTCAGGTCCTTGCTAATGCTCCTCGCACTGGTTTGCTGCAATCCCATCCAGCACTCTTGTTCCAATTTTATCCTAGATCTTCGGCCATGCCTCATGCCCCAATACCTTACTTAGAATAGGTATTCATCCTTGCCGAGGGCCAAGCCAATTGTCCATGCACCAAAATGATATCACTATTTTTTTTGCTTACATATGGACACTTTGGAAAAACAAAACTCTATGCAGATTTGCAAAAGGTCCTTGCTCATGGTCCTCAGGCAGATTTGTTGTAATTCAGTGCAGCACTTCAGGCTGTACCTGCATGCAGAATATGTCTTCCCATGCAAACCTAGGGTTCGGCCTTGCTGAATGCCCCAAAAATCAAATTAGAGTACACAATTATCAGGTAATTGCAGGGCAGTAGAATGGGTAGATCACTTTGCTTCATCTAGTACTTTAAACAGATTAACCTGCTGCTGGTCATGGGGTTCTTTTGTGAAGGTGCCCTTCCTTCTTCAAGTGTTAGGTTTCGAATAGGAGAGTGAGCCCTGTTCACCTCAGCGCTGGGTTATTCAATAAGTAACTGTTGTCATAATGAAGCAGTCTATAAAATCATTCTTGATGCTATATTTATTGATAGAAGTTAGCCGACATGTGATTCGACTCTCTAGTGTCTTTCTCAAGGCATGTGCATTTTGGGTCAGTCATTGCTGTGACGCTGTGGAAATGAGTCCTGCATTCAATCCCAATATCTTGTCCCACTGTGGTCGCAAATAAGGGTGGTTAATGATTTTAAGGGGTGGCCTGCTGACCATGTGGTCACCTGGTTCGTCGTACTTGGTAATTATCTGCTGATTATCAATGTCTCTGAGTGTATGCAGCGATAGTCACAGCGATCTGTTGATGGAACCCTGTGCAGCACTTCGGGCTGCAGCCACAGACAGAATTTTAGCCATGGGCAGAATTTCTTTTCCCATTCAAGCCTATGCTGATTCTGAAAACCTTCACCACATCGCCAGTACCTGGTAGCCATGGCCACTTTAACCCCATTGCCAGTCCTTCGTGGTTGACTCTGACATTCTGGCCACTGCCCATGGCCAGAGGCTATGACTCGGAAATTGTGGGCATTGTGCATTGCCACCGGCTATACCTCACTCAACAAAGGTATATCACTATTCTTTGTACCTACATTATGAAACTTTTCAAAAAATAAAACACGGACACAATTGCTAAACCATGCTTTCAGGTACTTGCCAATGCTTCTTGCACAACTTTCCTGCAAATTCATCCATGTTTTATTTTTTGAAAAGTGTCAATATGTACGTACATAAAATAGTCATATAACTTAGATCAGAGTGTCAAACTGGATATTAAATTATGCCTCCTATTGTAAACAATTGTATGTATATTGGTCTACGCCAAGTTGCTTAAAACTGTACGCAAATAACTCTCTACAGCAAGGTCTTGACCTTAGAAATTGATGTAGGAAGCCATCTTGAATCAAACCACCATTTTAGGTTCTCTTGCTGTGTAAAAGTCACCCTGTACATCAAAATGGTGGACGATGCCATTCTGAACAGAATCTGGTCGACATGACCTCCGTACAGCTAATGTATAACTTGCCTACAGGCCACATGTTAGGGTCGTGAACTGAGACCTTGTCCTTCTGTTGACCTGTGTGTAAATGTATTACCTGTATCGACGGAACTGATCTATGCGCATACTGATGTATATATTAGAATATTGACCTGGCAGAGACCCTAGACCAGTAATAAATTTATGGAATGGTTAACCCGCAAAAGGGTTGGACAACATGCTGGAGAAATGTATAAAAGCCTGAATGTCCCAATGCACAGTCTCTCACTGAATACATCGAACCCCGTTGAAGTTCGTTGTGTTGTACTGAGGGCCGATAGCTATCCGATTTGTCATTGACTTTGTCATTGCTTGACCTTAAAATAAAGTACTTTGTATGTTCCTTTGTAACCGGTGTTTGGTGTGTTTCCTTTGGGTTTCCCGGCCTCATATTATCTTTTCTCTTTTCACAGTTGGCGCCCGAATAGGGACCCTCAAGATTGATGCCGGACCATTGAAGGTTGACGCATGCTATCGGACCGGGATCGGACGGTGTGATACTACGGGCCCGACTGAACGAGACGCAACACCTCTACAGCGCTGCACGATCCGATCCTTGGACGATAGCCGTGCGGTCTGGGACGGCATCTTGACGAGGGTCCACTTTTGAGGCGGGCAGATTTGCCGAAATCACCAAACACAAGGTAAAATTTGTTAGGTAAGTTCTTTGATAAACCGTATGGTCCTCCTTAGGTTTGGTTAGGTGAGTCGTGACCCGACTCTTAATTTAACCCTGACAATTTGAATTTGGCGCATTGTATCTGCAGACACAATTATTGACCAGGTAACACCAAGCTTTTGAGAAATGCCTGGAATTGTCTAGCTGCTTTAGGGCATTATTCCGCAGCGATCGACAATCTTTGTAGAGGAGGGGTCGCCGGCGTTTACTATGTATTGTAAACATGGCATTGGAAGTGTAGTATTTAATCATATTTGGCATAGACAAACCAGACATGCCTCTGAACTTCAGTGGCCAATCAATGGTAGTTTTGAGATCCCTCGTATTGAATACTTAGAGTCGGTCTTGTTAAAGAAAAAGGCCAGACCCGCAGCATTTGATGTTCTACAGAATGGAAAAAAGAAGCGTTGCAGCAGCTTAAGAGTAGGGATAAACATGCGCGCCGTCATAAAACGAACGCTGAAAAGGCATTGTTATATGATCAGCACAAACAGTCGGAGTCAGTTAGGAATATGGATAGGACTTTCTCACTAGGTATTCAGAAAATCTATCCTTCTAAAGACCTTCATGTTTATGACAAGTTTCTCGACAAATTGTTAAACGATATTCCTCTTCCTGTTGCTTTGCCTCTTCCTGCTGTTATTCCTGCTCTCCCTGCTCAACCTGTTGCTCCTATTCTTCCGGCTGTTGTTCCTCCGCCTACTCTACTACCTCTTCCCATTGCACCAGTAATAACACCTCCATTGAATCTGCCTGCACCTCCACTCCCTAGTGGTTCTGTACCGACTATAGTTGATCGGGGTGCAGGGTCGAAGGTTGTTACTCGTAATACTGTCCCTACAGATAAAAAACGGGATTTGTTTGCATGGGCTAAGCAGTGTATGGAGAGAGATGATCGAGCTAATGGTTTTGCCACACTGTCTAATATGGATAATTTTCCTGAGAAAAATGTTTTTATTGAAGGTTTAGGGATTAATTTATGCGTAATGTGGGGTAAATTAAATAATGTGGATCTCCCACAAGGGCTGAGGTATCTGAATACTTTAGCACTATCAAGAGATACTGTGGAGAAAGTACATGAGCATGTCAAGAGGTTGTTTGAGTATAGGAGAGATTTGGAGAAGTTACGGAATGAGGATGACGAAGAAGAGAGTATGTATGTACAGAAACGATTTCTTCCGTGTCGTAAATGGGCATCTGAGGAAGCACAAATTTGTACAAGAGATACGATTAGATGGATTTCGGATTTATCGATAACTCCAGTTGAGGTATATGACACATATAGTTAATATACGCTAGAAATGCAGAGAAAGGTGATTCAGGTAATGGTAGAGTACCTGCAGGATGAATGTGTGAGGAAGAAGGTTAGTTGTCCCACAGAGTTACTGGGTATTTATAAGAGAGCTTTTTCACTTGACACTTCTTCGACTAGTTTAGCGCTCGACTTAGCTCTGTTGCTTAGTAAGCGTTCGGAGTTGCCTATATCTCAGTTGCCTATGAGAGAGGTACCTCTGACATTTGTCCCAAAAGTTGAGATTGCCGCTAATGCTGCAGCAGGTATAGCTGTTGTCGACATTCCTGCACATTATGTATCACAGTTTGTTCACGTCCCGTTTTCACAACAGGAAGTGAACACTATTAGGCAATCTATTCCCGACATTAGAAAAAATCCGACAGGATTCTATAAAGAAATAAAGTGCATCTTGCAGTCCTCAGTGTTCACCCTAGGTGATATTGACTTGTTATTCCCTGTACTCCTGCCCGTAGATTTGTGGAAGCAGGTTAGAACAATAGATGATGCACCTGGGTTGGGAGATACGTGGGCTAATATAACTAGGCTTGATGGGGAAAGGACAGCTGGTGAGAGACCGCCTCAGGTGATACTCACTTTGCCTGACAGAATCATTGCGAAATTAAAAACTATAATTCCCGAAAAAAAGAATTATTTGGGACAAGTTTACGGCCTGTGTCCAAGGAAAATCTGAGGGTGCCACCGAGTTCTTTAATCGGTTCGAACAAGTATTCTCGGGCTTCAGTGAACAGGATTTAGGCACAGAATCTGGGAAAAGGTTATTTGTAGACAAATTCGTGCGTGAATTGCTGCCTGACATCCAGTCACAGATTATGTCTTCCGAGAGTGCTTGGCAGGCGAAATCCCAATCAGAAGTACTGCACATGGCTCAGTACTATGAGAACCGTGTCAATAATGAAAAAGATAGAGTAGAAAAGAGAAAAGGAGACTTAAAGACTAAAGTATTGTTACAACAAATTGTTAGAGGCCCCAGAGGGGGTAGTTCGCAGATTAGAGGTCAGTATGTTCCACAAGGGAATGTGCCCTTGGGTCCTGTGAACATTAACCAGTGTGCCTACTGTCGCCAGGAGGGTCATTGGCGTGCACAATGCCCCGTCCTTCGACAGAGGTCGAATAACACATTTGGGAGTATGGGTAGATGACCCAGAGGTCGCCCCGGGGTGGGGGGCCCTCGTAGAAGTCAGTTTTCACAGGATCCTCAGCAACCTTTTTCACAGGACAATCAGACTTTGAATGTGGATACTAGAAACATATTCAATCACCCTTCTGCTGCTTACCTCTCTGAGGAGTTTCCTTCTGATGATATTCTGTTTAGTTAGGATTGCCGAAGCAGGCTTTGGAACCTACACCTATTCCCGTTAGTCAGAAAGGTCCCTACGTTGAAATGGTAGTGGGAAATAGGAAACATCAGTTCTTGATAGACACTGGAGCACAGAAGTGCTTCATTGATCATTCTCGGGTTCCAAACATTCCAATGTCAGGGCAAACCAATGTCTCCATAGGGTTTTCTGGCACACCAGGCATTTGTCCGGTTTCTTCGTCGGTACCTATTTCTTTGGGTCCCTTTACGGACCACTGTCCATTTCTTTTGACTTCGAATTGTGGAGAGAATTTGTTGGGGTTGAATCTGTTGAAGGAATTAAATGTGGTAATTCATTGTTCATATGATGGAGTGCGTTTAACGATTTCAACACAGCAGTTTTCTGTTTCATAATTTTTGACTAGACCTTTGCCACCAGAATTCAGTAATGTCCCGGAGTGTTTGTGGGTGGCTGACGACAATGATGTCGGTGTTCTACAGATTGAGCCTGTTAGAATAGTCTTGAAACATGGTATTAAGCTGCCACGTATTCCGCAGTATAAGATCTCGGTTAAAGGTGAGCAAGCTTTGAAGAGCATTGTTTCTGATTTTGTGCATCGTGGGGTGATTGAGGAGATTACAGGAATTTTGTGCAATAGTCCGATCCTACCCGTGTACAAAAAAGGCGATAATGCTATTCCGTTTAGTTTTATAATTTATTTTGCGTGCCATCAATAGAGTTGTTGCTCCACAATTTCCAATTGGGCCTGATGTGACGACGATATTAACTATGATTCCAGCTACAGCTACTTACTTTAGTGTTGTGGACCTGAAGAATGCTTTCTTCAGTGTTCCTATACAGAAGGACAGTAGATATTTTTTCGCGTTCACCTTAGGGGGACGCTCCTTCACATTTACTTGTGCACCTCAAGGTTACACCGAGAGTCCTAGCATTTATAGTAGGGCCTTGAAAGAACAGCTTGATACTCTTGAATTACCCCCTACTTGTACGCTGCTTCAGTACGTTGACGACGTGCTTTTAGCATCAGATTCTGAGAGCTCTTGTAAAGAGGGCACTGTATTGTTGCTCATCCATCTAGCTAAGCATGGTCACAAAGCTTCGCTTAAAAAGTTTCAATATTGTTGCCAGGAGGTCGCCTATTTAGGCTACCTCCTGTCAAAGGAGGGAAGAAGATTGACACCTGAAAGAATAAAACACATTTCTGGCATGTCTGTCCCAAATATACAGAAGGAAGTCAGAGCCTTAATAGGTATGGCTTCTTACTGTAGGTTATGGATCCCGAACTTTTCACTAGTGATAAAACCGATGTTGGCTTTGACAAAGAAGGGCATTTCTTCGCCATTGCCATGGAAATCGGAACATCAACAATCATTTGAGCTTCTCAAGGCTGCATTATGCTCTGCACCGGTTTTGGGTACACCAAATTACAACAAGGCCTTTGTGTTGTTTGTGCATGAATGTGATGGATGTGCTTTGGCTGTATTAACGCAGGAACATGGAGGGAAGAATAGGCCGTGCGGTTACTACTCTTCCGCCCTTGATCCTGTCACATGCACTTTGCCACGATGTTTGCGAGCTGTCGCTGCTGCTGCTGTGTCTGTAAAACAGAGTGAGGGAATGGTCCTAAGTCATGATCTAACCCTGATGGTGCCTCACTCTGTAGATGTTCTATTGAACAAAACTCAAACGCAACTTCTCACTTCCGCACGATTGACGAGATATGAATTCATTTTGTTTGCTCCCCACATACAAATTAGGAGGTGTTGTGTTCTTAATCCGGCTGAACTCCTACCTTTCCCACAAAATACTCCATGCGGTGATGATGAGTCACATGACTGCCTGTATACTACTGAACAAGAAACGAAGGGCAGAATTGATCTTACGGACACTCCTTTGGATATTGCGCAAGGGGAGCTATTTTGTGAAGGCTCCTGTTTCAAACTTCCAGATGGTACAACCACAGCTGCTTATGCAGTCACTACATTAAGCACGGTTGTAGAGACCAAGCGAATTACACATAACTCCGCGCAGGCCGCAGTGATTATAGCATTAACCCGAGCTTGTGAGCTTTACGAAGGGCTAACGATGAATATATATACTGACAGTCAGTATGCTTTTGGGGTGGCTCACAACTTTGGGAGACTTTGGTCAGAGAGAGGGTTTCTAACTTCACATGGGACCAAGATTCAGCATGGCCCCCTGATAGTACAATACCTCTTGGTGCTCGCGCTCCCTAGTCAGTCAGCGATCATGAAATGCGCAGCGCATCGAAAGATCACAGACGATGTAGGAAAATGGAATGCTTTCGCTGATCAGATAGCCAGACAAACTGCCACAGATCTTCGCACAGAAATGTATGCTCTAAGAGAAACTAGGGATGTGTATGTAATGGACGAGGGTATTGGGTCTGTGCGGGATATCCAAGCTGATGCCACAATGGAAGAATCTAAGAAATGGGCTGAAGGCTTGGGGAAATTAGATGATGACGGGTGTTGGGTGGACACAGTTGAAGGGAAATGGTTACTTCCTAATGCCTACATAGTCATGATGGTCACTATGGCACACTGTCCCACACATGTGTGTGCTCAACAGATTACGAAAATGTTAGAGAAAGTCTGGGTAAATGATAAGATTTCGAAAATTGCTCAGCATTATGTCCAAAATTGCATGATTTGCCTACAGCACAATGTGGGGAAGGAGACGGTAACTCCAAGGGGTAGCTTTGGGCCTCCTTCTGTCCTGTTTGAAGTGATTCATTTTGATTTTATTGAGATGGAGCGGTGCAATAGCTTAAAATATGTCCTTGTGGTCATTTGTGCCTTTAGTAGATGGGTTGAGGCTTTCCCCATCAAATATGCTACAGCCATGACCACTGCGAAAATTATGATAAAAGAGTACTTCCCGCGGTTTGGGTTGCCAAGAGTCATTTGGTCGGACAATGGTCCACATTTTGTTGCTGCTGTAATTTTACAGATATGTACGGCACTACATATTGATAAGCGATTTCATTCGGCTAGACATCCTCAAAGTTCCGGGTTGGTAGAGAGACATAACGGATTCATAAAGAACAAACTCGCTAAGACGTGTGCCGGTACCAAACTAAAATGGCCGGACACCTTACCGATCGTGTTACTAGCCATGCGCACTACCCCTCAAACTAAGACTGGGCTCTCTCCATTTGAGGTGGTGATGGGGAGGCCTGCCAATATTTGGGGTCTTCCGAAACCTAAAGCACTGAGAAGTGCTGAGAATGTATTGCTTTCAGACTACTGTAACCAGTTGACTAAAAATCTGTATTTCATTTACCATCAGGTACGATCAGCTTTACCTGTACGCTATGAGGGTCCAGGTCACAACATCTGGCCTGGAAGCTGGGTCCTGGTGCGAGCATACGAGCGGTCTTCTTGCCTCGCGCCTCGCTGGCGGGGACCATTCCAGGTCTTGTTGGTCACCCAAACGGCAGTGCGGGTGGCTGGAAAGAAGAACTGGATACATGCGACGCATGTCAAGAAACTTCCTCACCCAACGCTGCACGCTACATAAGAAACAGAACCCCTCACTAAAGCTGCAATCAATGATTCTGAAGCAGCAAATAGCACTGTGAGTGAGTCGGAGAATCTCTCTGAGCCCGTGGGGCTTGGGGAACCGTCCATTTTGTCTCCACACTCTTTGGAAAAGTCATTTCCGGAAACCATTGCTCCAAATTCTGCAACTTCCGTTACCTCTGATACGTTGCTTCCCTCAGGGAGTGACGTTACCTTATTTCCGGATCAAACAGTACCGGGAACCACCAGATATAATCTTTGGCAGAGAAAATAGACCTTCGGCACTGTTCGACTGTGCATTCAAAACAAGGAAAGGATCATCAAGGGCTTGCTTTTGCCCAAATTTTGAGAAAGAGGGCTCTGTTGGCTAGGGTTGGGGAAGGACTAAGAAGCCGCACGACCGGGGGGTCGCCAGCAACGAACATTGGGGTTTCCATCCGAAGACTACGATGCCTGCCACCGCTAATGCCCGTATTGGACTTGTAAATAAGTGGGTGACCAACTTGGACAATGAACAATGTGCCTGGGCCCCGAAAACGTATTGCTGTGTTTTGATGATAATAATTGGGGTTTTTATAGTAACTGCTTTAGGATTCTGGTACGTCAAGGAGATTTATCCTCTAGAGCCTCTTTTGCCAACTGAAATTGTACCTACTGTTTTTACTCCTTTTGTACATTTGCATACTCTGTCACCTAGGGACTTTCAGCATAGACAGAAGTATCACAATAATACTATGATGTTGATTATGAATTCAACACATGCCATTTTTAACAAAACCAATTGTTGGGTGTGCTCGCATTTACCGCAACATGGGGACAAGGGGCTAGGTTGGTATATTCATCCCTTACCTTTGACGACTGCTTGTTATGCCTCTCTTAGAGCACTGTTCTTTGGCCGATGGAATGATAGCATCTCAAGGAATTTTGATGGAACTAATTTGAATAATTTTGAAAAACGAGTTCTGACTCCCCTGGGATGCTCGCTTTTCGCAAATAGGAGCAAACTCAACGTTGCTTCAATTAGGCCTTCTGATAGACTATCTCGTCCTTTCCAATCTTTGGTTTCCTTTAAAATGGCTCCAATAGGCAATAAGGATGCCGTGCCTCCTTCTTACTCTGTTAACCATAGCCCCGATTCAGTTTCTTTCTGCATACAGAGGAATGGTACCCGGTCAATGGGAGATTTTAAAGGCTGTGCCAACGTTGCAAATTTGACTGGGGAAAACAGACCTTTGTATGTGGGCGAACCTGTCTATTTCGTTTGCGGTTATGTAGCATTTCCATGGTTGCCCAGGGATTGGCAGGGAACCTGTTATTTAGCGATCCTGTTACCTGGGGTATTCATAGCAAGCACTTTGGAAGTTTCAAAGGCTCATCCACGACGGGACGAGAATGGTGATACCCCCGCACAAGTGATGGGAGATATAGCGAAATCAGTTGTGCCATTTTGGGGGCCGATAGCAAATTCCGAAGACATCAGGAGACTAGCAAGAGTACTGGAGAGAACCATGAACTGGACCACAGATATACTCTATAACATGACATTAGTACAGAAAGCGATAAGATTAGTAGCACTCCAGAACCGGATAGCATTAGATGTCATTCTGGCTGAACGTCGTGGAGTATGTATTTAAGTGGGGTCCGCTTGCTGTGTTTTCGTACCAGACTCCTCCCCAACCATTTTCAAAGAAATTCAGAATCTGCACGTCCTTAGCTCAGAAGTGCATGTCCCGAGGGGAACTGGAATCTTAGTGGTTGGTTTTGGGATTTTTTGCGATCTTGGGGTTGGAAGGTACTTTCAGTTTTGTTGATCATTTTGGGAGTTCTGTTATTCCTTTGTTGTTGTATCCAATGTCTGCCTAGCATATGTTCAATGCTAGGGGGATGTTGTGCTCAGGCGATAGGTACGATAGGACAAAAAGTATATGCCCCGGATGAAACTTCCAAGGAGTATGTGTTAAAAGAGATCTTAGTGAACGACCTGATTGCCATAGATATCTCTGACGGCGATTCAGGGTGTATGGCGATGACGTATGGAGTTACTTGCAAGGAGATCAGAAGTAGTCTTAGCACTTGGCATAGGCCAAAAGGAGGGTTTGTCAAACTGGATATTAAATTATGCCTCCTATTGTAAACGATTGTATGTATATTGGCCTACGCCAAGTTGCTTAAAACTGTGCGCGAATAAACTCTCTACGGCAAGGTCTTTTGAAATTGATGTAGCACGCCATCTTGAATCAAACCGCCATTTTAGGTTCTCTTGCTGTGTAAAATTCACCCTGTACATCAAAATGGTGGACGATGCCATTCCGAACAGAATCTGGTCGACATGACCTCCGTACAGCTAATGTATAACTTGCCTACAGGCCACATGTTAGGGTTGTGAACTGAGACCTTGTCCTTCTGTTGACCTGTGTGTAAATGTATTAGCTGTATCGACGGAACTGATCTATGCGCATACTGATGCATATATTAGAAGATTGACCTGGCAGAGACCCTAGACCAGTAATACATTCATGGAATGGTTAACCCGCGAAGGGGTTGGACAACAGGCTGGAGAAATGTATAAAAGCCTGAATGTCCCAATGTACAGTCTCTCACTGAATACATCGAACCCCGTTGAAGTTTGTTGTGTTGTACTGAGGGCCGATAGCTATCCGATTTGTCATTGACTTTGTCATTGCTTGACCTTAAAATAAAGTACTTTGTATGTTCCTTTGTAACCAGTGTTTGGTGTGTTTCCTTTGGGTTTCCCAGCCTCATATTATCTTTTCTCTTTTCACAACAGTTGCCAAAATCCATTCTAACTTTCCAGAAATATTCAAGGTTGTGTCTTAAATCTTTCTAAAATATTTTGTGCACATTCGTCAAACGGCAACAAAGTTATAAGGCATCTAAAAATATTGGAACCACCCCTCTAATTGTGCCCCTCTTCATAAAAATCTCACCGGACTTTGCAAAAACATTCACATCTGGGTCTTGAATCTTTTTGAAAACCTTTGTGCAGATTCGTGAAACGGCACCAAATGTATAAGTCGTTCAAATATTTTGGGACCCCCCTCTAATTTTGTTCCCTCTTGCAAAAAGCACCAAACTTTGAAGAATCTTTCAAGGTAACGTCTATAATGATATCACAAAATGTCATGCAGTTTCATTGAGTGTAGCCAAATTTATACGCCATCCAAAAAGTACTTGTCACCAACCCTATAATTTAAAAATATGTATGGATGCCCCCGAACATCTAAAATGTTCGCAAACATCACAAGGCTGTCCCTGAACAGTCCATGGACTTCAGAGATGAAAAACCACCAGTTTTTTGGCTTTTTATGTCCATAATCCATCCCACCCTCATCACCCCTCAGCTCCGCAGAGATTGTTTCATTAGTTTGACAACTGCAATGTTGTGTTTTTTAATATGTTTTTACTGCAATGTTTGCGGACAATGAGCGCTGTCTGCGAATCAAACATGGCAAACATTTCAAAATATCTGACACACCTCACCTTTTTCACCATCCAATCAGTGGGCGCATCCGATGTCCGCGGACATCACGCTGTCCCCTGGGCCAATCGGAGTCCTGTCCACAGACCGGAGAGGGAAGTGAGTCCGTTGACCAAACCCGGATATCACTAAACAAATGTTTACCTGCTTTTTGGTCATTTTAAAAAATAATACTGGACAGATGTACATCAAATTTTCAAAAGCACGCTTTCGGGACCAAGTCGCCACTCCTACCGCAGATTTGGTGAAAATCCCTCCATCTGTTTGGGCTGTAGGAGTGTGCAACATTTTTTTCTATTGCATCTATGAGGGAAAACCACACATTTTGGGACCCTCCTCTAACTTTGCCCCCCCCTGGATGGAACCACATGCAAATTTGCAGAATCAATCTGATGGGCCATATACTTTTTTTTGCAAAGTTGTATGAGGATTCGTACAAGATGGGCGAAGTTATAAGCCATCCAAAAAGTGCTCTCCCTATGGATTGAACAACTTAACCATAACTACTAAGTCAGATATACTTTCTAACTTCTGCCTATGTTCTTATCATCAGGAAAATTAAATGTATTCTACCCTTCCTAACTTTCTCACATCAGTCCTAGGGGTCAGCGTCAGATTGGCCCCTCGGCCTTTCGGCCCGTGGCCAGGCCGCAATCATCCCTGGGCCGTGGGGGCCAGTTTCTGGCCATACCTGGGCCGTTTTGGAAAAAAAAATAGAAAAAAAAATATTTTTTTCACATTTTTATTTCTTCAAAAAACCTTTCATCCTTCTTAGGTCGCTAAATGAGTACCAACACAGGTTGGGTGATATTGTATGCATATTTGTTCTATAAAAATAGATAAGCGTTAAGTGCTATACAATAACATATTATCATTTGGCCTTGGACGTCTGTTGAATTCACAGTAATTTACTGTACTTAGGAACAATGCTATTTGATGCCACTTTCTGTTTTGTCAATGGGTGAAAGGTTGTGTTTCATCGCTTCCCGGGATGTCACTTTGGGGTAGGGTCAAATGACAGCACTTCCGGTGATGTTATCAGAGGTCAAGGGTTATGAGGCGAGGGGTCGGCCACTTTGAGGCAAGGGATCGGCCCAGTCTGACCCTGGCAGGCCTGTTCACCTAGGGTGCTTTGCATATATCTCACTGTTATCCCCAAGCACCCGTCCCTTCTGCAGTACCCCTTGTTCCCCATTGCCCCATGGGGTGGAACAGATAGTGCTATCTCCATTTCATTGTCATGTATCAGTCACACATGTACCCTCCGTTGCATGGAATGGACTGGAAGAAAGCAGCGCGCTAGGGTGGCGACATTGACAGCCCAGCGCTGCTTTGTCCTCTGGAGCAGACACAGCTTTCATCTGAAGATCACTGCAGCAAGTGCAGCTTTAGCAGGGAATGGGCAGCCTGGCAGCGGAGACAGAGAGATTCAAGGAGCCTGCCCGAGAGCTGTGGTAAGCATTCATTTCGGACTATGCATTTTGCTTTTTGCAAGTTGCAGTTATAGCATGTTTTTTTCTGCCTCTCTATCTGTTACGATCATCACAAGACATTCCATCTTGTTGTGCTCGGCCACTTGACAAAATCCTTGGGCCTAAATGCTAGTGTACAGTGTAGAAATGTTTGACCATAGCACATAAAGTGGCCCTTGATTTAATTGTTCCACAATTAATGCTTTGTTGTAATGTGTCTATCTTTCCTATCTCCATGGCATGCTGTTCAGGATGTTCGTTTACATGTATGAGGTAATGAGTGCTCAGAGTATGGATTTCCTGTGAGTGCGCTGCTTTCCCTATTTTGCTAACCTCTGAAGCCTGAAAGTAGATGCACGCAGGCTTGACATGCGGGCAACTTTGCACCAGACCTGCAAATGAACTTAACGGGTCTGCTGTTAAATCTAAGTTACCAGTTTAATGGTATCCACTACAGAATAATTGCTCATTTCACTATAGCCGATATGATAGCTCAGTGGGTTGCGTGCTTGCTGCTGTGATGTGTGCGTGATCCGCAGGTTGCAGGTTCGAATCCCAGCAAGGCCATCTCAGCCTTTCATCCTTCTGAGGTCGATAAATGAGTACCAACACAGGTTGGGTGATATTGTATGCATATTAGTTCTATAAAAAAAAAGAGCTTAAGCGTAAGAGTTATACAATAACTTATTATCATTTGGCCTTCGACATATGCTTGCACTCACACCATGAAGCTTTAATTGACCCCAGTCATTTCAGCTCTGGTCTCCATGCAAGCGTTCAAACCTGATCAGAGGGTCTTCACTCAACATCTTTGTAAACAAAGGGGATAATGATGGAACAGCCCAATGGAGCAGGCAATTAAAATTGCTTAGTGTCTAATTTAAATAATTGCTAAACAAATAAGCAAGCCTCAAACACACAATTCATTTTTATACATAAAAATGAACTTTAATGTTATTGACCTTTTCTGGTGATGTTGTTTCTTTCTTCCTTATTTTAGTTTTCAATGTGCATCTGATTTGTGTGCATTGTGGGTCTCACAGTATGCCACTTCCTGTTCTGTCAAGGGGTGACAGGTCGTGTTTCATCGCTTACCGGGATGTCACTTTCGGGTGGGGTCAAATGACATCACTTCCGGTGATGTCATCAGAGGTCAAGAGTCGTGAGGTGATGGGTGTGCCACTTTTTTGAGGCAAGGGGTGGGCCACTTTTTTTTGGGTGTCCGGCCCATTTCTTGTCCCAGTCCGACCCTGCTAGGGGTAAATAAACCGGTATCCTATAGCCTGGATTTTAATAACAGTAGCTATTTGGATCTGCCAAACCTCTTTATCTAATGCTTGCAGAGGGTATAGAGCAATGCAGCCAGCATGTTATTGAGAAAGAAAAAATACAAACATCTTTCACCAATTGTGCACTCTCTGCACTGCGTTGACAAACGTATCAAATTCAAGAGTATTTGTTTGGTTTCTTAAAAGCCTTCAACACCAGAACGAATCTAGTAATACATCAGCACAATCTCATGCCTGATCAAATTAATATTTGGTGTGAGGCTGAATCGTTGTCTGTGTCCTCTTCTTTTCTAGCCATCTTTAGGATCCTTTACCTCCATTGACATGTTACTGGTGCAACTCATAATACATGCCATATCCTGCCCTGCTTTTATCACCCATGGAACTGAGATATGCCTAACTTCTCTTTCCTTTCATCCGGTAATTTTGCCTTCGGCTTACCCATGCGGCACCATAAATGATTCCTCGCAGGCTGGCATGGATGTTTAAAAGCAGTCTTTTACATTTTAGAAAAATAAGTTTGGGTACGAAAAAGCAGGTGCTTTGCTGATCGTGCTGTGCCAAGTTTCAAAATCCAAAAGGACATGTCTCCTATGGGTGAAGAGCTATTGTCTGCCAAAACCTGCAGCAACAGGGTCTCGCCATCTGCAGCTCTCTGTGAAACCGCTCTCTTTTCTGCAAGCAAAATAACTGCAATACATGACTACATAGGGGATGATCAAGGGGCAGCTCTTATTGTAGCTGCTTCCCTTCCCACAGTCAAACAGCTTTTTTTTCCCTCTCCTGTGTCTTTGTGTAACTCTGAGATTATAGTTCAGGCATCCATGTGTTAGACAAGATTGTGTGTCTGCCCGTACGCTATTTTGCATTTACATAAATGATACTGTAACAGAACTAATTAACATGCAAACCAACACCCCAGAATTCGGTTGTGACAAAATCCCAACATTACCTTTTGAGGACGATGCTGTATTGTTGTCCAAAACCATAAGTGGCCTAAAGAAATTAATGGGGAATTTCTTATACTTATGTAAACAGATTTGATATGATACGATACGATATGATATGTATGATATGATATGGCATTTATAACGCGCCTATACACAGTTGTTTCAAGGCGCGATGATGCAAGGGAGGGGTAACAGATGTGAGACAGAGACAACAATCCTACTAGGCCTGGTGTCATTTAGATCGAGCAAGTGCATGGGTAGGGAGGAGGGGAAAGTGCAGTACATGGGAAAAAGAATAAATAACAATAAGTAGAAACCGGCCTGTTGGTGGCAAGTGCAAGGATAAGTGCAGGCATCAGGTGGTGGTTGGACTGTTAGGGATGGAGAAAACAGTCCCCAAGTGCAGGCGTTGCCAGGAGGTCAGTGCAGAGGTGCGAATGGCAGGGGGAGAGTACCTGGGCCCGAGATCAGAGGGTGGCCAGGTAACCAGTGCAGAATCAGTTTCAGCCAGGAAGTCAGCAGGGGAGAGAAGGAGAAAAAGCAGAAGCAAAGAGAAAGGTTTTGAGGTGCTTCCGGAAACAGAGATGGTTCCTGAAGTTTCAGGGAGGCAGGGAGGTCCCAGCCGAAGAAAGAAATCTACCGCCAACTCGTTGCTTGGATAAGTGACTAACCCTGAGGGAGTTGGAGGCAGATGAGCGAAGAGCTCGAGAAGGAAGATATTTAAGCGGAGAGAATTGAAGGTATTGAGGCCCCAGAAGGTCTTGTGGACAATGCAGAGGGTTTTGAACTTAATCCTCACAGCCACTGGGAGCCAGTGCAGAGTTTTCAGTCCCGGAGAAATACGATCCCTGGGCTTGAGGCCAAGGACAAGTCCCGCAGTCCTGTTCTGGATGAGTTCCAGAGGGCAGAGAGTAGAAGCAGGCAGATTTAGAAAGAGGCTGTTGCAATAGTCCAGCTTAGAGGGAACCAGAGCTCAGGAGACAGTGAGCTTGTGAGGGAAGGAGAGGAAAGGAAAAATACCTCTGAACAGAAAGGCCTTGAGCTGAATCTATCCAAGACCAAATCAATGATAGGAACAAATATGAAAACATGCAAAAGGAAAATGTGTTTAGAAATCAACTGTGAGTTAGTCGAGGAAGTACTAATGTTCGATTATCTTAGCATACGCTTCAATCAAGACGGGGGCCGGAATGACCACATGGAAAAGTGTATATCCATTCTGAAGTGCTCTGTGGAAGCAACCTTAAGGTTTTCACGCCTGTATGGTCCTAGGACGGTGGATCCTATACTCAGTCTATAAAAAACCAAGCAAGACAGTCTGCATATTTGTGGCTGAAATCTGGAGCCAAATACGGGACTCAGGGCTCGGAGTTCAAGAAAATGGCTTCTTAAAAAGAGAATTATGTTTACCCAACTCAATACTAATCCCAATTTTGCATTTAGAACTAAATTAGCAAGGAATCAAAACCATTGTGAAGCCATTCTTCTATTGGCTGTGACTTTGGTCCACCACCACATTAGGCAAATACAGAGAAGCAACGTTAGGCCTAATGAATCACCCAGACAGTAGGACACTTCCCTGGTTTAGCCATGTCCAGGCCCTTTGTGTAATGATTGGAAAGGCTCATTGGTGGATGAAACCAAGTTCAATTGATGCACTTCTATGGAAACCAAGAAAGCTGAGTTGATCGAATGGACCATCTCCATGTTGCTGAACGGGTCTCGTAATAAACCCTAGCATATTTAAATACAAACTAAGAAATATGCATAGAACAATATCTGGATCTAATAAAAGCTCCCTCCACGAACCCTTCTTTTTAAATTAAGAGCAGTAATGCTACCTGTGGGCACCTCCACATGTACTTTGAATGAGGGAGGCTCACAAACGTGCCTCTTCTGTCCGGACTGGAGGGAAACTTAAGGCCATTTTTTATTCTTCTGTTCGGCTTGTGTAAATACATGACAGAGGAACCTCAAACCATGCCCAAAATGCCATCGAATTAGCAAAATCCGGGCAGCAGAAATGTTCAGCAAAAAGAGGGAACATGTAGATACTATCTTTCTGAATGGCGATTATTTAACTAAGGCATGAAACAAAAGACCTATGCTCCTCAAAACAACTACTGTAGGAAACAATTAGAACCTGGTTGCGGAAAAGTGTAATTCAGGACACTTTATATGTCGCCAAATGGCAAATAGCAGGCACCGAGAAGTGGTGTCAGTAATGACTTAACAGTTTTTAAATAAATAAATAGCTCAACAATGAGCAGCTCTTTCTGATTTCTGATTGGTTGAATGGGTTTACATCTTATCATGAAATACATCTGTGTAGGTATGAAGTTAAGTTGGGTTGTACCATGATTGATGAGTCTATGTAGTGGGCTTTACGGACACAATATTTGCTGAACTAATGGCTTAGGATTTGAAATGCATAGTTTTTTTTAAACAACAGGCTTATACAAAATTGGATTTTAGCCGTATAATCGTGTATTTTATATGACAAATTGGAAATGGTATATTTATGAATTTGAACATTTTACGGTTTTATCATGCAACATCTTGTTTTTATTGTTACGTTTTTATGATGATGTATTTTGCATTTATGGCTCATGGGTAAAAATAAAGTTTACATTGATTGACTGATTGATTAAGCTGAGCCACAACAGGACCACCACTTTATCCTTAGATGGCTTCCTACTTTCACCATTTTAACCCACTGGGCGTCCCCGACCACGCCCACGACACCACTTTTCACCTCTACACTCGAGTCGGATGAAGTTCCAAAGATCATACGTCTTGTATGCAATACTGGTGTCTGGGGAAAGAGGAAAGCTCAGTTGCTGAATGTACCCTGTTGAAAGAAACTTTAAGGTGGGCATGTTGGACATTTTCTTTCAGAACTCTCGAACGATTTAATGGAGAAGAGTTCCCATTATTCTTGGACTTATTTGAGAGGAAAATTGTCCGCCCTATAGGGAGGACCGCACGATCAATATTTAATGTGGCAAGACTGATTTATTTATCATGGGAGGGAAACGTTGAGGCGCTGAGCTGTTGTTCCCCACACCCTGGCCTTCCAATCTTGCATTTTTATCCTCAGGCAATACCTCTCTTGTAGAGAGAATATGGTCAGGTTGAGAGCCTACCAAGGGACCTGCCAAAGGCGGATTGGTCTTCTTTTCAAGTGGGACTGACAGTATTGTCACCAGCACCTTCAGGAAGATTGGAGCAATTTTTGCGTTTGGAAGAGATGTTTTTGCTTGTTTTTTTAAAGTTAAAAAATAGGGGCAATTTTCCTTGGGGGTTGCTGTCCTTCTCTTTGGCACCCCACGGTCGCCTTAGGTTCCTGCAGGGATTTCAGCCAAAAGTCTGAATTCTGATCTTTGTTGGTTTTTTATGCTTTCCCCAAGTTGGATTTAGCCCTTTTATCCTCTCCTCTTTAGGAAGCTCTCGATTGATTCCTTACAGGATTTTGAGGAAATAAGTACTGCCTCTGCTCCTTTTCATTTTTGTTTGTTTACTTTGTTATTAAACATCGGAATTAGCAGAATCTTTTATGACCCTGATCTGTTTTTTCCTCCTTTTCTTTGTCTTGCCTTTCGATTTCTTGCTCCTCTTCCTTTCCTCTTTATTTTTTAATGGAACAACCTCCATTATGACACTGTCATCTTCCACTTGGGAACAGACTTGACAATCAGCTAATTGAGCCAACCGTATAACTTCCTCCAAGATTGAAGCAGATATCACCAGCTTGGTGATCCGGCAACATGGAAGCCTGAGGGGAATGAAAAAGCATACAGCCTTTCAAGGCGTCAGTTTTTGTTACTTCATCCATTTTAGTATTCAACTTAAAAATCTCCTCTTTCAGTTGTATCAAATGATTAGTTAGTAAATTCATCTTCTCCGTTTGCATCTGAAAAAAAGAGGTCAAGAGTTTCAGAGTTTCCCCCTTTGATTCATTTATCGCTGTTTTTAATGCGTTCATCGAAGTGTCGCTGGCTTCGAGCTCCTTTGTCAATTCTATTAGTATGTCGGACTGTTGCTGGACTTCAGTCTTGAGATTTTCAAAGACTTTCACCAAGGAACTGAGTACAAAGTTCAGAGCCACGATTGAAGTGGAGGCTAGACTCTGATCCTTTGATGGAGCCGTAGAGCGGTCTCTTATCGGGACTTCTTCATGAGTCAAAGATTGTAAGAGAACTTGATTTGAGGGATCATGCCCCACCTCCCCAATGGCAGAAATATAATTTAGACCCTAGGACGAGTCAGCAGGAATCAAATGAGCTCCCTCATCTTCTAGTTCCAGGGGTACAACTTGGGAGTGAGCCGAGATCTAAGCCGGAACATGATTGTTGTCTACTGTCTCTTCTCTAAGAGGTCTTGAAGAGATAGAAGAGACTGCTTCAGAGACACAGGCAAAGTGATTGCCAATAGCGTTCTTCATTGTTGCTGTAGTCATAGTATAGTTTAGTTCAGTACTTACTATATTTTTCAGCAAGACATTGACTGGGTAAATATGTTTGGGTTCTTAGCGAAATCACCCAGGTTAGGGCCCAATCCTGATGAAGCCAGTTGCTGAAGATCTTTAACAAAACAACTCTGAGATGGAAAGAACCAACCACTCCCATTTTTATATAGCCTGAACATAGGCACACCCTCTCCAGTAGTTGCAGACTTTAATGATTTGTCTAACAGATCAGTCATAGAGGATGGGAGTTCAGCCGTGGCCATGCTTCTGAGATTATAGGCTTTGGTCATGCTTGCCTCTATATTTCCGTTAGTAAGAAGATGGAGAGATCTATTTGTCACCTTCAGGCAGGGGAGTGGAAAATAGTGAGCAAATGAAAGGTACTAACCCGCAGTCCTCGCCTAAATCCATGGAGTGCAGGTTATGGGATGAGTTTACCGATCCCTGCCTCACATTTGAGAAGGGCTACAGAGCAGGGTTGTGGGAGTACTCAGCCAACTTACTTGTATGTTTGTTATTTCAGGAGACCTTCCAAGCTGTATCTATACATTGCTCATTAGTCCCTCATCCACGACTCAGCTTCATAGGTGAAGTATTTCCTGCTTTATTTACTGCTTTACTGCAGCCTGCTAACTGCCAACTGCAGGAAAAATCGAATCCACTTTTCGTGCCACTTCGTGCCATGTATGCTTATTCATATTTAGAAGAACTTGCACGAACTTAGATTCTTTGCAATGATCTGTCTCTTTATCTACTGCATTTAACATCCGAATTACTGCAGTCTCAGGTTATTTTTGATTTTGTAAACTTATTGAATCAAATAATACTCTTTGTTATTCCCAAGACGACTCTTCACCTCTGGGCAGGGTCTGAGAGTCTGTCATTGTTATTGCCGTCCTTGGCAACCTGCATCGGGTTGCTGATCTACATGGTAAAACTGCTCTGATACTTACTGGTTTTCCTGAGGCATTTAACCCTGTCATCCATTTCCCCATTGTCAGGTGCCTAGTGGAACTTAGAGTAGGTGTTATGGTATTTGACTGGCTATAGTCCTTTCTTTCAGACCCTACCCTTTATGTGGTAATTCCCCATTTCAACTCAACCTTGTCACCTGGTTTGTAGGGTACCATGTGGTGTCTCTGCTCTTTCACCCCTGCTTTTTAATGTGTATAACCACCCAACACATACACAAGGTCACCCCAAGCTAATTTTGGAGTCAACATGGGTCTTGAAATGGAGATCAACCAGGAGCCAACAAAACTAAGAGACCCATGTAAAACATTTAATTACATTATTGAAGGAACTGCAACCAATTAATAAAGACATTTAATGTAAAAAAAGGACTGTCTATAGTACATCACACTGGGAAAAACATGACAAAATGATTTTATCCACAGAAAAAAGAAACACACAATGGTTATATACATGTTTTCTTACAGAACCCTATCCTTGCATACATAACCCACAACTCAGTCATACCTGCATGAAACTACATACATAAAAGAAAACACATTTAAACAGAAATTGTGACATCAAGTGACAGTGATGAATCCTGTCTGGCATTGGCTGTATGCCAAATCAACAAACCAAACATTATATAGACCCACGGGGAAAGAGTACACCAATCAGGAAAATCAATACACAAAATAGACAACATTTCAATGGAAGGATCACTTGATCTAGGCCGACTCGAGTTTCAGCTGGGAGGTCGTAACATTTTCACAGGACCTCTGCCTTCATCAGGGACACAAAAAGCAACTTCTCGCGATTAGGGGTTTGTACCTGAACAACCGTCCTGCTCATGTGCAGGCCTGGTGCCCACCCGTAATGTGTATATGTGTATAGCAAGCCTCTGGCAACCATCATCCGTTCCTGTGGCTCCTGATTTATTTCCTAGCCTGATGAGCCACAGATCTTTCTTTGACTTGACCTGGATCTCCTTAATACTACTTGCTGGTTTAATGCATGAACAAAGGCTAAAGTGGAGTTGATGGGGTATGATTAGCTCATGCTTGCCTCTGCTAAAACAGAAGTCTTAGAGGTGTGTGAAGATCCAGAACCTTGGAATGTGGCAAGCTGGCCAGCCCAATATCGATATCTCCCTTTGACAGTGCACTGGATGTATAATTTTAGTTTTATGTTTCATCAAGTTCTCTCCTGGCAACACTGGTTGATTCAGTGGCTGGTTCATGTTTCTACCATCCAACAGTGAATGGTTTATTTAATGTATTCCACTGGGAATCCATATTCCAATGAACTTAGTCAGCATCTCCTCCCAACTGGTTTGCCACACTTCTATTTATCTAGGACTTCTGCTTTACTTATTTAGGTAACTGGAGATAGTGCAGAATTATTTTGGGAGCCTCTTGTGTGACCAACATTTCCGCAAAACATTGGTTCACCATTAGGACTGTGCCACATACAATGTTCTTGTATCATGCATTGGACTATCAATGGCATGGGCCATTCCTTTCATGGAGACACGCTTACTCCTTACTCCCCACGTCACTGTCTCTACTCATCCCAATTTAACCTATTAACAGTTCCCGATTTCGAAAAAGAAAAGGAGGATGAGCATTCTTAGTGCTAAATCATGAACTTTGGAATACTTTTCCTCCTGAGATTAATAGTTTATCCGATCAACGCTCCTTTCCTTGATTCTGGGCCAATCATATTCATTAACTTTATTGTGTATATTGGCTTTTATCAGCAGCTTTAGACTGCCCTTGATCATCAGACCTGAAAATAATCCACATATCATACAACACTAGTTCCATCAGCGCAAAGTCCTTCACAGTAGTTTCTATTGGACCTATGCAAGTAGTGTTGCCTTTCTTCCACAGTATGCCTTTGGTATGATCTTCCTTCCTCGTTGCCGACAGTGAGAGTATTCATCAGGGAACTCAGTCTGAGATTCCTCCCAAGGATTCCCATTGTTAACTTCCCTTAGTATCGGCTTGCATAGCAAAACCATATCAATGTGACCTTTTTGTCAGCAGTGTCATTAGTCTCACCTTCCTTCATAAGTGCGCTCTGCTTTAGCATCTGCCCACAGTGCTGTCTCGTTCATCTTTCTGCAGCAGTGTCCTGAAACAAAGGCACCTTTTAAGGATACACAATTATGATTTTCCTAACAGCAGTGCTCTCAGTTTGACCTTTGACAGACTATGTTTTCTCTCATCAGTACCTTATTTTTGAACTCAGGTAGTGTGATGAACTGCCATTTAGCACGGGTGTGGCTCTGGCTTTTTAGATTTTTAATAAGTAAAATACTGCAGGTAATTCCATCACCGAAAGGGTCATCTGCTGGCTGATTCCCCTTTTCATAAGCTCCATGTCAAAAGCAACAGTGTGGTAATGGAAATGAGTACTGGCTATGGCCCCAACAGCCCCACCTGTTCCCCATCATGATCACAAACAGAAATATAAAATGTGAATGGTGAAGTAGGCCAGAAATAAACTTTATAAGCAATGTAGTGCCAATAAGAGTAGATTAGATAGGGTGACACAAAGCAGGGCGGCAGGTAGTGCACCTATTATACACATAGGTAGGGAAGGATTAAATGGTGGCACACACACACACAAAGTACATATAATGGACATGAGGAAGCATGTAGACATGAAGAGCATGCAGACATGAAAAATACTTGCACGCAGACATGAAGAACACTTGCACATAGACAGGAAGAACACATATAATGAAGACACAAAGAACAGTAAATATGTAAGAGATAAAGGGCATAACAGGGTGGAAACTGAACCGAAGTACTGCCATTTTAGACTAAACCTAACAAGGCCTCAATTCTGAAATTGAGGCCAAATTGCTTAACACACAGTTGTCACACAGTTGTCAGGCCTCACAGAGCTCAGACAGTAGGCCCCAGTAACCAAGGTCAGTGTGCTGAAGGGAGCTCGGCATAGCAAGCTGAAACCGCACTAGATAACTTTTCCAGTGGCACACAGCTTAATTGTTCAAGTTAATTAGCTACGGTATGTAGCACGGAGAAACACACATATCCTTGAATGCTAGGTGCAAGTGGGTACGGTGCCAATTGCTCGCATAATGAACAGATACGCAGTGCCCCAAATGGCTGACAAATGAAAGCACACACACGATAGAATAGTAGAAAATCTAATAGACAAAATAGAGCTCCAAATAGTTGTCCTCTACCACATGGTTGAAAGAATGGTCATTTATGCCAGAGTCAATTAGATAGCGCACCTGTCATTTTCCTAGCAGATCCAGACACAAAGGCAGCATGCCAAAGCCACGAACAAGGCTGACAGTGAAAGCCTAAAATGAGAACGAGTGTGAGTATTTTCTTTAACTAGATTATTACGGTACACCCATTTATCCTTCCTCACCACAATACTTGGCACTGCTTGAAAGTGGCCAAGAACGATAAGTTAAGACTTGTCCAATCAATGCATGTTTTCCTTATCGACCAATGTAGTATAGTGCCAACCAGTTAAAAGTAGAAATGTGTCCTTGTAGGAGGTTGAACTTGGGATAAGCCACTAGTTATACAAGAAACAATTATAATGAGGTTTGCTTATAGATAATCATATATCCTATATTCTACCATTCAATCCAGGGCTTGAATAGAAGTTTTAAGATAGAAGCTAATTGTGACATCATTTATGACACATTCTGAATATAAAAAGTTGTTGTTCCTGTTTACATTTCAGATTATATTTTGTATGTTCTGCCAGCAACCGTTTTCAAATAATGCTGGATTTTCTTGTGCAGTTGGAGTTACTCTGATTATTGAAATGTTATTTTTCTACTTTATTGATACATTTTGGCCCTATCATAACATTTGGAGGCACTGGTGAGATCTCCAGTGTCTGGTGGAGGGTTGAGGACTCTTCGCAGCGGCTCCCTTGCGGAGACCATCTGCAGGGAACCGTTTGAGTGCGTTCTTACAGGCGGGGTTGGCAGGATACCGGTTTCAGAAAATTTCCTGCCCGGTCTTGCAGGCACAACGATGGGTGCAGAGGGTGGAAGCAGGCAGATAGAGGGGACTCGAAGCCGGCGGAACTCGGGAATTGAAGAGTGTGAGTATATCTGGCCATGAAACTACCTGCAGGGGAGGGTATTGTTATGTTGTTTTGTTGTTTAAGTTGACAAAAAAGTATTGAAGAAGAGAGAGAAAAAGAGATACTTCTGACTATTAGGTGGGGACGGCCAAGCGGCAGGGCGTAAAGCCTGCCTCTTTCGGGGGCAGCGGCAGTAAGAAATAAGAAGAGATACCCCCGCATAAAGAGAAGACATCTGTTTAGAGTAGATTTCATTGGTAGTATTGTTGATGTTATTAGGTATATGATAGGGTGTTAGAGGTGTTTTTTGTGTGTTGATAGGGTAGCAGTTAGAATTATTGGCAGTAAATATCATGTAGATTGAGTGTGTGTTTTGTTGCAGTGAGCTAGGAGGGATGTTGTATTGATATTGTGAGGAATTGTGAGGGAGGGGAGCGAAAAAAGGGAAGAACAATAAGAGCGTGTTGAAACTGAGATTGTTGAAATTATTGGTAAATTGAGTTTTCTATTGTTATAATGGCAGACACCGCCATTGTTCATTTGTATAAGTTGCTATAAACGAAAACTCTTGAAGTACCACATACAGTGGGTCAAGGACACAGCTGGCAAAATGGTCCAGCCTTCTCCTCAAGAAAAGACACACTCGTAGCATCTGCTGCAACATATGGACACATATTTACATGCCACACATATGGGAAAGAAATTACACAGCAGACTGATACAGTATCCCTACAAAATATTCCCACCAAAAATATCGCCGTACATATAGCCGTTTGTCTAGCCATAGGCAATATTTTTGGGGCAGATAATTTGTGGGAGTGGGGATTGTGGGGGTGTCACCCGCACATTTTAAAATAATGCAGGGGTTGCAGGGGTGTCCCCCGCAGGGTCCATGGGTCAATATTGCTGCAAAAATATGCCTATATGTTTGTATTGCAATATTTTTGCGGGGATACTAACACATGGAACCACTGATACACCAAAGAATTGTATAATGACACAATCCCATTGAAAAACACTCTGTGAATCAAGCCCTAAGTATACTTGACTTATGGAAAATGTTTGAGGAAGAGCAGTAGGTCAAAAAAGAAAGTATTGGATGATGAATGACGGGTGAAGCCCACAGTGCCTCCTCCTCCTCAACAACGTTCTCCGTATTCGACTCTGTCAGGATTATATCCATTGCAAGCCGCTGCATGTTACAGTAACTGCCGGTATGACCCCCCATAGATGAAAAGTAATAACAAAGAAAAGGAAAAGGGAAGTGGTGTAAAAGGCAACCTAGCAGAGCATATCAAATATGATAAAGTGCACAGTTTAGAAGTGCAGCTTTTAGAAGCGAAATAAGAGTAAATAAAGGATGAAAAACATGAAAGGAGGAGAACAAGGCGCAGCATTTACACTGGACAAAAGGGTAGCAGGACAGACAGAGTTTAAATTAGACAGACCGGAATATGACAATGATAACATGAAGACTCTAGGGAGAGAAGAGGAGCAGGAAAAAAGAAGAGAAGAGTACTAAAGAGAAGTTATTGGCAGCATTAGCAGAAGAGTGACCGAGAAGAGAGAAAGAGAAGAGTGCGTCAGGAGAGTTGCAGGTAGCATCAGTAGAAACATAATAGACAAAATAGAAACAGGAGTGTATGTGAGAGGAGAAAGTAGTAATGAAGAGCTGGAGAAGAGTGGGAAGATCAAGAGGAGGAAGATGAAGATGCGGCACAAACCCCCCCAGGCAGAGACGCTTGAAAGAATAGTCCATCACTTCCAGGACTACTCCCAATAAATTCAGGAAGTAAAACACCATATGTGAACAGATTAAGAAATGTGTCTGGTCTCTGAATAAGTAACATGGCAATGATATTGAAAGGGATGAAGGGCGCGGCTGCGCCTGTGCCCAAAACAAGAGTTACGCAATTACCATTGCTCCAAACGAGTAGGGCACTGACACAGTATGTGCCGTGGCCACAAACAGGTCAAAAACTATTTGATGGCTACGTTACCATACTTGACACAGGGGCAAAGTGGATTCATGAGTTGGAGAAAAAATGTCAGGAATGACATTAGCAATAGGGGATATTAACAGCAAAGCAATGTACATGACGGTTCACCATTTAACAATTGCAGTGCAGATGTTTGGAGGGCATTGAGGATGTAATACCTGGATACATAAGACATGAGTGCGGTTATGACAGGCAAAATGAAAATAGAAAGATAAGAGTAGATTAGATAGTGTGACAAAAAGCAGGGCTGCAGGTAGTGCATTGTATTAAATGGCGTCACAAACACACACATGATGTACACGTAACAGACATGAAGAAGCACGTAGACATGAAGAGCATGGAGACAAGAAAAATACTTGCAAGCAGACATGAAGAACATTTGCATGTAGATATGAAAACTATTTGCACATAGACACGAAGAACACATATATGAAGACACGAAGAACAGTAAATGTGAGGAATTCGACCCTCTGCCTGGGCTTTTTGGAAATGTTTAATTAAATGGAATGATGGTAATCTGATCTCAGGAAAATGTGTGGGACTGATCCACACACATTTTCCTATGCTCTCACCACAACAAAAGCATTGACCTGTGTTCTCAGGCTGGACACCACCTACAGGCACCGTCCGCCCCTGTCATATTTAGTTGGAATGAGACAGCCAAGGAGGGCACAATGTCATTCGAGGAAGGGGGAGGACCAACATTCCCCCTGCCATGGTCAGCCTGATTAACTGACTAAGGCTCCATGGAAACACTGTTCTCTTTTGTTAGGCCCAGCAGCTCGTGGCAGCGATTATCATACCAACAGAGGATAACAAAGGAGACAGGAAACCCAACAACCTTTCATATGTAACTGTGTCAACCTGAAGCCAGCTTCTGCATCTCAGTATCGATGGCAGTGAACTGTTATGACTGGGTCTGTTGTTACAGTAGGAAACCCAGCAAGGGGGACCCCATCCACAGGTACGAGGATGTGTTTTTCAGGAGCCAGAGAGTCTGGTCTCTCAGCAGCTTCAAGGGAGACCTGCTGCTCTAACGGGAACCACACACGGAGGACAATTAACCAGAGAGACACTTTGAACATAACAGACAGGAAGAAGGGTGGACTTAGTAGCACATGGGAGTGAGCCCAAAGCTCTTTCTGTTGAGAGAAGGGTTCCAAGTATTAGTTCTCGGGCACACCTTGTTGCTGTTTTGACCCCTTTACCTTTCCTGTTGCAAAGTACTCTGATTATGACTTCACGCATACAGAAGATTGTTGGCAGGGACACCAGGATTAGTTCACTGAGGTAGGCTTAGCCTACACCAATCTCTGTGGCCCACTTAGCTTTAAAAGAGGGCTGAGCCCTTCTTTTGGCTGATCATCTGAAGACTTCACAAGAAATAAGAAAGAAGAACTCAACCTTAGACCCTGGCTGAAGGTACAGACTGTCTTACATCTTCTGCCAGTGAAGGAAGGCCATGATATCCAAGGAGGGAAACAAGATCCCTCCCCTAAACTTCTGCCAGGGAACAGAGGGATAAATAGAACTCAGAAGACCCCCCCAGCCACTCCAGAACCAGTACCCAGCCAGCACACAGTGTGCACTGCTAGTCTCTGCAGCAAGCTTCCTGGATAGGGAGATCCAGAAGGTCTTTGAACCTTAAACACTTTAAAGGACAACACAATCCCATTGAAGAAGCTGGAAGAACTGCCTCGACAAGCATCTACCGTCATCCACCTTAAAGGACATTTTCATGCCAGTCGAGTTCCTCAATCTGCAACCGACTGCAACACTGACCGTTGTCAAGCTGCAGTTGCTTACAGACATCCAAGAAGTCTCGACCAGTGCTTCAAAACCGCCAATCAGCACTGAGACAACATCTCCTGACTCCAAACTGCCAGGTAGGCCAGCCTGCAGCCGTTCTTCTAGCTTTGCTGACCAAAACATCTTGCCACCTGATACACGCAGCTGACTCTCGTCTCAAACTCTGACACAGAAGCCTGCAAAGTACCCTGAAGCCAACTTGACCCTGTCGAGCACCAAGAACACCAACAGTAAAAGGTATATTGTGGTTCTGTTCTCCTGATCCTTCCCAGAAGACACTTTTCCACCCTTGTTCTAGAGCCAAGAAACCTTAACAAACTGGGGTGGCTACTAACCATACTGACTACCCCCTGTCAGTATCCAGAGTGCATCCCTTTTCCTTCTTTGAAACTGTCTATCCTCTGCTTCCTTTTACAGGGTATGTTGCATTTCGTAGTGTTGTTAGACTGTCTCTTGTGATAATAATGAAGTAGAAATGTGTATACATCCTTGAGTGGACACTCCTTTTATCATTGGGTAGTAATTGTATTTTCACTGTTTTGCAAGTATTGCAACTAACAAACGATCCACAACCTTTAGAGGAGATAAGCCTGCTGTTCCGTCCATGTTACCAAAATTGGACAAGGAAGATTAAAATTTGAATTGTATATTGTTTATTACAATCTGTTCAGATCCATTCTGGTGTATTAGAGGTGTGGGGCTGATTGATGGTTTAGAAATCGATATTCACCCTTGGACCACTGGTACCCCAGAATTTGATTTGTTACAGTAAACATGTAATAGACAAAGGGCACAACATGGCCTCAATTCTGAAATGCTGCAGCTCAACATAAAATTGCTTAACACAGTTTTAAGGTCTCACGTAGCTCAGACAATAGCCCCCAGTAACCAAGGTTGGTGCGCTGAAGGGAGTTCTGCATAGCAGAAACCACATTAGATAACGTTTCCGTGGAAACACAGCTTAATTGTTCAAGTTAATTAGCTAGAGTAGATAGCAGGGAGAACCACACATATCCTTGAATGCCAGGCGCAAGTGGAAACCGCGCCAATTGCTCGCATAACAAACAGATACACAGCGCCCTAAATGGTTGACAAAGGAAAGCACACACATGATAGAATAGTAGAACATCTAATAAATAGACAAAATTGACCTCCGAACAGTGGTCCTCTACCATGTGACTGAAATAATGGTAGAACCTCTAAGAACTGCAACAAGGTATTATTGACTGCTTACTGCCCCCTCGGTCCATTTGTGGGCCTTAGAGGCTCATTAGGCCACTTTGATCACTTGTGCACCACAAACATATCCTTTTACAGAACACTGTGGCTTTTGCTTGCCTTTTATCCTTTATGTATGACCAAGAATGCTACATCTGTTATCATTCCTCGGGGGTGGGTTTTGTTTAGTGTTTCTATTTGGTCATTCTTGCATTTGGTGTGTTTGATGATAGTACATATATTTGTATAGAAACTTTCTTGGACATTCATTTATTTTGGCCTGTTATACTTGGCTGTTTGGGTCGCTACTGAATCACATTTACATCCCTCTAGCCTTCCCTTGGCCCACGTTACCACAAAAGATGAAGAAGGTATATCTCTTAACTACGCTTGTTTTACCTTTATTATTATGTTGGCTCTTGGTTTGCATAAGTGTTAGGGGCGAGTGCCGCTTTAGCCTCTTCTCATCCTTGTACTCCTGAAGGGCAAAAGTTAATTCGTCCCAGGTAGTGCCCTCAGCTTGACACCTCATGCTTTGCTTTCTTCAGACCTGACATCTTATCTCTACGGGGGTTGTTCGAACCTGAGGTGGAAGGTGTAAAAAGGAACCACAAAGTATGGGTGGGTTGTATGTTCTGTGTGTGCACACTACACATCTTTGTCTAAACCCATCTAACCCATATATTATCTACTACTCCCTTCCTCCACTTAGTGCAGCAGCTGTTGCATGTGAGAGTCTGTTCTAATGAAATATAAAAAGTTCAGTCCCACAGGAAGTTGCGCACTTTCACTTCCCTCATCACAAACAAAATCACATTTGCTTGCATTCAATGGTAGAGGGTAAAGTCACATTTGCCTTTTGAATATAGCAAATGCAGTTCATTCTGAAAACATGGGCACTAATAACGTATTCTATTAAAAGCATAAATCTTAAACACACACACTCAATAATATACATTGCCAATCAAATACGGCATGTATCAAATGCGTCGATTATTTTGGTATTTGAAACCAAGAATGGCTAGTTTGCACTCATTCGCTTATTAGAAAAATACATTTGCTTTCATGCAAACAACCAAATACATCTCATCTTGGGCAATTGCAAATTAATTAAGGTGATTAAACACAATGCAGATATGTCTTACCACATTCTGAAGTAACCATGAAATGCTCATCCAGAAAAAACCATCTCAGACACACATTTCTCTAAAGATCTAGTTTTGTGAAACCCAGGAAAGTTGGAGGACACTGCTTTTGCTTGGTGCCTGGATTCGTACAGTGCCATTTCAGGGACTGGATTTGGGCAGACAGTAGTGTTCCTCTAGTACTAGATATGAAGCGGCTGAAGAAAGGAAGTATGCACATAAATATTCAATACATAAATGCTTGAGCAAGACACTTTTTTTAATCATATCTGGAATTTTGCACAAACGTGTTTCCTGCTCACTCCAGTGCTTCCTCAAGGCTTTGGCAAATTTGGGGAAGAACGTGTTATCAATATGGTAGCTGGGGCACCGTGGCGGTCTGGCTTTTGCTACACAAAAGGAACTGCCTCTACATACCTGACCATGAACACTGGGCTAAACTATCAAGGACAAACCATGGCCATATAATCACTGATAACTAACCATGGTACAACCTAGGTAATGGTTTGTTAGTTGTCATACAATGGCCAATTCTAGTTGGAGGTTCCCAACTGCATTTCTGAACAATTAAAACCATTCCACTGGATATCTTTTTTTTATAACTATAGAAGACATCATTTCTGAAAAAGAAACATGTAGGATACCTTTTTGCAAAAGTTGCGTTATCACAAATACACACTAACCTGCATACTTCCACGTCATCATCAGACATGTCGTCATATGTGGCCGCCACTGTTTCGCTTTCGCTGGGCCCTGCACTCCCTGGCGTTCCATTGAGGGCGACTGCCAGCGTGTCTGTGCCAGGCCCCACCTCCCTGAAGCTCTTCTTGATAAGACCGCTGTCCCTACAGCGGCAGCTGTGACCCTTGGCTCTGTTTCTGCCCCCTTTCCTACTGGCATCGTGTGTCTCCTGAGAGGATGTTGAAGACACCGAAAGGCAGGCGTCCCTGCACCTAGAGCTGCGCCTTCTTCTGTGGCTCACAGGTGGATTCTCCAACAGGGGAGGCTGTTTTGGCTGCAGAGTTACTTCTGCCTGCTTTTTGGAACCCAGCGGGGTCATTTCAATTAAATTTGCACTTGGCGGTCCATCCTGGCTGCGGCACGAGTGATGCCATGTGATCCCTTTCTTGGGATTCTTTCTCTTTTCTTTTGGTTTTCTCCGAGGCTTGGCCCAGAAACCCTCATCTGATGATGAGTTTGACTCATTCCAGCTGGCACTTGGCGCAGCTCTCCGAAGCCTGACACTTTTTTGTCTCCTGTGCTCCTCTGCACTGGGAACGCACGTTTCACAAGTCCCTTTCCTCCTCCTGAACCTTCGTTTCTTACCGGGCTCCCCGCCAGCTGGGGTGACCAGCAAGACAGGGGTCGACCAATCAATATCTTCTTCTAACACATCATGCAAGGTGGCAGATCTGGGCCACGTGACAGGCAAAAGGACAGCATGGAAAATGGAAGAGAAAGCAATGAAAAAACAAGATGAAAATGAGCGCAGGGACATGCACACCGCAAACAACAGATGGCAGGTAAAGAAAAGGCAATTGGTTTATGGAATAGTCAGTTTAAAGGACAGGTGTGAAGAGAGGGAGAAAGGTAAGACCTGCACCTACGCAGCCCCTCGTCCAGCACGTACCTGCAGATATCCTGGCCGGAAGGACAGACCGACGTCTGCGACTCACTCTTCGGCGCCGTTCCTGTCGTGGGGCTGCTCGCCTGTAGAAACAAATTGCATAATTTGGCGTCTTTCCTCATGAAAAGCATCACTGCCACTTTACCACTCGACTCCATGATTGCAGCCTCGTCAACAACATGAGCACAATCGAGAAAAGCAGGAAGTCTGACACACCAAGACCAAAAGCAATACTTCCTGAGGAAGCCCGGACTGCAATGAGCCGCGGCTCGTTTTCATGAACTCTGTAGATGGTTTACAAATGAGGAACAACGCTCCTCGTCCCGTGAAACGCTGTGCGCGCCAGTTCTGCTGATTCAAGGCTTCGTTTTTATGTCCCGTGGAATTCACTCAAGGACACAGCTTTACCTGGGGGGTTGTGTTATCGGTACACGTTTATGACCAACACCCTTCATAATGCAACATCGCTGCCGGATTCATATCAAATGAAAGTGCACTTTTCTTGGCGTGGTCATAGGTGACATTTACTAAATACATTTTCAATATGACTCGGCAACTCAAAATATCCCTCTTACCGTTGTTTTTTCTTTTCTTTATAGAAACTGATACCATAGTCAGCAGTTTAATTATAAAGCACATCACAAGGGTCACTGTCGCCCAGTTGAATGTTACCGATTTTGTGAAACCCAGAATGATTAAAGTCTAAAACTCAATCCACCGGGATACAAATCTATTATCATATATTGTCTGAATCAGGTGCTGTATCCCCCAGGGTAATTTTACAGAATCTATATTTAAAAGAAGTGTTAAAGGTTAATCTCTAGATGTGTATGTTACATTGACACCTTGGAAGAGTTCTGCTCGCAAACAGAGAAAGCCCAAACGCTGTTATGGCGGCCAACAAGGCCACTCAAGCCGGCCCGTAAGTGCTGGGGACAGCAGCACTTGGGCGGAGGCACAGCACCCGGATGATTGCCGGGGGGTCACCCGGTCTTGTTGAGGGGCAGGGCGGACAGTGGCAAGCAAGTGCGGACCCTGTCCACCATGTTGGCTATAGGGCCCCACGGCACAATGTCCCACAGGCTTGTGCTCACATGGTGTGGGCCTACAGGATTGAAATGGGACACAGACTCAGTCACAGGGGCGTAGGAGACCCATCATATCTGGGGGGGGGGGACAGGGGACACCTTGGGGACTTTGCATGGTAAAATGACATGATCCATCAGGCCAGGCCAGTAGCCGGACAGTCCATGTTGTGCGCCCTGCTGTGTGCTGCCCTACTGCTATACGGGTTGTTACGTATGTCTCCATCCCTTACATAGCAACCGGGTTCTCACCCTGCCAGTAGAAGCCGGGATTCCCTAGGGAAAGTTTGGGTGGGCGGTGCTGCTCCCTGACGGCAGATGGAACGGGTGAAATATGGCCCTGTGTATTGCATGCATGTAAATGGGCTGGTAACTAACGCCACATAATGGTTGCCATTGCTTCTTCCCAGGAGTGTCAAAGTACTGTCCAAGTGGTTGTGTTGCCCAATAAAGAAACAAAAGTGGTTTTAATGAGCCTGTATGTTCCACCTGTGCAGTGTTGCCATGGCAACCAGGAGCGCTGGGATTCTGCAAAAAGAGGAGCCTGCGTATGACAGCATTGCCAGGGCAATCCAACAGCATTAGACCAGAGATCATGGCACAGTGAAGAGTAGGTTGAGCTGCCCACCCCCCTTAAACGGTGCATATAAAGTGAGAGGCAGTGGCAGTGGGACAAGGAAGAAGACAAGAGTCATTTGGGTTAAATGCAGGCAGTGTGAAATGGCTTGAGGGGGAATGGTGTCAGTAACAGGGCAGAGATCATAAGGCCCAAGAGCTTGGTGATGGGAAAGAGAACAGTTCAGGCAGAGTGTGAGGGAAGAGGCAGGGGAGAAAATGAGAGCTGTATGCAAGGATTGAAGAAGAGTTGGGAGCCAGGATTATGTAATTGGAAGGGACAAACAGAATAAACAGTCACAGAGGGAATGATCCTAACATTAGAGATAGCCATCCATGTGAAGATTATTCTGGGCAACAAACAGCTAATAATGTCCAGAATTCCACAACTCTGATTGGGTGGGCCACCATAAACATTCTCGAAAGGGTCCTAAAATATATTTGTATCTATGCTGATCCAACTCTATGTTCTAGCTCACATTTCTGTTTGTATTGTTCAACTGAGGCAGAAAGTGGTGGCATAATAAAACATGACTGGCCAGTGTGTCCCAACCATTAATGGCCATTAATGGCCCACCACCAGAATTAAGGCGCAAATGAAGTGAGGGCTTTTGGCAGGTCCTACACAGAGCTCTTTATTGCCAGTATGGCCTTTCTAAGCATGCTTTATCACCACTATCACCCAATTTGTATGTGGGAAACAGATGCAAGCTGGAAGTGGAAACTTGTTTTTCAAAACAAATACAACTACAAAAAGGTGGCTGTTTTAGAAAATCCAATGGAAGCTTTATAAATATCCCCCTTTCCGTTTCAATGTCAAGTCACAGTGCTTGAGTTAATGTGGGTCGGGAGCAAGGGTAGAGTAAGCAAGCAGACATATGCATTTTGATTAATTTAGTTCCATTAATTCCAGATCTAGAAGGAAATGGAAAACTGGAAAGGACTGGAGATGGATAGTGAGCAAATCCTGTTAGCCAACTAGACACAACAACAACAGCACTTCCCTGTCTAGATATCAGTGTATATTATTTGAATGAAACAGCTTGTCAACAATTGAATTTATAACCCAGATGTGTTTTTGAAAAATGTATTGAATGATCACTTATGTGGAGATTTTTTTATTTGAAATTTGTGTTTTGAAATTGTTGAAATATTACAGACAAGACAAGAGTTTATTGTTGATCATTTGTTTTGATTAATACTTACCTTATTTTGAAACCCTATATAAAAAAAGCTTTTTGAATTGTCTTATTTGACGTTATTAAGAGTTTGAATGAAAGCGTTTTAGCAGCTATCTGGCTGCTATGGTCTGTGCCCCTGTTTGTATCGCGAGTTGCTCTTTGCGATACCTCCCCCTTTTCCTTTACAATTTGGGTCTAGTAGCATGGATCCCAACAGTGAGCACTACGAAGTAATATTATACATATTAGTACTCCTTTATTCTAATTAATTTAGTGTGCACCTCTACAACCAATTCTATTTCTAGTATTCTTTTGTTGCTACACCAATACTAGAGGTTGCACCGCAGATATTTCACTAATTGTGTTTGACACAATATCATGTCATTTTCTAAAATAGAGAGCCTTACTACTAATCGAGCAGAAACCTTAGCGTTTTCCGAGGAAGAAGCCAATCGTATCCTTAAATTCATTAAAACAACAGAAAAATAACTGGGCTCCTCAACTAAACCTGAACAATTTATATATCAATTAGAGAGGTTGATACGCCGTGAAATTAATCAGAAACTACATGCAACAACCTTGTCACAATATTACAAATCCCAAAGAATTCCCAGAGGTCGTAGAATTGATCTCGAACCTACATTGTGCAAAGAAAATCCTGAGTTCATTAAAAGGTGGAGACAAATACTGAACAAGTGTTCTTTGGATCTTATCATCCTGACGATAGAAGAATTATCAAAATCATTGACAACGCTAGAAACGGATATTGAGAATACGAAGCAAGTTCTTTCGACTTTTATTAATAAAGAGGAACTGTCACAACTATTAGAGGAGGTGAATAGCAAATTGGATGATTTCAAAACTGGCCTGGAGACAAAAAAAGTTCGCAAATTCAGGAGAGAGACAGTAGACTATAAACTAGACATTGTGTATACATGGAAAGAATACTATCAACAACAGGACCCTTCAAGAAATAAACAACCTTTTTTAATAAGAACAAGCCGACGCCGAACAACTCTACTAATACCTCTGAAGCTTCGAGCGGTGAGGTAGAAAACCAACAAGAACCTAGCGAATTCCCACATCAGCCACGAACACCAGAGAAAGAACAACGTGGCTTTAGCCAAACGCTCAGCACTTCCACAGCGGCAATTTCATAGACACTACCCACGTCTTATTCTTTTTTAGACCGGCTAAGATCTGACCAGCAAAAAAAAGAAATCCTCCCAAAAAAGTACCCCCTCAGCCCAAGAAGACCTAGTAGTCAATATTTCTAGATACCAGCTAAGTCAATTTGAACACCAGAGGCTCCAAAAGGGACTCTCATTTGTTCCCCATCATTCAAGCACTTTATTGAAAGAAAAAATCAGTTTTTTTAAACTGATGCGGAAGATGAAACTTAAAGTCTTTTTTGATTCTATTGAAGTACCTGAAAAAGAGACTCAGTCTGAATTTCTTGAAATGAAATCCAAGAGTACATTTGTTCCTCTGGTTCAGAACTGTATTTTGGAATCTTTTCAAAAATCTGTCCTTAACGACTTTAAGAAAATCAATTTCAAAAGAAAACAACGCACAAATTTGACTGCAAGAGAAAAACAAGTAATCGACAGACTCTGGCGAAACCCAGAAATAATAATCAAACCGGCTGACAAGGGCGGTGCTTTGGTGATATTAGACACATCGAAATATAAAGCAGAAGTGGAAAGACAACTTGCTGATACAGAGACCTATATGGAAGTCAATACAGATCCAACCGAACAAGTGAGAGAGATAATCAAGAAAACCTTAGATGTGGCAGAAGAAGAGGAAATTATTTCATACAAAACTAAAGCGTTTTTGACAAATTCACATCCAATCATGCTGGTTATCTATGTTTTACCGAAAATTCATAAAGATCTACAGAACCCACCAGGACGTCCAATAATAGCGGGTAGCAATAGTCTCTTGGAACCACTTGCACAATATAAAATAATCCAACCTCTAGCACAACGGGCTCATTCCTACATCAAAGACACCAATGACTTCCTATCGAAATTGACAGCGATTTCCTTTGATCCAACTACGGACATTTTGTTCACTATGGATGTCACCAGCCTTTATACAAATATTACTCATCAGGCAGGACTTGAGGCAATCGAATGGGCACTCCTAAGAACAACCAGCAACATTAAGTCTGATAGATTGTTTATTATGCAGCTACTTACAATTGTCTTGAATAATAACTTTTTCATGTTTGAGGACAAATATTATATTCAAATTTCTGGAACCTCAATGGGCGTCGCGATGGCTCCCAGTTACGCAAACATCTTCATGACATACCTAGAAGAGACGAAAGTTCTTAATAATCAGATGTGGAATCAAAAATTGAAACTCTACACTAGGTACGTAGACGACCTCTTTGGTATCTGGAGTGGAACAGAAGAAGAACTAACACAATTTTTCAAGCTTATGGACACATTGGCACAAAGGATCAAGTTTACCTACAAAGTGAGTAGAACATCATTGGAATTCCTGGATGTAATGGTATATGAACATCAGGGGAAACTCTCTACTACCGTATTCACCAAATAAACAGATAGGAATAGTCTGCTCCTTGCATCTAGCTTTCATCCACGAACAATGATCGAAAGTATCCCTTTGAGCCAACTATTGAGATACCGAAGAATCCTATCTGAAGAAGATGAATTTGATAAGAAAGCGAATGAATTAACCAGGAAATTACTTTCGAGAGGTTATGACCAGACACAGCTACAACATGATAAAGAAAAAGTCAAGAACATTACTAGACAACAAGCTTTGAGCCGAGCCACCAAGGAAGATACTACTGACATTGTGTATGTCACTACTTACTCGCAACAAAGTAGACAGATTAAAAAGATAGTGAAAAATAACTGGGAGAAACTATCACTTGACCCTAAATTAGTAAGCCTTTTTCCGACACCTCCACTTTTTGCTTACAATAAGAGTAAGTCAATCCGAGATCGTCTAATTAAATCAGACTTCTCCGCTAAGAAAATACAGATGAGCAATTTTAAGGGAACCCTCCCATGCAACAACTGTAACTGCTGTCACAATGTCCTACAAGGTAATTACATTCATCACCCTCAAAAAGGCAGCAAGATTGTACTAAATCACACCTCCACATGTGATACTCGGAGTGTTATTTATGGCATTAAGGGTCCCTGTGGGCTCTATTATGTGTGTCTTACAGGCAGGAAAGCCAAACAACGATGGTGTGAACATAAATCTAATGTGCGACTAAAACTCATGAAATCCCCCGTAGCACATCATTTTAATGAACGCAATCACACATTGCACAAATGCAGTTTGTAATTTTGGAACATGTTAAATTACCTAGACGAGGAGGCAACCTACAAAAATTACTTCAACAAAGGGAAACATTCTGGATAGACAAATTGGACTCAATGGCTCCCCGGGGAATGAACTTAGAATGGGATTTGTATTGTTTTTTGTGATGGTCTGTCTGCTACAGAGTTTTGTGATTGAAGGTTCATTACTGTTTTTTGAGATCTAATTGGGTATATCTCCTTGACGGACTACCTGTTGCAATGTTTTGTGATTTAATGTTCATCACTGCTTTTGAAGATCAAAAACATTTTTTCTCATATGTTTAAAAGCGATATTGTTGTTCTAACTGTTACATACAAACTGTTGAGACATGCATTCGATATTTGTGTTAGGTGGCTATATATTTTGTAACTCTATAACTCGTAGGTACCAATGACCGTAAGTCGGCAATATACCGATAAACCTGTGAGCGAATTAAACTCCAGTAAGAGAGTAGGCAAAACGGACAGTCAGTTCCTTTTGTCCCGTTGTTTAACCATCAATTTATAATACCAGTTGGGTTAGCTTGTATTCACATAACCGCATTGATAGGCGTTATTTACTTCCCCTTCCAACATGGCCGCCGCTTTGAACCGCCTTTACATTCTAGTATATTTACCCATACACGTTGCCACTAGCTACGCTGAAACTGTAGGAGAAACAGGAAGTTTGCAGTACTCCCGTTAGGCAAATGCGGTGTGAGGCTCGCACTCATTGAAGCAGGTAACTTTATCGCTCCAAAGACTAACACAAACCCGCGAGATAGGGTGCGATTCTAGTTTATGTAGACTAACACAGGGGTGAGATTGTATTCCCCTTCTCTAACAGAGTTCTACAGCGGCGGTACCGCTGCGTTGTATATGGCACCAGTTACCGAGGCGAAGCTCCACGAACGTACATTTCAAAGGTTGTTTTGTGACCTTATTCGCTTTATCCTCTATGGGAAGTGGAAATTAATGACATGGAATGGCAACACTTCAACCAAGGAAGTCATACCATACTCAGCTCCAGGTAATGCCTTATAGCCAAAGTTAAAAAGTTTATCTAGGCCATGTACTTCCAGCATAGATTTAAAACAACAATAGCTTTATTTATCTATTACAGCCGCTTATACGTTTTCTCAAGCTGTGGCTTTGGAATAGTTGAAGTACCCTACGATCTCCATACCTAATATTGACTACCCTGATAGGTGAGCTAATAAAAATTTCATTTCAGCCCAGCGATCGGAGAGTGGGACCCAGCGCTTCATTGCGCCCCTGGTCCCACTCCAGATCGCCATTGTACTCACTATTAACATCTACCTTTAGTTTGACAGTAAGTTGTAATTTTCTGTCATTTTTAGGTTCAGGAAGTCCACCTAGTGAACTTTTTGCGAATATTGACCCATACCTTTGACCTTAAGTACAGGTTAGTTAAGTGATTGGTTATCACAGCCCCTAGTCTTGTTTCTTTTTCTATTTCTTTTTCGTGTTTTTCTAAGAATCGTAGCAACTTGATATTATAATAATCACCTCCTATTAATTTTACAGAAAGAATGATCTGATATCATTACCTGAAGAAGGGTTAAAGTAAACCCGAAACTCGTAGTATAGGACAGAAGACACAACAACAACAGCACTTCCCTGTCTAGATATCTGTATATTATTTTAATGAAACAGCTTGTCAACAATTGAATTTATAACCCAGATGTGTTTTTGAAAAAATGTATTGAATGATCACTTTTGTGGAGATTTTTTTATATGAAATTTGTGTTTTGAAATTGTTGAAATATTACAGACAAGAGTTTACTGTTGATCATTTGTTTTGATTAATACTTACCTTATTTTGAAACCCTATATAAAAAAGCTTTTTGAATTGTCTTATTTGAAGTTATTAAGAGTTTGAATGAAAGCGTTTTAGCAGCTATCTGGCTGCTATGGTCTGTGCCCCTGTTTGTATCGCGAGTTGCTCTTTGCGATACCTCCCCCTTTTCCTTTACAATTTGGATCTAGTAGCATAGATCCCAACAGGGAGCACTACGAAGTAATATTATACATATTAGTACTCCTTTATTCTAATTAATTTAGTGTGCACCTCTACAACCAATTCTGTTTCTATAGGGCAATAGGCTCATGGCCGAATCAAAAATACAAAATGCTGGTGTAGGGCAGTTGTTGGTAAAAATGGGCATCTTTTTTGGCCTGTTAGGGCCAGTAGATGAGTTTATTCACACTGCAGCAAGTAGTTTTGACCCGTGTTGCTGAATAAATATTCTTTAAAATGGACAATTTGCATTACACGTTATCAAAAAACTCCTCCTTGGTTAATATTCAAACCGTGCCGCAAAAGGAATAAATAGCAATTTGCAACTTTGGGCTACTTTTTCATTGGTGCCCGAGACAATTGTATGGCCCAGTTTGACCATGTTCACATCGCACATTCATACACCATTATAGCACTTGCACATTAACAGTATTGCTTTCTCTCTCACAGAGACAGGCACATGCACATTTGTCTTTTTACTTACCTTCAGGCCGCAGTAGAAATTGCTTCATCAAAGGGCTTCGAGTATGCATGCACAGTACACACAGGTGAGGGGTCAGGTGCCTCTCTTCAGTCCTCCATCATATTACTCTGGATGGGACTGGGGGGGAGGCGGTTAGCAGGGGAAGGGAGAGGGGTGGGTGAAGACATTTGCTTCCAGCCATGGACAGGATTTCCAGTGGCCATTCTGGGAAATATGTGTTGTGGGAGCAGAAGTACTTTTAGGATGCAGACAGTCTGCAGAACTTGTACCTTTGCAAGCTGACGGCTGCAGCCTGCAGACCTATTTTTACACGCTGCATGACGCAACTGCAGACAGTGCAGAGACACAGTGCACTGCACTGTGCAGAACAACACTCACATATTCTGGGGGGGATAAATGCCATTATACCCCCCCACTTAAAATTGTGGGGGGATCTGTCCCCTCTATTGCCCCCGTGTCCTACGCCCATGCTCATTCATTCCTTTCTTGAAATCTGCAGCCCATCTGGCGCACATGTGTTGTAAGTGATTTCAATCCAGCACTCCAACTAAGTCAATGCCTAGTATGGGATGCTCAATGGAAACCCTTATTTATATATTTTTATGTCAAAGTTCTTTTAATTCTGGATGATGTACCCTTATATAACGCCCCTCTCTTTGAATCCCCCAGTCTCACTGAACCAAGAAGAAGGTTTGTTTTGCAAATTAAAAGATTTATTTGAAGAATTGAACAATATATATATATATATATATCAAACCTTTATGAATTTGAACAATATCGGAATATCACACTTATTCATATTTCTACAATGATCAGCAATGGGTAGTATCACAATAATCAACAATCTCTTTAATCAATCAGGAGTAGGAATAGGAAGAATAATGTAGCAGAGAATACTTTTTATGGGTTCAAGAAATTGCAAAGATAGGAAAAATGCAACACAGAAATAAGACTTGATATGACTTCAATCAAAGACAAGGTGATCACTCTTTCCCCCTGTTATTACTCACCCCCTCCCCCAATATGCAATATGAAGAGATGGAATGAGGGCACACACACAGGTTTCAGGAATAACAATCAACAATTGCAGTTTCAATCCCGATTCCCCCCAGCAAGCTTAGAGAGAACAGTAATGGTTTTAAAACAGGTCAATTGCTTTTATATGTAGTTTGAATTGGATGGGAAAAATGCTAAAATGATTTTAATTCACTAAATCGAATGTTAGAACTAGTGAGAGTGGCTTTGGATTGGTTCTGGTCAACACTAGCAATGATTGTAGAATGATTAGCAGATGGAAAACGAAATTCAGAAGTTGAAATCAAGAAATAGCTATTTTGTATGGCGTGAAAGTGAGCCAAATGCAAATTCACAGCAACTTTTCCGCCTGTGAGAAACGCAATTACGGAAAAACTGTAAGGACATTTTGGGTTCGTTTGTAAGGTGAGGATGTTAGCTTCAAAATGACATTTGAATTTCATTTCTAGGATGTACGGTTCAAAAGTTACAGAGGTTTTAGTGAAGGTAGATTTTCTCAAAATATCAAGATTTCAAATTGAAAGATGTGCTGTTGAAGATTTAGAACAAAGATTTATTAACACTAGGGAGTCTATGGAGCCGCAAACTACACGGACAGCACAGCCATCTATCCAGAGGCGCCTTCGGATGGTTTCTATCTGCCTGAGATGATTGCCTTTCTCCAGAAATTATATATTAGCGCCAAGATGCTTATGACTACAATTATCACAGGATTATGTGGAGGAGAGAAAGATTTAGGATAGACAAAAGAGATTCAATAATGCAATTATGGATATATTGGAACGAGTTGGATGAGATTACTTAATACTAAGAGATGACTATGGACAGTTCTATGCTAAATATGTACAACTATGGCTTTGGAATGGAATGGGCCCATCAAAGATCTGGTCAAACGTTTGGCTTGGACTTCACTCACCACCGGACAGGATTCAGGGCACTCAGCAAGGCACTCTGGTCTGCACGGCCTCTTGGACTGGATCTGATGGGTTGGTTCTGTGTACCACTCTGCTCTATGGGTCTGGATCTTGGTTCTAGCACTGGGTTCTTAGCTAGAAGCTGTAAAATAGCTCAGCCAGGCTGTTGGATTTTGTGGCGCCCTTTGGAAATTTAGGGGTTAAAATCAGGTTGCTAGATTTTAAAGGCCTGCTGAAAAGGGTTCAGCTTTTTGGGTTAGGCCTCTGCTTCAGGGTTCTGGAGTCTGGTTCTGGAGTCTGGTTCTAGGTTCTGGAGTCTGGATCTTCCTGCAGGGTGCTTCACCATTTTTCAGTTAATGAGTGAATGTGTGTGTGTCCTTGTCTGTCCTCAGCAGTCCCTATTTATCCATTTTCCAAAGTGGGTGGGGAGGCTGATTGTCTATGCCCAACCCTCTAAGGATCTGATAGGTCAAATAATTCCCCCTCTCCTGATTTGAGTGTCAGAGTGATGCTGCCATTTACAATCTAGGGAAGAACCTCCCCTTTGCTTTTACCCAGAAAATCTATTTTTCCCAAAAAACATATTTTCAATATGCACAACTTGTTAATAATACATAATTACATGACAGATTGACTAAGGTACGTTTCTGTCAAAATCTTATCTTCCTACGAGTTTTGGTTCATAAGTGACAATTTTTCATGCTTTTGGTTGGTTACACATTTTAGGATCTGTACATACATGCACATACCATCTGGGCATATTCCTGTAATTTTTCATGTTCATAGCATAATCACAATAGCTACAATATTAAACATTTCGTGATTCAGTCTCTGAATGTCGCACAGATTCCAGATTAGTTTTAAACTGTGAGTGAATTTTTCTTTTTAATAATCTCTAAGTTTCATATTTTTGTCAGTTTGGCACAATATTTTTTCCCAAAACATACAGTTACTTTAGTTTCCAATCCACATTTCCAGTCTGGCCCGCCTCCAAGCTTGGCTGAGTCAGAGAGTCACATGGTCTTCTTCCTGCCAGGGCAGCTGATGTCAGTCACACCCGAATTAGCATTTTCATTCAGCTCAAGGGAGTCCTTTGTCTACACTCAGAGCAACCTGCCAGAGTGCCCCTCCCAGTTCCTTTCACACCAGCCTGCCAGTTTCTTAGCAGAGAGCAGGGGGAAGATTTCTTTGTTTGGGAGAAGGTGTGGAATGTCTTTGAAGCTCAGTGTGGCTAACTTTAACTTTTAAACACTTACATTTTTAACAAATACATCAACCAATTTCTTAATTCAAGCCTTTTTAAAATATAATTTTGAATTGTCTCCACCTCTTAGGCTTCTGATAGCAAGTCTTTCTTTGGAATACTTTGGCATACTTTGAGTTCAATGTCCAACTTTACACATGACAGGTTTTAGAAATCGCCAGCTTCTGACAGAGGTGAGTAACGGTATTGCACCCATTTTTGACATATTTCTCCAAGCAAGCAATGTTCAATGTGGATTTTCTTCTGATAAGTGTACTTCTGTGGTCATTGTATTTTTGTGGATTCTTGAAGTAGAATGATGTTTAGCACCCATCAAGGAGGTTGGGTCTTTTGTGTGGTTTGTTAGCCATGATTTTTGCAAATTTTACAACCAAGAAAAATGGATTTTCACACAGCTCTGTGTTTCTTTTGCAATCAGCCTTGCTCTGTGGGCAGCCAAATGATGGGTTTTGGCAGTGGTCTCCTGTGTTACCACTGAGGTGGGCAAAAATGGACGGCGGCCTATTTTTTAGATTTTTACTGCACACTTTTGGGTGATTTTTAATGAGCAGCATGCTTTCCGGCGGCCATTCTGATGTTCCTGATGCAAGCAATGCACAGTAATGTTGCATGGCCTGGACTAGTGGGTTGAAACATCCCACAAGCGTTCAGGGCCAATCTTTATTAAGCAAGTCACTTGGTCAGAGAGACATGCAATTGGCACAAGCTCTGGGAGGGGCTCACATTGCTAAAAGGGGTGGCACACCACATTCCTCCTTTTTCATAACGAACAAACAAATGACACGCATGACTGTACATTCAAATGAACTTAACATTCACAAGCAGTAATGCTTGGGATCATGGGTGCACACAATAGCCACATACATCTAGACTCAGGTTGCCATATACATAACACATATATTAAGCATTGGTATACTGGCTGGCTCGAGTGGTAAGTCCACCATATTCAAAATGAGCCTTTATTAACCTGGGCAGGTGTGCAATAACATGCCCAGATCTGGGTCCACGTTACTTTGAGCATTTTAGTATCATGCAGGCTCTTCAGCATTAAATGTACATCGTCACTGATTCCCTTTTCAAGCAATTGGGGCAGAGCAGGACTCCAACTCCATATAGGACATATCACTGCCTGTGGGGCTGAAGGAACACACGCTTCAAAACTCTAAACAAGCACTACTGTCGGCTACTGGCCTCATTTAAAGCACACCGACAACTGCAGGAGTTCAGTTTTCCATATTTCTTATTGAGGCCACTTTAAGGAAGTCCAGAGTCTGCAGGCTCACATCTCTTAGATGGATGGTTACTGAGTGCATTTTAGGCATCTTCGGGAGATGAAACCTTATGCCACAGTTCAGGGCCTCCACCGCCGCACGTGGGGGCACCTGTGCCACATCTGCCTGGTACATTCATGGTGGGTAGGCAGCAGCACATTATGGTTTGGCAAGGTGTCAGACCACTTGCCCTTCCTGGATCAGCACTAGCCACTCACTTTCCACCCTCTTGCAGGGGTTGTGTGCATGATGCTGCCAACCTTTGGTGTGCACAAGCACTTGTATGAGTTGCAACCCTCTTTCCTTTCTCCTTTACAATGTTTTCCTTTTTTTTTCTCTCTCTGGGGCCTGGAGGCAACCCAAAGTCCAACTGGATTTCAACAAATGGTGGTTCACGTTGCTACACGGAGCACCGCCAGTACATGCAGAACCTGATGCGTCTGTTAGATTTTGTGGTTTTGTCTTTCATGTTCACGATGGTCAGTGCTTAAATACTTCCGAGTTCAGGTGTTTGAGTGGAGCATGTAGATATGAAAGCCATATCACATGCAGTTGTATTGGTTTTATTACCTTCTGAAACTGCCATCCAGGTGCCCATGTGGACTGGCACAGGAAGGTTGATTCTCCTTTGCTGGGGCTTGCCACAGCTTCTGACAGTGACAACATCAGCTCACAGGGTGTCCTGAAGACACTGTTCTTTAGCCCATTGCTGTAGTGTCGGGGATTCCGCTGAAGCACAAAGATGCATCAGAGCATGCTGGGGGCAAAGAGCAATCTCCCAGTCCCGTAAAGCCGGAGGTGGCATACTGGTGTGTGCGCACGTATGCAGTTTGCGCCTGAGGGGTCCTTTCTGGCACAATCCAGAATCAAGTTCCAATTGCCTTTGCCAGGCAAATTTGTTGTATGCAGATACTCGCTATGTGAGGTGGACGTATGACTGCCCCATTGCTTCTGCCGACCACTGGTTGACTGGAACTCACAGGGAATGTGGCAGTGTCTTTACAGTCCCAGAGGCCCTTAACCCTAAGTGATGGAATTCTTGTTTCGAAATTGGTGATTGACATAGTGTCTTCTCACTGCAGAGTGCTGGCATGCATTTCCCTGTATCTCTGGCTCCTAAACACGGCTAAAGTTTGAGTTACCAGCGCGGCAGATGATTTCCTACATCGAACAACTTATTTTGGTTGCACTGCTCACTATAGAGAGGTTTGCCTCCCCATTCACGTTTTGACACTGGCCTGGTATTTCCTAGTGTTGAGTCATCTTGGGGCCCATGCCCAGGCAGACCCGTGAAGGCGAGTGGCGCTGGTTACACGTATTACCACCACACATGATGGAGCCCACTGCTTCCTCATTTCAACTTAACTAACGAGGAACACACATTTTGGTTGCTCTCCAAGCAACTGCCACCTCTCCTCCATTGCAGGTCATCTACGCCTCTAGCAGAACGATCACTGTTCTGGGCTGTCCAGACCGGTTGGGACAGCAACCTTAGATTGAGCACTGGGTCACTCATGGAGTTCTAGGGAGAGACACTTCCGATGGGCGGTGGGAAAGTATGGGGTATCTTATTCCGTGCTGCGGGCAAACACCCTTGCCATTTTCATGTCAGCCTCCACTGCGAGCAACTACCTGTGTCTGCTGGTTCACCCCTTTGCGGGGACAGAACTGGGACACGGCTGGGCTGGAACGTGCCGCCACAACCAGCCACTTGTTGTTCTTCTCAGGCTTGGATCACAGGGCCATCCTCCTTACTTGTTCCCTTGGCACTGGCCTGGGTCACATCAGCAAATACCACGGGTGGACCGGGTTCATCAGGGCCATTTACATCCTGCCTTTGAGCCTACATGAGCACTTCATTGTTATCTCACCACCGGGTGAATCGGGAATGTAAAATGGAGTGACGGTATGGCACGTTTGACTTTCATTCAGGTCCGACAGGGATCCCATTTATCTTCACTACCGGTGGGCCCCAGGATGACTGTGCTCCGGTATCAGAGTGCTTCCATTGCTCACGCTGTGGGGGCCCATGCTCTTCGCTAGTCAGCAGGACCTCTCCATAGCTCCTGACTGGAACATGATGGCTACAATGCAGCCTTGATTGCTGCACCACCCGTCTTCTTCTTTCCTGGCTTTCAGTTCAAGCACACCGGGTGGCGGTCACTGCCCCCTTCCCCTTTGGGCTCACCCATTGAGCCGGTAGCTTCTCCTTTCCCTCAGGCAGGAGGCTTCTTTGTTTACATATGGCGGCACCCACAATTGCTACGGACGGCCTCTCCTGCACATACTTTCCTGCCAGTATATGCCTCTTCCTCATCACTCCATGGGGAGCACCCTTCCTTTCCTTTCTCAGTGATGACTTAGGCGGGACGGGCTCCAATCGCGGAGCAGGCACTTTTTCCCTCGAGCGGGAACAAGAAAAGTGGACGTGGCCGCGGATGCCACAGGGGCTGCAGGCTCACCGTAATCCCAGTCACACGAGCATCCTCTTGGTAAAAGGCCCTGGCCAGGGAGAGGTAACCAGCAGGGTGTTGGGATGCCAATTCACACAATTGCGGCGGCAGATGCTGCTTCACTTCTCTTCTCCAGGGGTAGGACACATCACTGGGATCTCTGGGCTGATTACACTTCGGTGAGGAGGCAATGGCTGCGTCGCTACTGCTCTCTTTTCCTTAACGAAAGCAAGGCACAGCAGACAGTTTGGTGGCCACACCACATTGCTGGGATCTTTCTTCCCTCTTCGCCATTGTCATGGGGGCCAGCAAGACCACTCAAGCTGGCCCTGTTGGTGCTGGGGACAGCAGCACCTGGGCGGAGACACAGCGCCTCGGATGATTCGCAGGGATTTCCCCGGTTTTCTTGAGAGGCAGGGCGGACACTGAACGGTTTGTGTGGACCCTGGCCACCATTCTGGCTATAGGGTCCCAAGGCACTATGGCCTGCAGGCCTGTGCTCACACGGTGTCTGCCTGCAGGCCTGAAAAGAGACACAGATTCAGTCATTCCATTCTTGGAGTATGCAGCCGTTCTGGCGCCTGCGCATGCAGAGGCTCCCTTTATTAATCAAGTCACATGGTCACAGACACATGACATTGGCACAAGCCCTGTGAGGGGCTCACATTACTAAAAGGGGTGGCACACCACAAACACGATCCCGGTTTACTTTTTTCTGAGGAAACCAGATTTGTTTAGTAGAGCATGTTTTCAAAATTCTCAGCCGTTTTAGACACTTTCTAAACTCTCTATTCAGAGGTTGATAGTTGGTGCATCAGAAAATGGATTCCACCAAAGCACTTAGGCACATTGTTCATGGCCATGATCAACTATAGTCCAGCAACGAAAGCTCAAACTCCATGTAGGGGGCGCGTGGAACAAGAGGTATCATTTTGGCTCCACAAACAATAACATAAAATTATAAAAATGCAAATTATCTTCACACAGTTCTATAGTGCCTAGTAATTTTCAAAATGACCAATGGGAACACACATTTAATGGTGCTCCATTAGACGATACCCTCCTTGGAGCCATGCAACATGGCACAACTTCCTTCACCTGGTACTCTGCAATACATCCATATTACTCTTGTGTGTGACTGACATAGAAAGCCATTGGCAGCTATTCTTTCTGAATGCTGTATCCTCCCACTGCGATGTCAAGGCAGAGGATTATGGCATGTATAATCAAGTGCAATGACATCACTTTACTTTACGGGGTTATAGCATTTCCTCAGCCTGTTTTATTCGCCTGTTGGGGTAGGAACTTGCCATTTCTTATGTTATATATAGTCCCACTCATGCCTTAACTCCTCATTCCCTACAATGCTGTTCCATAAGGGACAGCACAGAGGTGGAAAATGGACACAGGGGGACTGTACACAACATACAAAATTATACGTGGGTAGCTTTCAACAGTGTTGAGTAGTTTACCCCAGATTTCTGAGTGGCATCATAGACAACTGATGTCTATTACATGCCACTTGGAACCCATCGGTGGACTATATTCCCCCATAGTTTGTATTTATTTATTTTGTAATTATTTGAAAAACCGAGATGCCCATTTTGATTATAAATGGCTTACAAGAACACATTTACAGAGGGCAGAGGCATTCCCTGGAAGGGTGTCTGGAAGGTAGCACAAAGAAGAGAACAAGGAGTGAGCCTGTTATGAGGGTGTAAACAAAGTGGCATGTAGAGCAGTGACAAAACCAAAACAAACAGGCATTTTACAAAGGTTACATTAATCCAAGGGAGCAAGTGCTACAAACTAAATAAGAGTACTTACAGATATATGCAATTACATTAATGCACAGTACTGGAGGGTGTGGTGGGGTCAGGAAGGGAGCATGAGGCTAGGCTAGACTTGCTTTAGCAGGGCTTCGGTTGGGTGTCAACCCATTTCTTTCATTTGTGTGTTCTTGGATACTGTATCCCCAACCTTGAATACAATGGTTCGCCCCTCTGGGCAGCGTTTCCTCTTTGGGGGTGGTCACTTCCCTTACTCTGCTTGGCTTGGCAGCTGTTGCACTTTTCATGTAATCTGGTCTCAACGTCAGTTAAAGGCCACCAGGCCCACCAGGGCCTCCGTGTGGTCACGCCACCAGTTGAGGCAGTCTCTTTACTGTATCTATCTCTCATTACTTTGGCTTCTTTGCCACTGAGAATGCCAGCATTCTGGTGTCTTGCTATTGATCAGCTCACTCTGCACGCTACTACTGGCTCTGCAGTCTAGTATGGCTCCGGCCCTCCCGAAAGTCCTCTCATCGGAGGCTCTCCTCTGCGTATAATTAACATTCTCACTCTCTGATTCAAAGTTCTTCATGGTTTCATGTACCTCATCACAAACAAAAGGGGGTGTCATTTTCTTTCACTGTGGAGTTTAGGCGGGATCCAGTATTGCCTGAAGCCAAAGAGATTGAACAAATGTCTCTATTTGGTGAATCCAAAACAGGCTTAACAACAGCCTTTCCTATTCCCATGTAGGCAGACAATGTACTCTGGACTGGGAGTTATTTATCAGAATGGAAGTCCTTGTCCCCAAGAGGGGATTCACTCCGAATCAGGTCCCATTTGCCCAGACCACTGGGCTGGGTCTTGCTGAGTGGGCTCACCTCCATAGCATCAAAGGAGGTAGCTCCCCTCAGGTGAGAAGGGACAAATTGTCCACATTCGTCACAGTACTCACAATATTTGCATCGGTGATGTAGGGTTCTATCTTGTTGAAGAGCATTTCAAAGATCTCCTCGTTAAGTTACAAGTCCTGTAAGTCATTTTCTGAGAAATGAAAACTCAGACTACTGTAGTTTGGTCCAATGAGTGTTGCTACTACTGGATGGTGGGAGTACCTGCTGAGGATGTACACAGTGAATGACTGTGCACATTGCCTGTTGGTCTGCCATGGTGGCTTGTTGTGGGTGCGGTGGCAAGTCACTTGCCGACATGGTCTATCATGGCACACATGGGTGCTTCTCATGTATCCATATGTTGGCATGCACATTTCACCTACAGTGCATGTGCATTGCTACATTTCCACACATTTTCTGCCACATGTGTGTGCTCACTGCACATTTACTGTGATTGCCATGTGTTGGCCCATTCCCTAGCAGTGGGCCCCAGGATGACTGTGAGGACATCTTCGTCAGATACCCAGTGCTTCATCAGTGTCTGCTGTTTTGAGGACAAGATGCCTCAGAGTTGGAGGAGTAGAGTGGCCACGAAGGCTGTTTTATGTTATTAGTGTGAGGTGCAGACTTTCTGGTCTAGCAATGATTTCTCAGGCAAAGTTCAGTAGGACCTCAATGATGGAGACAAGTAAGGCAATACTGCTGTGGCAAATGAGGGGTGTAAGGACACTGGGTTAGTAGAAGTGACTAATGTTCAGTTGATGATCCATGACTGTGTCATTTTGGGAAATTCAGGGTTGTTTTCTAAGGGAAGTAGCTTTCAGGTATAGATCCTGTGTACATAATCTTATTTTTCCCCAAATATTTAGTGCAAAATTCATGTGCATGAAATTCATGAAGGAGTATATATGTGACTTGTCACAAATTGTCCTAGAGCCCTAGTTTCAGTGAAGTAGAACCATGCTGAGTTCACAATTGGTAAGTTAGTTCCTTTATTCCTTTTTCAGATGCACGTCCGATATCATGTAAATAACCACAGTCACTGGATCATCTACACCAACCAAGCTCTCCTTCCGACTGCCACACTAGGAACCCTCGCCTAGGCTCACTGACATTCCATGCATGTATGCATCTAAGAACTCTAGCAAGCAGACAACTTAACATCTACCTCTGTACCTACCACAAACATTCAAACAAAACACGTCCTCAAAACGCACAGATTACAAAAGCCTGAAATACAGCAACTGCGTCAAAACATCCACTCCAACGTCTGCCCTGCCAGAGCTGCATGCATCCCCACTCTAACCACAGCCCTGCCAGAGCCCCTTTACACAGAAGCCCATAAACAATACCCCCCCATACAATGTCTGGCCAAAACAAAGCAAACAGGGATACGATAGTGTGACCAACCACAGCAAAATAACAGGAAACTGAACCATACAGTTCACGTAAATGAACTGCACACACAAACACACACATAGGTGCAACAAAACAGCAATCACAAAACGAATGTAAATGGCATTAAAACATCCTATCCGATTTGGGACATATTACTATTGACAATACACTAGCCTGCGAGTGCACCTAAAGTTCTGACCCACCTAGAGTAGATTTCACCCCGAACAAAACACTGATCACAGAACAATATGATCAGCCCTGCACATTCATAGTAATACAAGTACAATTGGGGCAAAAGAACAAAACCTCCCTAATCACAAAACAAATGTGACCCAGGACTCAAGGTTCCAATGAATATATTGAACTTAACCCGCATGGCATCCGCACCCTCTATCATATACGACCCTGCACCAACTAGAAAGATTAATAACTCATGAACAGCATGGCAAATTATAGCCTCGCCACTCGAAAATGCTGAAGTGACCACCCACAGACACGGCACCTCCAACCTCAGCCATGCCAGAACACATTCACTGGACAACCTATCTATGTTTTCTGGTATTTGCCCAGCATTCTACGGGCTGGCAGTAATACTCAATGACGGGAATCTTCACTCTACACACACAACCCCAACTGCAATGATTTTCTGGAATCTCCCCAGTACTCCAGAGGATGGCAGCACACGAAATGCTGGGAACCACGACCCCACACACAACATAACACCACAACTGCAATAATTTTCTGGAAATACGCCCGACTTCCATAGGATGGCGACATACCAATGCTGGGACCTGACACTCCACATCCACACACATATCCCCACAGCCACAATTTAATTTCTGGGATCTGCTTGGCTCCAAGAGGATGTCAGAATTCCCATACGGAGGAACACCACTCCAGAAACGTGAAACGTGAATGGTTGGGACTAGTAGGGTTGAGTGTCCACGTTTATGGGGTGGTGGTTTTCAGTATGGGAATGCCACCATCCATACAAAACAAAACATGACACCAACTTGACAAGTACAAGACAGTAGACAGTGATACATACAGTGCACAACCTTAAACCTACCAGACCAATATGATATGATATGATATGATATTCTATTTATATCACGCTCATACACAGGTGTTTCAGAGCATGAAGGTCCATCACCAATGAATGGCGATGGACTTTGCCCCACACCCATGTACAAAATTGGTGATGGACTTTGCCCCACACCCATGTACAAACGATGCATGAAAATTCCCCTGGCACCCTCATGTCCAACTAGAATGCACATAGACCACCCCACACACTCATGTCCAACCCCAAAGAAAAACAATGTGTGCCCCAAAATTCCTATGCATACATCTGGTGCCCTCCAAAAATGTGAAACAATTGAACATGAACTTCCTGTGCATATCCCGTACCCCATGATAAATGAGCAAAACCCCATGGGCATGTACATTACAATAAAGCAACCCTTGAGGCCTGACATGAGGCCACAACACAAATACAAGAGAACACATAGTACAGGCCTTGCAAACCTAACCAGAGGCCACCACATGCAACAAAACACAGAGCTTTATAAAGACGCTACCCTCACCCCACACAAAAGTCTATAGTTACTATTCCGCATATATGCTGAGGTTTTTAATCTCTTTATGGAGAGTCCATAAATCTGGATCAATTCCCTTAAATTCTTGAATAAATCTTTTTCAAAAAGAAGATGTGTTTCTTCCATCCGGGCTACCTCTACTACATATCCCACAGTGTTGAGGCATTTCTACCTCCTCCAACTCAACCTGCCCCTTATTGGACCTCTTCCCTATTTGAATGTCTCTTATTATCTCACATTGCTCTGACACCTCTTGTTCCAGATCCATCTACACATCCTCAGATGGCCTGAATTATTCCATTAAGTGTCTTGCATCCATCTTGCATAATTTGATCACACCCACTATATAATCCTTTAGATGCAGAGTCCACTTGAAATGGACCTAAAGAATAGCACTGGCTACATCCCTATGTTGTGCTGTGTGTGAACACAGCGTGGCCTTCGAGGTTATGTGATTACGCTGGCACGCCTTCAATGCCCAACGTCATCATTGAGCCTCCAGCCACCACCAAGAATATATCCTATATCCATCGGACACTCATCGAGTGTCAAATTATCTGTAGCAGGGATTCATCCGAGGTTTCAAGACCACCACCCGTTGAACACACAGTGGAGGTGAGTCTTGAATACACAACAGACAAGAGCATGTTGTTCAGACAGAGACATTGAGTTTCATTAAATTATGATGATAACAGGTTTAGTTGAGAGCTGGTAATTAGTATCCCCATTCTGTAATCCTTTTAGATTGAAAGGCTCACAAATCCTATCAAGATACCACACGGACTGGAGTGTTGTATCTCGTCCTGAGGAAGGTTGGCTAGAACTGTTGGAGCTAAACGTTAAAAGACTGCATCACATCACAACCGAAACACATGTAGACAATAAGAAAAACTCTCTGTAATAAGAACAGAGAGTCCTATCTACAAGACACAAGAGTGTTGGACTTGACATTGCAAACCATTTCTATGATGGGTATAATGAACACCCATGTTTGGTGAAATTGTATTAGTATGAAGATGACCTGTATGAGTGAAGTATGAATGATGAATGATGGGAAAAGTTTTGTAGGTTTGAGCATATATTTTTAGAGCCTTATTGATGTATAACTAAATACCTAACAATTTCTGTTATGTGAAATAAATACCATATCAAGAAAAAAAACATTTTGAAAAAAATCATAAAAGATTCTTGTTATCTTTGAACCTATTGGTCAATATTCTATTTTTTGTTAATGGGTTTAAAAGACATGCAAAGTGGATCCAAAAGAAACATATTGGGGGAACATGTACTGTGGACACAGCCAAATAAATAAATAAATAAACATATATATATATGTGTATATATATATATATATAACATATATATATAGATATGGACGGGGGTGGGTGGGAGGGAGGAAAATCTAGTACTATGGGAATCGAAGTACTGTCCGAACTATCGATCAGAGATATACCTACACTATGCACACTAACATCATTACAAGAAGAGAATGAACCCGTGGCAAGACCAGTTTCGCATGAGCTGGAATGGAGTACCAACATACCGGAGGATCTACCCACAAATATGCCGGCACCTAGTCTTTTAAAGAAAAAATCGAAATGTATTCCTCCAAACAACAACATGACATATATAGAGTACCAACATACCGGAGGATCAACCCACAAATATGCCGGCACCTAGTCTTTTAAAGAAAAAATCGAAATGTATTCCTCCAAACAACAACATGACATATATAGACCTTTTTGAGGACTTAATCATAGATGATTTTAAAAAATTGGCCTCCGCTAACCAAAAACTGAACCATAATGTGACCTCAGGTGAACGGGCAGCAATAACCAACTTGAAACAAAATCAATTGTCATTCGCTCGTCAGATAAGGGAGGAAATATTGTAATCTTAAATTCAAGTGATTACAAACGGGAGGCCATGCGTCAACTCAAACAAATCAACAACTATGAAAAATTACCTGCAGATCCATCCAAAATGTATAAAACAGAGTATGATTTGAAACTGTCTAACTGGCAAACAATGGGCTTACTAACCCCACAAGAAATGACATTCTTATCAAAAGATTTTCCTATCCTACCAATTATATACTTTATTCCGAAAATCCACAAGTGTATGAGAAAACTACCGGGCAGACGGATAGTGGCATCAATTGACTCCATGCTTGAAAACACATCCAAATATCTGGACCATTTTCTCTTTCCGTTTGTTCAAACCTTGCCCTCCTATATCAAAGATACGTCAGATTTTCTCCAGCACATCAACCAAATACCATGGAAACCAGGATACTTGCTCATAACCTTGGACGTTGTTTCATTGTACACTTGTATTGAACATCAATAAGGCATGGAAGCTGCCAGAAGATACCTATCCACTAGATCTCTCAGTTTTAGGGATCACTCCCAGATATTACTGGATATGCTCCATTATTGTCTTATGCATAATGCCTTTATGTTTGATGGACAACATTACAAGCAGCTATGCGGTACTGCCATGGGTACTACGGTAGCACCGACATATGCAAACCTTTTTATGGGCAACTGGGAGGCAAATTTGCTGGCTGATGAAACAATGCATCTACATACCAACAAGGTGGCCCTATGGCGTCGCTACATCGACGATTTGTTCATAATATGGGAGGGCAGTGAAACAGAATGGATGTGTTTTTTCAATACCTTGAATGCACAGAACAGCAATCTCAAATTCACCCAACATCATGATCCAACAGAAGTGGTATTTCTGGACATTAAAGTTAAGATCAAAGATGGAGTGATTACTACGGAAACATACCGAAAACCAACAAGTACCAACTCATTACTCCATGCAGACAGTGCACATCCAAGATGCCTCAAAAACAGCATACCATACGGTGAATTCCTGCGAATGAAAAGGAATTGCAGTGAGAGTAAAACATTTGAAGAAAATGCAATCAGAACAGCAGCTAACTTTGTAGCAAGAGGCTATAAGAAGTCAACAATCAATAGCGCATTTAACCAATGTGCCAAACAAACCAGAGGGTCTATCTTAAGAAAAAACAAAGATAAAAGCCAATTGAAATTACAGGACACTAAATCTAATAATATAAGGTTTATCACAACGTACAACAACGGGGCCAGAGAAATTAAAAAAATGATGTGCAAACATTGGTCACTATTACAGAGAGATCTGGACATAAAAAAGTACATTCAGCCAAATGCAAGTGTGACATTCAGAAAAGCCAAATCATTACAATCAGAATTGTCGCCAAGTCTATTTGCAACCCCTTTTCAATCTACAACACAGTGGTTAGCAAGCAACCAAAAGGGGTTCTACAAATGTGCCAAGTGCAAAGCTTGCAAACATGGGATTTCTCTCAAACATTATATACATCCTCGGACACAGAGAAAGATAACAATAACTAAACACATCACCTGTTCAACATCTTACGTTGTGTACGTAATCACATGCGACTGTAACCTCTGGTATATCGGAAGCATGAAGTTGGAAGTAAAACTCTGCTTGTTGCAAAACCTTCGAGCCATTAAAAACAAAGATCCATTTTATCCTCTGGCAAAACATTTTGAAGAAAAGCACAATGGGGATATATCTTCTTTAAAATATTTTGGAATAGACAAAATATCCCCACATCCGAGAGGCGGCAATCGGGAAAGAAAATTGCGACAAACTGAATGCAAATACATTGTTGATTACCATACTAAGAACCCGGGAGGCCACAACAAAGACGAAGAACTCTATACTTTTGTGGGAGAATAGAACATTCTAGGAACAAGCTGTGTTTACAAAATGTCTTCCAATTTTGTGTCTGTATTTATCCATAATATCCTTTCTTGAACTAGATATTTGGTTTTAAACAAGTATTCATTTTTTTATATAACTTTGCAAAATATACGTTTTTAATTTTTCAAGGAGCTTTCCTAAAACACTGTAATATATGCAGCAATCACAGGTCTCTAGTTTTAGCATCTATCAGTCCATGTCTCAGATACCTTTGCATTTTTTAATTGCGCAGATCCTGGAAATGTGACAAACAAAAAATCAACTAAAGAAAACACTCAAAGAATATAATCCTTAGAATCGAATAGTTACATATTGGGACTGATCTAATGTTTTGAACACTAAGTCTGAAATGCAAAGATGAAATTCAATCAAATTTACAGAACTTTGTCATCACTGGTTTTTAGAAGAAAGTATTAATGAATGTTATACACTAATTGTATGCCACACAAATTGTAAGCACTATGCACTTTATTGAGGTAAATACGGGTAATATTATTTATTTATTATTTATTATTTATTATTTATTATTTATTATTTATTATTTTTTTCTTCTTTCCTCATACAAAGACTACCGATAAACCAGGCTAACATGTCAGCCCAATGAATTAAGACCATTATTAATCCTTATATAGTATATATGTATACCAATGATGGAGAACAATTAACAATTGTGTAACATATTTGTAAATTTTAACATTGCTTCTAATTTCGAGCACCATGCACCTTAAGCACTATGCACTTTATGGTCATGATAAAGCACTATGCACTATATGGCCAATATAATCCATCAGCAAATAACAATGGAAGGACATGGACAAAGCATGGCCAAATTGTCAATACAATATGAACACTAAACATTTTATGCTAATATTGGTTATTTCAATAACGTGAAGGTAGTCTCCATGTAGGAATGGTTACTCTCGAACTGTCATTAATGATCAACATTTAGAATTTTAAAAAGATGTGGTGTTCCAAAAATATTATATGCATTTGTGGATTCAAATAAAAATTATTTATTTATATAATTTTGATTTCAGCCTCAGTCACGTTGGGTTTTTGCAAAAAAATCATATAAATAAAATGCTTAAGCAAATGAAATCATGTAAGCACAAAATGTGCGAGAAAGTTGATAATGCACGTTGTAAGAAAGCATTTCCAATATGGCACCCATGTTAACCAGGTTAAGCGCAAATGTATTTTTCACATGAAAGTGAAGAGGGACTACAACATCAGAGAAATGTTAAATGGAGATACCTGTCTTTTATGTTTACAATCTGACGAAGCCCGGAAGGGTGAAACGCTGAATTGTTTTTTCTCTCCTGAAACTGCTTGTCCACTGTGTTTTTCTGGCAAAATAAAGGACGTGTGATGGAGATCCTTTTTTGCATCTGGTGCATTTTTTACTTGGGAGAAGAGTGGCGCCTAAAAAATCTTTGATTAGTTTTTTCCCCTGTTTTTCTTTCTTCGATATATATATAAATATATATATATATAGATTACACTGCCACGATAGTGGCAGTGTAGTTATGGTTAAGTTGCTGTTTGCATAGGAAGAGCACTTTTTGGGCGGCTTATAACTTCGCTCCCCCTGGACGAATCCTCACCAATCTTTGCAAAGAAAGTATATGGCCCACACTGAATTTGTTTACAAAGTTTGGTGAGGATTCGTGTAGGGGGGGAAAAGTTATAGGGGGGTCCCAAAATTTCTGTTTTTCCCATAGACTGAATGGGAAATTTTTTTGCTCGCGCCCAAACCGCTGGAGGGAATTTCACCAAATTTGGACCAGGAGCAGCGGCTTGGTCCCGAAAGCGTGCTTTTGCAAATTTCTTTGTTTTTTTTAAAATGACCAAAAAGTAGGGCAAAAAAAATTAGTGATATCTGTGTTCGGTCCGCGGACGGACTTCCCTGTTCGCTCTGCGGACAGGACGGTGATTGGGCCAGCAGCTTGCGTGATGTCCGTGGACATCTGACGTGCTCTCTCATTGGATGCGGTGAAAGCGTGCAGTGCGTCTGGCTTCAGAGACGCCCGCCATCTTTCTTTCCTGCATGAGAGGCTTTGTCAGGTCAGCAGGAGCATGTATGTCTCCTGTTCCTCCCACCCCCGCTCATTCCCCATGTCTGCCCCACCCCCCGCTCATGCCCCGTGTGTCCTTCCTGTCTCCCCACCCCCGCTCATGCTTCGTGTGTCCCCTGTTCCTCCAGCCCCCGGCTCACACCATCGCTTACGGTGGCCAGCGGAGGGCCGAGGAGCGGGATCTGCGGCACGAACTTATGTCCGTGTGGCATGTCCGTGTTTTTGTTTGTCCACCCCACCCCCCGCTCATGCCCCGTGTGTCTCTCTCCCTCCCCCCATCCCCCGCTTATGCCTCGTGTGTCTCTCTCCCTCCCCCTCACCCCCGCTCATGCCCCGTGTGTCTCTCTCCCTCCCCCATCCCCGCTCATGCCCCGTGTGTCTCTCTCCCTCTCCCCCACCCCCGCTCATGCCCCGTGTGTTTCTCTCCCCCCCACCCCTGCTCATGCCCCGTGTGTGTCTCTCCCTCCCCCCCCAACCCCGCTCATGCCCCGTGTGTGTCTCTCCCTCCCCCCACCCATGCTCATGCCCCATGTGTCTCTCTCCCTCCTGCCCACCCCCCGCTCATGCCTCGTGTGCCTCTCTCCCTCCCACCCACCCCCCGCTCATGCCTCGTGTGTCTCTCTCCCTCCCCCACCCCCCGCTCATTCCCCATTTCTGCCCCACCCCCCGCTCATGCCCCGTGCGTCCTTCCTGTCCCCCCACCCCCGCTCATGCTTCGTGTGTCCCCTGTTCCTCCAGCCCCCCGCTCACACCATCGCTTACGGTGGCCAGCGGAGGGCCAAGGAGCGGGATCTGCGGCACAAACTCATGTCCATGCGGCATGTCCGTGTTTTTGTTTGTCCACCCCACCCCCGCTCATGCCCCGTGTGTCTCTCTCCCTCCCCCCACTCCCCGCTTATGCCTCGTGTGTCTCTCTCCCTCCCCCTCACCCCCGCTCATGCCCCGTGTGTCTCTCTCCCTCCCCCATCCCCGCTCATGCCCCGTGTGTCTCTCTCCCTCCCCCATCCCCGCTCATGCCCCGTGTGTCTCTCTCCCTCTCCCCCACCCCCGCTCATGCCCCGTGTGTTTCTCTCCCCCCACCCCTGCTCATGCCCCGTGTGTGTCTCTCCCTCCCCCCCAACCCCGCTCATGCCCCGTGTGTGTCTCTCCCTCCCCCCACCCCTGCTCATGCCCCATGTGTCGCTCTCCCTCCTGCCCACCCCCCGCTCATGCCTCGTGTGCCTCTCTATCTCCCACCCACCCCCCGCTCATGCCTCGTGTGTCTCTCTCCCTCCCCCACCCCCCGCTCATGCCTCGTGTATCTCTATCCCTAAAACCCACCCCCCACTCATGCCCCGTGTGTCTCTAGCCCTCCCACCCACCCCCCGCTCATGCCCTGTGTGTCTCTATCCCTCCCACCCACCCCCCGCTCATGCCCCGTGTGTCTCCATCCCTCCCACCCACCCCCCGCTCATGCTCCATGTGTCTCTCCCCTCCCCCCACCCCCTGCTCATGCCCCGTGTGTCTCTATCCCTCCCGCCCACCCCCCGCTCATGCCCCGTGTGTCTCTCTATCCCTCCCACCCACCCCCCTCTCATGCTCCATCCGTCTCTATCCGTTCCGCCCACCCCCTGCTCATGCCCCGTATGGCTGTATCCCTCCCACCCACCCCCGCTCATGCCCCGTGTGTCTGTATCCCTCCCACCCACCCCCCGCTCATGCCCTGTGTGTCTCTATCCCTCCCACCCACCCCCCGCTCATGCCCCGTTTGTCTCTATCCCAACCACCCAACCCCCGCTCATGCCCCGTGTGTCTCTCCACCCTGCTCATGCCCCGTATGTCTCTATCCCTCCCACCCACCCGCCCCCCGCTCATGCCCCATGTGTCTCTATCCCTCCCACCCCCCCGCTCATGCCCCGTGTGAATTAGTGCTGATAATTTGTAAAAGAGGTTCTAGTAATAAGGGTGAGAGGGGGCAGCCTTGAAATGTATCTCTTTTAATTTGGAAGGAAGGGGAGAGGGAATTATTTATGAGAATTCAGTAGGAGAGGAATATAAGACTTCGATCAAATTAAACTAAGGAGAGAATCCGTGCCATTGTAAGCAATGGAACATGAAGGTCCACGAAATACAGTCAAAAGCTTTTTCAGCATCAAGGGCCAAGAAGGCTAAAGGGTCATGAGATTTCTGGGAATGAGACAGGGTATTGAACAAAAGCCTAGTGTTAGACAAGGCATAACGATCTTTGATGAAACCAGATTGGTCTATGTGGATGTGTTAGAGAGGTATTTTTCTAAACGTTTAGCGAGAGGTTTAGCATATATTTTAGAGTCAGAATTTATAAGAGAGATAGGTCTATAGTTTTTAACTAAAGAGGGATCCTTATTATTTTTTGGAAATAATACAAGAAACCCTTCAACAAATGAAGCTGGGCTTTGACCAATTTCAGCAAAGTATAATTGTAAGAGTCTTTGAGCAATGGAATCACTGATTGTTTTATAAAAGTCAACAGAAAAAAACACTTGGCCCTGGGGCTTTACTGGGTTTAAGATCCAATATGGCTTGTTTATTTTCTGTTAAGGATACAGGTGCGTTAAGAGGGGATAGGCCTGTGGGATTTATAGAGTTTTTCTTGTTTTTCTCAAAGAAGGAATGGATTTCAGAAGTCTTGATAGAGGTATCAGAGGAGTATAGGTTTGAGTAAAAGTCTGGGAAAGCTCCATGTATGTCTTTTTTGATTAGTTAATCTATTTCCGTCAGGAGAGGTGATATGGGTGATGAGTGATTTTTCTTTAATCTTTTTGAGATAGGAAGCTAAAATGTTTCTGGCTTTATTGTATCCACTGTATAGTTTGGACCTGGAACGAAGTATGGTTAGCAGCTCTATCAGTGCATAGTTTGTTAAATTCAATGCGTTTATTCATGAGAGCTTTTGCAACATTAAGATCTGGGTTAGCATAATACGATCTTTCTAGATCTATATATATATATAAATATATATATATTAGTGTGAAATTAGTCGATTCAGATTGTTGTTTTTTGGCAGCAGAGAATTGAATTATAAACCCACAAAGGGAGGCTTTGAAGGCATCCCAATTGTTATGCATGGATGTATGAGAAAGAATGCTTGGATAAAAGAGTTGGTTTTGTCAATGAAGAATCTGTCTTTAAGGAGCAATGAGTTAAATTTCCATCTGGGGAGAGTTTAGTAATTGATATCCATTCTAGAGTAGTTGAGACAGGTACATGATCATAAATGGTTATGGGGCCGATCTCAGAATTAATGATAGTGGAGGTTAGTGAAGGGTTAACAAAAATCTAATCTAATCTGGAAAAGGATTGGTGGGGGGAATAAAATGTATAATCTTTTGTATCTGGGTGACAAAATGCCAGGAATCGATCAGATTGAGGTTTTGTATTAAATTGAGAAAATTATTGCGGGATTTAGAATTGTCATAATTGGAGGTAGATTTGTGATCAAGGGTAAAGTCAAAAACTTGGTTGACATCGCCACATAAGAAAAGTCTATCTGCATTCTTCTGGGCAAGCTTTAGATTGACATTGGACCAGAAAAGGGGGTTAGGGGAGTTGGGATTGTAGACATTGACTATAGTTACTGGTAAATTGTTAATGATAGCTTCTATAATGATCCAACGATCTTCAGGATCTTTTTCTTCATTGATTAATGTAAAGTTTAGGTGTTTATTGATCAAAATAGAAAAAACGCCTTTTTGACCAGAGCATTTGAGAAGAGAGTATGGCTGACCCAAGAGACACTGATTTTCAGGTTTTCGCTATCAGAGCTCAGATGAGTCTCTTAAGGACATGCAATATCTGCTTTAATTTTTGTAAATTGGGTAATAATCTTTTTGCGTTTAATGGGGTGAATTAACCCTTTGACATTCCACGTAACAAACTTAAAAGACATATGCAATAAAAGGGTAGTAAATTACAAAAGTGAAGAATGCAATGAAAGTTAATGCATTAGTGTAAGCATGTTTAGATGATTGTAGGGAAAATAATGAGCCAGTGGAGCAATAACATCCAAAATGTGTAGTATCACCGGAAGGGGAACATAAGGGTAAGGTCATGACAAAAGGGGGGGAGGACAATTGAGAGTAAGCAAGGTATATATTATTGTTGAAATAAACAAGAGTAAAAATGGAAAGAATGAGGTAAGTTTAGTCGGAATAGGAATAAAAAAAGAGTATAATGGGGGATACCAGAGTACAGAGACAGATGGAGAGTAAGGGAAGAGGAGCTTAAGAACAGGAGACAAAGATAAAGTCAAAAGTTATAGAAATGTGGACAGATAGTAGTGACAGATGAAGCATCATGTTATAATGTTAAAGTTAAACAAGGAAAAAGCAGTTTCATGTCTTTTCATCGCCTGTAATTTCATCCCCTGTCGTTTTAACATGCACATTCCATCGAAAATGCTCATCGTTTTTTTTGGGGGGGGTTCCCCCCTCCCACACTTATTTTTGCTATTGCCTACCTGCCCAAACCCTTATCTGCCCTTTCCCACCCCCCCTAAAAAGTTCGATGAGCACATTCGATGGAATGTGCACGTTAAAATGCCTGGGGATGAACATGCAGGTGATGAAAGGACGTTGTACCGGAAAAGCATCGGATAAATTGTTGGTTTAACTTAATAATTGTGTAGTGTGATTAAAACGGAATGTTAATCAAGTTTGTAGGGCTTGGAGACCAGGATCTGTGGTTTTAATGGGAGCTCTATATTTATCCCTCAGATCAGGAGAAGCATATGGAGAATCATGAGGTATTGGAGACACAGATCTGCTGCTTTTACAGGTGCTTATGTTGATTCTTTGGTCTTCTGAAGGAAGGTGTTTGAAGTTGTGGGACTGACTTAGAGAAACTGAACAAAGAGTCTAGAGAAGCTGTATCCATTGGCGTAGTTTGAAGGGATTGCAACAAGTTGTAAAGATCATTGCGTTCTGTGAATTCTTTAGTGGGTCCATCAGGAATGGTAATAATCATTTTTGCAGGTTCACGCAGCCCATATCTGATATCAAGGGACTTCAAAAGAGGCCGCATATCCAGGGATTTTTTCATTTTCAATTATGTAATTTTGGAGACGTCTGAAGAGATGAATATACTATTTCCCTGAAAAAGAATGGGGGAGTTCTTCCTGGCAGCTAATAGTGTTTGGCGTGCTTGTTAATTTCTTCAGAATCAAGCAATGAAGGGTCTGGGCGTAGTGCTGTTTTAGAGAAACAAGGTCTTCTTCGATGGGCACGCTGTAATTCCATTGGCAGCTTAAAGTTGATACCTAATGCTGAGGGAATACATTTGATAAGAGAATGTATGGGGTTGTCTCCGTCCAATTTCTCAGAGATCCCATAGCAGCTTAGGTTATCGCTACGATTTTTGTCCTCCAATTCGGTGACATCGCTGTCTAGTTCTGACGGCCTCATTTGCATACTCTCAATGCCTTCCACCCCATCCTTGACAATAGCAACTCTTTCTTCTGCTTCATCTAATCTTCCAGAAGATTATTTTATGTCATTTTTAAAGCCTTTAACTTCTTCTTGTATATAGGAGGAACGAGAACAAAGTGTGGAATTGGAGGAACAAATATCACTGAGCTCCTCTAGAAGGTATTCCATACAGGAATTAAATTGGGAGTTATCAGATAAGGGCTTAGTTTTGGTGTTATCCACCATGGAAAAAGTAAAAGCAACTATTCTGTGCCAGGAGTTGAAGAAAGCTGAGAGGGAAACTGAATATATGGCAAAACGCAATATTAAAATTGACCACTGGGTGTCAGCAGCAAGTAGGCCTTCACTGCCCAGAAGAAGCCTGAGAGTAACGTGATTTATGGGCCTGATGACGTGAGGTGATTAGTTGCATGAGAGGGGTAGGGCCCCCACCAGAGGACACACACAGCAACAAGCAGACCAGACTCGCAACAGCAATGCTGGCAAAGGAAGCGTTCAAAGTAGTTCAGAGTGCAGCACCACAGCCACAGAGGAGCCCACCCCCAAAGCAAGTCACAGCTCTCATCATTGTAATCATTGTAAAGTGGGCAACGTGGCCGGTCCGGGTACCAGCACGTCTCTCCTTCCAACCAACTCGGCGTGCCCACCAGCTGAGTCCGGAGACACGCAACGTGGACGACATCTGAAGAGGCGTGGGTGCATATGTCGGTTCACTCACAAAGTCACCAGCAATGAGATAAGAAAGTTCACAGCTGTTTGAAACACGGAGAAGTCTATACATTAATAGCTTGTTGCTGAGAACACTGTACGCTAGTGTTCAAAGTTTGAATAACTTCAAAAAATGCCCATATTTATGTAATAAAAGCCTCACTGCTCTCGGAGCTCCACAACTACACTGCCATCTCCGTTGCAACTTGGCCACGACCCTTTATAATATGTATTGTATGAGAACACGTGTTTAATAATGTCAATAAATGGTTATGATTTGAATTTTAGCTCTGTTTAGTCTGCTAATTTCTGCCTTCGAAAAGTGCCATTTTCAGTGACAAACGTGTCAACAGATTTGCTTGTTTGATAAAACTTGAGACACACCTTACATTTTATGTGGGTTTGGGGAGAATTTGAAGCAAGAACAATGATTTATACACATCCATTAAGGAATGAACATAAATAAGCAAACAATTAAAGATTGAAATTGAATCGAACAGTTATTATAGATTCCTCGATTATTTATGCCAACTGGCACAGTTTTGGAAGGTTAAAATCCGATCAGGAGTTACTTAGTTTTACTTTTTTGGCAGTCGCCCCTACTATTGCTGCAATCTCCAGATGTTTCCACATAGCCAATATGGGTAAAAAGACTATGCAAAGACTTCTTGCACTCAGCGGGATGGGATGTTGTATATAGCTGGCAATCCTCTGAAAGTGTGTAGGATGCAACGTGCCAGCTGCAGAGTCAATGTCTCATACAATAATATGATTTTTTAGAAATAAATGCAAGTCTATCGAGAGTGGGTGAGCATTCATGTGCGTGTAACCTGAAAGAACCACATCAGGCATGTTTGGGTGAGCTGGGGATCCTTGAAACATATCAAAGCACATATGTGCATTATTAATAATAGGTCACCAATTTAAACATGACGTTTGGTTTCCAATAGTTTCTTCCAGAGCAAAACATCTACAGAAGACCGGGGCACTTAACATGGCATTTCAAGCATTGCTAGCTGAGATTTGAATTGTTCCCTCTCAGAATGAGAATGGTTTCCTCTGTGATTCGTGCACTTGGACTACATCATTAAAATATTTCAGAGGAAGTATGTGACAAAGCACTGGCTGATTAAGCTTGTGTACTACAGTGACAGCCAGCCTTTTAGAATTATAGGCACATGTGTTTTATGGATGCACTCACTTGGGTGTATCATTGGAATGCCAGTGACTCACCCACTGGTCACAACTGCTGTGTAAGGCTATGCAATTGGCCTTCCTTCCTTTGTGGGCTGTGCCATTCACAAAGTCTGGTGGTTGGCGCCCAATGACATGGCAGCAATGGTCCTCCCAGATGATGCCTGAGGGCCTTCTGCAGCTCCATGATCCAGGTGAAGTTATCTACGTGGGATCAAAGAGATGCACAGTCCCATTCAGCGTCAGTTCCCTGGGCATTCTGGGAAAAATGGGTTCCCCCGGGTGACATTGAGCATGTGAATTGCAGATGTGGAGGCATGCAATGGAAGTTCATCACTTTTATTGAATAGGAATCTATTTAAGCAGAGGCAAGCCAACATACAACCCATTGGGCGGGGAGGGGAGCACATATTTATGTTGTGGACATTTGCAATTTCACATTATTATTTTCATGCATAGCTTGTTTATGTCACTGTCTATTCAAACTATATAAATTGTTGGCAGACATATTTGCAAACATGTCCTAGCTGTTCATTGTGATTATTTTTAAACTCTGCTTGCATAGCTACCGTTTGGAAGTTTGTTATGACATGTTTTCCACGCACTGAAGACATCCCAGAGTGATACATTTGCAGACTAATAACTAATTGAGTGTGTATAAGCTTAACCGTCTGAAATGTTAACTGTTGATTCAAATCATTGCAAAGGCTAATTAGATTTCATAATTGGCTGCTATTATTCTATAGTGCGTATTAGTTCTTCACTTCTATTTCAAAATACTGTTAGAACTCTGTGAATAATGATAATCACTTTTAATATAGAGAGCAACAAAAACTGAATTGTCTTTAGATACTTAACGAATAGGTATGTAATTACCCAACTCAATGGTGGTGATTTGGTAAACTTTAGAAAGGTGAAAGAAACCAAACTAGTGACCTGATGGTCTCTATGAGGGCGCTCACTAAAATATAATATCTGTGAAAAGTAAACTCAACATCTTGCCACACCCCTGTCCATCATGAAAGCAGAACACTGACAGAAAAGATGACTGAATAGAAAATCACGTGTGAATTGTAATGTATTCGTCATGTGTATAGCGCCCTTTCCCCATTTGTATGGCCTCAATGTGCTTTGTGGTTGGAACGCCCTCATTGACATCAGTCCATGTGTAGGAGGTTCTAAGAGTGTAAATTAAAAGATACATGTGTGCATTTTGCCAGGTTAGGACTTAGGTTGGCTGGCTAGGCCTACCAGTAAGCAGCCCAGAGGTCAGGCACGTGGGCGGGTGCTGTTGGAGGTTTAGGATAGAGTGCTAGTGCTGAAGAATCAATGGGCTTCATTACAGGTCTGGCGGTCCGGAATTAACAGTGGCGGTAAACCCGCCGCCACTCTTATTTCCGGACTGCCCGATCCCGAGTCCTACAGGCGGACGTGGAAACACCAGCACCATCACGAGATGGTGCCAGTGTTTCCACTTCCCCATTCCCATTGAGTCTTATGGGACTCAATGGGAATGGGGACTTACCGAATTCCGGGACACCAGGGTCGTAATGCCCTGGTATTTCTGGGAGTCACAGAGGCGGAAGAGTAATAAGAGTCCGGTGGTAACCAGGCAGTTTTACCACCGCGGTTACCGTCGGACTCGTAATGAGGCCCAATGTGTGCTCAGCTTCACCGAAATTTCATTCTTAGGCTATTGCTGTATACTAATGGCAGAAGTGTTGAGGTATGTCAGGGGTTTCAGTGTGGATGGCTATGTGAGCTGCTAGACCGGAATAGCATAGCCATAGCTGCATTCTAGAAAGGCATGGATGGGCGGCCGTGGTCCAATGTGATGGGCTGGTCTGACTATTTGTGGTCTGTCATCCTAGAACAAAAGTCTGAGCAGTGGGAGAGGGGCCAGGAGGGGGGGTGTCTAAAGAGGTTACCACCATAGACAGTAAAACGCAGCAGCCATCTAGATTTGGGACATCTGGATAGAGGGAGAGAATGGTGGTGGAAGGTGCAGGCCGGTGGCACTCTCAGGTAGCCATTCATGTGCAATATACCAACAGAAAACTGTCACGGCACAGGAAAAGCAAAAAAGAAAGTACAGGCACTGATGGATGTTCACCCGAAACTCCAAAAACTGTCAATATCACAGAAAGGAGTGCTAATGAGGAATACACATTGTCCTCTCAATTGACTTTATGACACAAGTAATACTCCTATCCCATTTGGTCATCAATGCATGATGAAGACGAAAGTCAGAATTAGGAAGAAAATATGAATTCAGGAATTGTCGCACTGATGAAACAGAAATTGCGTAGTCCCTCCCAAAACAAAGCAGCTCCCGTAGAGAGCTGTCATCTGAGTGAGAGACCACAGAAAAATGGGAGTGTGGATTTTTATGGATTCTTTGATGGCAGAAAGCTTGTTGTGGTAGTAGATGAACATTGAGCCTATTCTAAAGTGGAAGTGGTGTACTCATGACCTGCCAATGCTATTCTCCTGAAAAACGTGTCCAACCCACCTATTCTCCAAACCAGGTCAAAACATACAACGGGTTGCAATTCACAGAGAGAGATTGGAAAGTTATTTACAAGAGCTGGGCATTTAGCATCAGCACATCATACCTTGATTATCATAAACCAACCACGCGCCAGAGCAATTTATGCTGACTAAAAAGAAGATTCGACCAATAGCATTCCATTGAAAAAGAGATCCAGAACTAGCTCTGTATCAGAACCTGAGGACATGTAGGCATACACCCCATATTTTCATTGGGTCATCCCTAGATTCCATGATGTTAAGAAGATGAATTACATAACATTTCTACCATTCCCATCTTAGGTGACCCACTGTCCCCGACTCGGGCTATGCGATGTTGGGGACATAGCCGTCAAACACTTCATGAAGTTAACCACGAAATGTCACACACGTTACAATAATTTCTTTTGTCACCAGCACCACTAAATGCCACCAACTCGGGTTTCGCAGTTATTAAAGAACCCTTATGTGATAATTAACATGGCGAATGGTGTTTTTTTCCGCTCCCACAAACACATGTAACTGAAAATACAATTCTTTTAATTTATACAAGCAGGTTGGATGCAGAGGAAAATTCCTGCAAAACGCTATTTGCTGCAATTATTTCGCACCTCACTAATCAATGACTTCCAGGTCAAATAATGACGAGAGAGATGAACCTGCCATGCACTGCAGGCCACAGGCAATAAAGTATTACACTTCCAGTTCCTCTTTTTCATTCGTGTCCACCTGACTGGAAGAATCTGGACGCCTCCTTTGGTCTGCTGTGCAATCAGCACATTGTTTTCATACTAAAATACCAGTAATTACTAATTACAGTTAATAGAATGTTCAGTTCATTTTAGTGAACTTTTTTGACATTTCTCTTTGATAGGGAAATCAATGTGAAATGGGATGCAAATATGGTCATGTATGTTTTCCTTTTAGATAAATAAACTTTAGCCGCAATAAGGTTATGTGTATTCTATTTTCCATTAAATGTACTTTAGCTAGTAATATGCTTTGCAAAGTGGGGTATAATTCTCGTAGGAACTACATTTGAGAACTGCATGGACATGAACTTCATGCATATGTATCTGTGCAATCATTATTTAGCCCCAGTGAGAATTGGTGGGAAACGTGGTCTGATAAATAAATGAAGCAGGCAAAAACATTTGCAGTCAGCCTAGTCGGAAATAAAGGAAACGTTTGCCACGTCACTTAGTCGCAAAGTTCGGAACTTTGCACGATTACACCAGAAGAAAAAAGTAATCAGATATTCCCACCTGAGCCATTTGTCATGAGATGGGTGACAATTGATAGAGTGAAACAACCAGATGATTTATTAATGATTAGTACACAGCGAGGGCGCAATCAGAATGAAAGAGCCATTCTGATTGGCCCTCGCCGAGTCGTTTCCCGGCCGGGAATCCCTCAGTCGGGATTCCACGGCCTTTGACCCTGGTGGGGGGGTGTGGCAGCCCCTCAGCCAATGAGGGGGCTCGAAGCAGGGCCATCCCCGCTCCAAGCCTCCCCAAGGCTGAGAGGCTACCTTCGCCCCCTGCCGGAAACACAGGTAAGGCTTTTTTTCCCATCTCAGCCACATAAATGGTCAACTCTGCAGGGATGTCACCAGGGTCTAATAGTGTTAACGACTGTAGGCTGGCAGAAGCCGTGTGTGGGCATCTTGCACAGGGAGATACAGGAATAACAGAGGAGAGACGTCATCAGGCAAAAGCTCAAAGGTTAAGAAGATCTTGCTTTGAACTAGGCCCTCAATTGCACCCATATGAATGGCTGCGAGTTGATTACATTGGAACATTCTGGACTGTAATTCTGTTTTGGATGGTATATTGTGATAGGTGGGGTTCTACTTTAAGAGAAGTGTAATGCATGGTAGTGCTCATGCACATGCACATTCCTTCATCCTGCTGTAGAGAGGCAGATGTACATGTCAGCTCTAGTGCCCACACCCTCACTTTCGTCAAATTGGAAGAACAGCAAGAAAGCACTGTGCATGACACCAGGTATTATCCCAATAATACATCCAAGATATAAGAGATGTTATGCACTCAGACAACCATATGAAACGTACCGTCACACTGATGTGGTAGAAGGATGTCTGCATACACCATTGTATACAGAAGAGCTATAAGTGAAGTCAGGAAAGAGTAAAGTGACATCATAAAAAGAAGACACAAGTACACAGTGAAACAATATAAGAATACTTAAAGAATGAAGATGTTATTGAAGAAACAAAGTAAACATGTATGCAAATACAAAGAAAATTATGGACACTAAGACGATACATGAGAATAGAATCAGTAGATGTTCATATGCAGAAACGCAAGTTAGATAAGAAATATAGACACTTGCTGCAGTAGAAAATATAACGTGGGAAAAGCAGCCATGATGAAAAGATGGACGTCGATTTCGTATAATAGTGAGCTAAGAAACGTGAAGGAGAGAGATCAAGGCTGCAGGAGCTGAACACCACTGGAAAACAGGTTCTTGTGAAGAACAAATAATATCTGTTTGGCTTAGGATCAAGGATGCCACATCAAGAGGTAACTGCAAGGCACACAGGGAGTCAAAGAGGAGAAGCTACATACGCACAACATATTTCTCTTAGATTAAGTGAAGGAAAGAACATTTGCACGTGCAAAGTATTGAAAAATCAAAGATGCAGAAAGCATATGCCACACAGAGCAACCAAGCCTCCAGAAGCCAAGAGAAGTAATAGCATCCAGCAAAATTGAAGCAAATAGCATTAAATAAAAGGTGAAAATTGACAAAATCGTGGTCTCCTCATACGTGATTCAGGACTGTAAAACATGACCTATTCATTAAGCTACAACTGAAGATAGTGATGTACCTACACTCCCTTAAAAGTACCAAGGAAGAGAACTGTCAGCAACAGCAACTACAAAGCAGAAGCCTTAGTTTAGGGTTTAACTGATGAGAGGTGGTAGGCTAATTGGCCAAGTGGACAGTGGTCTGACATTGTTCTCTTCACCTAGGTTTTGTTTAGCTAACATGCTGCTAACGAGCCAAATGTCCAAGGTTGGCAGAGAATGCCAACCAATCACGAGGGCCTATATAGCAATGAACCAAACATTGTTGTAGGGGCCAATCAGCTGCTGTTTTTCTGCTATTAAACTGTATTATAAGTGGTTAGAGGTAGTTCAAGGCATGCCTACCAGATAGGGGGTAGCCAATTTTGTTACTAACAACTACACGAATTATAGGTATATATAAGTTCACTTAACCAATCCCTCCTTGTGATAAGTTTTTACTTGTTTGCTGTGTAGGGTGATGTCATAAACTGATGTACATCGAGGTATAAAGCCTTTGTGTAATTGAAATATAGATGAGAGTGAGTGAGCTGCAATCTGTTTGTTCACCAGGTTTCCCTACTTTATTTGAACTGATAATGAACCAGTATTTTGCCATATTCTGGCACTTGGAACACTCCAAGTTCTATTGCACATTTTGGTAGCAGTGCAGATGATTCTTATCCAGTCTCCCAGGCCGAGATGAAAACTCTCAGGTTTTTGACGTCTTCCACCATTAGCCAGAAGATCTCATAGTTTCCTGTGGAGAATGGAGAAAAGACACAAGTGTGAAAAAGAGAGGGTTGGCAGGTGCCCCTCTGAGGAAATTCCTGTCTGGTCTCTGCTGATGCCCCTGTACAGAAGGTGAAGTGGTCGATTGGGGAGGAGTCGATACCAAGGGACTTGAGATGAGCAAGGGATGTAAGTAGACCATTGAAAATGGCAAATAAAGGGGAGGGATGTTGCAAGTGTGAATATATATATATATATATATATATATATATATATATATATATATATATATATATATATATATATATATATATATTCAAGTAAAACCAAACAAAACCCTGAAATTCACCAGTTACGGTAAGCTAAGCTACCATAGCTCGCGCCAACACTGTGCACTGCTAAGACTAACTCCCAGGACATCAAAGATAACATCACAATGTCAGTGATGACATCACTGATGAGATCACATGTATGGCTCACCTCTTTTTTCCTTTACTGACATATCTAGGCCAGTAACAGTCAGGAACTAAAAATTAAAAAAGCACTATATTTGTGGACTTATACTTCAAATATTTTCTTACAATAATTCACTGGGGGTTACCTCACAGCATTTGAAACATATACATAGGGGAAACACAGACTTGGAAGACAGCAATGCGTTGTATGTATGAAGATGATCAGTAAGGTTATCAACACTTTTTTTTATAGTGCTGCTGTTTTTTTATTACTGTACTTTCCCTGCATATGCTCATATTTGTATACATTTCATTCACACTACTTTCCTTTGGGTCCAGTCACATTATGTGATACTTGTACAGAGGGAAATAGTAGCTTTGAAGCAGAGAAATCATTGCTGTGCATGAAGATAATCAGTTAGGTTATGAAGATTGTCTGGTAATACTACTCTTTTTTTGTTTACTCCATTTTCCCTGTATATGCTCATATTCCTATGTGTTGTTGTCTGTTTCTGCTTTGTTTACAATAATGCAATTATATAGAAACTGGGTTGTATTAGCTACTTATTAAATATTTCACAGAATGCACAACTCTAATAAGAAAGCATTTATCATTTCACTATTTAACATGGCAAGATTATTAATATTGCACCTCCATCATGTATGCTCCACACAATGCCTATGTTTCTACATGTGTATCTTAGTATACTAAAGAACTTCATAATAGAATGCTGTTTGTATCACTGAATTGCTTAATGCACTATGTACCTCATGATATTTATTCAAATGACCCTTGACACTTTTTTATCAACATTACAATGAGAACCCCTTGTACAGACTTTTCATGAACTGTAAATGCACATCTGACGTCATCAGTGATGTCATCAATGACATTTGTGATGTCATCTTTGATGTCCTGGGTGTTAGTCTTAGCAGTGCACGGTGGTGGCGCGAGTTATGGTAGCTTAGCTTACCATAACTGGCGAATTTCAGGGGTTATTCTGTTTTACTTGAACCATAACGTTCCTTTAACAACGTTTTTTCTCTGAATTTCATAGGTTTTTAGTAGCGTAACTTAACCACAACACCCCTTAACACATTTTTTTCACTGAATTTCATAGGTTTTTAGTAGCTCAACCTAACCATAACACCCCTTTAACAAAGTCTTTTAACTGAATATAGATATAGATAATATAAATTTGATAACTATTTACAAGGATTCCCTTAGTTTATATACATATAACATAGAACATACTGAACCCCCTACCTGTGCTAGTGGTTTAAATGTCCGCAGACTATGCGCATGTCTGCGGACGGACTCGGCCAACATCAATACTATACAAAACTCAGGGGGTATCCTACATTGTTGTATCATGCAATAGAAACACTGAACAAGTTAAAAAAGCAGCACATAAACACATTACATTTAATAATAAATAAGAAGTGAAAATTGTATATGTAAGACATCAACCGTCCATTTAAATAGCATATGCACCAGAATTAAATATACCAAACAAAATAAATATGCCTCCAACATAATTACCTCACAGAAACTGCACAGCAAAAGCAACAGCAGACCTACACAGCAGTAACAGCAAAACTTACCAAGAAACTAGTAACTACACTACATTTAATTTATATATTTATAAACTGTCTGTATTAGATACACTAAAACTAATATTTATTTTTTTTACACAGAAATGTCCAGTCCTTTGGAATGGCTGGAAGAAAATTTCCCACAGGATGAAATGAGTGAAGACAGTGCTACTAATGGTAGACACAACATTTCTCTACATAAGCCAATTAATAACCATTACTTTTTTATAACAGACCATACAGACACTAAAAATAATATACCAAGAGAAACATTAGAAAATCCTTGGCAGCGAATGGAACTAAAAATGGATATGTTTATGAAAACTTTCATTATTTTAAGAAACGTTGTAGAGGACCACATAAAAGAAAACATGAAATATCACTGTCCCACATGTACCTGTTCCCCTCTCCATTTCACAGTCAACTATCACCAAACCCTCCCCAGCAAGAAAAATGTTACAAAAAGACTTTCACCCCTTCCTCCTCTCCCATCCATCATGTCCAAACCCCTAATTCCCCTGTATTTGTTTCAGTTTCTGCTTCTCCACCTCTCTTTTGTAATTTTTATATTGTTATACAATAATAAAATTTTAAGTGTGTTGTTAGTATATTCCTGTGTCTTATATTATTTAAAAAGGCCATCAAGGTGTCCGCGGACAGCGCAGGTGTCCGGGATGTCTGCAGTTAACCAAAATGGGGGTGTCCTAAGGACACTATACCTGTTCGTACTGTTCGCAATCACTGGAGGTGTCCTTAGGACACACAAGATATCTGCCTGTCCGTAATGAATCAAAATGGGGGTGTCCTATGGACACTATACCTGTTTGTACTGTTCACAATCAAAATGGAGCTGTCCTTAGGACACACAAGATGTCTGCCTGTCCGTAATTAATCAAAATGGGAGTGTCCTAAGGACACTATACCTGTTCGCACTGTTCGTAGGTAAAATGAGGGTGTCCGTAGGACACTAAATCCGTCTGCATGTCCGTAACTATTAAAATTAAGGTGTCCTAAGAAAATTCCCCCTGTTTGCAATGTCCGCAACCAGAATTAATATGTCCGTATAACACATATCCCGTGCGCCCAGCCGCAAAGTTCTAACGCACATTTATTTTATTCGGGGACTTGAACACTGTCTGTAGAACAACAGTGCACATGCGTACCACACTCTTGGGTCCTATGAACAGCACGGCTGTCCGTAACTATCTGCCGCATGTGTGTCACACTTTAATTAGTTGGAGGACTGGAATACTGTCTGTAGAACATCCACGCACATGTGCACAACTGACCCCGCCCATTTAGTGCTCTACGAACAGCCGTCCCATTCACAAACATTTCCGCAAAGCCATCATGTGACTGCACCCACGCTGAGCATGGGTACTTATTTACGGACTCTGTCCGGGCCCCCAAAATTTGAAAAGTGCTTTTTTGAGCAATCCAAGGTATTTTCCAGTAAAAATTCACCATTACACATGTTCCAGACAATGTCCATGGCGATCTAAATACTTTTTGGAACTTTTTAAGCCCTTTTTTGGTGTTTGAAGTGTGCATGGACGGCGCGGCTGTCCGCAAAGTGTGCCCCAGCACCCCTATAAAAGGCCACACCCCAGAGCTGATCCTCATTCTGTATTTCCACTACTGCAGATTGACCTGCTTTTGCTGCTTTTGCTATTTGCTTTTTCTGATTGCTAAGAGCTGTCCTGATGGCATCCATGGCTGCTGCTTGTGCTACTGCTGTTTCAGCACCACCCTCACCCCCTTCACCACCACCACTTTCCCAAGGGCCTGCAGAGGGGAACAGGTGTGAGGATGCAGAGGAGAGTGATGAAAAGAATGAAGAGGATGAGGTAGTGTAAGTCCCTACTACTAGCACCCCCCGTTAATCTTGGGTGTGGATGTTATTTGCCACTCTTGATGGAGTACCAAAAGCACATGCAAACAAGGTGCGCTACACTCAGTGCCAGATGGTGCTGAGTCGTGGCAAGCTGGTTCGTATAGCTATGATACTACATCAGTGAAGCGACACCTAAGATCGTTCCAGGGTGGGACTGTTCGTAAGGTTGTACCTTGTGATAAATATAGTAGGTTGAGTTTCCATGCAGCATCCTCCGTTTCTGCTCTTGGCACCACAAGAGACATTCCTGTGGGACAGTGCATCCCTCTAGCTGCCTCACAGGCCATACGTGATGCTGTTGACCCTTGCCTTTCGAGGGTCACAGTATTGTGCATTTACTGCGAAGCAGTACTCTGCAGGAAGGAGACCCTTAGAAGTGCTTTCGAGACTCCGGTCAAGGAGCATGAGAAGGACTGCCCACTACCTGAATAAGGCCCACCCTACATCTTCCACTGTCCACCTGCCCTTTCTTGTTCCCGTAGTTGGTGTCCCTTGCTTACCCTCCTTTCCCCTCCTTTCCTTGTGTGTCATGTTTAAAAAACCAAAAAATATATAAAACAACAAAAAACAAAAAAAATGCCTTTCACAGTTCAAAAAAAGAAGTGTCAATGAAAAGATGCAGGGCCCTGTGCATTTTTAGAGGTCTGCGGACTGTCTGCAGACTTTTAACATTTTTGGGGTGCTGTCCTATCAGAACCATTGCACTTTTCTCCAGGAGGAAGTGGTGGCTCTAAAAAGAGCCTATTTATGGTTTTTCTTGTGTTTCGAAAACTTCAAATGATCAACACCTATTGCAAAATGGATTGCTATGATTCCAAAAAGGGTTCCAATGCTTTTTGTATATTTTGCAGAAAAATCCGATTGCCAGCATAAGTAAGATGTACCCCATCTCTGCAAAAAATGTGTGTGCTACCGAAAATAATATTTTCATTGTGAAAAGAGGACATACCAACATCTCTCAAAAAGGCACAAACAGCCTTGTTGACATTGCACCTTGGATCAAATGAAGAAGAACACAGCCAATAATGCCTGGATGACACTGTGTCACCAAAGTAGCACAGAGAAGTACCAAATCCAGCCACTTCATTCCACGCACTGTATGCCAGTGCACTTCCACATGAAGCAATCCAAGATGTGCAGCCACTCCACAGCGATCTGCATGCACCTCCAACCAAGTTATCCACGAATCTCCCAAAATCCATACAATCTGCTTTCTGAAACACAGAGCCAAAGCTATGTGCTCTCATCTCAGGAAAAAAATACTTTCTGACAAACTCTCTCCTTATACATCACACCAAGTAAACTTTATTGAACAATCCCTTGCTGTGCTAAATCTCATTTGCATACCTCTCAACCTCAAACTCCCTGCATGTATTATGTACTGTCTGTGTACAGCTGCGGTGTCCGCACAGCGTGTAACACAGGGGCAGCCCTCCTAGCCTTTCCACTTCACTCTCTACACCATTTCCTCATTGGCTACTGTTAAGCAGTCACACAATCATCCACCAATCACATCCAATAACTCTACATCTAACTCCATCATCACAGTTCAGCACTTTAGATGTACTGTTGCTCACACTGAGTACAATTGGGCTGTCATTTCAAAGCACCTACAGCAACTACAACAAAACTCTCCAACATTTCTACTTGTAGTTTCATGCACATCCACATGCATGAACACAAACTACAGGTATGACTATTGTCTGCACAGTACATGTATAACTCTTGTATAAATGCATTTAGCGGGGTAACTGCCACTTACCCTGTATAACCTGTAAAAAAAAGCTTACTGTCATTTCTCCCATCTGCTATGATTAAGTGTCACTTGCAAACCTGTCTGCGCCCCAAATTTTTATTTACCCATATTACTAACTGTAATGTGCAAACTATTATTTTGTTCACTCATTCCATCATTTCTGTAACCACTGCCACCTATTTATCCACATTTCAACCATATAAGTATTTAATGCATTATAGTGCATAGGATGTACATACAATTTCCTTTCTATACATTCTGCATATTTAACATACATTCTATCATTTGTACTTACTTTAGAAGTTATTATAATAGTAATCAGACAAAACACACACAGCTATCTAACAAAGTGTCATTTCGTGTCAAAATATGGGACAAATAACAGTATAATTATAGGAGAAGATTTTCTAGTGTGTTATAAAATGACACGCAGCCAGGATGAGCACATGCATCTTTATTCATGCACGCATGAAGCCAATGTCATTTTAAAGGCTTCCAGCTGAAACAACCCCACTGCCTCTACAACTGTTCTTCCAATCTAGACAGCTCTCTCATTCCATTCTAGATTTCACAACAGCATTCAACTATGCACAGGTGCAGTCATATCTATCCCATCATCTACAACTATATTCAGTGTTGTAAAGAAAGACATACAACATCTCCCCCCTTCTTTTCAGTATGCAACACACGCACCAGTTCCTTCCTTGCAACCCTTACTTTATTTCAGACTCTTCCATCTCCAAGTACTACAGAATCACCCAGTACGCTTATTTAATATTCTTAAAACCAATTTTCAATAGCTAATCTGTGCATAAACATTACCAAAACTTCAATTTCAAAACTATAAACAGTTAGAATGAGCCAACAGGGATCTAACTGCCCCAAAAATCCACAACAACACAACAGATAGAAGATTAGCAAGAAACAAAAAATAAACACTGAAAACAATGAAAGAAATATATTGTACCACAACATAATTCCTTGTTTTTATCCAGCATGGATTTTCTTCCCACAGACCCAATGATTTAATAAACAAACACAGAAACTGAGCAAATTGCACAGTACACTGGTTTGAACTATACTACTTCTAAAGTACTAAATATGAGGGTCGAAAAAATACATAAATGTCTATTATGCAATGCAATAACTCATTGTGAACTACCTACACTAACATATGATCTTTTCTTTCATCACAGAGATTGAAAATAATGTCTGTTCAAATTACTCATGTCATGAAAAAACTGCATACAACCACAAAAAGTCAAACAGTAAGTATATAATAAATGGACTCACAAACACTGCTGCATAACACACCCATTCAAGCAAACATCTAACCATAGACCACAATCCAAAATGTTTACTTCCATGGGTATCTTGTGCTGCAGTGCTTGTTACCAAATTCTACAATCTTAACTTAATAGCCTAGCCAAAACTTGACATACAGACTCTACAAATAAAACAGTACACAAACCTTTGGTTTGTGGATACTTAGTGTTTGATTTGATGGGTGTGATATGCTGCAGTGGTTGTGGCCAGGGCCTAAAGTGCATTTGGCCATGCACCAAGACTCTATGCCCTGGCCACAACCAGCGCACCATAACACACCCATGCTACCAAACATTTTGACTGTGGTATGTCAAGGGATCCTGCCACCTAAACAAATACAGCATTTGTCCCATCTCTTTCTCCCCCACCCTCCCAAAGCACTCCAGCACACTCCCCAAAATTGCATTTTTGCTCAATTAGATGCTACGCTGTCCGCGGATGTCTGCAGATCCAATATGGCGGGGGCATCAGAACAATGTGACGCACCTCATGCCTCATCCCAGCCAATCCGAGAACACGTTGCGTGTCCACGGACATGAGGCAAGCCGATTAGACAATTGGTGCCCTGTCCGCGGAGCGAACAGAGAAGTGTGTCCGCGGAGTGGACACAGATATCACTAATTTTTTTAGACCTACTTTTTGGTCATTTTAAAAAGAATTACTGGACGGATAACCACCAAATTTACAAAAGCACGGTTTCGGGATCAAGCCGCCATTCCTGCCGCAAATTTGGTGGAAATCCGTCCAGCGGTTTGAGCTGTGGGCGTGAGCAAAGTTTTTTCTCCATTCAGTCAATGGGAAAAAAAGAAATTTTGGGACCCACCTATAATTTTGCCCCCCCTGGACCAAACCTCACCAAACTTTGCAGAGTGGGTCATGTATTTTTTTTTGCAAAGTTTGGTGAGGATTCGGCCAGGGGGAACGAAGTTATAAGCCGCCCAAAAAGTGCTCATCCTAGGGGTTTAGCAACTTAACCATAACCACATAGCCTCTACCACAGGCCATGTAATGTATATATATATATAATAATGGTAGTTGAATTAAGAAAGACAGAGAGACACCTCGATTCCTGATTCCAAGGCGACGGAAGGACATGCATTAAACTCCAAGTGGGGTATTTTTAGGAATTCCTGAGGAAAGGCTGAGATGAAGAATGCATGCCAAACTCCAATATCGGGTAGACTTGCGATGAGATAATTTTATTAGAGAAGATAAAGGAAGGCGCTGGCAAAAGGTGCACATTTATTTGCGGTTATAAATATGTGAGTACAAAACTTTTATTTTGTTTAAACTAGGAAACAAAAAACGATAGTAATATTCTAGCTGGTTATCAGACTCTAAAAATGAAGCAATTGACATCAATCAGAGGAGGACAAAGGTTGAGGAAAAAATATAGTAGATGAAATAAGATTAATCTACAAGCAGAGTCCTCACATGATTGGATCCGCTTAACCCCTTGGATCTTTTCTAGTTTATCAAAGTGATTGTGAGACCACACCCTCTTCACCCGGAAAGAGTACATTAAGCACACACATCTGCATGTGCACATCAAGCAGAGTGCTCACACTAGTGCTGTTGGCTGTTTGTGCAGCGTGGGTGAGGTAGGGTGTCATATAGGATAGGGTGAAGGGCAAGTGAAGGCTGACTGATCGGTCTGGCAGAGCCTAATTGTCTTTATCCGGTTGGACTGGCCAGTTCACTCTCTTTACATTTTCCTGCCTGCCTGTGCCTCGTGACCGCTTAAGAACTACCAACCTAGCTAAAATATAATGGGCCCTAAACTTCGCTCACAGAACAGAAAAGGAAAGCCGAGACATCAGAGTGTAGCTTCCATACATTCCCTCACCCCCTCGAGCTGCACTCTAAGGAAATAAAAGGGTTGTGGGGATAGGATGTACAAAAAACTTGTGGAATGAGAAATCAGCATTGGAACAACCTAAAATGCCAAGCTTATTACAGCTCCACAAGTAAAAGAAAGGGATGTGGCAAGTGAGGTAATGAACAAGGGAGGCTCATTAATGCTAAATAACAGCACTATGGTTGATAAAAACTCACTACTAAACATGTGTCATGAATTTAGGTGGCAATTGCTGGGGATTACAGCAGTGTGTGTGAATGTATACTGGCAGACAGAACTATGGAATTACTGGGAAATATGGATAATGTAATTGGATCCAACTTATCTGTGAATGTATTGGCAGACAGAAGTATGGAATTACTGGGAAGTATGGATAATGTAATAGGATCAATTTATCTGGGATGCCAGATTTGGTGCAAATAGCGCAGGAGGATTTAATTACGGAGGATGTGAACAATTCTTGGGAAGACTCCAAAATATTATATGAAGGGTCAATGAACACCACAAGTAAACTGCAGGCAATAGTGGCAACCCTGGATTCTGTGTTTGGTCTCTGTTCCAGCCTCATGAAGGAACATCGGGAACTGAGTACATTGGTGGCAAGGATTGCTGACAATACCCAGTATAACAGTAGAAGATTAAATATTAGAAAATGTGGGACAGAAAATTTGAGTGAGCAAAGGATGAAGGGTATATTGTGAATGAAATAATAGTGAATGAGGAACAAATCATTGGAGAGAGCCTTGAGAATTTGGCTATTAGTTCTAAGGGTGAACAAAGCACCTCACCTGGGAGTAAAAAACTCACTCTCCGTAAACAAAACAATAAAAAATGGCCAAAGAAAAAGTGTAAATCTGGTAATATTGGTAAGGAAATTTCAACTGGAAAGAATAGTGCCTCATTGGCAGAGATAAAAAAGAAGGATGTGATATGTGTGACTAAAGGTAACATGTTTGATCTGAGGGTGGTCACTAATGATAGGACTGAATTAAGGCAAAGCCCGGGAATGAGTATGGGCTGACGGATAAATGGTTGAATGGGATGGAGAGTGAACCTAATAAGAACGCCATCACACCAGGAACACACAAAGTGGATAGTGCAAGAGATGAGGGAAAAATGGGAAGGCAAGTGAGCTATGTGAATATAACTACAAATAAGCTGATAGAATCTCTCTCCTCTAAGGCAAAAGATATTTATACGGGTGAAATGTAAAGATTAGCTATGTGTAATATTAATACGTTTTATATAGGGCAACGTTGGTATGAAAAAAATGAAGGTAAAGTTATGACATTCAATTTGGGTAAATCTATGAAGATTATAGATATGAATACAGCTGAGTAGATCCCTTATTTAAATTGGAAGTGGATTTTGGAACGTTTACATATGATTCCCCAAATTCGTGATATAACAACATCAGATAAAATAAATTGGGCGATCGTCCAGTTTGTGTTGCCTGTAATTGTTGAGCACATTAGTGCACATTCAGAGACCCTGTGGAGGAATGTTTTTAAAATTCTAAATCTGTAATCTGTAATAAATTAATGGGTTCTATGCCTAATGGCAATATGTCTAATAATGGAAGACCACGTTATATGAGCCCGAATAAAAACCAGGCTTAGCAAAGGAAAAATAGTAGGGATATGTGGATCCCTTATAGGGATTACTTTGAGGAGAAATGAGAAATGGGGATGGGCCACGAGCCAGTAGTTGTTTCCTGGAATACTAGAGGGTTTCAATCCTTTTCCCATAAAGATGGTAAACACTTTGTGGATAATTGCGATATATTTGCATTCTAGAAGACGTGGGCAAGTGGAACCATCCTGATGAATGGGTCAATATATTAGTGAAACCTGCAGTTAGCAAAGGGGTTGGACACCCGGCAGTGGGACTTTGCATTGGTGCAAAGTGTCCTGTGATTGTTAGGGAGTATGATACATTGGGCCTCATTACGACCCAGGCGCTAATGGGTTAACAGCGCCGTAAAAGGCTGCGGCGCCGTTAACCTATTAGCGTCTAATTACGAGGTCCCTTTGTGGGACCCGACCTTAACGGCTGGTTTTGCCAGCCGTTAAAGTAGGGACCCACAAAGGGACCTTGGTGCTAAGTACGGTGCCGCAATTTGTGGCACGCCAATACATATGATAGAGATGTATATAATGAGAAACAAAATATGAATGTGGAAATAAGGAGAATAAAACAGGCTATGGGGATGGATTGGGACCAGAAACAAAACAACTTTAGGAATGAAATACAAGAACTGGCTGAAGGCCCATAAGCATGATATTAAAAATTCTCCATCGTCCCCACTCCCTCTATGCATTCCACTCCAATGAGGTTGGCGCAGGTCTTCTCCCATTCCCATTCTTTCAGTTTTATGGGTGACCCAGATCCACCTGCTGTTGCAATGTTGTGGTTTTCGGCAAGGATGCTTCTCACCCGGAGTCTCAGGTCATCCCACCTCTTTCGGTACTCACGCACATTGCGGGTGGTGGTGCCCACAGCACTGACTTTCAATGCGACCTCAGCCCAAATTACCTTCTTTTTCATGAGTGTCTCCTGCCGCATGTCGCTGGCAAAGACCACGGCGGCATTGTCAGCTAGGGTCTGGGTCAGTATTAATAGCTCCTCTGAGGTAAACTTTTCTTTCCGCTGCCGGTCGGTGGTTTTTTTTAATGCCTTGGGCATGTTGAGGGTGTCCCTGATGATTTCCAACTGCAAGCTACTCCAAACAGGTCCAGGGGGCAGAGGATGGCAATGGATTGTGTTTTTAAAGATGGCTCCAGTGCTCTCTCTCGTTCCTGTGCGATGAAGCTATTTCCGGTTCTGCAATTTAACGGTCACCGCTTATAGCGGTGACCGCTATTTACATGCAGCGTGAGGGTGGAGGTGCTATCTGCACTTTTGTCGAAGGCGGTAAGAGACTTTTTGGGGACTTTAGCGGCATGGCAGTAGGGTTGTTACCCGCATGGCGCTATGCTCGTGTCCGCGTACTCGTAATGGTGCGCTATTAGTGCCCTCTTGTGAGGGCAGACACGTTAAGAGCGCCATGTCGGTAATTTGAGATGTTTAGCGCACAACGTGCAATGAGGCCAAATATCTTTCACTGACAAAGGGATAGTGTGTTCCACTACAGGGATACATTATATGAATGTAAGGGAATTCATATTAGCATTTAAGGGGCCAAAAGCCATTACGAGGTGTTCTTGTAGACCCAGAAGTATTTTTGTATGGAGTAAATATTTTGTTGGAATTGCTTCCTAGACTGGTAGGTGAAGTGTTGAGAACACCTGATGAATTTATGCTAAGGCTAGAAATACCTATGGATGACAAAGAAGCAGCAGTGGTCAGAGAGTGGTCAGAGAGGAAAGGGTGGTTGTTCATGATGGGACAGATGATGAAGGAAGAGGATGGAGAGCAGTAAATGCTCTTCGTGAAGGATATAGACTAACAGACTTGACAGATGAAGAACTATTTAGAGATGATTATTCAGACAATGAATTAGTATGTTTCATAAGTCTTCCTTATTGGATCGAAGTAGAGAATAGAAAAATACCACAGAGAAATGCATTAGTAAAATAGAAACCCTATTTTTTTCAGGATGATTTAGAAAAGGTGCCACACATTTTAGGGACCAGTAGTCCATACAACGTGTGTCTATTGAGTAGAGCAGGAGCAGTTAAAAGTAAGCTGCAGCCAGGAGCAATTTCGCCATGAGCAAAGCAGTACCCAGTGTCCATTGAAGCAGATGAAGGTATATTTGAAACCATTTCTGCTTTAGTGCAACAGGGAATATTGGTGCCATTAGAACCCTCATGTAAAACACAGCTGTGTACCCAGTGAATAAACCAATAGGGAGTCAAGGAGATTTACTCAGGATCTCCGTCCCCTAAACAATATTGCTGAGGCAGAGTGTCCTCTGGTTCCAAATCCAGCTGTGATATTATGCAATATTCCAGCCACAGCCAAGTATTTTCCAGTAATAGAGTTAATGAACATTTTTTTCTCAATTCCCCTTCATATAGAAGCAAGCACTGGAAACACATGAGATTGCCTTAGGGGTACTATGAGTCCCCCGTGATCTTTCATATGGTCCTTCAGATGGACTCAGGTAACGTACAACTTGAGAGCACAATAAGTCATTATGTAGATAACAAACCAGTGTGCAGTGCAGTGAGACAGAATAACGTGCAGAAAAGACCCTGTCCAACTAATGACTGTGCTAGCACAGAAAGGATATACAGTAGACAAAGAGAAATTACAATATTACCAGTAATAGGTCTTTTACATAGCACAGCTAATCCCTTAAGAAGGTATAAAAGTGACACCTGAGAGCAGGAGCAATCATGAAGGCTCCCAAACTGGATACGGTGAGGGAAATGCAACAATTTTTAGGCCTGTGTAATTATTGCAGGCTATGGATTACAGCACATATATTCAACCATTTTTACAAGGACTCAAGGAAGCACAGGTAGGCAAAAGTAAGATAACATGGACAGATGAGATGACTGAAGGATTTAAAGAATTAAAAAGGGAGATTTGTACAGCCCCTGTGCTAGGAATTCCAGATTATAAAGAAGAGTTTTACTTATTCTCACACTCATATGGGGAAGTCCTCACACACAAGACAACATTAGGATATGGACATAAACCATTAGCCTACTATAGTGGGATTTTAGACCCAGTAATAAAGCGACATTATCCTTGTGAACAAGCGCTCGCTGCTGCTAATTTTGCGATTGAAAAATCAGCAATTATTAGGGTGCTTAATAATGTTATTCGTTGAGCATTCCCTATTTGTCATTTTTGAGAAGCCCAAAAGTACACTGACTACACAAAGAGCATCAGGATATGAGGTAATTATTTCAAACCCAGTGATCAAAATTGTGAGATGTAGAGTAGTGAATCCAGCACTGTTCATAGCAGAACCAGTGGGAAGGAGTACTATGTACATGACTGCTCCATGTATACTGAATTCTATGATGATATTCCCCATGTTAGACAAAATGCTCTTGGAGGGGGGAATTCTATTTGTTGATGGTTCTTCAAGAATTGACCAAACAACGTGAGAAACTCATACAGGAACAGCAGTAGTGAAGCTAAACAGGAGTGGTGAATTTGAAATAGTGACACGTGCAAGACGGCTTTCACATTGTTCAGCACAGGCTGGAGAGTTAGTGGCATTTATCGCCGCACTCCAGAGATACGAGGATGAGAAAGTGACAGTTTACTCTGACTCCGCCTATGTGACGTCAACTGACATGCAGGATTGTCATGCTGGAAAAGGAGGGGTTTCCTCTGTGCAAACGGCACACCAGTGCATCTCTATTGGATAAACCCACTAAGGCACTACAGCTCCCATTGGCTATCGCCATGGTGAAATGCGCAGCCCATACTAAGAGGGCAGACATGACTTCTTGCAGTAACAAAGCCGCAGAATTTTAAGCCAAAAAGGGCAGCATACTTCCCAAACTTCCCAAACATTTCTGATTTTGAAGTAGAAAGTGTTAAGCAGATGTCAGGGCAATGTATGATGGTAAAGGAAGGTTTTAATATGTTATCCATTGTACAGTTAATTGAGTTACAAGGTTGAGTCTCACAAGAAGAGAAGGATTTATGGAAAAGACGGGTTGTTCTTTATCCCCCACTGAGGCCTTATGGAGACAAGATGGTACTGGAAAGCCAGTTATGCTTCTAGCATTATTGAAGGTGGCGCTGGAGCAGCTTCACTACCCCACACACAGAACTAGAGAGAGTCTTGTTGCGATAATTGCAGAAGACTGGTACTCAACAAATATATTAGAAAACATGGCACAGTTTGTGAACTGCATTGTATGCCAACAGTTCACAGCAGGACACACTTTGAGAACAGTGAGACGAGCAATCCCCAGGCCCACTGGTCCTTTTCTGCATCTACATATAGATTATGTGGATATTTTGCAAACATGCAAAGGTTATAGATATTTTCTAGTAGTAGTATGTCTATTTTCCAGGCAGATTGAGGCAGGTCCATGTATGCACCACAATGCCACGTGTGCTGCCAAATTTCTCATGTGTGAAGTGTTTTTTAGATGGGGTCAGAGCAAAGCCCTGTGGTCTGATAATGGGCTGCATTTTGTAAATGAACTGTTTGAACAAATCATTCTTTCATTGAGTATAAAGCATATGTTTTCATCTGCCTATCACCCAATGGGTGAATTGTATTTATGAGAGATTAAATTGATTCCTTAAATAAAGGATTGCTAAAATCAAGATAACTTTGAAGAGGGGATGACTTCATTGCCTACCCCTTGCATTATTTGCACTTAGCAATCAGACTGGCTGAGATCACCACATGAGTTGGTGACTAGACACTGCATGCACGTACCTCTTGCTCCTCCCACTCAAATAGAAATGATGCCCACATTGTAGCAAAAACATTAGGTGATGAGATGCATGATTATTTACCAAATATGACTGCTAGTGTTTCTTTTATTTCTCAACTGATCAAAAATCGTAGGGAAGGGTCAAAGAAGATTGAAGAAGAGAGCCAAAAAGTTGCCCCCAGTGACTAGTTAAAACAGTCTAGTTTGTACCGAGGGGAGCAAGTGCTTGTAAGGAGTTTTGTACGCACTTGGAATAAGCCCCAATGTGAAGGGCCGTACGTAGTAGAGGGGGTCACTCCCACTTCAGTGAAACTTGAAGGAAGAAGAACCCCACTGCATCTGGTTGATGTAAAGCCATATAAAGGAGCACGAGAAGAAGCTCCACAGATAGGGGAATTGGCTACCAAGAGCCAAAACAAAGACTTATTGAAATAAAGACACTTTGAACTTTTACAAAATTCCCACGTCTAAGAGAAAAGAATTAATAACTTTTGCAGCAGTTTCAGAACTATTCTAGATAGGTAAGAGACAAAGGGCCTCATTAGGAGTGTTGCGGTAAGCCAACAATGGTGCCGGTCGTGCTACCAGCGCCGTTGTTACCTCGCCGCAACATTCTGAGTTTGCTCGCGGGTGCCGCTCTGGACATCTGGTCAGACCAAGCGTGCAGAGCGGCACCCACAAGCAGACTATGATGGTAGCAGCGCTACTTTTATTAACGGTACCGCTGCTACCGTTCTCCCCATTCCCATTGAGCCCTATGGAGGCTCAAATGGGAATGGGGATTTACCGGGTCCGGGTCCCGCAAATGGGAATTGCCAGGCCCTCCAAGGTCAGAATGGCCTGGTAAATCCCCTTTTGCGGGACCCGGACCCGCGTTTGGAGGTAGCCATGCCCTTATTAAGAGCATGGCTACCTCCTCACTCGTAATGAAGCCCAGTGTGTTGGTGATCAAATACAAAGAAGAAGCTCACACAACACTTTACCTGTAACAATAACATTGCACACATTTATTTATGCTGTTTTCACTAACATACTGCAGTCTCACCCAGTTTTAGTAAGATGACACTTTGATGTTGTTACATTTTTGGGAAATCCTAAAAACAGTCATATTATTTTCAGCATCATCATTGCGATCATTTTACAATTTCTGATATAAAAAGGTGTGGTTTATAAAAGTGACAAAAATTACACGTTGAATTAAAAAGAATGAGAATTTTCCAAGCTATAAGAGATACACTACCAGTAAGAAGATTGATACGTTTATTTGGAATACATCTTGTAACCTCATTCTGTACAATGATTTACCTTTTCTTCCTTATTATTATGGCATTTCGACAAATAATGATTAATAACGTAGATGTAGTATTAAACAATGAGACATTTATTTTTATCCTTAACAAAAGCACAAGTAATATTTTTCCAGATATTTCTAAACAAATTACTGACTTAAGAGTGATGCTGAAGAAGATCTTGAGGAGATAAATGTATATTTTGATCATTCATCCCATTTAAAGAATAACATGTGGTAGCAGCACATGAAGGAGGTGGGTAGAAGGACATCAGATGAGGGCTGCTATGTGTGTTATCTCATCCCTTATGCCATGAGTACAGCCATAACATTTGTTTCAATAGAAATATCTGTACATGATGTGAGGTGTCTTAGCCATCTAGCAGCATGCATACTAAGAGGACAATTTGAAGGAAAATGGGCAACCCTACGATGGAGGTCGAGAAAGCCATTTCCATATGAAGATGAATACATAAAAATGCAGCAAATGGAAAAAGACCCAGCCTGGTTAAGTAGAATGCTCATGTATTCCCTTAGTGGGATGTCTGGAGACCAGATAAGGATTGTTGAACAAATGAAACTGGTTTGTGCAGACACATGGGAAATGCCAGTATTGCCATGATGCTGGGAGAGACCTCAGCTATAAGTACATGGACAAGCTGCAACCAGCACAGGATGGGACGATGGAAGGCTAGCCTTTAGTGCTCACTTTTTGATGACAGCACCAGTGCAGATGTATATGGTGATTGATGAATGTGTGAAGCATGGGCCAAATATTCGAAAATATTAACATGGGTCAAAAATGAAGCAAGCCCTGTATCCATATTGCCAATGAAGAACACCACATTGTGTTTCAGGAACAGGGGGTTGACTAAAGTTGGAGAAAACAAGGAATGTAAGCATATAATCAACATACCAAGAATGAATGGAGGAACTGCTGTGCTAATGGACCACTATTGGGCTTGGGATCCAGAGCTTATATGCAGCTGCCTACAAATTGGGAAAGAATATGCTCTATAGTGATCATACATGTTCCTGCATTGGTGATTCCCCAAAGTGATCTCCATATCGAGTACTTTCACTCGAAGAGAGAACCATTTCTCTGCAAAATCGATGGAAGCCTATAATGACATTCCAGCTGAGCATAAGCTGTTCAGTAGAATGGCAGTTATATTTACATCTGTATTCATGTCATGAATTCAGACTACAGTGAACGCCAAGTGGTTACAGATAACCAGATGGGAGCTGTACAATAAAAAAACACAAGAATAAAAGGATTTAATGCAATTTGAGAAGAATTGAGGGCTATCAGCCACATGCCCTGCAGAACAGGTATGTGCTGGGCTTGATTAGAACACTGGAAGGTGGCCTGTCTGCCAATACTGGGCCTTCCTATTGCACCTACACATGATGAGGAAAATGGAACCCTGACAGAGGCAATAACTATGCTCTCAACCCTGTACATGAAAATGGTGGAAGACATAGATGAGCCTGAAGATGATAACTGGATTCTCGTCCCTATTCTTGTGGGTTCCAAACTGGTTGGCAAAGATGCTTGGAGCAATACTAGTGTTAGTATTGCTAGGATTCTGTCTTGTAAGAATAATCATAAGACAGTGCAGGAAGACTGCAAGGAAAGCTATTGGGATGAAGATAATGATCAATGTGAATGCTGAGACTGGCGAGCACACAGACTGGAAGCACCACCTGTGAGCACCTGAAAGGCAGTCACCTGGCACCCCCTTGGACAAAGTTGTAATTAGCCTATGGATCATAAGGACTATGTAGGACATTGGGCATTCTGTCAACCAACTGGAGAGTGTTGCCATATGACCTAGATTGTGGATAAGCACATAAAGAATGCAGGTGACCTGAGGCGGGTGACGAAGATATGGATCTCAAAGAAACCAAAGTATGAAGAAAAGGTAAAGAAGATTGAGGAGGTGTTTGAGGACTCGACCATAGGGGGTAATGTAGAGAGGCAAATGTACAAGTCATCTCTATTGCCCACACCCTCTCCTCCATCATATTGGAAGAACAGCAAGAAAGCAGTGTGCATGACACCAGGTATTATCCCAATAACGCAATGAAGACACAAGAGACATTATGCACTCAGACAACCATATCGAATGTACCCTCACGCTGATGGGGTGGAAGGATGTCTGCATACACCATTGGACATAGAAGAGCTATAAGTGAAGTCAAGCAAGAGTAAAGTGACATAATATAGAGAAGGCACAAGGACACACAAAAAGATGTAAGAATACTTGAAGAATGGCGATGTAATTAAAGTAACAAAGTAAATATTTAAGGGAATATGAAGAAAATCATGTACACTAAGAAGATTGATGGGAAGAGAATCAGTAGATGTACATAAGCATGAAATGCAAGTGAAATAAGAAATATAAAAGCTTGCTGCAGTAGAAAATACAACGCAAGTAAAGCGGCCATGATGAAAAGATGGACGTCGGTTTTGTATAATAGTGGGCAAAGAAGTCTGAAGGAGAGAGATTGAGGCTGCAGGAGCTGAAAGGCGCTGGGAAACAGATTTGTGCGAAGAACGAAGAATATCTGTTTGTCTTGGGATGCCACGTGAAGTGGTAACTGCAAGGCACAAGGGGAGTCACAGAGGAAAAGCTACATAAGCACAACATATTTCTCTTAGATTAAGTAAAGGAGAGAACATGTGCAAGGGCCAAGTATTGAATAATAAAAGAAGCTATATGAAACTGGTTTTAGGAAGAAAAACATAACTTGTTTTAATTTATCTCTGTGTAGGTTGATCATTGTTCAAAGTCCTTAAGGGGATTGATTGGTAATTACCTGAACGATAATGGGGAGTTCGTTAACAGATTGCATGCAAGGTTGAGAAGATTCCAGATGATATTCTGTGTGCTTAGTGGATCCAAATAATCAAACATGTTTAAGGTCTCAATGCATTAGTTGGTGCCTGTATTGGCAACACGACATTAGGAATGTGTTTAGAGTTTGAGATCGTGTTTCATGTCTTTTTAGATACACCACAATTGATTCTAGTTACACTTTTTTGTTTATAGAGTAATGTCTATATGAACACATGCTATGTGAAAACAAATTGAAGTCCAAAGTGATTTTGCTTCCTCTGAAGGGGCGAACAGGAGGGTGTACACACATTTTAGAGCTAGATAAATAACATGGATTTAGGAATTTGCATATCAAAGTATTTGATCAGATCATTAACGTTGCCAACAGCGTATTGGATGCAATGAACCATCATCCCAAGTCACATGGTTCTCTTAGAGCCAACTACTGAATGAGAATTAAGGGGTGCATTTGAGGTTTAAACCCATTAAGTAAAGCATAAACACAACTTTCGCCCTAAGGGGTAATGCCACATTGTTACTTTGTAGTCTAATATTCAGGATTAGGAGGTTAATTCAAGTGATAAAACTTGTGTAAATGCAGCGATCCCCCAAGGATGCCATCAAAGGGTCAAGCAGTTGTCTTCAAACTGTGGGGTGTGCCCCCGTCTGAAGGGCCTGGTGAGGTGAGTGATCCATAGCCCACCACAGGATGCATGATTAGCAGCTCAAACTGATTTCGTTTTTACACTGAGCCCAAGACCAACTCTATGCATATTTGCGTGCACAGGGCCTAAGCGTCAGGGAGATGAGTACTTAAATGAGTAAATAAACACAGGCTGGAAACTTGTTCCATGAGGTGGTTATTTCTTCATTGCTTCATTATTTCTTCATTACTGTGGAATGAGCCATGCCTTCTCCCCAGAAAGGTGCTCACAGGTACACAAAATGAATGGCAGAGAGATAACTGAATGAAGAAAAGAGCATACCATTAGAGAAAGCAAGTTAAAAGAGCGCATGGGATGGAAATCAGGAGGGTGAAGAGTAAAAGAGCAGGAAGTGCAGGCAGATTCAGAGGTGAGGCTAAACTGAATGAGAGGAACACAGAACAGGAATGAGAGGAGGGAGAATGGCAATGCTACAAAAGTGCTTAAGAAAAGGCTTGTCTGGTGAAACAATCACCAGACTTGGTGACGTCAAAAGGGGCATAGAAAATATTACCATCAGGAATGTATAACATCTCACAATATGTGTGCATTTAGAATGGGAAACAATGACACTCTGCAAACAAAAATTTTCAAGATAAAAAATCTTTTTATTCTTCTTTTGCTCTAATAAGAGTACAGAGGCAAACGTCGCCGATGTATTTGTGACCAGTGTCCATCATCAGGGAAATTTCTGTTGACCGATGGAAGATTCTGGGAGAACCTATGCTTCTGAGCTGCAGTACATGGAGAACGTGGTGTACAACCATGAAATGAAAATGGTGTAGAGGTTTGGAGTGGGCATAAGAGTGCTGGTTCAAGGTGCCACATCTGACATGTTACTTGCAGGTTCGCGCAATCAAAATGGTGTGCAGGCTCTGTTTGTTCAAAGTGCTGCATCGGTCATAATGCTCACAGGCTCTGTTAGGTTTAACACGAGGCTTGTACAATCATTGTGCTAGTGATTGCCATGAATAACCGGTGGGGCTGGCTTGTCCAGGAGCGACAGTAGTCTGTGTTCCCGCACAGTCACGGTCTATATATGTTACGTGCAGAGTGTTATCTCAAAGGCAAAAGACTCGATGCAGAGAGACCAAATCAGGAGGGTGAAGAGAGAAAGAGCAGGAAGTAAAGGAAGATTCAGAGTTGAGGCTAAACTGAATGAGAGGAACACAGAACAGGAAAGAGAGGAGGGAGAATGGCAATGATACAAAAGTGAGCTGTATGCATCAATGGCATCTCATTACTATTATTACCTGCACCAGTTTCATTAGCTATGAAAGGGAGAGGGCCTCCTGATGGTGCCATGTTGTGTGCCATGGAGCCTCCCCACATCACCCCTTGGATGTGAACACATAATCACACTTCTCATGGTGGAACCCAGCACTTTTGGTGCCCCCTATTGTTTATTCTCATGGCCAGACAGGCGACTTTGCCATATATCGCCTTCTTCCTTCAAGCCCCACTTAAGAGTATAGGGAAGGTAGTTTTACGTCTAGATGGATGCAACAAATCTCAGGGTAATTCCTAACCTCCCTCAGATCTGCAAGATGAGCCATCCTCTTTTCCACTTGTTTACTTTTTTCTCTCCCATTACTCTAGACTAATTTGTTGGTATAGGGTTTTTTTCCAGGCGCTTCTAGAACCAAGTGTTGAAGTGTTCCAAATCAGTGCCAAGGAGGACCTCATCCAGGAGTCCAGGTATCATGGCTACACTGGCTTGAAATGGTTGTGTATCCACTGAGAATCCCAGGTGGGCCTTGTGATATACGTCTCTGTCACCAGGCTCATCATTCACTTGGACCAACCAACTTGGGAGTAATTGTTCTTGATAAACCAGGTGACCAGACTGCTGATTGATAATTTCTTGAATCCAGTAAGTCTGTGACTGAATGACATTGTTTTTTGCTGGGAAGCTTGTAGATTTGCCCAGCATCACACTATGTTGCCTCTCTATCAGCAGATCAGATTTTTCCTAGTTGCTAGGCACGTCATCATGTCTTGGGTTGAGCACCTGACGCCCACAATAGCTTTTGAGCATTGGCTCATTTCCTGACTTCTCTGCTGACTTTGGGCTTGGTTTCTATATTCCAAGTGTTCCATGGCTCTAGAACAATAGACAGGAATGAATCCCACCCTTGAATGGGTGCTTAATTGAGACTCTTGGAAAAACTGTAATGCTGCCACATGGATCTTGTTTGAATGGTTTTATCACCATTTACCTAGGTGCAGCTTCTACCAAAACTTGTCTCCATTACGGTGCCCTTTGAAAACTAGGCGCTGTCTTTGTGGCTGTTTCTGAAGAAGGTTGGAATAACTTCCAGATGGGACATTGTAGTTAGCCTAAAAAGGGAGCTCAGCAGCTGCTTCATGAACAGATGGTCATTACCTTCTTCTAGTCTTAGACTATAAACTTTTTTTAATGTAATCCATATACAATATAACATCTGTCAGGTAGTCTCATGAGGCAAGAATACTATCTCTTGCACCGGCTAATGGTGGTACTCTTCATCACATCACGGGCCCTCCAAGATTTCATCTAAAAATGTTTCAGACCTTGTCTGCACATCCACATTCAAGATTAGATTAGTGGTCGGTAAAGAAATCATCTTTCTAGCCCTGGGACTCTGGGTGAGGCTGGGATATCTCTGGGAGATTACTACTTCTGGTTTTGAGTGGCCCCAAACTGTCTCTAGGTTTTAGATCCAAACCATGTGGTGTGGAAAGGCAACCTATTCCTGGGTAGTTACCAGTTTTATTTAGTCATCGTTATGTGCTTCAACCACTAGGGCATGTAGGGACAATAATGTCAGTGGCCTCAAATTCTTCCCCATTTGTTTCTGCTACTCAATTTGTCTGCGTAGTGCCAGCCACTGCTATTTTAGGGTTATTATGCATCTTTAGGCTGGTGGTTTGGGCTGGTGGTTTGGGGAAACCTCTTATTTGGCTTTCACAGAAGGAATATGGCTTTATCTTTATGTGTCTCAGTTTTTATTTTCTTTGGGACATAAGTTGATATTCTGAGCTTGAGCCAAAGGGCAAAGGAATGAATGGCCATGAAATAACTTTAGAGTCTGAAGGTCTCTGGCAATAGGCAGGGGTAGGGAAGCTTCTGGAATCTTTTAAATCTGTGATTTAGCCCGAACAGAGTAACACGTTGCCTGCAGTCCACCAATAATTTCCGCTGAGCCATTCAAAGAAGCAACCAAATGTAATTGTTCAAGACCCGGCACAGGAGGAGTGGACACAGGCCTTTATAAACCAGAGTGCCCTGGAGACAGGAGCCTGGAGAGGCTGGAAGAGGCAGAGGAGGGAGTATGGAGAGGCGTGAAGGTGGTGAGAAGATTTAAGGAGTAGGGATGTGAACAGTAGAGGAAGATGCGGTGGTAGAAGAAAAAGAGGAGTGTGAAATAACTGAGGCAGAGTAGGAGGTGATAAGAGCTGAAAAAGAGAGGAAGAGAGAACTTAGTAGAGGTTGGAAAGAAGTGAGGCAGTGGAGTAGGATATAAGAGCTTAAGAGGAGGGGAAAAGAAGAACTAAAGGAAAGAAAAATTGGGCTCTTGGGGTCTAAGCCACAGACCCTAGGGCAAGGAAGTAGTCATGAGCCATGGGAACAGTATCTCAAGCATAAGTCCTGGTCTATAAACTGGCTGAAGCTCTTGGGTTTGTTCAAGTCATCAGCCCACACCTGATTCCAGAGACAAGGCCCACTGCAATATCCATCTAGTGGCGTCCCCTGTGTGGATAGATTGGGGGTGAAGGTGTTAGTGGCCAGACTAGTGCTGTCCAGAACCTTGCACAGCACCAGCTTTAGCTGCAATGCTGTGAGTCATCTTTGTGGATGATAAGCTTGCTTCCCCACCCCCTGTGGCTTTAACTGCATATATTTCTTAGCTAGTACTTTCGGGGCAATGACAAACATCCCTTTAATTACACAATCTCAGAGACATGCACATCCATCCACTCTTTTTTGAGACCCTAATTCTAAATATCACTTCACTCCACATCCATGTCAGGCCTTCAACCAGCACTAATATGCCACAGTTGTTATCATATTTATTTCTTGCCACAGTTTGCTGATTTGAGGCACCCTGCATTTGTGCATCTAAACAATGTTGTTTCAAATGCATTTTGGCATATATGATGTTACTTAACAACAGTAGACTTGAGGGTTTTGAAGTCAATAGGAGGCCCGTTCTCTTTTCTATTTGCATCTATTCTAACCCAACACCTCTGCACTCACCTATATGGAATATTTTCAGGGAATAATTTGTAGTGGTCAGCTTGTAATGTTAAGCAACTGCAGATTGATGTGCCGCTATCCATGTTTAAGATTTGCCATTTCTGCTGGGCCATTCATAAATGCCCAAGTCCTGCTCTACAGCTAGCTGGTTGTCTATTACTCATTTTAATGTGCCCGTTATTCCCTCCCTCCCCATTCCCATTGCGCCCTATGGGAATGGGGAATGGTTCCTTCAAGGAGTAATTACCGGGTCCTGCAATGTTGGAATGCCCTGGTTATTCCTCATTGAAGGAACCCGGTAATGGAGCCCGGTTTGGAGGCAGCCATGGTGCCAATAGCACCATGGCTGCCTCCAAACTCGTAATGAGGCCCACTGAATACTCATCTCTTCCACCCTGGACTGACCCCTGCATCAGCTTCTACTTAAACAAATAAATATAGTCCATCAGGTGGAAAAATGAGGAGCACAATCAAATCAGCACCACAATGGCCTATACATATATCTGCATTTGAGCCACAGATAGACCACCCTCATCCATATCTTCCAGGTGTTGTTGCATCACATTGTGGAGAGACAACAAAAGACTGACTTATGTGATTGGCATGTGGTGCATGTGTCAAACTGTTGACAGAGCTATTGAAACATGTCCCATCCAGCTACACCACTGATTCAGTATCTGTGAGAGCCTCAGACTGGGTGGCGTAGCTCATCCATTCTTACCATCATTCTCACTTACTGTGACAGGAAATCACTCTGTGCTGTGTTCAGTTGATTACACATTATCACCTGTCCCTGTTCCCCCTTCAATCGTTTAAGCCGTGTTGCCCATAAGCGATTGTCTGCACATGGCGTGGTGGAGGGGCATAAGGAGTACATTGCTCTTCTTCCTACAGAACACAGGAGTACCTTGCTTCAACCAATCTCGCCAGGTAATCGCGTTGTCAGCTACTGCAAGGAATCGGAGTAAATAATTATAAAAACGCCCATTTTTGTACAGTCCTCCAGTCACCAGTTTCAGCCGTTAGTGTAAACAGTTTATTTTTTGTGGATGTAAAAAGCACAGCCAATTCAACAAATGAAGCACCAACAATGTGTGCTGGATAAATGTGTCTAGATTTAAGACAAGTCCAGCTTCTTGGTTGACTGTATGACATGGTAAGGTGGACATTATAATGTCACCTTACATGCTGGCATGCTAATAACTGGGTTGCTGCAACCCTCCCCTTCTAACCCTCCTAACAATGTAGTGCACTCATACAATTTGCTTTATCACATGCTCTAGACTTCGGTAACAACTTTCTACTTGACTCTAGGACGTGCTCTGTTAAACTTACTAATTATATGAAAGCCCCAGGCGTCGTTACCGGGTCCCGCGAGGGGAAGAGGGAGCTAACAACGGGCCGGTTGTAACCGGCCCATTGTTAGCTCCCTCTCCTATTCCCATTGAGCCCTATGGGGGCTCAAATGGGAATGGTGAACGTCCGGGTCCGGATTCCCAGAGGGAGGAATTACCGGGCCCTCCGAACTCGGAATGGCCCGGTAATTCCCCATTCAGTAAACCCGGTAAAGGAGCCCAGTTTGGCGGCAGCCATGGAACTAATAGCTCCATGGCTACCGCCAAACTCGCAATGAGGCCTACAGTATTTTATAAAAGCGCTCTTTGGCTTTTATCTGCATTTTTGTCAAAATACGACAGAGTCCAATTGCGGCTTATCAAAATGCAGTTGGAAAGTCTTATTACAGCATAGAACGTCTGCATGTAAGAGAATAAAGTCATGTTCCACTTAGATGTGGCTTTTTGCAAACATAGGAAAAAGAAGTAACAAAATAAGTACATGTAATTTCACATTTTACAGTGGAGATGAAACATTCTATATTTTTCAGAGTATTCAGCCTTATTTGCCATTTACCGTTTTTGGACAAATGATAAAATAAGAAATATATTCAGAATCAGCTCTGCGAGGCAAACACACTTTGATGCCGCTCTTCATGCGTTCCCTGCCTCAACAATAATTTCTTTTTCTTTTGGCGAGACTATTTATGCATCAGCATTTGGCAGGAGACACGCAGTTAGCCCTGGCAGTCACACTAAAAAACCCTTTAGCACCATTGCGAAATCTACACTTTGCATTAGAACAGAAATGCATTGAAAACAGATTAACAGCTCCCAACTCTGACTAGGGCCTGTCTTAATCACCTTTTTTAAAAATCTTTATTGTTTTGACTAATGCTCACCGAGCCCAGAGAGAGAGCATTCAGCTGTGGTCAGAACAGCTCTCTTTCTCCCACACAGCTGATGACTCAGCTTGTGCAGTGCAGGCAAGCTCCTCCTACCACCAGACTCTGGCTGCAGGCTCTCAGCACACACACGGCCAATCAGCCACTGGCTGTCACTGAATCTTTCACATTTTTCACCTTCTTCCTCAAACCTCCTTCTTCTCCCTCTTTCTGTTGGCAGCCACCCCTCTCTTTACTACTCCTCTTCCTTTTAAGGGCTTTCTCCTTCCGTCCCACTTTGCTTATACCTCCATAAAGAAAGTATTTGATTTCACCACCCCTTGCCATGAGGTCACCCATTAATCAAACACCTCGCCTTTGGCCAACACCTAGAACATTTCCAAACTCCCCCTGCTTCTTCACCATAACCTCTGTATAGCACTCTTTCTCCAGGCATATGACATTTTCAATGAAGCATTTTCCAAAGCCATTTCATCTGTAGTTTCCTGTTCTCTTTGCTCAAACAATGGGCTGTCATTGAAAAATTAATTCTGTCATTCCATCGCGCCCTGAGCTACTTGGTCATCCACTTCATATTCACTCACAGATGTTTTCTTGTCATAGTATGATTTGACACTGTTAGCTGGACTTTAGATCAGCAGTGTAGTAGGATTCCTGCACTGCCATCCGTAATGTTGTACCTTCTTCCAAATGAATGTCTTGGCACTCATTGTTATTCACCAGTGTTTGAACGGGGCCATCCCCAATCTCTAGTAATGGTGTATATTCACATTCTAGCCCCTGCTGTCTCATTGGGACACACAAATGCACCGGGTCCTTTTATCTGTTGTCCCTTTCTTTAGTTTAATGCTATTGAAAATTGCCTTGTGAAAGCAGGAATAATAACATCCTTCTTTACTTGAAGCTCAATTGCATATGGCATCATTTGAGCACAATTATAAGCTTGTCTTCTGTTCTCAAATTCAGGTGCTGGTCCACCTAGTCTAGACCAAACCTTTTGATTCAAGAAATCTAGAACCATACACATTCTGTGCATGATGTCCTTTCGTACATAGAAATTGGCTTTGCTTCCACCTACAATCTATACATTGGGATAAATGCTTTTGGACCCTATTGTGATTCTCAACATGCATCTTCCCACAATCCTTTGCCCCAAATCAGGGCCATCAAGACTAAAAATGTGTTGATTTTTTATTTTAGAACTTGGTATCTCTTCTCTGTCAATGTAAAGACTGGATGGGGGTATCTGTACTCCTGCCCTCTATATGGCAGAGTAGAAGCACAGAGCACCCCAGCCAAGATTCTCTATATGGTAGCATTGGACGAACAATCGAGGTTTAAGCTCTCAGGAGGTAATGCAGGCTGATTCTTAAGTACAGTGTAGGCCCTGACGCCCCACAAATAAATGTCCACACACTATGTTAGTGATAACACAGTTCTTTATATAAATAAGGTTCAGAATATATACATACACAATAACACACTTTGTGTGCAGGCAATGCTAACATGATAAATAGGTACAATATCTATGTGGTACCACAGTTAACTCTTGATTCCATTAAAATACACCAACTGCTGACAGTCACAATGGCATACAAATAAAATAGTAAAGTGAATCAACAATAGACATAAGAGGGAAGACAAGCTTACTTAAATAACTGGCAGAATACTGGGTTCCTACCACTACATACAATTCTGTGTGAGGATCCCCCAACCTGGGCAACCTGTAAATAAAGTATATTGACAAGCCCAGTCCATATATTGTTTAATATACTCTTGGTTCCTTCTAAAAAGGTTCTACTACCCCAATGTACCTGGTTTAGCAGAGTTCGACGTCGGGTCATCGACAGATCCTTCTTGAGTAAACTCCCTTTAAGGCAGGAACCACGGATCCTCGAGACCCCTTGAAGAAAAGGGTGAACGATGTGGTTGAGGCAATAGCTTTGTCCTTGTGCTGCTCGTCGATGGTCGTCCGTGGACGTCCTGTGAAGATGAGGCATGCAGTGCACATCGATGACGATAATTTGTTGCCGCAAAGAGTCAATGAAGAACATAGGCCCAGCAAGGGCATCAGTTCATCGGCATTTGACGTTGGCGATAAGGACTCAACCACGACAGGCTTTCAGAACTTTGTTGGTGTCTTTGTGGACTTCGGGGTGGCAGGTAACCCACCAGCGGATTCTCCTCGGTTTGTCAGCGACCTTGACTTTCTCCGGTGGGACAAAGCAGGCGACGGTGAAGAGCAAGGGAGTCCTTGATTTCGAAGTGTCTTAGGCAATGGAGCGTTGCGGCTCCGGTCCACTAGGTTACAGTGGTCCTTAGAGCCTCAGTCGATGGTGATGGTCATCGATGGCCTCAACGTCCTAGCACTTCACTTCAGATTCTTCAGTGGTCCCTGTTTCCGGTCGGCAGCTTTTCGATGACTGACTTCCAGGGAGACTTGGCAAAGGTTAGCGGGTGCACGATGTACCCTCACAGCTTGGGAAGAGGTCTCCTAGCCAGGTCCTCTCTTGGATCAGTCCTCAAAGGCACGACAGCTTTCAGATTGCATTGAAGGAAAACAGCAGCAATTCTTCTTCTTCTGGCTCGGCTTTGAGTATAAGCATCAAGTTTCAACTTCATTTTCTGAACAATTCCAGTAAGTGAGAGGTCCCAGATATACTGTTCTGTCTCTCATGCACACTGTTGAGCCAGGCTCAGGCAGCCAATCATTCAGAAGGTCATTCATCAGGTAGGCAGCCAATAAGGCTCACAGTGCATTCAGGCCATTCTTCTCCATCCAGACACTCACAACAATACCATATATGCAACTTCGACTCAACTGCCAGTAAGGGGAAGGGGCAGCGTCAGAGCTTCCCAGGACTTTGGGAAACAAGGTAACAGGCAATAGAAAGCAAGAGGCCACATGGACCATCTTGTTTCCCATCAGGAATCAACTGATTCCAATGGCAGTGCCTGGGTATCCTAAAATGGAGGATACTCAGAGTACCTGTCACATTCAGCATGGAGCTGCCACCAGCCCATACCCTACTGTGTGGGCCGCACACAGGTACCCAGAAACATACACTAGGGGTACAGGGTTGTACCCCCACCCATGGGTGCCATGAGGGTATCCCAAGGGTCCGTTCACCATGACCAAAAAGAGGAAGAGCTGCACTGCCAGGAGTCCCACATGGACTTCTGTATGGAAAAAAACACAGAACATACATGATAAAAGGAGTACAATACAAGGATATGGGGGCCCTGTCCCTCCAATGCATATCCAGCATCACCAGGGCCAACATTGATTCAATCATTTCTAGATGCCCATTCACATGCACAGGAATACAAGCCTGACCTTCTTTCATGTGTATTTCTGCAATTGTTGACATATAGTTTTCCTGATCTGGCTCTATAGCAATATTTTGTTTACAGTTTTCCTCACTTAGATACAAAAGGACAAGGGGTTAATGTAGAGAAACCGGATTAAAACTAAGATCCTTAAGTGGCTTAATGGTGGTGGCACACCTTCAAGGGCTCTAGCAAATACAGCTAAGCACACATTTAAAGTTCCAAATGAAAGGCATATATTGCTGTGTCATAAGAAAGGTGATTTCCAACATGGGAGCAGTTATTGGGGGCACCACTGAGGCTCGGCCCCTTACCACTGAAATGGCTGAAAGGCCCTGATGACGTCCTTGCTCAGGCGGGTCCAGTGCCTTTAGGCCCACACCTATGTGTCACATACTTCCTCCTGCAACCACATTAGAGACCAAAACAAGCCCACTCCAAGGCGAAGCCACCCTTCTTTCAAGGCCATTTTAGCTGTGCCCCAATCCACATGATTGCTGGTTGTTGTTTGCAGGATGGTGTTGAACTGGCAGCGCTGTACGATATGCACTCCTGGGCTCAATCCGAATCTTCTGTGAGGAAGATAATTACTCTCCCAGACACTGCCATCGAACCACGCACCCAATGGGAGGGAGAAAGCCCTGTGGCCTCTGTGACTGAGGACAAATTACAGCACGCTGAACATTCTGGTTCCACCATCTCCCTTTTTATCTGGCTATACCGCTGTGGGGAAGAATCATCCCTCCCTCTGCCGTCTGCTCCTCCAGCCCCATGATTACCAGGGTGACGTGCTTGCGTTTCCCACACAATTGGATGGAGCGCACACCAGAGGCTACTTCTGGCAGTCAGAGGGGCGGTGCCCATCCCCCGCCCCCCACCTTAGCCTGTTGAATGTACCTTCCATGGAGGTGGTTTTGTGGTGGTCCCTGGGTGATCATTAACTGCTATTGCCCTTCTAGGTGCTCTGCAGTGCCGGGCCCTGCCTTCAGGTCCAGCTTCCTGGTACATCAAGAAGGAATCATACCGAAATGTCGCCTTTTATTGTGCGCCCCCACAGTCACTACGACTTTGGGAGCACACAAAAAACACTGACTCCCATACTCTGCCCAAGCAGAGTGGGGCTTCTGGGGGTGTTACCCGCTCTCCTTGAGCGCAGTAACGGGAGTCAGGGGTTGCGGGGGTGTCCCCCGCTTACCCTTGCCTTAAGCAGATGACAGGAAAGTGAGAAGAAGAAAGAAAAGCACCCTGCAGCGTCAGCTCAGACCCACGTTAGTCGGATGAACTGACACGGCAGGGATAGATGAGTGTGCTGCCTTAAAGGTATGTTGGGTGCGGTGGTGGGGGGTCGGGAAGGCGAATGCAGGTCGGGGGATGCAGGTGTAGTGATCTAATTGATCACAGCACCGTGCGTAATTGGCGTCGACATTTTCGTCGGCGCAGTTACGGACGGCGTAGTGATCACATAGATTCCATCAAGAATTGCCACATTGCAATGGCAGACATTTCCCTGGGACATTACCTGCACTACGTGAAGGAGACCACTCCTACAAAATTGAACATTTTAAAAAAAGCTGATATTTCTATGCTTTATTCAAAATTGCACCACAAGAATTGTCTTCTGCAAAACCTATTGGTTTTACGCTCGGTATTGCATCGATTCGCGTGTGGGCTAATATTCCTTTAAAAAACCATTACACTCTTTGATCAAGCTTTCCTTGGCTTCCGGCTTCGCTCAGGGTACTTGTGTGGTCATATCATCCTGGGCAACAGGATTGTGGGAGTGGCTCGAAAAAGCAAAGTAAGCTGCATCAAAAGGACATGTGGTGGAATGCACTGGAGCTGGCGGCAGCGGCTGCACTGTTTAGCACTCACCGGCCAATTAATCCAGTCCCATGCACGAAATGTGTCATTCAAACAAGCACTTGCCACTTCCAAATAGGCTATAGAACTACGTAAAATGAAAACAATATTTTGAACTACCTGATTTAAAATTCCGAGGCGTAAACTGGATGTGCGACGTTATGATGTACCATGAAGATTTGCGTGGCAATATTAGGTACAATTATTATACATTTACTAAGCAGAAATCTAAAAAAATCTTACACACATAAGCATTCACCTTTCCTATGTCAAATATTGAACTTTTTTTTTCACCTGACATCATTTTAGGTATATTTCATTTTAATTCTAAAACTCACAGAAAGTGAACATTCCACAGTGAAAGAGCGCCTTGAGTTTACCGTTAGATTTTGTTCCAAAGGTTTGAGTTCACAACAATCTAAACCCTTATGTGCACAAAGGCCATTGGCCAGAAGTAGGATTCTCAGACCGCCACTTGGCTTTTTATGTGGGATTTTGTAAACACTGCAGGAATTCGTCATTGTGCACCGGTGGTAGAGAATGGTGTTTGCAAACATACACAGAGTAAACGCAAAATCAAAAAGTAAAATTGAAGACGTAACCACAGATGTCTAAGATGGAGGAGGGTCGAGTGAGTCTGACATGTTGGGTCGATGCAAGGTGAAGCATTAGTAAGGTTACCTGTGTGAAGGGAGTAAAACCTTTCAATGGCGTGCCAATCATAACAGGGTTTGCAAAACGACACATTGGAAGTGATGGGTAGCTCAGCAGCATACATCAATGCTCACGTTCACACACTTACTGTCGACGGGCAGCACTAGAAGGGGCAGCTTCCATCTCGACATTCGGATCACACTGCATTTGCTTTCGAACGCAACCCATCAATGCGCATGTCTCAGCTGAAGAGTTTGTGTATTGATTGTATTTTTCTCAGTTCCATAGACAGGATTTCTTGGCAATCTGAAAACGGTACATGTATTTCATCCGAGCATTTTCTGTAGCAGGGATACACCGGCCAAGTCAGAGTAAAATCTTTGGATTGAAGCGGGTGGAGTGAGAGTGAGGGGCACATGTCCTGTTCTTAATAGCAAACTGGGTCTCGCACTGTCTAACCAACCATCCCAATGTTCATCGAATCTCTAACATGCAAAACCACGACAATCAAACAGTTACCTAGTGGAAGCAGTACACGTCACTGCAATACCGCGAGTACTGCCAACTTCACAACATTTAAAATAAAATACAACAAAATGCTATTCTTTTCTCAACTACAGGAAGAGATGGCACCGCAAGACTTCAAACATACATGCATCCAGAATGCACAAATTTATCTACACAGATGCTAACAAATTTAAATGGCATATTCAAATGTTTCTGTGTTGTCGCAAAACAGTAATCCAGGTGCAAAGTACCTGCTTACTATGAGAATTCAAATGCCTGCTGAAGCTAGTAATGGGGGAAACACAGTGCACTTTATTCAACTATTAACGCCGCTTCATACAAGCTCTTGCTAATACAAAACAGACTGGCAATGGTACCGCATACGATTCTTTAACCCTCTACACATTATACATGCAGGACTACATGTCCCAGAATGCAATATGGCAAGTGTAAAATCCAGCCCCGGTTAATTACGGCAGACCTGACATGGCACAAATTATAATCTATGTAAAGAACCCCGGAGTTGTACTGTGTTCAGACTTCAATACACCCTAGTGCAGCCTATATGATGGTTGAATGCTTGTAGTCATTATTGGAGACATGCAAGTGCGTTTGTACTGTGCAAAACTGCATTATATTTTCAAGCGCCCAAATACAGTTGCTAAAAGCACTTAGAACGGACACCAGGCGAGAGCCGCTTGCTTGGGCCTGTTCTGGGACTAGTCAGTTATTACAGCATTTTAAGTATGTTTTTAGCAGCATTGCATTGCAGATACTCCTTGCTCTTTCCTTTACAGCAAAGAGCTCTCGACATGGTTGTGCAGCTCCTCTGTGCATGTGAACAAGGTAGAAGGGTCGTCATGCATCCCTCTGTCAGAGAAGGGAACTGTCCAACAAGAAGTGTCTTCAATATTGTGCCCGGGTTTCCGGTCTATCCCGGAAACACATGTAATCATTGTATTCTATCTAATGGAGGAAAGCAAGCTGCAGCGAGATCCCTGGTCTGAAGGTCATTCTGGTCATTCTTTTACAGCAGCATCTTCCTTCTTGACATTCTTATCCTTTCCTGAATGTGAAGGTGTATGTGGGTTCCATAGGGAAATGGAGTGATTCTTGCCCCTCAGGCCATAATCTGTCCATGCCGCTAATTGTGTTCATGGTTTTTTGATTCACTTAGATGACCCTTTTCGGCTACTTCAAAGCGCTATCCCTCGGATGAGGGAGGTAAGGTATGCGGGAGAACGTCATTGCTGCCCGATTGCATGTGTTTGCAATCTGTGTTTTCTGTAGTAGGAGCTCAATGTTGTTTCTTATTCTGAATGCTCAGAACCAAAGTCAACCTGGAAAAAAATAGGTTTCAATTTCTATCAAGTGGGAAATGCACGGAGGGGACGACTTACATGCTCTTGTGTCCCCTCTTTGCAATTTTCCACATTTGTGAAACTAAGTGTACACAAGTGCTAAAAAACAGACACAATCAATGTAAAAGCCTTCTATTTGAAAAAAGTGTAAAATCTGCCTACCATGCATGGAAGACGGGAGTTACAATGGATTCTTATGGTATTCAGCTGTTTTTAGCATATTCCATAAATATCCATCGTTTTTACAGCAGCATGCTGGCGTTAATCCGTGTTTTTCTTTTCGGGCAGAGAGTACAAGTGCAATACTTGATTAGCAAGTTCAACGCCCCAAGTCTGCCTGAAAAAACAGTTAAAACATGGCAGAGTGCAAACACAGATGAACATTCAACCATAAAGCAAACACAGATGAACAAACAACCAAGTGTGTGCACACCACAGATTTGAAAAATGACCCGAATGTCCTTTAACTCTTCTACATAATCACACTGGAGTAACGGGGCCCCACAGCCCCCACAGTGCGGGGGGCCCCGCCACCACAAGTCCTGGGATGGGAGCCCCCTTGGATTAAACAGAAAATCTAAAAGTGGGGTGGTTAGTAGGGTGTAGTGGGAATAGTAAACTGAGAGTTTTGATGTTCTGTTGGCAGCTCCAGTTCAGTTTGCACCATTTGCTGAACTTAAGTGCAGTTTCCGGGTCGGTGCGACTTCCCAGTGTGCTGATGGGTGAGTTATCTGTTGTTTGTCTGTTGTTGCAATGTGGTGAAGTATGTGTGGATTGCTGTGCAGAGAAGTGGTTGGGTGAGGTTTCTGTATGAGAAGTGTATGTTGAAAGCTGAGGTTTTAGAGTTGGGTTAGCAGGTTTTTTCATACCTTTTTAACTTTGCATTTCTGCACTCAACGTCTATGATTATCCTGTGTGTTTGGTGTTGTATTTTGTCTGCCTAGTTATCACACATGTTGAGGAATGTCAGTTTCCTCTGTGATACTCTAATGGTATGTGTATTTGGCTGATGCAGGCGTGTCCTCCCCTTACCCCCCCTAGGTTGGCAATGTTTGGGTTAGAGGGTTTTGGTCACTCCCTGCCTGTCCCGTGGGGGGTTCTTACCTACCCTGCCTTTGGATATGATCATTATTTCTGTTTTGCCCGGATTGAGTTTGAGGCTGTTAGTGTTCATCCAGCCATATAATTCTTGTAGTTAGTGTTGCGTTTCCTTCCTGTATATCTTGTATTTTGTAGACGATCTATGTGTCATCAGCGTAGTTGTAGCATGTGAGGCCGTGTTTATTTCATGCGCTTGATTAGTGGTGTCAGGAATATGTTAAAAAACAATGGTGATAAGGAGGATCTTTGTGGTACTCCACATTCCACAGGTGGATTGCCTTGGGGTGGATTTGAAAGGATTGATCCATATGGTTTCTGTTCTGTTTGTTAGGAAGGATTTAATCCATAGTAGGGCTAGGCCGGTGATTCCGATTTCTTCCAATCTCCCGATGAGAATGTCATGGTGACTGTGTCAAATGCTGCAGAGATATCCAGAAGTATTAGAGCTGTGCTTTTGTCTGAGTCTGCATTAGCCTTTAGATCGTCCGAGATTGAGAGCAGTGCTGTTTCCGTTCCTCACATTGGTCTGTAGCCTACTTGTGCGTGATCCAGCAGCAGGTGTTCTTCTATTAATTCTTGTGCTATTCTTTAGACGTATGTTTTAAGTAGTTTTGTAGGTTACGGGATGTTTGAGATGTGTCGGTAGTTGGAGAGGTCCTTCACGTTTCCTGCTGTGCCCTCGAGTAGTGACTTAATGTATGTCGATTTGAATGATCTCAGTACTTTCCCTGTTGAAAGTGTTTGGTTGAACAGATTTATGTAGTATTCCATGGGTGTTCCTTGTGTGAGGATTGATTTGTGTATGTCTGGGGGACAAGGATCGATGGGGGAGCTAGCTTTGTTGCTATTGCTTACCAGCTTGACAAAGGTCTCGGCTGATATTTGGAGGAAGCTTCTGAGTTTGTTCTGGTAATACTAGGATGGCTTGGTTGGTTGCATGTTGTAGTTACTTGGTCTGCTATGTATGATCTGCTGGATGGTGCTGATTTTGTTTTTAAAGTGGTCTGCAGGGTTGTTGCATAATTTCACTGAATATATCATTGTCTTGTTGCAGTCAGTGGGTTTCTCATTTCGTTTATGATTTTAAACAGTTCTTTTTGGGTATTTGCGGCTTTGGTGATTCTGTTGTCATAGTATTTATTTTTGGTCTTATGGATTTCCTTTTTGTATGAGTGGATTTGTTGTTGGAATTATAATTTTTTCATCATGTCGTTATTTTTCCTCCATTCTGGCTCGAGCTTCCTGTTCTTTGTTTTTATGGCGCTGAGTAGCGTGGTAAATAATTTTCCTGTTGCTTTCCTGTGCGATGGGGTGAAAGGGTTTTCCTTGGAGATATTTTCTATTGTTCTGGTGATCCATTTGTGCGGTAGTTCCGTTTTTCTGTCAAGGTCAACTTCATCCAGAGTCGTTGCCGGTTGTTTGTTGATTTCAAGTAGTACTACAAAATTGCTATTTTTGATGGTCCTCCAGTTTATTTTCATGATAGTCAGCAGTTTGTCGGTTTGTTTGGCTGTTGATGTGGCTAGCGTGATCACGTAGGGAATGATGAGGTGGTCACTCGAGAGGATCTGTATTGGTGGCACAGAGGTGATAAGGATTTTGTTGGAGAAGATTGCAGCTAGTGTATGTCCCGCCATGGGTGTTGCTCCTTTGACTAGTTGATGTAATTTCATGGTCTTCAGTTGTTTGGATAGTGATTTTTGCGTGTTAGTGGTTTCTTCGTCAAACCAGATGTTGAAGTCTCCAAGGATTATCAGGTGTTCCCACCAGTGCTCCAGATAAGATTTTGAAGTGGGAGTATTTAACTCTCTATTTTAAAACTTGGAGAATAAATGAGATTTTAAGAGAGTAAAAATGACTTTTCTCCTTCGCAAGAGATCCAGCCGACGTGTGAAAAAACTGTATGGAAATCTTTACTATGCGGCAGCTTTCTGCATTGTGACAGAACACACCTTTCATCATTTCTGGCCATTTGATCTCTTCTTTATATATTTAAATGTTGAAATCACAAAAACCTAGCCAATTATATAGTAAAGCATACAGGAATTTGTATTGTGTGTTTTGAGATTCGATTGCAGAATTGTCTTTTGTTGTTTAATGAAAGTCCTAATTTCCTGGAGCTAACGCTACTTAATGGTATGCCAATGTTATGATACAACCGTGCAGAGAGGCAAGGACTCCATGCTAAATTCTATATCTAATCTAGTGGTCAAATGGTTATTTATATAGCTCTTTTGGCAAAGTGCTGTACATAGAACATATTTATCACAATTACCACCAAACCAAAGTCGGTACTCCGTTATCGACCTTGAAAGGACGAAAGGCTGAGTTGGATTTGCCAGGATTTGAACCCGCAACCCACAGATCACGCAGAGATTGCTGCAATGAGTGATCAACCAGCTGAGCTATCTTATTGGCTGACATCCTTCGGAGGTTGGTTAACTGAGTATCGACTGAGGTATAACGATCACAGTACCTAGATGTATGACAAACCATTTATGAAGCGATACATAAAGTTAAATACCTATCTGGATTATCACAGGGACAGGTTTTGCTGAGTTTCTATTTCAATTAAATATGCAACTTTAATTTGTTGGTTTTTGAACAGCGCTTGCACTTTCTTGAGAGTCAGGTTTTGGATGTTTTATTTGTAGTCTTGAAGATTTGAGAGGCTAGAACACCTGTGATCAGTGTAATGACAATTACTCACCCTTGAGCAAAGACTCTGCTGCCACTGACCATTTATAGTAATGTACCCCATTGACTGCAAGGTTGAATGGATGTCAACTAGACTGTGCATAGTCATAATTTTACACACTGTTTTTATAATTAGACTGTACATTAAATTAGAAGTGTAAAAATGATCTGCCTCTGCATGATTATGCACACAGCACCGGAACTCTGAAAAATACAATTGTGCAATACTGGTTTGCTTTCACTGGAAAAAAAGCATAACTTGTTAAGAAAAAGAATTCTCAATTGCAACTTAGTTTTCCATCTTATTAATTATACAATCCTAAAATTCTAGGAAAACACGCACAGTGCTTCTGAAGCTGAATGGAAAGAAACCATTCCTTTTATCAGTGTGCAGTTTATTTTTTTGAAAGGCTTCAGAGAAATACATTCTGTTTCAGAGGTGGCTTTCAATTACATCCATGTAGATAAAAATCACAAAAAGCCTTCTGGTTTTTGTCAAGTAACCTGACCTTTGCAGTGCCCTCTGCTCTAAACCTGTGTGTAAATGTACCCAGGAAAATAATAAAGCTGGCGTATTTACAGGATTTTCATGCGTAAAAAGGCCTAGTACTTGCCTTATCTGGAGCCCTGTTTCCTGCTCTATGGCTAGGTTGGTAATGGCTTCAGTGAAGGCATACATGACGGTTGCATCATATGTTGGTGGTCTGTATACCAGGATGATTTTGAGGTTTGTTTTGGGGTTTGCTGTTAGGTGAAGGATTAGGGAATTACAGTTTCTGATGCTTAGTGGTTCTTCAGTTTAAAATTTCAGGCATTCCTTGTATGCTATTGTCAGTCCTCCTCCTCTTTTGGTTTTCCTGTTTGTTTGTGAGCCCGTGAAGTTGTCAGGTAGGCAGTTATGGAGTGTAATTTTGTAATTGTCATCTACCCATGTTTTGTTTATGAATGGGATGTCGATACCTCCGTCGCAGAGGAGGTCGTAAATCTCTGTGGTATGCTTGGACATTGATCTATCGTTGATAAGGTTGCAATGTATCTTTTTGACGTGGTTAATTTTTTATTTTTTATTCTTGTTTTGTCTTGGGGTTGGGTAGTTGGAGTGCTTCTTTGTTGTTGTTGTAGATTGGTTGGTGATCTGTGAAGTGTGCTTCGTCGTTGAGGCGGTCTGTTAGATTGATGATTGGGTTGATTAATTCTTCTGCTTTGTCGTTTTCTATGTTGTGATGGGGTTGATTCTGGGGTCCTCTCTTCTTTTTTTGCGGGGTTCCAGTTGGTTCTCAGCATGTCTGGACCTATTGGTGGCATTGGAGTGTTGAGGTGCTGCAGTTGAGGTGAGGTACGGTGTGAGATATAGGGATTTTTCTCTTCTCATGATGGTTGTTCTGTTGGCTGTAGTGTTTAATGGGGTACGTTCTGTATTTGTGACGGTTTCTACTGGAGGATGGTGAAGGTCTGGATCCGTTCAGTTTGTTCCCTGTTCCAATTCTCATCGGCAGCATCCAACTCTGTGTCGAGTCATCTTGTGGTCCTTGGTAGGAGGATGATTTGGATTTTGAGGTTACAGGGGCGGTAGCCGACCTGTAGAGCCTTGTGTGCATTGGTTGATTTTGACTCTTATCCTCTTACAATGTGATAGCTGGATGCCCTCTATGGGTGGTTGTCCAATCAGTGGGTTAGGTTCTGGTGTTCCTCTAGCTATGGATGGACGATCTAAGTGGGGCGCTTACGGGATACTACACGTTCTAATAGGGCTGCGCAGTTGGCTATGGGAAGTGGGTGGTGGGTTCCTAGTTAACTTGTGCAGTGACCTTGCTATCGTTACTTGCTTTCAGTGGTTGCTGGGTGTTCCTGGGTGGAGGACGGACCCACAGTTTGCAGATGGCAGGCTATGGGAAAACACTCCTAGAATTGAGATTCCTAGATAGTGGGACAAAAGGTCTAGGTTTCACAACCTGGTAGACAAACGTAGAGCACACCTAAATTTGAGGTTCCTAGATAGTGGGTGAAAAGGTCTAGATTTCACAAACTGGTAGATAAAAGGAGAGCATACCTAGATTTGAAATTCCTAGATAGTGGGAGAAAAGGCCTAGGTTTCACAAACTGGAAGACAACGGGAGAGTCCACCTAGATTTGAGATTCCTAGATAGTGGCAGTAAAGGTCTAGGTTTCACAAACTGGTAGAAAAAGGGAGAGCACACCTAGATTTGAGATTTCTTGATAGTGGGAGAAAAGGCATAGGTTTCACAAATTTGTAGACAAAGGGAGAGCATGCCTAGATTTGAGATTCCTGGACACTTTGTATAGGTGGCTGCCTGTGTGAGTGTATGGTGAAAGGGTGCACACTTAAATGTATGCGTGGGTGCCTGGGTGTCTGTGCCTGTATGGTGAAAGGGTGCACACTTAAATTTACGGGTGGCTGCCTGGGTGTGCCTGTATGGTGAAAGGGCACACACTTAAATGCATGGCTGGTTGCCTGGGTGTGCCTGAATGGTGAAAGGGTACACACTTAAAGGTGTAGATGGCTGTGCGCGTGTGCATATGGTGAATGGTGTGTGTGCTTGTGTTCAGGGACACAACAAAACCTACATTTTGGAGGGGGGCAATCCTTCAAATGTTGGGAGAGGCGCTAACTTCATGGGTTGTGTGGGAGGGGCAAATCTATCTGTTTAGGGGCATCTAACTTCTTTATGCATTTTAATGAGGCTATTCTAGTGCAGCTTCAATGTTACGAGCAGCTAACTCTCTCCTTTAAGACTGAAAGCACCCACTTATGGACTCCTATGAGAATGAGCGGTCTCCTGTTCCGTCTCTACAATTCCAATCACTCCCCTGGCATGGAATTTTAAACCCACATCACGATTTCAATAGCCTAAAAAATTATGCATTTGAATGCAGGTACTAAAAGTGAAATGTTTTATGTCAGTAATTGCTGGTCCAAGGACGGGGGACGTGGAGGTAATTCTGGGCCAAGGAGCTGATTTTGGAGGTTGGGGTAGGGGGTTGGAGGGAGAACGGATCTGTGGGGAGAGGGTGGAATTGTGTGATAAATCATAATCATCGTCCATGTCCAGGCTAAGCAGGTATAATATGGGGTATTTGTGGCTAGAGAGGGATTTTGGTTCAGCCAGTCTAGTAATTTCTTAGTTTCGCTTGACTTTATTTTTAACTGAGCATTTCTAATAAAGCAGTCCTGCTAAGTGTAATTACCTGGCTAGACTGACATTTGGGTGCTGCCAGTCTAGCCGTTTCTTACTGCAACATTGCATATTTTTCTGGGCATCTGTGATAAAATAACCATGATAAGTGTTTTTGCTTTGACTGGAATTTTGGTGCAACCAGTCTAGGTATGTCTGAATATGGCCTGGCATGCTTTACGGTAATATATTATTATGTGTCTACACTGGTCTACATTGTGCAGCCAGTTGGACATGTTTTCATTGTGGCATGACATTTTTAAAACCAAGGCAGTAGTGATCCTGTGCGCAGTTGCTGACTTGCATGTATTGGATTTTTGGATTGGTCTTACCCTACAAAACAATACTAAACGCTCTGGCTTTTTAGACATTTTTTCTCTGAAATTCTTCTGCATATTGCATTAAAACATATATTTATATCTTTATATCTTTCTCCTAGTGCAGTGTGCGGTATACCCCTGCAGCAACACATTCATGCATATTGCGCAAGCGTGGTAATCTAGGCCGGCCCAGAGTGTGGCGTGACCCGATATTTGTTGCCGAGTTGGGGGGGGCCCTGAGCATGTCTCGCAGGGGGGCCCCCACATTTTGTGTCATGCCACTGCATAGTAACATGAGGTTATCCTCAATCCAGAGGTGTAGACCAATAACTGTGGAGCCTTGTATACCACCAAACCAGTAGTTCTTAGACAAGTGATGCCACACTTAGAAATGTGGTCAGCATATAGGGCAGGTGGGCTTGCTGAGTCATACGGACATTCAATGTGGATTACATTGTTGGCTATGCACCGAGTTTTGAAACCAATCTAGAGGTTCTATGATGGCTAATTTTGAGACCTTTGGTGTTTGTTGATGGATCGTTTGTTTTAATTGCAGTCCTGGTTGTATCAAACAATCTTGTACAAACAATCAAATATATTCCATAATCTAAAACACAATACTATACAATTCAATCTTTAAGACGTATACATCATAAAAACATTCATTTTACAATAGAGTTTCAAAGAACAATTCAAACAAATGTATTCCAAAACCTAAAATACAATTCAAATTTCAACATATACTGAACATTAATACATTGAACTTAAAATCAAATTCTAACACAACGATCTTCATCCAGAAAGCTAATTTCATCCCCACCATCTTAACTGAATGACCCGCGTGGCATGGAGCAGTTTAATTACTGTACAGGTTAGCCCCGTTTCCTCACCACAAGTCAGTTGATTGTAAAATTCCAGTACATCCGTATACTTAATGTCATGTACATATTTTGACCACAGCTGCTCTCGAAAAAGCTCGTAATGCCACACATTCCACCAACATGTGAAATCTTGTCTCCAGTACTCCTCTCTTACTACAACAAGGACAGTGACCAGTACGTTCATCAATACGTGATCGTTTTGGAATTACCTCTCCAGTTTGTAAAACATTTAAACAGAACCTCAAATATTGTGACCACCATAATGCCAAGGTGCCCCTTTGCCTATCAATAACCAACAGGTTTATATACAATACACTATTGTACATGACCAATCAAAATCCAACCGTTTTTTATTTAGTGCATTAAGATAATGTTCTTTTCATTCCTTCATCATGTAAGTCGTCTAAGCCCCTTGCTGATTCGTGTTGCTATATCTCTTATCAGGTTTTGGGAATAGTTTTGTCCCATTCGCTTGCATACAGCATCATGTCATTGGATGATAAATGCCAACCGGACCGTGGACAAGTTGACAGGTGTGTTAATAATGCTGTAAATTGGGGTTACTCCATATTTGATGATGACAAGGTGTGTGGGAATGGTGGTAAACTGTCCCGGCTGGGGGTGGATATCCAAACAGGAAGGGACACATTGTAATGGGCTGACTCATGTCCTTGCTACCTCCCTCCAGAAGGCGAGTTAGATCATTTTTATGGTCAATAGTCTCAGTAGCATTTAAAGGGTCTATGAGGATAATTGTTTTGTTTGGATACGTATTAACATCATACATGTGAGTTTACTTGGAAGGCAAAGCATTGTCTAGTTGATTGGAAACAATTTAGGCAGTCCACTTTCACATTAAATATGTCAAGAGGCAGAGATGTTGTTAAGATTTGAGAGTATTTTGATTAAGTCATGGTTTTGGGATTACTTTTATACTCACACTGCTGCTGCTGCGGATCCTTGGTATTTGGTGCTCCATGATCTTCTCATAATCATTGACGAGCAATGTCCTACTTGAGGTGCAACTTCTGTTCCAATATTAGCCCTGTGCATGTTGATTTTCTATAAATAGTAGGACATGAGATAGTACTAACATTTACCAGGCTAAGTTCCGCCCATGTTACAGCACTGAGAAAGACACAAACCAGTTGGTAGACCACGTTCTCCAGGTTATGAATGACATGGGCCCCTGCCTGCTGGTATTAGTAGATCACTCAATGGCACAGTATACAGTGGATATGGTGGATCCAATACTTATCCAGTCTGGGAAAAAAGACATTGGGGTGAAAATTCTTGTGTGGTTTTATTCACTTTTCCTCTGTCAGATCTCAAGCTGCAAAGACAGGTTCCTGCTCATCATCCGTTCTGCCAGCCACAACCTGTATATAACACCACTGGGAGATTCGAGTGTGTATTTTTGTGTCACCATCCATCAGTCCACATATGATACTCCGCTCTGTCTTAGAATGTCATCAGAGGTCGAAGATGTTCACCACCTGAGTTTATACCTCAAATAGATGGAGGCATGAGCAGCTGGCACTCTTAAATTCAACCCTTTAAAGTATTTTTATTTCTTTTCGCTTGAGGGAAAGCTGTCACCTTAATGGATGCCCATTTTGATAGTCGATATCATCATCCACAGACTGGCTTTCCCTGCTCTCTCCTTAGAGTTTCCAATAGTTTACAAATTGTCACTTGGGAATTATATCAACTAAGTGTTGTTACTGAGATTGTTAAGCCCTTTGTTGCATCATTCTACTTCCAATCCCCTGCATTCATGGAGTTGAATCACCATTGATCAGCATTCAAGGTGTGCTTTGCCTCTCATGAAAACCTCTTATTTTACTCTCTGGTTTATGGCACGGGCAATAAAGTTGGAACACATATCCCCCTTGTTGCATTCAGAACACTGACTGACATTAGAGACCAGGACACATCATAAACATTGTTGTCTGGCTGAGAAGTTTTGATATTAATGACCAAATTACCTTTCTGCTAAACTTCACACTGTCAGTGCATGATGTGACAACAGGAGTATTTCTGACTCCAACTTTCGAAATGCCTGGAAAGTCTAGACATTGAACTGTGAAGTTTCCTATGCCGCTAAATGATTATTTAAATCGTGGGATATCTAATATGTTATTGTGCATGTTTGTATTTCCTATCTTTCCCTATCTATGTATTTAATTGATTATTTCATTTCTGTAACGTGCCACGTATGCTTGCCTCTCCTCAGGTTAACACTATTTTAACAAGAACAAAAGAGAAAACAAATAAAATGATATAATCATACAGTATTTGTCAGGAGACTAGTAAACAATTTACTTGGGGTGCTGAATTAATTTATTGGTAGTAGCTGAAATTATCGTTGAAAAAAATGGTTCCTTCAGGTATTTGGGTATATTCATGTCTTCTGGGTTCTGAGTAATGCTCGCTTGCATCAGTGAAGTGTTTGGAGCCGGTTGTTAAGTCAGCTTCCCAAAAGTTCGTCTTGTTCTGTGACACTTGTTTGCGGACTGATCCTCCCATTTGACCTGGTTTGCAAGTCACCTTTCCCTGATTATTTTATTTGTCGTGTTTCCTAATTGTGTGATAGGGCCCTAATCCTCCAGGAAGGCCCCACTGACTCAACCACATCGACTTGCTTCCTTTCAAAAGGTAAGAGCAGCGTCTGTTAAGGCTGCTTTAGGGGGCTGAAATGATGTGCTCTGGTGCCTGTTGGACTCAGAAGTTGTCAAGAATGGTTCCAGGCATCTGAGACCATTCATGCCCGAAGTGGAGCCCCTGCCAAGAAATTGACTTTGCTTGGGTGTCTAAGTAGTGCTGCTATTTGCCTATAGTTCAATGTGCATGTAGGATGGCTCCTAAGGTGTTCCTGTTGGCATACATATAGTAGGTGCCCTATGTGATGCTCATTGTGTTGGAGACTTCTGCAGAAATACCTTTAGAGATGTCATTTGCTGCATGACCAATGTTGGGCAAGCTGTTTGTCTAGCATCTTTGGTTGTCTGACCATGCACACAACTATAGTGAAGGACAATCTTCTGCATCTCATGCTGACCTCCATATCGTGCCCTTTACCCAAAGTTAAGAGGACACTTTATGTGATAACGTTGACTGTCCAGAAGGAGAGCAGGAAGATCTTGGCTAGCATCATTGCTCTCTTTGTTCTTCTACGAGACTCGAATATTCAGTCAGCACCATTGAAATCCACATGGGAAGGAAATGTTTGACCCCCCCCTCTTCCAGGTGTAATGCCCTTTCCCCCACAGAAACTGGTAACCAAAGGGTCATTCCTCCTGCTACCTCAAGTAGTCTATAAGGACTGCCGATTGCATCCCACAATGTTAAATGGATGGAAATTTGAGACACTTGATTCAGGGTAAGTCCATCATGGCCCCAGATTTCAACCGTGACCATCTGACATTCATTTACCAACTGGTCTAGCTTCCAGGCAAAGGCCTTGACATGTCCATAAAAGTGTGAGGAATGGCTCCTGGACCTTGTGGGTCCAACTTCTACATTGTTGTCATGGCAGAGGAGACCCTAGCTCATGGTGTTCCTGTTGATATACACACCCTATGAAGGTGGGGCTAACATGCATTCTGCCAACTTGCCAATGCAAATGTTACTGTTCTGGGTGAACAGTGAAAGTCATTTCGTGTGAGACTTGATCTCAAGCTGTTATAACTTGTCATCAAGGATCTTGGAGTAGGTGTCTTTGACTATCTGTTTTGTTATTGGGTGGTCAAGAACGAGGGATGGTATGTAGGCAACTTCACCATGTGGGAGAATATGAAGGATTTCAACCAGGCAGGTTTACTTGGAAATACTCAGAAAAGGTGCAATTGCAGACACTTTGCCTTCCAATCAGCCACTGACTTTCTCTCATCTCAGGCAAGGACTGGAATAGATAGGCCTACACAAGTTGCTTGCAAGTCCTCAACTTGCAGCCTCCTGCAGGTGATTATGCACGCTCTCACTTCTCCCTTTTCCCTACTAGGTATAGAAGGTGAGTTCATCTTTTCAGACACCATTAGTGCACACTCATGATTGGCCCATGTGTTATGGATTCAGCCTAAGGATATCACAACATTTGTATTTGACCCTCTTCAGCTCTTCAGCCCTTACACCATTTCTTTGACACAGGTTCAGGATTAGATGGCTCTCATCAAGGGGGAAGTGCGGAAGAAGCAGACAGATGGTACAATTATGGGTGTCTCCTTAGATTCTGTTCTTTTTCTCAGTGTAATGGTTATCATTACCAACAAGATGATGATGATTTGTGTGACAGCTGCCCATAAAACCTGTATGAGTTAAACAGGTTGGTAGTGTTTTGCACTTGAAAATGGAAGGGACCAACCCTCTGAGGAACATTTTGTTGGCCAACGGTTTTATGGCCAATCTACATTTGAAAGAAACTAGATAGTCCCACATTTTCTTCACCAACCATGTATTTAGTTCCTCTATGCCTACAGGTGGTTAATTTTCACAAGACAGCCTTTTATACTCGCATTTGTTCTGTGGTACTTCACCAAGTCTCTTCTCCCCATTTTAGCATTTATGATGGTGAAGGCTGTGTGCTCGGTGGTCCACCGCAATGACGTTTTGCTTATGCCTGAGAGATGTGGCCATTCTAGAATGTCATCTTTCCTTACTGGCGGATCTTTTTCAAAAATATAGTTTTATCACAAAACCATGGAATTGATGAGGTTTTTGGTGGGTACAGAGTCCTGTATCATCAGGCACTATTCTGCCAAGCCAAAATTGCTCTGCAAGGAAGTTATGCCCCACCCTCCTTGGTTACATACCCCCTTTCATCAAGGGATCACTTGCCACTTGGGGTTAGTGTCTTCCACCGTCTAGGATTTCTTCTTTTCTCTACACAAAACACAGCCTTACATAAATATCCAGACACTTCTTGCCTCACAAATCACAGCCTCAGGTATATAGTGCTATAGATCTCACAGACACATCTTTGAACCAGGTGACAGTCTTAGTTAAAAAGCACCCGGCTGCTTCATTGCCATGGGTCCTCTCTACAAGGGTATAGCTCCTTGACGGTTAATTGTAACCCAGACCAGAAAGATAGTGTCTGGCCCATACTACCTGATGCAGGGTTACAATGCACCAGTTCACTGTGAGGTTGATGGTGTCCCTTATTGGTTGCTTACAGAGATCTTCTCGCCTTGTGCCCTCCCGCAGCCTCACTTACGTCTTCTCCTCTTTACCTGAGGGATATCTCATTTTATAGGTGTTTTAACTAAGACATAAAGTGAAATTCTCACTATCTCACCTTTTTTGCTGATGAGACATATACAGTGCCTTTCTCAGTATGGATGTACAATATGCCATGCATACTTTTATTGTTGCTGGATTCTGAAGGATTACATTGGCCTGTTCCAGCTTCTTCCAGTCCATAGAGCCAGCATCCCAATGAATACCAGTGTTCTCTAGATTAGTTCCTCATTAAGTTTTCAACCTGGTTTCAACATCTCTGATTCCTGCTTTGCAATCCATGCCTGGCTTCTCTCCACTACCACTGGTTCCTGGCTCCATTTCAGAATTCTCCAGACTAGACCCTTATAAACAATGAACCTGGCTTCAGGTTTTCTGTTAGGCATGAACGCCTGATGTACAACTCCTAACTGTTCTCTACTGCCCACAGTTCCTGGTTCCCTTGTACCTTCTTCCACAAAGCACTCAGATCTCTAACTCTCATTCCTCCCATCCAGCTGGCCTTTGCCCCTGTCTATGATATGCTTTACTCATAGCTTTCTTTTGGCTCCCCACTGGGATTCTTCAGTGGTATTTTCTTCTTGACACATGCTATCAAATTGGTTATTTAGGTAAATAGTTCATTTCCTTTGTTGCCCATGCTGCTCTGAAGGCATAAAACAGCCCACGGCCAACTTGAGGTCAGGTGCAAGTCCTGCCTCCTTCCAGGCTCCATACTGATAGCTCCAATGCTCTGTGCTGGTGTCTCTAACTTCCTTAAAGTCCTTCATGCTCCGAAGAATTCTGCAGTTCCCGTCCTCGCTCCCCTATGTTTCACCAGAGTATGTCTCTCACTGGACGGGCCTCACTAAAAGGGGTACTCCTGAGATAGATAGGTCATGTATCTCACCACACAGTTCCTTCAATGGGAATTAAAGGGAACAAGGGTTGCAGCATTCTAACATGCAAAGCATAATAGAAGGTAGACACACACATTCACTTAAATAACTTTGTTAAAGGGATGTTATGGTTAAGTTGCTTTAATAAAAACCTATGAAATTCATGAAAAAAACTTTAATTAAAGGGACATTCTGGTTTTATGGTAAATTAAAAAAAAAAAAGAAATGTGCCAGTTATGGTAAGCCATGCAACCAAACCATAAATAGCATCACTGCCATGTACTGCTAAGACTACCGCCCATGAAATCAAAGATGGCATCACAAATTACATCTTCAATGACACCACTGATGACATCACATATTTGGGCGGTTATTTTTCTTCAGTGAAAGTAAGAATTTTAAGGAGAGGACTTGATCTGGTCAGACTGCATTCAAAACATGATACATATACTCAGAATGTGCTGTATATGTAGAGCTTCACCTGTGCTATGTTCTTAAGACACTTTCCTTACGGTTTGACCTGGGCTCATGGTGCATGTACATGGAACAGTAAGCTGACCCCAGGCAGACAATACATTTTTTGTACATGATGATGAGCTCTAAATCTTGGTGTCATTTTCTGGTCATTGTATTTGTTTCCTCCTTACTCGAGTTACCCTGCATGTGCCTCAGATTTGTCTACATTGATACTCTCCATGTATATTTTTTGTAGTAACACATGTCTGTGGTAAGTCTTCTATTGTTAGCCGTTAATTTGACTTTGGTCAACATTCTGATGGGCGTGGACTTATGATTCTACTGGCGTAACATACCAGATTAAACATACTCTACATCTATGTTCCATGTGGCAGACAATGCCTATGTGTATGTATTATTAGATTGCTGTATTAACAACAAAGCTTCAGTAGAATGTTTCTGTTTCAATAAGTACATTGTATGATTCATGGAATAGTTCATGAGAGGCCTCCTGAGCACCCTTCATATGTTGCTAGCAAAACTCTAAAAAGATCCCCTTATTGGGACTTTCCAACAGAATTGATCCAGTATGTGATGTCCTCAGTGATGTCATTGATGATGTTATTTGTGATGTCATCTTTGATGTCCTTAGTGTTAGTTTTAGCAGTGCATGATTGTGGTGCTAGTTATGGTTGCATAGTTTACCATAACTGGTCAATTTATTCGAATTTTCAATTTTACCTTACAACCATAATGTCCCTTGAACTAAAACATGTTCACTGAATTCCATAAGTTTTTATTAGTGCAGCTTAACCATAATGTCCCTTTAACTAACACTTTTTCACTGCATTTCATAGGTTTTTATTAGTGCAACTTAACCATAGCGTCCCTTTAACAAAGATTTGTTCATGAATTTCCTAGGTTTTTGAAAGTGTCACACAATGTACCTGCAACTTCATAATTCCTCTATACAAGTAAAAATCAACCTCCTCTGCCACATAATAGCTGTTAAGTCTGCAGACAGTATGGTTGTCTGTGGACGTACCTGGGGACAGGTGACATCAATGTTACCCAAAATCGCAGGGGGCACAATATCATTTTTTCGTTCATGATAAAAATATACATACTTCAACAATGCAAACAGTAAATACAACTATGTTTTACATCCATTATAACTTTGGAATATTAAATACTGTTTTAAAAATGATGACACAGTATTATGGATTGTATCGATTGTACCAAATGGTGAAGAAAACTGTATACCCTGAATACACAATTACCTTTAACGCCTCAGAGGCACTCAAGCATGACGTTTGTTGCAGTAATGAAGATAATTACAAAATGTTAATAAGAAAAGAGTATCTTTTTTATTTAATTAACACATGCAGTATGTAATACTGTTACATCTGTTAAAATCATTTATAGCTAAACATAAACATTATATAGTGCAATAGAAATGGCAAGCTCTCTAGATTCCTACTTCTCCAAAGACGATATATATGAACAAGTACAACCTACTAATGGTTAATTATTATATTGTTTCGAGAAAATAATACATTTCTGTTACTTGTATATAAACTATTTGCTACTCACATTCTAGGACAAGAACAACAACCCCAGTTAAATCATGTGGGAAAAAAAACTTTCTGAAGCTAAATTGGACAATATAGAAAAGCAAATTAACCAATTATGTATTAATGCAAATCAAATGAACCATCAAATTGTTAAACTGTGTACGTATGTTAAAAATCATGTGATAAGAAATATTGATTTTCATTGCCCTGCCAGTACCTGTGACCGTTTCCCCAACAATCACCACAATCATTCCAAGAGGACATTACACATCAAAGATTTGATGAGGTGTCTATCCCTAAATCACCCAATCATGAACAGATTCCACCCCCGTATTACCCTGTGTTTTTTTTCCCACAGTTATGCTATATAATTGTAAATATGTTTCAAATAAAAATGCCAATTTGAGTCATTAGACTATATATATGTCTGTGTCCACAACCATATATAATAGTGAAGTCACATGGGTGCCTCTGGTCCGTGAATTGGCCAACTCACAAGCACAACTGATGCCCTTTTATTTAGTCCGTGATCGTAACTGCACAGTCTTGATAGCATGCCTGAGTGATGTCACTGCATGTGCTGACTTTCACTATCAAAGGACATGTCGCAACCGCATGACACAGTTTCAATTGTTTTGTGAAAGTCAACATCCCGCCACAGTCATCGCAGCTCATCGTAGCACTTACACGCAAAGTCACCCGGATGTGCTATAAATCACAAAAGCCATGATGTGATCTAAGACAGCCGTAAACGTCACCACATGACCAGGCCCATGAGGCATGATGATGCGTCTGCAGTCGATGGTTGTGGTTTGTGGACATCTTGAAATTGAATTTGCACTCACCCTACCAACTCTCAAACTGGAACTCTGCCCTCCCACAACTGCTAGTAACATTCTTTCTTGTTCTCTGAGGATTTTATAACTTTTAAAGGCCTTTTTCAAACTCTCAAGTCCACAGATAGGAGGAAAGACCACAGACAGTTCCTACAAGGGACCCACCCATTTGCTTTAGTCATTTTTAATTCTGGCAGAGCTAAGGAGAGGAATCACTTTTTGGAAACTGCTCGACTATTGAGAATAAAAACTGTCATGGGCATTCCTCCTCCTCAGGGGCCACCACCACCTGAAGGACCTGAGAAAGGGAACAGGGGAACTGCAATAGATGAGCTGCAGGAAGTAGAGGAAGATGAAGATGCAATAAGCAGGTACCTACTATGTGAGTCTTGGGTGTGGAGGTTTTTCAACACTGTTGGGGGAGTGCCGAAGAATCTTTGATTTCAAACTGCAAAGATACACCAGTTAGATACCATAAGCTATTACCTCTTCAATGTACTACAGTCATTTCTGGATGTTTCAAATGAGCCATATCTTCACACATGGGTAATAGTTCAGTCCATTTAATTGCATTACAGAAACTCCATGCCATACCACCTCCAATTTTTCTAAGCCAAGATTATATGAGATGCCAAACTGCTCTGCATATATCTGCAGCCACATAATCCACAAATCTCCTGAAATCCAAACATTCTTCTTGTTGAGCTCCAGGCGTCAGCAATTCAAAGAAGACATGAAGCACTTGCTACTCTGGTCTCCTCTGCAGTTCAACTCCTCCTCCACAAAATTAAAGCCTGATTCGCTAAGCCTCTGAATGTCTGTGGACATCAGTGATGTCCACGGCCTGTGCAATCCTCTTTCCATGCATGGCATGATGAAAGGGCCCAGGTGGTACATGCAATCTGTCCGCAAACAGATGAGGACGCTCGTGGCCCTTAGGGCACAGGACAGCCCTTCTTCCCTTGTTACCTTTATCTTTCTAATACTCCCTGATTGGCTAAATTCAAACAGTCACACACCCATCCCCCAATCACATCCAAACTCTATAGCTAACTCTGTTACCTTAATTCAACAGTTCAGATGTCTCTTTCCACTCCGAGAGTGTATTTGTGCTGTAATTCAGACCCTCCTCTATCACAACCTACTGTGCAAACATTTACAGATTTATATTTAAAGATTCAACAGGATCTACATTTCACAATCTACATCTAATAAGACAAACTTCAGGTATTCTTTCCTTTTCAAAAGTAATTTTTTATACTACCTTTTCCTATAATATAACTTGAAAAACAACTGGGGCCCGATTACAGAAGTTATTTTACTGGTGCAAGTGCAAAGGTGCACAGTTTTAGCACTAGGGCAAAGTTTGCCCTATTTTTTTAAAACACTGGGACATATTAGAAAACTATTGCACCATGGCAAGTGCAGTTTGTCATGGTAAAAGCGCAAGAGCAAAAATTGCCCTCTGGCAAAAAAGATACATTTTCACTGCATTATGGCAACCGGGCAAAGTTTGCCCTAGTGCTTATACTGAATGGTATTAGTACTAGGACAAACTTTTCCTTGGTGAGAAAACGCATTGGACATTTTTTTTTTTTGCACAATGGCAATTTTTGCCCTGGTGTTTATAACATGCCAAAATGCACTTGTCATAGTGCAATCGTTTTCTAATATGTCCCAGTGTTTTTTTAAAATAGGGCAAAGTTTGACCTAGTGCTAATACTGTGCAATTTTGCAATTGCACCGGTGCAACATTTCTGTAATCTGACCCCTGATGACCTGTGCTGCAAAACATACTTCACTACAACACCTATCCAAATATTTAATTAGTGCTTTTATTATTATTATTATTATTATTATTATTATTATTATTATTAATTGCAGACCTAGCTTCGAGAAGCAAAGGAGCGATTTACAGAGGTATACACCAATACAGACACATTACAGAGCACTTTACAGAGGTGTGCAACAATACAGATGCATAACAGAGTGCTTTTCAGTGGTAACAACAATACACATATACACCAGGGTCGGACATAAGAGGGGGACAGAGGAGGGGTACAGCTGTACTGGGTGGCAGGGAGGAGAGGGGCAGGCAGCACCTAGTGAGTGAGGTGGCACAAGGGACTACGTGATGGCATAGGTGTTGGGGAGGAGAGACTCTGTGAAGAGGTTGGTCTTGAGTTCTTTTCTGAATTGTAGGAGCGTGGGGACTAGTCTGATGCTGACATGGAAGAGATTCCATAGTCTTGGGGCATAGGCAAAGAAGGCTTGTTTTTTGGTGCTTTCCTTTTTGCAGCAGCACATTTCAAGTTTGCACATGTCCTGGCCTCTGGTGGTGCGCTGTCCGTTGGAGATGCAGACTTTCTCAGTGAGGTAGCTGGGTGACGTGAGGGCGACTGCCTTATAGATGATGCAGCATGACATGAAGGTGATTTGTGTGTGCAGTGGTGGGAGCCAGTGAAGGTTGATGAGGGCCTGGGTGATGTGGTCATATCTGCACAGACCCTTGATGAGGCGTGCAGCTGCAGGTAGGACGCTTCTCAGGGGCACAATGGAGGGTGATGGGAGGCCTTCGAAGAGTGCATTGTCCCAATCCAGGTGGGATAGGACCAGTGCTTGAACAGTGGATATAAAGCTGTCAGGAGAGATGACGCGTTTGGCTTTGCGTAGGAGGGAGAGCTGATATCAAGCTGTCTGAGCTATTTTAGCTATTTGTGTCTTGAAGCAGAGTTGTTTATTGATGTGGAACACAAAGGACTTGGCGCAGGAGGTGAGCTCAGATAGGAAGCACTCAGAGTACATGGTTGATTGCCAGGTCTGTATGTCTGGGTGTTCGGTGTTGTTGGTGAGGAGTAGGAATTTGGTCTTGGAGGGATTGAGCTTCAAGTGTGCACTGGACATCCGAGACTGTATCTGTGAGAGACAGGTTTTGAGCCTATGAGGTCCTTGATGGAGTCCATTTTCAGAAATAGCTGTGTGTCATTGGTGTATTGGTGGATGTGGATGTTGTGTGTGGCAAGGAGGGATTTCTCCATACATAGTGAGACACATGTGCTAATACCTATAGCACTCCACAATTCAATAGTTCCCAACATGACCAATTCCAATCTGTAGATGCTTATCCGGGCCTGTTTTTTTCATTTCCGTTCTAGAACATGTACTTATGTATGTTAGCAACTATGCAAATCAATAATTACAAGTACCGCTGTTATCATACTACATAAAAAACCATATTGACACCTTCCCTTAAAAAGTTGCATGCCTTGTGTGAAAAGTGTAGCAGACATTTATAATACACAACCTTGACTTAAACGTCACTTCATCTGCAGGGGGTTTTCTATGCTACAATACATGCCCACTTGCCACACCCACCAAATAGCTCATTACTAATTTTAAAGGTACTGCTTCCGTAGTGAATGCCATATTCTGCTACTTATAACAAGCAACAATTCCATGATAAAAAATGCCTTAATTATCTGCCTACATTAAAACACTTATTGCCACCTTTTTTAAATCAAGCTTTGGCAATGCCAACAGTTTCAACTTTTGTGTAGGCATGGAAAAGGCACTTGTCACACACTGCCATAGTGCTATTAACTGGAAATCGATGGTAGCAGGTGCAGAATTGTGCAAGTATGTGACCATCTAATAGCAGTGCCTAGCAAATGACATATAGTTATAAATAAGCCAAAACTGTTGCCTTTGCCAATGCTTGTTTTTAACAGCACTTCAGTGAATGACATACATAGTCCTTATAAATTGAGTGTCTAAAAGCAGATTTGGTTCATAGCACCAATTATGTCATTAACACTCAAGAAACCGCTCTGAAAAAACACTAGCAGCCGGTTGAGACAAAACCTTGATGTTAATGCTTGATAAAAGCAAGCTGACACAGTTCCCATGCAGAGGTGTTTTGAGCAATTAGGGGCAGCAACTGTGTGGGAACGGCTATAGGGATTAGCATGGCCATAGGCACTCAGTGGGTAGGCAAATAACCAAACAACACGTGGAAGCTGGGTTTCCCTCCTCGTATACCATTTCTTCCTATGTATACTCTAATGCAATAGTTTGGGCTTATAGGTAGCTCTGCCCAAACTAAAAATAATCTTCCTTCAGTCAAAGCTATACCACACCTTCCTATGCCTCTATGCTATACATCCTTCCCTTTAACATACTTCACTGCAGGAGCCATCATGTTACTTTATTTAATGTTTTTATAATGACAACTGCTTCCAAAATAAATGATATGCCCTACTGCTTATACCAGTGGACACTTATCACATGTGCCAACCACATTTCTTTTACATATACAGGATTTGTTTTACCAAAGAAACCTACAGAAGAAAGAAAACTCTTACATGCCTACAAAGTAAGTATATTAATGTGGCATCTATGTTGCAACAATTATAATAACACAACTATACTGTGTATTATCCTAAACGATAATTTCATAATATACTCTATTCTATTAAATACTCCCATGCTCCATTCCAGCAATCACACTGTTTTCCATCACAGCACAACATTTCTCCTTATTAAATAACATCACCATTCCCTCATTCAATAACACCATACTCTGCAACCCATTACACTACAAATATGTTATCGCAAAATCCCCACCAACTACAAACACTTCTTCCACAAACCACATCCCCATTGCAATCTATCATTTACCCAACTCCCCACAGTTCTAGGACCCCTCACTCTACCAAGCTTTTCTGCCACGCCTATCACATATACACTGTTCTGCCTCATGTTACTTCCACAACAACTGTATCCCTCATCCTAGAACCCAACAATATTCTACATCGTCATCCGTACACCACTCTTTCCCATGTACCATCACTAACAGCAATCCATTCATTGCTATATTTCCCCTTCCTCATGCCTTTACTCAAACCACATTATTTTCCATTATCTCCACACCCCTCTACCTCATACGCTACACCAGACATCTACAATCCTCTACAAACCTTTCACTCCATAGCTCTCATTATCTATACATTTCTCTTCCACATCCTACTGCACAATTCTAATAATCTATATTATTACGCCAACACCCCTCTTCCCCAACCCAGCATCTAACATCAACCTATATCTTTACATTAACAACACTCTCCCTCATGTGACCTAAGAAACACCAATGCATTCCTTGCTCCATTTCCCCCTTCCTCATACGCTATTTTCCATTATCCTCACATCCCTCTTCCTCATACCAATACACCACAGATCAACAAACTCTTCCTCTACAAATGTTTTCCTCCATACTTCACATTATCTATTGTGGTGAGGTGGAGTAAAGAGTCTGACAAAGGGATGGCATGTTTCAACAAACCTTAATTAAGATTTAAAGCAAATAAAATACCTCTCCCTTTCTCTAAAGCGTTGTCCCTACTGAATCCAATAACAACTCGGGTGCTTATCATCAGGATGTCTATTCAACTGAAAAATATCCGTTCTCCATCCAAACACCTACCCTCACCCTACTACTAATCTAGATAAATGGTTCAGCATCCAATGGTATATATAACCAGGAAAATGACTCCCTTCTCCTGGTAAACTGGCTCAGTCTTTATCTTTCCTTCCGTAATTCTTTGCTTTAGCTTCTAATTCAACCAAGAAAGCGTGGCCAGGAGAATGACTCCCTTCTCCTGAGCCACCTTTCTCAGCCTTGGGACTATCTTTGAATATGCTTCAGCAATAGTCCTCATAAGTCTCTTTACTTCTTCCCTGGGGCTTTTGAATGTTAGTTTTACAGTTTCAGTAATTCTTTCCAGACCTATGACATTCTGAAGTTTACCTACAGATCGTTTTGTTTAATCTCCTCTTCAATCGTATTTGGATAATTACTGTGATGAGGGCGATTCCTCCTGAGGCATTCCTGATTCCTGAATCCTAGAATATCACTACTATGAGGAGGGAGATTATTCCTGAGATTATCCTGACTCTTTTTTTCTTGGTTTTTGCTATTGTAATGAGGTAAGTTACCCCCAAGCTTCCCTTGACTCTTAGTTCTTTGGGTATCACTACTATGACAAGGTAGATCACTCCAGAGATTCTCCTGATTTCTGGTTCTCTGGATATCAATACTATGATCAGGTAGAACACACTAGAGTTTATCTTCACTCTTGGTTCTCTGGGTATCACTAGTGTGACAATGGATGATTCCCCCGGCTTCTCTGGATTGTGGATTCGCTGTGTATCACTACTGTGATAAGGGAAATTACTCCTGGGTTTCTCTGCACCCTGGAATCTCTGGCTGTCACTACTGTGATGAGGGAGATTACTCCTGGGCTTCTTTGGACTCTGGAGTTTCACCAAGCCCCTACCCTGTCTCCTGCTGTTGCCGTTACCTGTAGTTGGTTGACACTGCGTCAATGGTTCTTCCTGAGATGGTAGACTGACTCGAGTAACTTCGGCATCTCCTGCTTTCTTCACTTTGCTCCCCGCTTTGTGCTTGCGGTTCTGCAGAGAATTGGACCACACATCTCAGGTGCAGTTGCAGGACCACACGGTCCACCTCCTCAAGGCCACGCAACTGCTGATTTCTCACTGTCTCTTCGGTTGGTCAAGAGCTTGGCTTCCAACTTTATACTCCACTGATATCCTTCGACCACCCCGTCATTGGGGATTAGCATCCTTGCAGCTTCACGTTCCCAGGTTAAAACATCCCAGGCTAGACTGACTTCACACCAATTTCTTTCTCAGTCTTTATTTCCTGGGGCTGGATCCTTCTCAGTGTAGAGTCCAAGTCTTTCTTTGTTGTGTTGATGTGATATTTAGGCCTCCTTGAGGCCAACTCTTCTCAGTACAATGGTCAGTTGATGAGATGATCTTTATGCCTCCTCTGGGCCAACTCTTCTCAGTACTGTGATCTGTTGTTGAAATTATCTTCAAGCCTCTTTGGGGCCAACTCTTCCCAGTATTACAATAAGGTAGTCTATTATTATTCTGCAGGTCTCTTTGGTTCTTCTTTATCTGGGTCTTATGGATTTGTAGATCAAAGATGGAAGAAGCCATCCTATAACAGACAGTAGTGTTTTCAGGACGTTCTAACAAGGGCTTGGCCCCATGGAAAAAGGGTTGAGGAAGTTCTTTCATGGAAAGGCAGTCCTTATCCCCATTAGGGGAGTCTCCCTTTGTGAGGTCCTGCTTTCCACAACCCTGAGTGGGACTATTGGGTAGCGGCCTCACCTCCCCCCTGGGGAGAAGTGACGTGATCCCATGAATTACCACCCTATACCTCCTCTTTCACATTCTACTACCCAACTATAATCTATTTTATTACTCTCACACTCCTCTTTCTCATCCCAGTACCAACAGTTACCTATATGTTTATGTTCATTGAAGAAACTTTGTTAAAGGGACGTTATGGTTACAAGTAAAACGGAAAAACCTCAGAAATTCGTCAGTTATGGTAACCTAAGCAACAATAACTTGCGACACCACTGTGCACTGCTAAGACTAACACCCATGACATCAAAGATGACATCACACATGTCATTGATGACACCACTTATGACATCACATATATGGGCCACTTGTTTTTGTTCACTGATATATATAGGCCAAGTGGTTTTGTTTACTGACAGTCAGAATATTAAAATTGAAAAGGTGCTATATATCTAGACATTAACCTTATTATATGTTCCTAAAGTAGGTTCCTTAGGGTTTAGACTCAGCTAATGGCGCACACACATTGGGAAATAAGCAGGCTTTAAACATACAATTCATTTGTATACATGAAGATAAACTTTAATGTTATTAACATTTTTTGATGATGCTGTTTATTTCTTCCTTACTTTAGTTTCCCTGTATGTGCCTCTGATTTGTATGTATTGTGGTTCTTCATGTGTACAAGCACAAGTGTAGTAAGTCTAGATTTGTTAGCTAGTTATAACATGTTTAACATTACTCAAAATTTACATAAGGTAGCCTTCATTATTGTACTTTCCAAAATGACAAGATTATAAATGTACTTCTATGGTGCATGCTGCAGCCATTGCCTATGTTTATACATGATTGGGTTCCTGATTTAACAACAACACCCCAATACAATGTTGTTTAGATGAGCACATTCTCTAATACATTATAGTAGTTCATGATAGGTTTCCCGATCACCCCTTACATCTTGTTACCAACATTATAAACACAACCCCTTGTAGGGACTTTTCATCAAAATTAATTTTACATGTGATGTCATGTGAAGTCCTGCTTCAATTAAGTGTGTGGTACCAATAAACGTTTATATATATATTCTTTGGAAGAAGCGCATTAGATGAAGGCACAATTTGATTAAATCTGTGAACTCATTAGGCAGGGAGTTAGCCTGATAGGTGCCGGAATCTGCCGCTGTTTACTTTATATATAGAACTAGAGTATTTTATAATTAACCTGAGCACCCACAACTACCTGGTTTAGACCAGACACTTTTGTTAATCATAATTCAAACAGTACATCCATGCCAAGCTATAATACGTCTCCAACCCAAAACTGCCAAATTGTCTCCATCAGACTTACACAAAGGCATTTGTGACATAGTGGTATACTTACCATTAGACCTTAATAAAAATGTAGAAACACTAGCAGTAGGGCAGTCATTACAACAATCTTTGATGGCACTAGTTAATGGCATGCCAACAAAAAACTAAAGAATTTGGAAACAACTAGTTGACTTAAACGAAGTTAAAGAAGTCATCCAGCATCTTAAGAAAAACTATAATACTACAAAGATGTAAACATATAGAATAAAACTTAAAAGAAACAACCCAAATATATGAAAATGGACCACAAACCGGTCAATTTGAATGTGTTGATCCTATCACTACAGACAACATTATTGACCAGTATGAAATTCAGCCACTAACTTCCAGAGACACCATGGAAGATGCATAAGAAACGTATCAAATGTGTAAAGCCAAAGGTTCTCCAATGAGCATATGGTAAAAAAGTTTAGAAGCACATTCTTTTCCACAACTTTTTCCTACAGGAACATGGAGAAAGGCACTATGAAAGACCCATACAAATCAGTGCATCAGAATATCATGATCTACAAATGTTTTCTGAAGATCCAAGATAATGGCAAAATGTTGAATACATTTTCCATCTCTTGTTTGAAAGTGAACTAGCAACTCTATGTCACAGAGTTGCACACACTCTAAAACAGGCACCCATTTTCTACACATGTCAGCTACTCAACTACTTCAAAAGACAAAAGACAAAGATGAAGTGTTGCAGTCAAGTATTACAAATCGTTTGCAAATATGCGTGCTACAAAGGAATACTGGCTGTGATGTCATGCTGATTTACATTGTATGTTAAGGAACTTAGGACCTCCCACATGGATTGTTATTTAAATTTGTGCAGAATACACATTGGATGACTTCTATGACTTTCTACGAACTGCAAACCAAAATAAAGAGGGAACAGACATACTAAAGTTCAGGAGAACTAAGAGCTCTTGATCCTGTCAATGTCTCCAGATACTTTCACCGTCGTTTCATTGCCATGTTATACTTCATCTGTAATAAAAAAACTGTCCTCTGCTCGGAGACGTAGAACACTTCTTTTGTAGGAAAGAATATCAATCCGGAGGAGCGTCAAATATTCACATGTTTTTGTGGATTAAAAATGCTCCAAATTTGTCAATGACAGTAATAACACTGTTTTACAATTTATTGAAAACTACATATACATGTGACAGCCCTTCAGAAGATATAAATAACGACCTACAGACACAAATCTGATGTTTCCAATGACATAAGTGTTGCAATACAGGTGAGGTTGATACAAAAACAAAGGGAAATACTTCACAAAATGTTGCTTTGAGTTCCCTACACCTATTTGTGCCAAAGGTCAAGCAAATAGTTTCTTGTCTTCAGTTAGGCACAATGTCAAAGGAAAATCTCCCAAAACACATAACACATTAAAAGAGATGTAGCATACAAGTACATCAATGATTACTATTCTATTATAGCCCTATTGTGGAATGCTAACATAGACATGCAATACATCGCAGACAATTCAACTGCCATTGCAAGCTAAGTTACAACATATCTGCCTCCCTCTCTTCAGAGCCATGATGCCTTCGGGCAGCCATGCACTTTACAAGAATTCTAAATAAATAAATACATAGCTCACCAAAGTTGAGAAAACTGAGCTAAAAGACCTTTAGGATGATATATCATCTGATGAAATCCTTCCACAAAAATTGTATAGCTTTGGTATCAAAATCCTGTCACATAGAGAAGCAGGTCCTTTGAAGCTGTAGATTGGTTAACAGGCCCAGGCTTATATGGGAAACCTGAGAACATTCTCTGGCTGAACCTTTTTCCAGCTTCATCTTGAAAAAGAGTACTTAAATCCTATCAGATGTGGACTCCCTGCTCACTGTGCTTAGAGTAGCTCAGCTTCACCTCACTGATGATGCCCAACAAGGCGGAAACACGTGTATGGGGTTGCTGATGGTTCTCTTGTTCAGAGAGGAATTGCCATAACATTTCGGTGCTGGACTGCCCTTGTGGGAGGGACAAAGACTGATATGCAAATGGATATTTCCCATCTGTGAAGGTACAGTGAGCAAAAAGCAATGGCTGCGAACTCTCAATGTGGTTAATAACCACTGAACAGGTTATCATGCCTTGTTCCTTCGAGAAAGGGGCGCCTGCTACCTTTTTTGTATTTTTGAAAGGAACTTGGGGTTGGTCACCCTAAGGTAACCTGGGGGCAACCAGACGTGGACTCCCTGCTCACTGTGCTTAGAGAGGCTCAGCTTCACCTCACTGATGATGCCCAACAAGGCTGAAACACGTGTATGGGGTTGCTGATGGTACTCTTGTTCAGAGAGGAATTGCCATAGCATTTCGGTGCTGGACTGCCCTTGTGGGCGGGACAAAGACTGATATGCAAATGGATATTTCCCATCTGTGAAGGTACAGTGAGCAAAAAGCAATGGCTGCGAACTCTCAATGTGGTTAATAACCACTGAACAGGTTATCATGCCTTGTTCCTTCGAGAGAGGGGCGCCTGCTACCTTTTTTGTACCTATCAAGAAATAGAATCTACACCCACAGACGATCGTAACAGCCAAGACATTTAAACAAATAATCTGATTGACACATATTATCCAAACAGAAGTACTGCTTTGGAAAACATGTGCCTCTATGATATAGCCCAAAGCTATGCCTACAAAATAAAGTTATGCCAAATGAGACATCTGACAAATACATAAGATTTTGTGAAGGAAGCCTAGTAAATCGTTCAAAACCCAGTCTAATTACCCATGTAAAGTTATCATGTAATTCTACAGCGCATAGAGAACTTCATTACATGTCCCTACTGTAACTATTCAAACCTCGGAGGAAAGAAAAAGAAGAATTATGAGGTGACCATGGCACATTTGAACCTGTATTCATGGAAAATGAAAGCAGTCTAACAAATGACAATTGTAAGCTATAAAAAGAAATGTTGGACAAGAAGAAGAAATAGAAACAATACTAGATAGGACACTTGTGAAGGGAGTAAACAATCTTTTACAGGAATCCGTCACTTGGAGAACCACTTTCAAAATGTAGCAGGAATAGCAATGAATGTGGTAGAAAACAGCATGTAACAATCCAAACAATCTAAAGAACATTTGTCAGTGCTGAAATCACAGTTAAATGAACAACTCACAGTTTATCTAGAAGTCACTGACGACATTGAACATGGACTAAAACATGACAATAATACTTGAATGTAAGTGGTGAAGCTGGTTTTGGCAAAACCTTCTTAATTAAAACAATCACAATACGTGTAGGAGAAAAAACAAATAACCTTACAGCTGTTGTAGTGGCGCCCACAGGTCTAGCTGCTTCCAACATAGGAGCTGTAACTTTACACTGACTCCTCCTCCTTCCAGTAGAACATCAAAACAAATTAGAATGTTACAAATTGTTAGCAGAAGTTGCGACTGAAGTACGCAGAATTCTACAACAAATGAAAGTCCTAGTAGATGAAGTAACTAGGTTTCCAACCTGTTGCTTGCTTCAATTCATTTAATAATGCACGAAGTCCTAAAAACGGGATACAAAGAACTCTTTGCAGGAAAACCTGTTATTATGTTTGGAGACCTCCTACAGTTAACACCAGTAAAAGGGCAACCCATATTGAAAACAATAGGCTCCAAAGAATGCTGTAAAACACTCAGCAACATAGGCAATGACAAGTTGTGGTGGTATTTATGCTCCATAGAACTTGCACAAAACATGAGTCAATCTGCAGAGCTAACACATGCCAACCTTGTTAAAAGCATAGTGCTTACTGAAGATGCAAAACCATCTTGAAAAGTAGACTAATACATGTGCTGCATGGACAAAACTAATCTGCCAGTGATGTAATGGAACAATGAACTCAACAAAAGCAAAAATGCATGTGCTTAATGCCAACCCTTAAAAACGGTAACTGATCCAATGAAACAATGCTGAAAAAAGAAATGCAACCCATAGTCCATATCAGCTGCACAGACAAACTAGAGGTGCATGGCATGGCACACCCTATATGTCAATAAGCAACAGCATGATTACATCACATAGAAAAATGTATCTCAAGCACAGCTAAATAGGAAAAAAACTAACGACACTGTGTCTAAACTACAGTGATATTACAACATAATCTTGACGTAAACCAAGCTTTCGTCAATGGAGCAATTGAGACCATTGTTGGCTTCCAATATTCAAACAAAAACAATATCCACTTTGTCATCATCAATTTTGCCAAACTTGAGCAAACTAAACAAATCCCCTCCACCAAAGCAGGTTTCCTTCTTTTCAAAGAAATGTATGTAGATGGAGAACAATTATCTTTGTATCTTGCACATGCTGTTACCATTTACAAGTCATAAGTCTTAACCCTCGACCATCCATCTGTTGACATGGGAAGCATAGTCTTCAAAGAAGTTATGAGTCATGTAGCACTTTCACGTCTTCGTACACTCACTGGTTCATTCTTAGTCAACTTTGATGCAAACAAATTCAACGCTGACATTCCTTGCATCCAGGAATACAACAGGCTATGTGCACTGTGCACTACACATCTGGATATGTACGTTGTACCTCAAAAAAGAAAACCTTTAAAAAGACGACTAGTACTAACAGGAACCACAGCAGATCTCCCCTCAATCCTAGTAAACAATGAAAAATCAAATGCAGGACCTTCAAACCAAACAGAGACACAAACTCTGGACCTTTTCAATTCAGCAACACAACTGGAGTAAATTGCTATGCAAATGTAGCAATTAATTTTCTATTCCAATTGCCAACAATTGTGGATAGTATTTACTTAAATGTCTAAAACCAGCTGTGTTTACAAATGCTCATCCTACACGGAAATGTCACTAACAACCCTGACTAAAGTGTCTCAGGGATAAGGCAGGAATTGGCCTACTGTGCATGAATGGTTAAATTCACCATAAACTGTATGATTTTTTTGCCTGATATCGTCACTTCGCCCAAATGGGAACCCTTTTCCATGAGGCTAGCGAGGTGCGGCGACTACCCAATAGTCCCCCTAGGGTTGGTTTAAAGTGGGAGGACCTCATGAGGAGGGACTCCTCTTCTGGGGACAAGGACTATCAATTAGGGTACAGCCCATTGAACAACATCACACCCCAACCTTCCCTAACCCCCCCATTCCAAACCACTTCCTTGAGAGTAGGCCAAGGTATTACTGTAAACAGAGAGCCCCAAAATCAATGTGCTGTTACAAAATATTGTACAACTTGCATCCCATAGGTTGTAAGGGTATATAACAATGTTCTGAGACAAGAGAAATGTGATTGTCTGTTTCTCTGATTTATTCTGCAACACCCAGCACACCTATGGATGACATACCATGTGCACCCAGAATATGAAGAATAGATAAGATTGCAATCCTGAAGTGGACAGCCCCTGACACTGACAATTGCAAGGGGTACAGTCCTGTGGAGGACATGAACTGTGTTAACTTGCCTTGATAAAGACTGCATAGGTTGAAACACGTGTTGGCATTGAGAATAAAACAAAGAATCAGAAAATCAATTTGTCTTATCTCAGAACATTGTTATATACCCTTGTAACCTATGGGATACAAGTTGTACAGTATTTTGTAACAGTGCATTGATTTTGGCACTCTGTTTGTTAATGCTTTACCTACACTAGGCAGGGGTAGCCTAGCTGTGCCTCAATCTGCAGCTGTGAACCACATCACATATACAGACACTAACTTTGAGCCACAGCGCCCATGTTACCTGGTATACCCCTACATTATACACTGTATTACTGTAGTACATGGGATGCAGCCAAAACAGAAAGTATTGGAATGAAGAAGCGGACCTAAAACCTGAAGATTACTGACTGTGCTAGTACTGGTATGAGGTGACCCCGAGGAGGCATGAAGATCAAAGTGTCAAAAGAAACAAAGGACTTTGACAATCCATCAGGGCAGGACTGACAACAACGTATAAGAAGAGATGATGAATAAAGTACTTGTCAAGCCCATCCGGGTGATGCAACAGGTGCGGAAACCATCCAGAGCAGGAGTTTAAAATACTGTCGGCAGACCGGAGATACAGAAGAGTGGAGGACACTGGCGAATATCGGAGGGAGTACTCTGTGGGACCAGCAGGAGCAGACCTGAGCATGAAGCAATAAAAGAGAGCCAAGTGCTGCAGCAGAGGAGAGAAGCCCAAAGAGCCGGAGAGACGTACCTCAGTCCCAGGTCTGGTGGCATACCGAAGTCTAACGGGAGGTACAAGAGACATTGAGGGGAAACAGGGGTGGAAGAGAGGCAGGCTTGAGCGGCTCTTCCCTGGGCCAATAATAACAACCATGTTGGGAAGTGTGGAGTGAGCATCCAAGGACAACTTCCTCATAGCAGTGGCGTTTATAAGCCCACTGACCACCATAGAATGGTCTGTGACACCAACATAAGTGAAATGAAAATACAAGGGAAACATCATCATTGCAGTGACAGCAATACGCCCACTGACAACCCAAGAAAAGCCAGTGAAACAGTAATCCATGGAAATCTTCCTCATTACAGTGGTAGAGATAAGTGCACTGAAACCCCGAGAAGGATTTGGGACTTTGCTAATACTATGAGAAAGTGGCAACATAAACATCAAGTTGAAAGATACAGAAAATAACTCTCAAATACCAGAAGGAAGCAATTCTCCTAGGGAAGCCCTTAAAATATATTCAAGAGACGCCAGGTAAAGTAAGTCATTCCCCCTGGCTTTGCTGTGAACTGAATTGGAGTGTGTGGACCAATACCAGGAAAAGGGAGTCATTCTCCTGATCCCTAAATTGAGGTGTACAAAGGCTTTGTTGGAACCACAAGTCAGGGCAAAGGTGTTGTTTCCCCAGGCATCCTTTTGGCAAAAGAACATTTTTTGGAACACCATGTGAATGCCAGGAGAAGTTAGTCATTCTCCAGGCGAAGGAATTTTCTGTTGGATTATCCTTTAATTGTAGTGTGAGAGAAAGAAGTAGGTTGTGACACAGGACAGTGGAGTTTGATTTTGACTGACTTTCTAACAGATGATTTAGTATTAGTTTGAGGCAGGGAAACCCCTAGTGAAGGTTTCTTTTTTTATTATAAATAAATAAATGTTTATAGCAAACATCATGCCACCTTTGTGTCAGCGTCCTTCTTCGATACCCTTACATATAATGTCAGATGTGTTATCTGACTCATCTGATATAAATTGCGGCACCCTGAAATACTCCAAACTGAGCAACCAGAACGCTGGTCTCACTGTAGCTAGTAGTGAGTCTATGAGGATGTCTCTATAGAGGAAAGAGTATAGAGGTAGGAGAATGCCAGTTGATCCCCACAGGACTAATCATTTTGCTACCTAAGGGCACTTACATCCACCTACTATTCAAGTATGGTCTAGGTTGGAGATGCAGCTTGAATCTATTGGCTGGCATAATAGACTACAGAGGTTACATAAAAACATTTCAGAACAATGGGAAAGAAACATACCATGTACAAACTAGGGAGAAAACCACCCAGGGAAGGGTGCTCTTTCGCAGACAATTAGAGGTTCAAGAACAAGAGCTCATGGAAAGAGGTACTTAGGGTTTTGGTGAGTCTGATGAAGAATCCCCATCTATTGTGACCCCAGTAACCCTTAGAACCACTGGTGAAGCATCAGAGATAATTCTTGACCTTGCTTTCACTCAGCGAAATGACCCTATTCTGTCATAAACCTTCTTAAAGGTAGTTCCTGAAGAAGGACAGTCTAAAGATGGGCCATTTCTTTTCTTGGAAACAAGGCATTCTCTATCGGCGTGATCTCACACAAGAAGGGATATCCAGGACCTATATTGTTGTTCCTAGGAGCCATATAAGGGTTGTCTTGGAGATAGCTCATGTCTATTTGAATTCAGGACACTTAGAAACAGCAAAAACAGAGGGACAGATAATAAGAAGGTTTTATTGGCCCGGGTTGTTGGTGACATCAAGAACTTTGTAGCCACGTGCCCTATGTGCCAGAAAACAGCTCCACACTCCCCTCCACTAGCCCTGTTACAACCTATGCCTAAAATAGAGGTACCCCTCTCTAGAAATAGTATGGACATAAAGGGACCATTAGAACTGTCCAAACTAGGGAATAAGTATATTCTAGTAATTATACATTATAAAATAATACCTCACAACAGATTCTTAACCACCTAATCCCTTTTTGTCACAGGTGGATTTTCCAAAAGAAATATTGACTGATCAAGGGAGTATCTTTATATCAAAATTGATGGCAGAAGTGAAGCAGATCTTAAAGATCCAAACCCTACACACCCCTGTTTACCACCCCCAGACAGATGGATTGGTAGAACATTTTAATAAAACTCTAAAGAATGTTCGAAGACACTAGTGGAAGCAGATGGATGCAATTGGGACACAAGTATCCCTTTGGCCCTTTTTGCCATGAGAAAATCCCCCCAGCATCCCTAGGGGTTTCACGCTTCACTGTACATGTTGCAACAATGATTTTCAATGAGGGAAGGCTTTCGGGACTAGGCCTTTTACATAGACTCATAACCCCCTTGTGACCTCAGGATCCCCTGCTCTTCTACCATTTCCAGTGGCCCACTAACCATGACTGATGGCCTCAGGGTCCACTGACCATGGCTGTGTCCATTGTATTCCACATGGCCATGGCTGTGTCCACTGTACTTGTTGCACCAATTATTACTAAAGACCCATTGTCTCCTGCATAGTTGATCTGTGCAGGTGTAAAATGCTGTCCCAGCAAGTTTTTCCCCTCTTCTTATAATCATGACAATTTCCCAGTAATCATTCCTGAGGAAGCAGATTCCTGCGGTCAATTCCCATGGTAACAGGATAATGCTAGAAAAGTAAAAGTCTTCCATGTCCTTAGAGCCACTCATGACATGCCCCCTCTTTTCTTGTCCCCCCCACTCTCCTCCATTGTATTTTTCCTACCTAGCCCTGTCCATTTACTCTCTCTCACTCTTCGGTTTGTGGGACACCTTTTCTTTTCCGAGCTCATCTTGCAACGTTACAACAGTAATCTCGTGAGATTCCCCCAAGAAAATGAATATTTTCTACCCAAACAGGCTGTCCATCCCAACCCCAACTCTTCCACTTCACATCTTGCCTTACTTTCCCCGCCCCACCTCTAGTCTGATGTGGATAGATCCTTTTCCTTCTCCGAATAGCATTTGTAGAACTTTACATTTTTGGCTTGTCTCTGTAATACCTCGGAAATCACTTGCATTGACCAAAGATAAAAATGGTGGCTTTTGAAAAGCCTCTCAGCACCTCTGCCGAAAAACACCATGGCGGATATATAAACGTTTTTTGGAAGAAGGGGGCACCCCATCTTCTGTCAAATCTTTAAAAAACTACAGCACAGATTTACCCCAAACCAGCAAAAGGCTCATCTGCGAAGCTTTGTGCTAAGTTGTTTGGTCCAAATCCATCAAGTATCGTTTGTACTATCGGACACAGTTTTTCTATATGAGACAATTAATGGGAGTAGGCCGAAATATGATGTTTTTGTTTTCGCAATATTTTTTTTTACCTTTAAACAAATGCTTTGCAACATTTCCATTTGCGGGTTGACAGGCCAAAATTCGTTTTTGGAAAGTTTCATCCAAATCCATTCAGTGAGTCAAAAAGTTATTAGCAATAGAATTTTGGGAAACGTGCATGTTGGCTTTAACTTACACTCCAACCATAACCATGCCGAGACATGTGTGCAGCTGACTGCATCCGTGCAAAGACAAAGAGAATTTTCGGGAGAGAAGGGCTTGCATTTGAGCTACTTTCACATGCACGATGGATTATTCAAGTGGGTCTGAACTGGATGTGAACTTCCATTGATGGCTACTGGTAGTACTCTGGCATTTGTGACCTAGCTAGTGACCTACTTTCAGATTTCAAATTTCAGGTGGAAGTTTTGTTTCAAGCCTGTATTAGCCACAATAACGTTGCAGGTATTATATTTCAGAAGGTTTTTTTAAATGCATTTTTAACCCGCCTTAACACCTATGGTGTTTGCCCTAAAAACCCTTCCACTGAGCCACATGGATACTGGGTGGCACTGTGTGGCTTCCGTGAATTGTAATCAATATTTCTAAGCAAAACATATAATGTCATACATTATAAAATATGACAACACAAATAAGAAGTACATATTTCATAGTGAGGGTGCATCTTCAGTGTAAATCAATTCCTGAGCAATTTCTCCTTCAAATGATCTGCTTTGGGCGTGAGGTCTACCTATCATGGTCAAAGAAGGTTTCAGCCAACAGGGACCACTGTGTCGAGGAATGACTATGGATGTGCCATAATTGGCTATATTTAAGCTTTCTGGGTTTCAATTTAAACTGAAAAATACCAACAGATTGACATATTCTCGGTGTAAATTACTAGGCAGCTGCACTACTCAGAACAAAAAGTAATCTTAAAAAAACAGTAGTTCTGTGGCCAGAGGAATGAGGCCCTAATAGCTCAGGGTTGCAGATTCTTTGTTTGAACAAGTATCAATATAAAGGGCTGCTAACTTGTAACAGAAGACTTACATAAATGATAAAATATGACAAGTGCATTCATATGTATTGAGACATGTCCTTGTCAAAGCCAACACACACACACAATTCTTATCACGACAGCCTGCATCCCAATGACAAACTATGAGATATATCAGTTACTCGTGTTGTGTGTTTTCATATAATGACATCTTAGTGTTTAATGTAGCACAGACATCTGCTGCCTCTATGTATACTCATGTAAACATACTGCAATGTGACGGTTCTATCTGGCTTTGGCCACATGGAACAACTGCTTTTGTTTTTGTTGTTAAATAATAACCCTTTTTTAGATCCCTTGAGTTTATAATGAAAATGACCTGATGATTTATCAGTCCTGATCTTTTTGCTCAGCCCCACTTGGCTTTCTGTTTCTTTCAATCATACATTGATGAAGAGAAATTAAACTACAATTTGTGTTCAGGAATTCGAAATAATAGGAGCCAAACACGACTGCACGTGCAGAAAAACCGTTAACAAATCTGTTCGTTTTGGAGTGCCATGACATTTTTCTAGTGCTATTTGTCCAGGATTATCTATTTTAAGCATTTTATTTTATTTTGTAAGTGTATGCAGTGGTGCATTTTATATTCTGATTTGTTTATTTTGTTAACCGCAGGTGAAACAGTTTTTACTGGTAATGTGTCCCTTATTAAAATACAATACTACACTATTAATTCTACTACTATTTCTGCATAGTGTTAGATAAATTAGTATGAATTACTAAGTGGTATTAGGAGAACAAAAGTGGGCAGTATTATCGATGTAATAAATGAAAATGTTCTTGCTCTGCAGTTACTTTGCATGTTGACTACTTTTTGTGAGATGACACACATATTAATTCACCCCACAAGACCAGATGATTCACGCACAACTCCAGCAATTTGTGGTTCGGTGCAGATACATGAAGTCCTGTGGGATTGACTCAGCTTTTCAGTTTTCTGAGATTGCTAAAAAGCGTGCTCTTGAACTTAATAACAACTGTTGTAGCAAAGTCAAGGGTTCACAGCATACCTGTGGAGGTGCTAGGCATTCTGTGGGTTCTGAAGCTGCATTGTTCCCTCTTCAAATAATTTTCGCCTTTCCCAGCTGCAGGCATTCTTCCCTGTTCACCGGAAGGCTTGACAATGTACCTGCGCCTGAGAAGGAAGATGGGTGGGGGATGGATTGAAGAGTTTCACATTCAATCAGTCGAGATCCTTTTTGTTCCTGGACAGGATTGACAGAAAATTCAGCCTTCTTTCCAAATGTAGCTTTTCTTTTAATAACAATTGCCATTATGAGAGTGATAGTCTTGATTCACTTCGCTTGAATCGATCTAGATAACACACCTGATGACAATGATACGTAAAAAGAAATTAAGGCTGGAAACATGATTGCTATGTGATATTGAACCAACAGAGCCCCATTTGGATGCTGGTAACAAAACCAAAGACCATTCTACTTCATAAAAGGCTAACTGGCCATCATCCTTCAGAAAACGAAAATCTGTGTTATGACCACATCACCAAACAAAACTGATCTTTTTGGATTGCAAGGCACTTAGATCCTCTCACATGTGTGGCCTCATTCCCAACATCTTCTGAAAGCATTGATGTCTCCTTCTCCTCCTTCTTTGTTGATAAAGTGTATCCATCAATCAATCCATGTATGATCTGGCCAGATAATTTGCTCTTTGCCTGCTTCTTTCTTATCCTCACCTCTCCCCCAAAATAGATTTGAATACTTTGAAAACATAAATGAGAGTCCAGATAAAACTATCCAAAACTACATTCCTACCCTTGCTCCGGAACATACTATTTGTGCCACCAATCTCTGGACATGGGCACCTCCCTGATTGGCATACGACAGCACCCATCTCCCCTTTCCTAAAAAAGCCAAATGATGACCCTACATCCTGGCAAACTACCACCTAGTTGCCAAACCCAAATTGGTAAAATCATTGAACATTTTCAGGCTCAGTGGCTCCTGTATTACAGTGAATGCCAGATCTTTTTTCACTACCAACAATCTGGATTCTGGCCAGTCGAGGGACAGCATTGCTAATGATCTTCACCAGAGCTGAAATCCTGAGGTCCTGGGATGCCAACAAAGCCTCTGTTCTCATTCTTCTGGACCTCTTGGCAGCCTTCTGTACGTCAAACACGCTACTCTCCTCACTTGTCTTGATCTCTCTTTTGTCATTTCTAGTATGACCTTGAAGATCATCTATTTTTTCACTGATTGGGGGCTCATTCCTTTCCAAAACAAGGTTCTAACACTTATTTTTGACCTTTAACTGATCTTACAATGCCCCACACTGCTGCCTTTGTAGTGAGTCTGATTTCTGGCTTGAAACCATGTGATTACATAATGCCTACACTACTGTCCCTCATCTGGCTGCCCGCTGGTGCAGACATCAGTCTCAAAACTCACTGCCTCATTCACATAGACTTTTGGAACCGTAGCCTGACCTTCCTGAAATGGAAGGGAAGCTTAAGAATGATATCCTCTGCAGGACCCTGTGATCAGTGACTTCAAAGACTATTGTGGGTGCTGCCTACTGAAGAACGAAACTAAGAAGTAACACTCTGGATTCTGCTACAGCCTGCTTCTGAAATGTACTCCTTGATAAAATTAGATGTAGGCAGAACCACCTTCATTTCTGGAAAGAAAAGAACACGTCCTATTTCAGAAACCTTTTTACCTTAGGGGATGTGTCCCTTCTCTAGCTTTTGATACACTTTTTGACTGGCCTAGAAAGTCCCTGCACTCTGAAGATACATGAGCTAGAGGTGCTAATCACATCGAACGCTGTCTTCTTAATGCTTTACTTACAGTCAAGTTCCATTTTAGTGACCCTCAGCTTCTCTTATCCCACCAGCTCCTTGGGCCACAGTCAACTGGCTTCACCAGAACTCCTTTCTTCCAAAACTTCAAACATCCCACATAAACACTGCATTTAACCATGGAGCTGCACACAGCAGATCTCCTCTCCTTAATAGCACAAGATTTCCCTTTCACACCTTCTTTCTCACAGTGGCCACTCTTCCCAGATTCCACACTTGTCCAACACCCATTCTCACTGCCCCCCTCAAAACCTCACAACCCCTTTTTTAATATGAATTTAGTCACCCATGTGGACCTCCACGACACAACACCTCCTTCTTTCACTCTCCACCATTACCCACATGCTATTTCTTTGATCCACCATTCTCACCAGATCCTTCCCCACACAACCTGTCTCCTTCGCCCTTCCCAACCAGGGAGGTGATATTTTGGTATTTCCTTTCCTCCCTCTCATCAACTCAAAAGAACTGATCCCTGTGGAGGCATGCAGAGACATCTTGAGAGCATATAGTCGTTTCCTCATGGTGACTGTTTGGTCTTTGCTGCTTACACCTGCCATTCTTAGGGCTTCCATGACACATCAGTTTACCCATTCCACAACACCATTACTCTCTGGATGATAAGCAGTGGTCATTTTATGTTTTATTCCACATTGCTTCAGATATTCCTCAAAGAACCTGCCGACAAACTGCCTACCGTTGCCTGCCAAAATACTCCTCTCAAAAATGTTTTGCAAAAACTCAACCATAACAACACCAGTGGTCTAACATACAATTAAAAATTCTGTCCACCTCGACAAAAGATCCACCAAAACCATCATGACATATACTCGACCACCACCTATATCCACTGGACTTAAAATATCCAATGCTAAGTCACACCAAACACTATCTGTTGTACCCCCCCCCTTAATCACAGGCTGGGTGTGAGCCACCATACCCTTTCCAGACTATTCACTATCAATGCACTCACTTAGACACTTCTCGACTTCCCTGTCAAACCCAGGCCACCAATATTCTGACCTCAGTATATCCTTGGTTTTTGACACCCCTTCGTGGGCAATCCCAAATAGTTTGCGTTGCACCAATGTAGGTACCACCACTCTGTCACATCTGTACAACAGATCACCTTTGATAGATTATTCTTGAACTTCCCAAAGCATCCTTTCCTCACCATTGAGCATTTTCCTTTCTGGCCAACCATTTCTCACAAACTCAACGCCCGTACACAGTACTTCTTCATTACTCATGGCTTCTATTCATTCTTCTCTTTTTATGATCCCCTCATGGGTGACAAAAACCATTTCCATCAGCTTAGGCTCACCTCCTTCATCTTTTCCCCTAAACTCAAGAGACAATCCGCTAGAAAGTTTTCTCTCTCAGGAACAACTTGCATAGTAAATTTGTGGCCATGTAAACTAGTCACCCAAGTTGAAACTCTCCTTGAAACCTTGTCTAGACCCTTACACTCAAATATCACCTTTAAAATGTTATGGTCAGGGCGGATTTCGAATTCAGCCCCACTCACAAACTTTTTGAATTTCCGATGGCCCAATGACATTACAAAGCTTCCTTTTCTAGTACTGAATAGTTCCTCTCAGCACCCCTTAATACTCTTGATGCATGCGTAATGATTTCCTCCTCATCACCATACCTATGTGAAAACAAGGCAGCTATCCCATTTTCACTGGCATCTACAGCAATGATGCATTTTTGTCATACTGGCCTAGTGCCTTCCCCATATCTATTTCCTCTTTGAGTGCCTCAAACTTCTCCTCACAATGGTTTATCCCAAACAAACTCTACTCCTTTTTTTTTTTTAGCAATGACCTTATCCTTACTACCTTGTTAGCAAAATTTGGTACACATTTCTGACGGAACTCTATCATCCCCAGTAAAGATCTTAATTCTCCCTTATCTTTTGGAGAGGTCATCGTTGGTTTGAGACCCGACACAGAAATCTCATGTCTGAGTTATTTTACTGAATTTCTCCTGAATACACGTTTCTTTTCTTAAAGTGATACCTCTCCTTCCAGAATACACAAAACATTCTTGAGCACTTTTTCATGTTGCTCCATTGTTTCCCTATACACCAAAATATCATCTTGGAAGCAGTGTACACCACTCACACCTTTAAACAACATATCAATAACCTTTTGAAAAACCAAGGAAGTTGATACCAAAAGGCATTCTGTGGTATTGAAATATGCCTTCATGCGTAATGAAAGCAGTCAACTTTCTAGATTCCCGTTCAAGTTCGATCTGATGATACGTGGAAGCCATATTGAGCTTGGAGAAAATATCAGCCTTCCCTATCACTGCAAGCATTTCTGACATATTTGGAAGGGGCGCTTCTCCAGCACCACACTTTATTTAAGCTCTCTCAAGTTGATGCACACTATCAACTCATCACTGGGATTCTTCACCACCACCAGAGGCGAAACCCATTGAACACTGTTCGCGGGCTCTATCACACCGCACTTCCTCAGTTTGTCAAGCTAGCGTTTGACACCTTCCCTTAATACCAAAGGCACTGGGTGAAACTTTGCCACCACTAGCACAGATCCCTTTTTAAGAACTATTTTGTGGTTCATACCAGTCACACATCCAATTTCACTCACAAACACTTCTTTTAAATCTTCGCCACTACCAACATGCAAAACCTGCTCCACAGCATTGGGATCAAGCCTTATCCCCAATTTCTTTTGTTCTCTCCAACATCCAACCTAATGGCATCTCTCCTCCTTTTTGTGACATAGATTTTCCCTCCTGCATCTCTACATTAGAATTGCAGTTTTGCAAGACAATAACCTAACAGCTCAATCCAATCTAAATTGTATCCACCTGGTTTTGTGTCAGGAGGTATAAGATCACATACTTTGCCTTTGACAACACTCACATAAACGTCCTTTGACATCATCCATACCACGTACTACGTTAACTCTAATAACATCGGTTTGCTCTTCATCGTCAGACGAAATACCATTCTCCTCATATACATATAACACTTTCTTTCCTTTCCCAGAAACATGTCTGCAACAGTTTGTATAGTGGCCCCGTTTTTTAAATTTTTAACAAGTTGCTTTCCTGCCTGACAGCCATAAAATCTTGCAAAATGAGTTGCACTCCAACACCAAAAACACAGGCGGTCTCCAGTCCCTTGCTTGGCCCCTTGTCAATAGTCTGAAGACCCCCTCCGGCAATTCGACCCTTTCTTTTGCTTTTTCTTTCCCTTTTCCTCTGACATCACCTTCAGAATCCCTGTGCATGCTTCTTTCCCTTCAGCCTTAGTCAATTTGGCCACAAGTCATGTCATGAGCCCAATCATTTTGTCCAGGGTGGGATCATCTCTTAGCAACAACTCCTCCCTTCTCTTATTGTCAGAGCAGTCAATCATAAATTCAATCCCTTATGTGCTCATCCAAGTTGCCAGATGTGCACATTAGAGCTAAGTGCAGTGATATATTCCTCCACACTTTCCCCCTTTTCTTGCACCCTAACACCACCAAAATTGTATCATTGTAGTATGGTGCTTGTTTTGAGGTTGAAATGGGCATCCAATTTGGCAAAAGCAACCTCTAATTAATTTATTGTGCTTAACTCAGAATCAAATTCTATGCCAGGCAATGCTTCAAAAATCCGCTGGCCCTTGCATCCTAGGAAGTGCATTGCCATGACTAACTAAAAAATCAAGCAACCTTGGTGTATTCAATACCAAATTTGAATGCTTTGCTGAAAACACTTACTTGAAGCAATTTGTAATTTGTATTGAAGAAGAAAAAGAAAAGTGGGTTTCCCTTTAAAACCTCGTACTCCCAATTCCATTGCCAGCTGACACGTAGTTCCGTAAGTCTGTTTCCTGCAAACCTACGTCCAGATGTTCCACTATCCTTACATACGCACGCGGCTCATTTGCCGGCCGTCATGTGGGTCTGTCCCCTTCTTTGTTTTACATGGACATCATCAGAGTCTGCCTTCCACCTCTTCCGAAGACATACTTCTGATGACTGCGGGTTCAACAACATGGTAGATGAGCTCACAGCCCTTGTCACGTTGGGGCTCCAGGAGCAGCACTAACTGCTCAGTTCCTCGGTCTGAATGCGTGTCACTGATGCCCGGCAGTGTCTCGCTGGGCAAAATTATTCAAGAGGCAGCTGCCGAACAATGAAGCCTATGGCAATTGCACATGCGAACGCGCGTCGCCACTGAAATAAAGGTGCGGAGCACACTGATAGCTTTCATCATAATGCTTTATTCTTAGTCAGGATCCATTGCAGGCACCCCAGCTTCTCTCATCCCACCAGTTCCTTCAGCCAAAGTCAACTGGCATTAACCGTAAATCCTTTCTTGCAACACTTCAAACATTCCACGTTAACACTCCACATAACCATGGAGCTGTACACAACAATACAGTTATGATTTATACCCTGCATTTACCATGCAATTACGGTTCCTTTTTATTGTATTCACTGTAAATTGCACTTGCTTTCTTCCCTCCCCCTTCCACTACTTATGTAATATGAATGTTTCCACATTCTGTGAGAGATCGGCTCTCCTTCTCTCCTTTCCATTGGAGGTGTTTCAAAGCGACTGTGCTCATGGTTGACCTAATATATACATATATATATATCTGGTGACCATCTACTTCTCGAGTCAGCCCTCTATAGCTCACACCCTTCTGTCCTATTTCTCTCTGTTTTTAATTCTCCCCTTGGTATTGCCTCTCATTCTCTACCTCTCTCATATTCCCTCTCTAACAAATTTCTGCTCCCTCTTATCTCATCCCTCTTTCTCATTCGTACTCTCTAACTTGTCCTACAATGTTTCTGCTGCAAATAGAAAAATCTACCCTGTTATATTGCTGCTTTAAAAGAAATATGCACAGTACAAATGTGTCAAAAAAGTAGCATTTTTGTTAACAATGTGAAAGTACTGCTGTCATCCTTTTTTTATGAAGACCGGCAGAGAACCTCTAAAACACAGAATTATTTTTTTTTTACATTTTTTATTGTATATGGTTTACAAAAAGAAACCTTTACAAATACATTAAGTAACAAACATTTCAATATATTAAAAAGATACTTAAAGACCCAATTATCCCTTTTAAAAAATGAGAAACACATAACAAATCATTTAAATAAAGGAATTCAGTGCAAGTTAAAATGTGAAATGATTTTGCGGTTTCCCTTTACATAACATCAGTCTTAAAGAAATAGCAGTAAGATTACAACAGTTTCAGAAAAAAAAGATTATCAGACAGTTAAATCAAAGAGCAGGCGCATACAAATCTAAACATTTGATAAATCCAGCCACAGCAAGACCATCTTTAATATTAGAAATGGCAAGACACCGAGACCATATGAGATTATCTGCCCCTAAAATACCCAGGGTATTGAATCTTCCTAGAAAAAGATCCCTTGGACCTTTCAATTAAATAAAATGGAAACACAGCCCCTGAATTCACAAAACAAATGCTGAAAACTGGAACTTAGAAGCTGATTATCTATCTTGACTCCCTTTAAATAGGCCCTCTTCTATTAACTATCCTTCAACACCCTGCCTTCAAATCTTACGGCTCATTTTTGGCAAGCACTTGTGGTTTGTCCTGCAAGAGATTAATGTGACCAAAGCATGCTCTTCTACAGCAATCTTCTTTGCAATGGCCTACCACTACCACTTCTGACACAATGCAACGTCCTTGTCCTCACAATTGTAGTTTCCAGTATTGACTTGGCATGCAAAAGTCTGAGCAGCTCTAAGAAGCAGAGCACTGTGGCGCATTTGAGGCTCACTCGAGGCCAAGCAATTCGATCTAGACTGCCCCTTTTGGGGTGGGACCAAAGCTGGTTTGTATATGGTCTTTCCCCTTTTGTAATTGCTTGCCAGATGAAGAACCATGGTCTGGAGGGTTGCCCAGAACAATGCCAGAGGTTAAGATTCATTCTAAACCTTCCAGCCATCACCTCCTTTGTTCTGCTATAGTCACCCTGAGTGGGAAAGGTATGCCCAGACATGGGTCCCAGGCCTGCTGGCCCTAGAGACTCAAGCTACTCCTCACTGATGAGGCCACACAGGCTGAAACATGTCTGGAGATGCTTTTGGTCTTGTACAGAAGGGATGTGACCAAACAGTTTTGGGCTGGACTGCCCCTGTTGGGTTTGGTCCAAGCCTGATTTGCATATGGTCTTTCCCCTTTTGTTATGGCTTGACATGAGAAGAACGATCGTCTGGAGGGATGCCCAGAGCAATGCCAGAGGTTAGGTTAAGATTAATTTTAAGCCTTCCAGCCAACACCTCTTTTATTTGCTGTAGTCACCCCTAGTGGGACGGGTACTGTTAGGGAGAATTCTCTTATAAGGCTAATTTCCCAAACCTAGTGAGTCCCCCAGCAGCTTTGCTGGAGTTTTGGGGTTTGTTTTTATCTCCTGCTAAGAGTGAGATTCTTTTCCTCCCACTCTTAGGCATGATTTGAGGTATGTCTTTGACTTTGTATGTGCTTATGGGCTATGTTTTTTTTTCTCCATAGGGTATCATCTATTTTTGTGTATGTGTTACACAGCACCCTCAGTGCAGTAACACAGGGGTGTCATAGTGACCCCCAAACATAGACTCCACACCCTGGGACTGACTACTGGCTCCCAGGGCATGTAAAGTCACCATTGACTTTACTAGTCCCAAATTGTGAACAGAACCAATACAAACCATCATATTGTGGAAGTACTGTAAGGGGTTAATTCGATTGCCCCTAGGTCTGTTTTCAAGGGGGCACTGTCCAGTCCCCCCTTGTCAAGTTTCTGGTTGGTGGCAGTGGTTACTACGCAAAATATTCCACCAGAATATTTCCTTTGGGATTTTCCCATTGATTTTAAACGCACCACTTTTTGGTGCAATGTTAAAGATACCGCCGGTTTATTTATTTAATATTAAATCAACGGTTGGGTCTTTTTGCCAGAACTCTTTTCTAAAATGGCATTTGTGTCCGTCTCTGTAACTCTAACCAAGGTTGAGTCCTTTGTTCCACTTTTTGGTGGGCTTCTCCACAGAAGCCCTCCAAATGGTGCCACTCTGCCTGGGTTCCACAGGATGTGTGGGGAGGTGAATTGGCACCCTGGACTGCGTTGCCTTAGCAACCCAAGTTAAACTCTGTTCTGATTGCCCCAGTGGTGAGTCGCCCGACTCACCACTTAGCATGTGTGAGTGACAGCTAGGCTGTTGAATGGGGGTTTTTCTGCATAAAAGCAGGGCCTTTGGGACTGGAACTTCAGAAGTTGCCACAGGACCTAAGAATCCGAAGAGGGAATAAGTTGAGCCATCTGCATTGACGACACCACCGGTGGAGCCCTGCTGCAACGAACTCACCACTTTCCCAATGACAAGAGAAGATCTTCTGCTGGACGAGTCTTCTTCCTCTGAGCTGTTGGGACCAACCAGTTCACCCCTTTCGCCTTCCAAAGACGTCTCTTGTTCGAATCGCCCGTGCTAAGCACCCCGGCGGCCGGATAGCCAAGCTTCACCACTTTGACCGTGAATAAAAGGAATGCACCTTTTACCGACGAACTCCGCGGCTGGTTTCATCTCTGTGCAGTGCATAGACTCCACGTTTCCTCCTCGATGAGATCCTCTCTTCCCCTGGTCGATACAATGAACTGCAACCACTGCCAGGAACAACTGCCACCTCTGGAGCTTCCTCTCTCTTTAAGGTACTGTGTTCTGCCTGGCCTCCCTTTCTTCGGTTTGCCCAAGGTGACCCTTAAATCCTTGGCTTTCCAACTGGGTTGGCCCAGACCTTCTAACTTTAACTTCTTGAATCACCCCAACCTCTTTTGAACATTCTGCAAAGACTTTTAGGGCATTTTAAACTGTGTGATCTTGGGCACATTTTGGTTTGCTCCATTTAAAGTGGGCCTGGCCTATGAACTTTGGCTCTACAGTGTATACTGCCTTTATTCCCTTGCTGAGAACTCCTAAAAGTGTTGGGACCTGTTTTATTTCTTGATCTGCCTTTTTCTCTAACTTTAACTTAACTATTGGAGTGCCATCTAGGTTACACGCTCACATCTGTTTTAACAAATCGTGGTGTTGTAACTCTGACTTGTCTAAATAGTTATCAAGGGAGGTGTGTATACTTTACCTGACTGTGTTTTAACTTGCTTTTGATTTAGAGTGCTAGTGTATTGCCTAAAGTGTGTTTTAAATAAATAATTATATACTTTTGATACAAAGCTCTGGTCAGTGTTTGTTTGCTCTACTGAGTTGTTAGCCCTATTGCGTATACTCTATATACTGCCCTACTCTTCTTGAGAAAAGTCTGACTGCTCAGCCACACCTACCAGGTAAATCTGGGTGGTGCAGACTGCTACCAATTGGGTTTCTTGCTTACTCCTTTAGTCTTAATCTTTTTGCAGTGTTCCCCAAGGGAACTGCACAGGATTCTGCCTAACCCAGACGTAGGCCCAGTGGCTGCTGGGCCTAGAGACCCAAGCTACACCTCACTGATAGGAGACCCAACAGACTGAAACATGTCTGGGGATGCTTGTGGTTTTGTGCCGAAGGGATGTTACGAAGCAGTATGGTCTGAACTGTCCTTTTTGGGGTTGGACCAAGTCTTACTTGCATATGGTCTTCCCCCTTTTGTAACGGCTTGGCAGGTGAAGACGATGGTCTGGAGGGTTGCCCAGAGCAATATCAGAGGTTAAGATTAGTTTGAAACCTTCCAGCCATCACCTCTTTTGTTTTGCTGTATGTGAAAAGACTTCAGTGCAAGGAACACATGCCAGGATACAAGGCTTATAAAAGTGGCTGAAGGCCTCCTTGGTTAAGTCATTTATATTACACCAGTTGCTCATTTACAGCTGTGAATAAGTCATTAACCCTCAGTACTGGCAAGCCCTCTTCAGCACAAAGCATAATGATATTGCTTGAGAGCTCTAGCTCAAGCGATCACGACAGTGGACAGTGAATAGGTGGATACATCACCAAGCCCTCACAAGCTGTGTGCCGCTTCTCAGATCCTATCTCCCTCCTTTCTGTACTCCATTGCTATAGTTTTGGCATATAGGCATGCGCTAAGCACCACCTAACAGGGTAAACTAAAAATGTGCGCTAAGATCAGCACCCCACTTAAGTTCCCTCTTCAGCCGAATAAATGCTAATTTTTTTGAGGGGCGTTCATTTGATCATTGAGAATCCCCCCCGCCCCCACCCCTGATGAAAGCTGCTTCCTGTGCACCCCGGCACTGTGACTGATTTTGCACATCTTATGTACAATAGCTTACCTCATTATCAACCTCAAAACCAAAAAGGAATTCCTAATAAATATATTCTCCCTGATGCAAAAATATCCACCCTTTTTATACACGGCAATGTGATGCTATGTAAAATGATCTGTAAGATATCAACCTTTGTCTTTTGCCCAACAGGTTTTGCAACATTTACTCAGTTGGTGCAGGATTAATGAGGACCCGTCCCATACGACTCCTTGATTCCCAGTGCCCATTTCATCACCGACTCTGTTTCATACCATGCAACATTCTACAATCCAGTTCTTTTTGAACACTTGATTTTTTGTCCTTTCGATTGAATATATTCTAAACCATGACCACCTTCTATATTTTCTACTAGATATTTGACCCGGCACCATCGACTGGTACAGGAAAAAGGCACACACAAAAAAACGGACAGCGCCGAATTAAAATCTCATCTCGTGATATGCCAGGTATTAATCATGCATCTTCGCCACATCCGATTTCTTTAAATGCAGTGCACACTCTGCTACTGCACATCAACTTCTCTTCCTTCTGCTAATTATTTCTTTTAATTCTGCATATCCATATAGTCGTAAAAAAGGACTGAATACATCATGTTCTTTAAACAAAATGTGTGTGGTTGTGATGTAGATGATTGTAGAGTGTATGAAAAGATATGTCAGTTTAGTGGTGACACTGGAAAATAAATTAATATGTGTACAGAAGAGATCCGAGTTCAGGTAGCACTCATTTCAAATCTAAAACGAGTACTTTCTAACGGATGGTTTGTGGCAAAGCAAACATTTCGAAATTATGCAACGACGCAACCACAATAATCATGAATATTAAATGGAATAGATAAACCCAATACATCTGAATGAGCCTATTGTCACCTAGTATCTGATATCACCACCTAAAGTCATTATATGCCCAGGTACAGCCACACATGCCTGGCCCAGAGGCATACGGGCGCATAGGTTAGATCTGGTTACAGTTACTATTTGAAGCAGTCAATAAGGGTTACGTTACAGTACAGTTACAGGTAGGTACAATCTTGGTGATGCAGATGCGTACATACATAGTCTAGTATAAATACATTAATTACAAGAGTGTGCCAGTGCCGGTCAATCATGATGATGAGAGCAGGCGGTTAGGCTGTCAAAGAGTCCAAGTTGTGAAGCCAACACTTCGTGTTGTGTTTAAATAGGTTAAATGACGGTTATGCTCGCAAGAGCGCAGGGATTGTGTTCCATAATTTAGAGGCTTGTACAGGGAAGCTGGTACCACCCGAGTTGTGAAGTTTGAATCTCGGTAAGGACATGGTGTTAGCTTGTGCTGCTCTAAGTGGTCTTGAAGAGGTGTGAGGTGTGAGTTGGTTGGTGAGGTAGGCTGGTGCGAGGTTGACCCTAGCTTTGTGAGTAAGGGCCAGGGATTTAAGGGAGATTCTGTGCTTGACCGGGAGCCAGTGTAGTTTGCGTCTGGTCTCAGAGATGTGCAACTTTTTAGGGATGTTGAGGGTGGCCCTGATGGCATTGTTTTGTATTACTTGCAGTTTGTTTATATTTTTGAGGCTAGAGCCTAAATAAAGGGCATTACAATAGTCTATCTTGGATAGGACTAATGCTCTAGCAAGAGTAATGCAATTGGGTGAGGAGATGAATGGCCTACATGCAGTGATCAGCTAACAGGTGTAAGCGGCTGATGATGCTACTGCATTAGTTTGTTTGGTGAAGGATAAGGTGGCATTGATGTACACACCAAGGGTTTTGGTGTTATTTGACTCGGGATGAGATTGCCATCTGTGGTGAAGGATTTAAATGCGGGATTGAGATTTTTGAGTTTGGCGTGAGTGCCAAGGATGATCAACTCAGTCTTTTCGTCATTGAGACAGAGTCCATGATGTGCCATCCATGCTTGGATTACTGAGTAGATTTCATTAAGAGTTTTGCTGTCTGTTTCACAGTTGCCCGAGATAGAAAGGAGTATCTGGGTGTCGTCCGCGTAATTGGTATACGTGACACCGAGATAGTCAAGGATATCAAAGAGGGGCTTTGTGAATATATTATAGAGTGTCGGGGACATGCAGGAGCCTTGCGGCACTCCACAGGGTATTGGTGAGGGTTCAGCAGAATCAGTGGGAGAGAGGACCCTCATGGTTCTGTTTGCCAAGAAGGAACTGATCCAAGCCGTGGCTGCGTCTGAAAAGTGTGCTGCAGTTTTCAAATGGTGACCGAGTTTTTGATGGTTGACCAAGTCAAAAGCTGCTGACAGGTCAAGCAGTAAGAGGAGTGCAAGTTTGCCATTGTCTTTCAGGATTTGGATCTGGGTAGTGAGATCAATTAATGCAGTTTCCGTGCCGTGTCTCGGTCGGAAGCCTGATTGCCTAAGTCCTAGAAGATTGTTTGATTCTAAGTAGGCCTGTATTTGTAAATAGGCTGCTCTGTCCAGTATTTTTAAAAGGAAAGGAACCGTTGTTATCGGCCTATAATTAGACGGGTTAACTGGGTCAAGAGTCGGTTGTTTAAGGAGTGGGATGACCCACGCATCTTTTAGGTTATCAGGTACTACTCCAGTTTTAAAGGAGGCATTAATGAGGTTGGTTATGAATGGTGCCAGATCGTGCGCAGCAGCTTTGATGATCGGTGCAGGGCAGGCATCACCTTGGCAATTTGAGGGTTTAAGTTTCCTGATGATGTTTCCTACTTCCCATATTGAAAGGGGTGAGAAGCTGAAAGGTTTACAAGTTGATTTGAAAGTAGGTGATTTATTAGGCAGTTGTTTAGAGTCTGGATCAGCTAGTAGTAGGGATTTTTTGCATTGATTTTAGATTGTAGACGAGCTATTTTGTCAAGTAGAGCCTTCTGGATATTACTACACCATAGTGCATCTGTAACACATTTGTCTATGGGCGCAATGGGGGATTCTAGTTCTTTCAAAATCTTAAAAAGTTCCTTAGTATTGGATTCCGCTTGTGTAATCCTTTTTTTGTATGTGTCTTTTTTATCAAGAAAGATGGCTTCTTTGTAGCTAGAGGAGGCTATGGTTAGCTCAGTCTTATTGGATGCTGTGGGGTGTTTTTTCCAATGTGCCTCTGCTGTTTTCTTGGTTTTGTGTAGTTCTCTTAACTGCGGCGTGAACCAGGTGTTAAGGTGACGCTGTGGTTTGGGTTTCCGCAATTTTAGGGGGGCAATGGTGTTCAGTGCTTTGAGTATAGCCTGGTTGTAGATATCCACTAGGACTGTGGGGTCAGCATCTGAGTCGATATTGTTCAGGATGGGGAGTAATATGGTTAAGAGTTTATCAGGTGTAATATCTTTCTTATTTCTCGTGCTGGTGGCTGGGGCGATGATAGGCGCCAGGTGAGGTGTGTTGGCTTTGATGGAGAATGTTATTTTGTGATGATCCGACCAAATGCATGGGTCGTTGGATAGGAAGTCAATAGAGCAATTGAGGTGAGTGAGCCAGTCCAGTGTTCTGCCTTTGAGATGAGTGGGCTTGTGAATAATGTGCGTGTGACCCAAGTCAGATAAGGTGTTGGCTAGGTCATGGGCGTTAGTGTTCTTAGGGTCGTTAAAACCAATGTTAAAGTCCCCAAGTATGATGGTTTGAGAGTTGGGTTTGGTATCTGTGGTTATGAGTGATGCAATGTCATCTATAAATGAGGAGATGGGACCTGGTGGTCGGTAAATAAGGTGCATAGTTGCTGTGTGGTTGGGAGATAGAGGTAGCTTGATAGACAAGGATTCAGCAGAGGGGATTTGGGCGTCCTGGATGACTTTAATGTCGAATGTGTTTCTGAATATGAGGGCGAGTCCACCTCCCTTAGTTTGAGAAGTGTTTCTGTCACATCTAATAATAGCATAATCATTGGGTATAGCAAGGGCAAGAGATGGACCGGAGGCAGCATTAAGCCAGGTTTCCGTGACTGCAAGGAGATCGAGCTTTTCATGAGATATAAAGTCAGCGTTGTCGAGAGCATGGGCAGGAAGAGACCTAGCATTCACCAAGGCTGCTTTAATGAGTTTGTTTTTTTGTGGATATTTTTCGAGTGGTATAAGTAGGTCATGCGAATGGGTCTAGGCTAACTTGTCTGGGTCAGTGGTCGAATTGGCAAGGTTGTGGTCAATATGCGAGTGTTTCATACTGTGGGCTCTTAATCTAAAGTTTCTAGTTAAGATGCTAGGGTGGAAAGAGCATGGAAAGGAAGGTCGACTAGATCTGGAGTTCAATCTAATGTTTCTGTTATAAGTGCTAGGGTGGTAGGAGCATGGAATGAACGGTAGGCTAGTTCTAGAATTCAATCTAGTTTTTCTGATAGCAATAGTACAAGGTTGGTTAGGTGTAGGTCTAGTGGCAAAGTGGCGTATCCAGAGTGCTGGATCATCCAAATACAGGTTAGCAGGTGTCATGGTGCTAGGCCACGAAGTGAGGGTGGTGGTTATCATACGTGTACAGATGTAAGTGTCTGGATTAGGATATGGAATGGGTTGACTAGTCCAGCGTCTAGTGTGGATATACAGTAGGTGGATGAGAATAGGTAAGCACCAATACATGATGTGGGTGGTGTTGCCAATAGGCAAGGGTTGCAAGTGTGGTCTATTAGCGACAATAGGGCACAACACAGGTCAATCAAATGTGGTCTGGAGACCATGAGGCACTATACAATCAATCTAATGTGGTCTGGAGACCATGAGGCACTATACAATCAATCAAATGTGGTCTGGAGACCATGAGGCACGATACGATCAATCAAATGTGGTCTGGAGACCATGAGGCACATCACAAATCAGTCAAGTGTGGTCTGTAGACCATAAGGCACAATATAATCAATCAAATGTGGTCTATAGGCGCCCATAAGGCGTGCATTGCAGTGAGCAGAGACTGGTGAAGATGGTGGTGAGTGCTCTAAACATACTTAGTGTACATGGCCGAGTATTCAGGCAGTATGCGTGCATTGCAGTGAGAATAGACACGTATCAAGCTTCATTAAGTATGGCGATTGGGTAAAAGTCTTACCGGGCTGCCACAGGTGAAAGTTGTTGAAGGTAGGTACAGCATGCGTGTGTCGAGGTGAGGGTTGCGTAGGGGGCCCAAGGAGTGACGAAGAGCAGATATGCAGGGCAGTGTCCAGCGCCGTAACGGACTGGTGCGGACAGGGGCAGACAGGAGGGCCTTTGGCTCACGGGCCTTAGGCTGCTAGGGCCGGCTTCCGCCTCCGGTTTCTCGGGGCGATAGATATGTTAATGTGGTTGCTAGGCAACCTGGATGAGCGTCGTGCAGGCGATCCTCGTGGCGGCCATCTTCTGGCCGAGATCCTCGGCGGATTCGGGATGCTGCGGAAGATTATTTGAGTAGAAAGGTGCAATGGTGCACAATGCAGGCAGGAGTAGGCACTCAGTAATGCCCGATACAATTCCTGCAATTCAGGCAAGTCGGCAATTCGGGAGATCGACCTCTGTGTCCTAGCTGCTCCGGCAGCGTGGGGGCGACGTCAGGCCTCAGCGCACGATGGCGAGGTGAATGTGCAGGGCTCCTGCAGGGCTCCTGCCCGGATAAAGAGTGGGCTCAGGGGCAGACAGGAGGGGCCTTTGGCTCACGGGCCTTAGGCTGCTAGGGCCGGCTTCCGCCTCTGGTTTCTCGGGGCGACAGATATGTTAATGTGGTTGCTAGGCAACCTGGATGAGCGTCGTGCAGGCGATCCTCGTGGTGGCCATCTTGTGGCCGAGATCGTCGGCGGATTCGGGATGCTGCAGAAGATTATTTGAGTAGAAAGGTGCAACGGTGCACAATGCAGTCAGGAGTAGGCACTCAGTAATGCCCGATGCAATTCCCGCAATTCAGGCAAGTCGGCAATTCGGGAGATCGACGTCCGTGTCCCAGCTGCTCCAGGCAGCGTGGGGGCGACGTCAGGCCTCAGTGCACGATGGCGAGGTGAATGTGCAGGGCTCCTGCAGGGCTCCTGCCTGGATAAAGAGTGGGCTCAGGGGCAGACAGGAGGGGTCTTTGGCTCACGGGCCTTAGGCTGCTAGGGCCAGCTTCTGCCTCCGGTTTCTCAGGGCGATAGATATGTTAATGTGGTTGCTAGGCAACCTGGATGAGCGTCGTGCAGGCAATCCTCGTGGCGGCCATCTTCTGGTCGAGATCCTCGGCGGATTCGGGATGCAGCGGAAGATTATTTGAGTAGAAAGGTGCAACGGTGCACAATGCAGGCAGGAGTAGGCACTCAGTAATGCCTGATGCAATTCCCGCAATTCAGGCAAGTCGGCAATTCGGGAGATCGACGTCCGTGTCCCAGCTGCTCCGGCAGCGTGGGGGCGACGTCAGGCCTCAGCGCACAATGCCCATCTACAGCACTATATGCAATGAAGAAGACAGGTGGATAAAGGTGAAGTTAAGCATGTGTGTTTTTAAATATTATGCAAATTATCTATGTGAGCAAGAGTTTAAATGAGTATGTGTATGCATGTGTGAATGTATGTTTGATTGTGTGTGCGTTTGGGTGTGTGTGCATATGTGCTCAAGCAAGTGCTTTTGCATGTCTTTGGTGGGGAGGGAAGCTGCATGCACCACATCATGAAAATGTGTTGGAGTGGACATGGTGGCATATATTGTGAGCACATCATCATAGCATGGTTTTAAAGGGAAATTATGGCATATATTGCGGGAGCAGCATCCGGAACAAATTGTATACTGGGAGTGCCTGAACATAATGAGAGTAAATCATTACTAAAAGGTTTTGCAGAGGGATTGCTGCCATATAGTCTAAGCACAGCCTGATGATAGCATTTTAGATTGGGAATGCTGACATATTTATTGGTTGCATCCCGTACAAAGGGTTCTGAAGTGGGAATGCTGGCACATATCGTGCACATAGCCTCATAAAATAGGTTTGCATCTCAGCGCTGGCTGACACAGCCTCATGAAAGTGTCTAAAGGCAAGGGCTGGCATACTTTATGGATGCAGTGTCATGCGTACATCTCAAAAAGAATGCTATATCAAAATATATATATATATAACGCTGATGTATCAAAAAAGTCAAACTTTCTACTGCACCTCTTCAGAGGTATTATTCCTTTCCTCTTATTCCCCCAGAAGCTCACTGTCTCCCAAGCTCTGGTTCTCTCTAAGTTGGACTATTGCAACAGCCTCTTTCTTAATCTACCTGCCTCTACTCTCTGTCCTTTACAATTTATCCAGAACAGGATTGCGAGACTTGTCCTTGGCCTCAAGCCCTGGGATCGTATCTCTCCAGCTCTGAAATCTCTCCATTGGATGCAAGGATTAAATTCAAAACCCTCTGCATTGTACAAAAGGTTTTCTGGGGCCTAGGTCCAACATGCCTTCAGCTATCCCTCTGTAAATACCTCTCATCTCAAGCACTCAGCTCCTCTACCTCTAATGCCCTCAGGGTCAGCTGTTTCTCAAAGAAACGAGCTGGGGGTAGATCTCTGTCTTCGGCTGGGGCCTCCCTCTGGAACAGCCTCCCTGCAACTCTAAAACGCGAGGAGAACCATCTCCGGTTCCGGAAGCACCTCAAAACCTTCCTCTTCGCTTCTGCCTTCTCATCTCCTCTCCCCTGTTGATTCTACTCTCCCTCGGCACCATGCACCTGGCCACCCTCTGTACTTCGGGCCCAGGTACTTGCTTTTCTTGCCACTCTCACGCACTGGCTCCGGGCCACCCCTTGCACTGGGGCCTGTATCTGTACCCATACAGCCCTCCCCTTTTCTTCCTGCACTTTCAGACCTACCCAGCCTGCTGCCATAAACCCAGCACTTGCCACTTGCTGGCTGCACTCCCATTGTTTGTTGCCTTTTTATTTATTATTTTATTATTATTTTTGTGTTTTCCTTCTCGCTCTGCACTCTCCTTTTGTTCCCCCTCCATGCACTTCTCCCTCTTCCCCCTCTACCCTGCACTTGGGCGTTCACAATATCACTGGGCCTAGTAAGATTGTTGTTTTTGTTCTCCCCTGTTCCCCTTGCCTTGCTTTGTCACGCTCTGAAACACTTGTGTATGGGCACGATAGAAATAAAATATCCATATCAATATCAATATCATGTAAAGGGAGCACAGGCATCATGAACATGTTTTGCAGTTGGAATACTGGCATATAAACAGAGTAACATAACATGTATTTGGTGGTAATGGTGGAAAATAGTGTGTGGGCAACATCAATAAACATTTTTACAGAAATAAGGCTGGCCTGTATTGTGGTCAGAGCAGTATGACATGTGTTTACAATGGAAACATTTGCATATATGGTGGCCATGAAATTGTGTGTTACATTGGCAATGCAGACACAAACATATTTTACCATGACAATGCTGACATTTCAATCACGCTTCAAATTCCTCCTTTCCTATCCCTGTTATTAAACTCACAACTCAAAACTCCCACTACTCCATCCCTCTTTCGCCTCCTTCCAACATACAAAGCCGACAATCTAACGCTATCTCCTCTAATACCTATCCACCTTGTCTCTCTTCCTCTGAGACTCAACTTCTCTGCTATTCCTTACCTCACAACTGAACATTGCACTCTGTAATGCTCAGTCTGTATGCAACAAAGCTTCCTTTTTCACTCCAACCCTCCTCCCCTCTCCATCTGACACTGCCACTCTGGCGATCCTACTTGACTCCAAACTATCCTTCATTCACTCTCCACAACTGACTGGCAGAGGTGGAGGCATCAGACACCTACTCCCTTCAAGCCTCAATGCCTCATGAGTCTCCATTGGCATTTCCTCTCGTACCTCTTTTGAAATCACCATCTATGCTGTTGTATTTTATATTTGTATTAGATTTGTATAGCGCTTAATGCCTAAGCACGGTGCATAATAACAATGGTACAGTCAACATGAGCAAACAATCATGACGCCAACAGATCAAATGTTTAGAAGGTACATTTTTAAGCAAGACTTAAAAGCAGAAAAAGAAGAAATAGAGAATATTGAAAGGGGAAGAGAATTTCAGGACTTAGGGACAAGAAGAGCAAAGTAGTAGAAACATGATGAAGAACATGGAGGATGAGGAACAATTAGTAGGAAAAGAGATTTGGAACGAAGTGAACGGGATGGAGTATAAAAAAATGGAAAGAACAAAGATAAAGAGGGGCAAACACATAGAGGGATTCAAAACACAAAGTGAAAGTTAAAAAGAAAACTATTTTCAAAGGAAAGCCAATGCAAAGATTGAATCGCAGAAGTAACTGAATCTCGAGGAGCAAGAGTACAGAGAACACATATAGAAGAATGAAAGATAGAGCGCAAAGGTGCCAGATGAAAAGCGGGCGTTCATAGAGAAGAGAAGAACAATATAACAGATGAGAAAAAATGTGTAACCACAAGAAGGCAAAACAGAAGGTATATGAGTAGAAAGGGAAAAAGAAGAGTCAAAGATAACACCACGGTTATGAGCTGACAAAGAAATAGAGAGCAAAGAGGGAGGAAAACAAAGAAAAGGAGGAGCAAGAGGAGAAGGAATAGTAGAAGCAGGAAAAAACAGAACCTACGTTTCTAAAGGATTAAGGTGCAGATAATGAGCAGAAATCCAAGATTGGATGGCCAAGAGACAAGAAGGCAAAAATGAGTGAATAGTATCAGTAAAGGAATAGAAAAAAAGACATTTTTCAGAATTGTCAGCGTAAAGATGATTGGAAAAGCCAAAAAAAGAAATAATAGAACCAAGAGGAGAGGTATAGAGAGAAAACAGGAGAGGGCTCAGAACCGAACATTGAGGAAGACAGCGAGAAAGAGGAAAGGTAGAAGAAGAATCACCCGCCAAGGACACATAGAAAGTGCACCTGAGAGGTAAGATTGGAACCACTTAATACTAAATCACAAAAACCCAAATCAGAAAGAGTAGAAAACAGAACAGCGTGATCAACAGTATCAAAAACAGCTGAACAATCATGAAGAACAAGAAGAGAAGAAAGTTTAGAGTGATGAGAAGAAAGATGGAAGTTGGAATCAGATAGAGGAGCCATTTCCATAGAATGACAAGGCTGAAAACAAGATTTAAAAGGAGGTAATAGAGAACGAAGATTAATAAATGAGAAAACCTGTGAATAAACAATATGCTCAAGGAGCTTAGAAAGGAAAGGTAAAAGAGATATTGGATGGAAATTAGAAGAGAGAGAAGGAACAAGAGAAGTTTTTTCAAAATAGTCAAAACAGGCACATGCTTAAAGTAAGAAGGAACTGTAGAAGAAGAGAGTGAAATATTGAACAAAACATTGAGATAAGGCAGAAGTGAGGAATAGGCTGGAAGAAGTAGAGAAGAAGGAAAAGGATCAGTCGGTGATGAAGTAGGATGTGCCCTAGCAAGGGCAGCAGAAATATAACTGTCATGAAGAGGACGGAATGTGGACATCAAAGAAGAGGAAGATATAGAATAACTACAGGATGAAGAAGAAACAGAAGAAGAAGAAATAGAAGAACGAAGATGAGAAATATTAGATATAAAATAATTAGCAAAGTCAGTGCTGTTGGTATTGTTGTTCAAAGGAGAAATGCCTAGCATTTTGGTGCTAGAGTGCCCTTGGGCAGGAGAAAGACTGATATGCAGATGGACATTTCTCCACCTGTGAAGGGGACAGTGAGATCAAGTCCTCGTTGAGACTCTCCCTGGGGCAAATCCCACAAGAACAGGTGAATGGGTCATGTTTGTGCTGGTAGAGGGACTCCAGAACCCCCCCCTTGTTTTGAAGCATAGAGAAGGTCAAGACAATCTGTCAAAGTATCACACAAAATAGAGACAGAAGAATCACAAGAAAGAGAAGAGAAATTAAAAATCAATGCAACAGTCGAAACAAAAGCTGAGGACAAAGAACTATCAAAATGTCAAAGATCACGGCAACAAAAAGCAGAAGAAGAATGTGACAAAGAGGAAAAAGAGAAACAAGAGGAAGGACATGAAAAAGAAAAGGAAAGGAGAAAATGATCAGATGAATAAATAGGATGAGCACTAACTGATATAGGAATAGATATACTAGAAAAGATAAGATCAGGAGACAACACATATACAGGGGAGGAGGGGGTGGGAACTTGAAAAAGTGCATATGATTCAAGAATAGCAAGAAAAGGAATGGCAGCATGCGTAAAATTCAGGTGAAGATTAAAACCTCCAAGGAGAAATACATGTGCGGAAACAGGCAAAATGGTTGAAAGAAGAAGATCAAGCTCATCACAATACGAAGAACCCGGGTCAGGAAGACTATGAATAATAACAAAGATAAGGGAGGATCAAGAGAACAAACAACAATGGTATTAAAAAAAAGTAAAACAGGAACAGTCCACATGAGAAGGTAAAGGAACAGAAGAAATAGTAGACAAAATGCTAACACCACCCCCACATCCTGAGGGGCGAGGAGTATGTCAGAAAAATGTATGAGCAAAAGAATGTGCTGCAGGAATCACAATATTGGATGACGACAGACAAGTTTCAGTGAGACACTCGAAGTGAAGATGAAAACAAATGAAGAAATCAAGAACAGAGTGATCTTTATTGTGAAGAGAGCAAGAGTTCCATAAAGCTACATTAAAAATGTCAGTGGAATTCGATAATGGGGGATAGATAAGGTTGGAAAGGTTATGAGAAGAATTATTATTAGATGTAATAGAAAATGAGAAGGTGGCATAGAACAATAAAGAAGAAACAAGAAGAAACAGTAAAAACTTGATTATGAAAATTCCCATTACGAGAATGAAAAGAAAAGCCTGGCGGCCCTACACGACTCCAAACTGTGGGGTGTATCAACCCACTCATCCAAGCCCTGCAACATCACTGTGCATTGCTGGCAGCAGAAACATTAGAATGACCACTGGAAAGCATGCTGCTCGCTCAAAATCACCAGAAAATGCGCAGTGAAAACCTGAAAAACAGGCCGCCATCCACTTTTGCCTATCTTAGGGAGCACAGGAGGCCACTGCCATAAACCACCATTGGGCTACCCACAAAGTAGCCGGAAACCACTTGGAAATAGTAATGCTGATTGCCAAAAGAAACACAGAGCTGTTTGGGAATCCGTTTTTCTTGATTGTCAACAATGTGCTAAAATCATGGCTCACAAAGCGCCTAAAATATCCAACCTCTTTGTTGGGTGTTCCACATTACTCTACTGCAAGAATCCACATCAATACAATATCAGCAAGAATCCTATGCTATGAGAGCAAAATCCCCTTTTAAAGATACTGATGGAAAGACAGCTGTCAAAAATGGGTGCAGTACCATTACTCGCCTCTAAGAAGAAGCCAGCATTTTAAAACCATTCTTTGTAAAGTTGAACATGGAACCCTAAACTATGCCAAAGAAATACTGGCTATCAGAAGCCTAAGGGATGGAGACAATTTGAAACTATATTCTGAAAAGGCTTGAAGGAAGCAATTGTTTAATGTATGTATTAAAAATGTGGGTTATATTGTAAGAAAAGACAATTTGTAGACATTGGTTGCAGAGTTAAGAAGTTTCCCACACTGGGATCAAACAGATTCCACACCTTCCCCCTGGACAAAAGAGGCTTTCCCCAGCCTTTAGCCAAGAGATTGACAGACTGGCGTGAACAGGAACTAGCCAAGGCACCCTGGCATGCTGCTCTCAGTCAAGACAATGGGGCTTTGGGATGAATAGGAATATGCTGATTTGGGTGTGTCTGGTCAACAACTGCTCTGGGAGAGACAGGACATGTGACCCTCTGAGTCTGCCAGCTCTGGGGCGGAGACAAACCATTGTGGATTCAGATGGCCCCGCAAATATATGTTCTATAAAATTGCTTATAACAAAGTGTACCAAGCTGACAAAAATGTACAACTTTGAGACAGTTAAAATGAAAAATGCCCTCACAGTTTGAGACTAAGCTGAACTCTGTGCGATGTTCTGAGACTAAACCCCAGAATTTATTCTTATTGTAGATGCAGTGTTTATGCTAGAAACATACAAAATTACAGTAATATGCTCAGAGAGGGTGTGTATGTTTGGGTAAAATCTGGAGCAGAATGAATATTGGGAAACCCACCAAAAGTGCGAAATGTTGTCATTTCTGAACCCAAGCTCGTAGGAACATGGCACTTGAACAGGGACATGTCTTAATTCATCTGTGATGTGTATATGTATTATGGACAACTTGTGTATCTGGGAAATATGTTTTTGGGGAAAATTGATTTTCTATGTAAAGGCAGAGGGGAGGGATTTCAGCTAAGCCATAAATACAGCATCACTCTGACTCATTCTGACATGATGATCCTTTCTCCAGTCAGGGGACAGGGAATTCTCTAACCTATCAAATCCTTAAAGGGTTGGGCATTGTAGAATCAGCCTACTCACCCCCTTTGGAAACACATAAATAGGGACTGCTGAGACCCAGAGAGAACACACTCTTTTCCACTACTCACCGATTCCTGCGAAACACCCTGCCGGAAGACTGCAATTTATTATAGTTTTTCCATAATCGCGATATACGCACGTGGAAAAATTGCTGTGAATTGCAATTTAGCTCAATTTCAACACATGTCAGAATAACTGTTTCTTGTTTGCAACTGCTGAATTTCGTTTTCAATTTGATAATCATTCATGAATCATTGGTAGTGTTGACCTGAACCAATCTAAAGTAATTCTGACTAGTACTGAATCTCCTTTAGTGAATTAAAATCAGTTTAGCATATTTTCACTTTCACTGCAATCCCATTCAAAAGTATTTTTGTCTGTTTTAAAATCATACCTGTTTCTCTAAGCTTGCTGGACAAACTGGAATTGAACTGCCATCTTGATTGTATCCCTGAAACCTGTGTGCCCTCATTTCCATCTCTTTATATTACATAGGGGGGAGTGAGTAGTCACAGAGGAAAAAGTGACCATATTATCTTTTGATTGAAATCATATCAAGTCTATTTCTGTGTTGCATTCTAACCCATCATTGCATTTCCTGGAATCACATAAAGTATTCTCTGCTACAGTATCCTTCCTATTCCTACTCCTTACTGATTAAAGAGATTGTGATATTGTAATATTACCCATAGCTGATAATTGTCATATTCACAAGTGTGCTATTCAGATATTATTTTATTCATAAAAGTGTGATATATATTGTTCAATTTTTCAAATAAACCTTTTCATTTGCAAAACAAACCTACTTCTTGGCTCAGTGAGGTCGGGGAGATTCAAAGAGAGGGGCGTTATATAAGGGTTCATCATCCAGATTTAAAGAACTTTGACATAAAAATATATAAATAAGGGCTTCCATTGGGCATCCCATCCTAAGCATTGACTTAGTTGGATTGCTGGATTGAAGTCACTTACAAATCTATCCTTCATTCACACTCCTCAACTGACTGGCAGAGGTGGAGGTGTTGTACACCTACTTTCTGCCCATCTCAATGCCTCACAAATCTCCAATGCTACCTCTTTTGAATTCACCATCTCTACTATTGCTGCTCTTCCTCATTCAGTTCACATCTATTGCCCCCCTGGTCCCAGTGGACCATTTTTTGATGATCTTAGGCAGCTCTCTGATTCTCTTTCCAATAGAAAAATCACCTCATTCTCTGAACCTCAGTCTTTTATTAGTGACCTTGCTCTCCACTCGATCCATAACCTATGTACCCATACAGGGGGTAACTCTTTGGATCGCTTTTACATCACTACATTTCTCTCAACCACTGATACTACATTCACACCATCCATATCGGATCACTCAATTATTTCCATCACCATCTGCTTTCCACCCTCTGACCTTTCCTCACCACCTGCTTCACCTATTACTAAAAGGAAATGTAAACCTCTTGCCATTCCCACATTCTCTCTGACCTACAGTTCTCACTCTCCTCCTTCACACCTGATGCTTCGTCCACCAACACTGCCTTCTACAGCTTCCAATCCCTTCTTTATGACTCATTCTCCTCTCGCTTTGCACTGTTTAATTCACCCCTACGTCTCTGCATCCTCAACCATGGGTCACCCCATTCATAGACTCTCTATGCACAGACATGCATCGGCTGCTGTTGAAATGGAGGTGAAACCACTCACATGAGGACCTGCAACCCTACCTCTCTGCCCTGAACTCTCTCAAGTCTGGTTTTGTTACAGCGAAAAGGGAACTCTGCATAACCCTCATTGACTCTCACTGTAACTATCCTTGCCGACTACGGACCACCTTAAACTCGCTCCTCACTCCTTCTAAATCCATGACTATCAACTCCACTCTCACAGCTAACGATCTAGCTGAAAGCTTTTCTGCAGAAATGTACAAAATTAGAGGCCCTCTCCTGAACCTTCCTCACACTCCCTCTCTCTACATTTACAATCCCACTACTCTACCATCATCCTCTGCCACTATCTCCCACTTTAGTCACACTAATACTGACAAAGAGCTATCTCTACTAAGAAGGCTATCCCTTCTTGTGCCCCATCAGATCTTCTTGCTCCTCAGCTAGTCAACCCTATTGCCCCTTTAGTAGCCTCTCACTTCGCTGAACTCTTCAACTTGTCCTTCGACTCTGATTGCTTTCCCTCGGTTTTCAAAACAGCCACGGTCATCGCTCTCCTAAAAAAGCAAGGGGCTAACCTGAACCTGCCAGCTAACTTGCGTTCTGTGTCTTTCCTTATGTACTACTCTAACACACTGAAAAGTTTTGTGTTCAACTGTCTTACCAATATCTCAGACATCCATCCACAACCTTTGAAACCCGCTTCAAGCAGGTTTCTGCTCCTGTCACTCCACGCAAAATGCTCTCCTGAATGTTTCCAACTTCATTGCCTCCGCTAAGCACTTCAACCTATCTTCTATCCTAATTCTCCTTGACCCGTCTGCTGCTTTTGACAATGTTGATCAATCTGATCTCCCTAACACTCTCTTTCTTCTTGAGATTCGTGACCTAGAACTTGCATGGATTCAATCCTACATTACGCCTCACCAATTGTATGTGTCCTGGAGCAACAACCTTGAGAATGCTCATCTTTACACCCAACACCTCTGCTCTTGGGGCCACTAATCTCCTCCTTTGGGTTCTCGTACCAACTCTTTGGGGAGGACACCCACATCTTTTTCTCTTTGCCTGAACTCCCCTCTGATCTCTCTATCAACATTTCCCACTGTCTCTCTGCCATTAAATATTGGATGGCTTTGCACTCTGTGATGTGAACCCCTACCAAAACAGAGGTGCTCTTCTTCCCTGCCAAAAGCTCTCTCATCTCTACGTCTGCCTATCCAGTTCCCACCTGACAATCTCCACTACTCTTCTTCGGCTAGAAACCTCAGCATTATCTATGACCCTTCTCACACCTTCTCTAATTTCATCTCCAAAACGGGAACAGCAGCTGGCCTTAACTTCTTAAATATCAGGAAAATCAGGCACCTCCTTCCCTTTAACACTGCCAAGCATCCTGTAACCACTCCTGTCTTCTCTAAAATGGACTACTGTGCCTGCATCCCTTTTGGTATTCCCGACTATGTTTTTGTCCTTGCTACATGATCATTAACTTCACTACCAGGACTCTCTTAGAACTCCCTCACTTCCTTCATACTTCCGTGTACCATCACCAGGCTGGATGGCTGACAATGCAAAACAGGGCCACATTTAAATCACTACTCTTGGTTCACAAATCTATCCACAGTAAGGCCCCACTGTATCTATCATCCTCTATCCAACTCTACAAGCCTTCTCATAATCTCTGCTCTGCCTTTTCGACTACCTTTGTGGCTCCTCGCCCTCCTTGTGCTTCCTCTCACTTCTGCTCTTTCTGGCTTCTTTGTACACTTACATGGAATTCTCTTCCTCTGGACATCTGAGAAACAGTTCACATGGATTTCTTCAAAACCAAACTAAAAGCCTACCTCCTCGCCTCTGAGTTACCCTCTTAACCTACTTCTCATCTGCCAGCTAACTAACATGTTTTCCTCACCTCTAACCTGCTCTGTCCCTCACTTCCTCTGCCTCCACTCTAGTACTTCACCCATCATGGTCACATCCTGAGCACTGCCATGATATACCAAGTGCAGTCTTTTCCCAGCTAAAGACACCATATCCCAAGATATGCTTTCATTCTTCTTCTTACCTCCTTCCTGATGTCTGCTGCTCCTAAATGAACTTGTGGAATTTGTTTAACCTGCCCCAGCATGCTGCCCTGCCAGGAACATCTTGGGTAAGCTCTGGATGGATTTTCGAGCGCTCGCTGGCGCATATAACATCTTTATTGACTTTAAATTGGAAATGCATCTAAATATGCCCCACGGCCGCTTCATTATGAAAAACACTGAATTCTGGAGAAATCTTCTCGCTACTGCTGTTGTTTCCTTTGCTTTGGGCAGCTTGGAGCCCTGACTGTGTTGAAATTGCCATTTCAAAAATTGCCGTATTATTTTTCCATCTGCTTCTGTGTGTGTGGTCTGGCCCTGCTTCCCCCTCCCATTGGCTGCAATTGGCCCTTAATCCAATCAGGGCAATTGAGTGGCGGAGCCGGCCACCACTACCGAGGGTCCACAACAAAGGGCCTGTTTACCCCTGTCCACCACGATACGCTGCCTTGCCCCCCCAATGCACCCTGTGAATGTCTGTGTGCCACCCAATGCACACTGTGAGTGAATGTGTGCCCACCAATGCACCCCCTGGAGTGTCTGTGTGCCCCCGATGCACCCTGTAAGTGTCTGTGTGCCCTCCAATGCACCTCCTGAGTGTCTGTGTGCCCCCAATGCACCTGTGAGTGTCTGTGTGACGCGAATGCACCCCCTGAGTGTCTGTGTGCCCCCAATACATCCCGTGAGAGTCTGTGTGCCACCAATGTACCCTGGGAGTGTCTGTGTGCCCCCAATGCACCCTGTGAGTGTTGTTGTGCCCTCAATGCACCCTGTGAGTGTCTGCATGCCCCCCAATGCATCTCCTGAATGTCTGTGTGCCCCCAATGCACCCCCTGAGTGTCTGCGTGCCCCCAATGCACCTTGTGAGTGTCTATGTGCCCCATTGCACCCTGAGTGTCTCTGTGCCTCCTAATGCACCCCCTGAGTGTCTGAGTGTCCCCAATGCACCCTGTGAGTGTTTCTGTGCCCCCAATGCACCCCTTAAATGTCTGTGTGCCCCAATGCATCCTGTGAGTATCTGTGTGGCCCCAATGCACCCCCTGAGTGTCTTGGCCCCCCAACGCACCCCCTGACTGTCTGTGTACCCTTCAACACACCCCCTGGGTGTATGTGTGCCCCAATGCACCATTTGAGTGTCTGTGTGACCCCCAATGCACCCCCTGAATGTCGTGTGCCCCAATGCACCCAGTGAGTCCCTGTGTTCTCCCAATGCACCCTGTGAGTGTCTGTGTGTCCCCCAATGCACCCTGTGAGTGTCTGTGTGCCCCAATGTACCCCCTGAGTGTCTGTGTGCCCCCCAATGCACCATGTGAGTGTCTGCATGCCCCAAATGCACTCTGTGTCTGTGTGCCCCAAATGCCCCCCGTGAGTGTCTGTGTGCCCCAAATGCACCCCTTGAGTGTCTGTGTGGCCCTCAATGCACCCTGTGAGTGTCTGTGTGCCCCAAAAGCACCCCGTGAGTGTCTGTGTGCACCCAATGCACCCTGTGAGTGTCTGTGTGCCCCCAATGCACCCCATGATTCTCTGTGTGCACCCAATGCACCCTATGTCTGTGTGCCCCCAATGCATCCTGTGAGTGTCTGTGTGCCGCCAATGCACCACCTTAGGGTCTGTGTGCCCCCAATGCACCTCCTGAGCATTTGTGGGCCCCCAATGCACCCCCTGAGTTGTCTGTGTGCCCCCAATGCACCCCCTGAGTGTCTGTGTGCCCTCAATGCACCCTGTGAATGTCTGTGTGCCCCTGTAAATGTCTGTGTGCCCCCTAGAACCCATGTGGGCCTCCACTGGCCCATGTGCCCCTCTGTGAGCCTCCACCGGCCCCCTTGTCCCCGTGTGCACACCCTCTCACTCCTGCGTCCGTCTGTGTGCCTCCTCTAGCCCATGTTTCTTTCTCTTCTGTCATCCATCTTGCCCTCCCATTCCCCCACTTCACCTTTCAATTATCTTGGCACTTACTCTTCTCATTACTCGTTGTCCTTTGATAAGAGCTTGTCTGCCCCCCCACACCCCTTTTTCCTCCTTGTCTTCTCCTCCCTCTCCCTCCCAGCACTACCTTGATCAGGCGTTGACCCTTAAGATAGTCATCTCCCCTCCTCCCCCTCCTCTTGTCACTCTTGCATTGCAACAATTTTTGTCAGGCATAGTAATGTTACTGCTAGTATTGTCTCTTTTTTCCTTCCCCTCCTCTCCCTTATTGTTCCATGCACTTGTACTATCTGTTACGATAGGATAGTTTTCTCACATTCTGATGTGTTTCAAGGACCTGTAAGAATGTAACTGAATTTTCCCATGTCCCCTCCCTCCTTGGAGTGCTTTGAAACACATTGTGTATAGGCGCTATACAAATAAACAATCAATCAATCAATCATACACCAAGGTATATTATACCTTGACACATATGTAATGTAACGCATTCATTAGTGGAGCTGCTACATGATGCTGTTATCATTACATGCCCAGTTCCGGGAATATTATCAAAGGTTCAGCCACACATGCCCAGGTACTCCCATCACAACTCTGCTTTGTAGGTGGAAAATGCTTAAGATTAGGAGCCTCATTACGACCCAGGCATTAACCATGACACTATTAGCGCCATGGTTGATTCCAGTAATTTACCGATTCCGCCATGGTGAATGGCGGAATTACCGCCCCATTCCAAGGTTGGCGGGGCGGTAATTCCCCATTCACCATTGGCCCTTCCCCATTCCCATTTTTGCCCACATAGGGCTCAATGGAAATGGGGAAGGCGGTAGTTACGGTACCACAAATTGCGGTACCGTAATTACCTCCGAGGTCCCTTTGCGGGTCCAATCCTTAACGGCTGGTAAAACCAGTCGTTAAGTTAGGGACCCGCAAAGGGACCTAGTAATTAGGCGGTAAGGGTTTAACGGTGCCGCCACCTTTTATGGCACCGTTAACCCCTTACCGCCTGGGTCGTAATGAGGTCCTAGATCTCAGATCAGAAATTGGACAAGCCTAATCTGCAAGTTTGAATAGATCAGAGGTGATTCAGCCTTTATCCTTATTAGGAAGATATACTGACAAGCAGTGAATTGGGTAATAATAGCACCTGTTATTGCATCGCTTAAAAGTGGGAGGGCTCCAGTATGAAATAAAACATAAGAACACACTCTATTATTGTTACTTGAAGCCGAGTTACTATCAGCCCATTCTAGTAGGGCCATCAGATGCCTGTATAATTGGCCATTCTCATATGTATCACATATCAGGCATTGTATTTTTGTTTTAGGTACTGGCATTCATTATATGGTCCTGTCACTTTCCACTGGCCCAATATTATGAGGCTTTCAGCAGTAAGGTAGAAGGAGAGCGGTCTACAATGGGACTTTATGATCTGTTCCATACCAAACAAATCCGTCTATGCCCCAACATTATCTGCTCTAGCTATAGCAGACTGAAGAGTAGGGAATTGTGGACCACAAAATATCTGATGAGTGACTCCTAGTACTCATCAAATATTGAATGTCTCTGTATCCCATTAGCCATGGGCGTTGCTAGGTTTGTAAAAGTTCCGAGGCGAGAGCCCATTGCAAGTTTGGACTTCACATACCTACATGATATGAATGCACGCGCCACGGTGTGATTTCAAGCATTAATATTGCAAACTATACTTCTCAAAGTGCTCATGCTCATTTGGAAGACTTGCCACTCCAAAACCTGAACATTCATCCAGTAGTGCTATGTAATACTTTATGAGGTTATATAGGACAAAGAAAAGCCTTTGGACAGGACAGCCAAAGACTTGGCATGGATTGAGAAATTGTATTTAAGCAGCAACTGGAGAGATATCTGTTTGCTACATTAACCATACGGTCACTTACTGCGGGTTGTTGGACTAACAGGGGGTAGCTAGTGGGCTTACAAAATGGTGGGACATAACAAATGTAATTATGCAATGTAGCGAGCGAGCGCAGCGACCAAGCCTCAACTTGATGAGGGTGGTGCAGGGGTGAGGGGGGGTCCACCCCAGAAGAACATTTTTGAAAAAATGCTGTGAAAATTCCACATTTCAGCATGATTCTGCCAAAATAATCAGCATAGTACATATGTTTCTTAGTGATCTAAATGGCTGCTGAATACTGTACCACTAACAAGCTGCAGCAAGCAGGTGGGATACAAATACCCAGTATAACATAACTAACAAATGAAAAGCATTTTCTATTCCAACATACCTTTTTAAACAAGTACATGTGGGGTTTCATTCCATTTGCATGTAGTTGCATTTAGTAGAAATGCAGTATGGACAGAACATACTGCAGTAAAAATGAAAGACACATTTCCAATTCCAACGGTTGTTAACAAATTAAAATTCAAAGATACATAATACAAAACAAATAAGATACTTTGCAATAACTGAACTGTACATAGATACTGCATTGGGTTTCTATATACCCAATCAAAACAAACCATGTGAAATATAATTTAACAAACTGTATAATATCACAATCTCAAATAGCTTCATTTAACATTTTGACGAGTAACAGTAAGTGCTTGCCTCCGTGTTTGCATGCCAGCAAAACGATCAACAATAGCATCCTCAGAAACTGATTGTAGCACTCTTCTCTCTACTGAAAGTACAGCAAGATCCTGTAATCTAGATTGCCCCATTATACATCTGATCCAATTGTGAAGCCACTGTAAAGCACTGAAAGATCTCTCACAGCTACCACTACTCACTGGCACAGTTAAAGCAATTTGGATAATTTAATTTACAGTTGGAAACATTAGACGATCTAAAAGCTTGTAAAGTTGATCCATTGAGAGAGTTTGACTATTCAGTTTCTTGTTAGCAAATAATTGTTTGCTACAAGTGCTTCCTCAGACTTAAAGACTATGTTGTAATGGTTTGCAATTTCCCTTAAATCGTCAGATAGAAAGTTTGGGGAAAGAGGACTGCAAGCCTGAATTCCTCTCATCATCTCGTCTTTTACACTGGAGAACCGATTTTCTAGTTCAGAGATCATCCGATACAAGCACAGGAAAAATAACTTTGTTCTTACATCATCTTTTGTACTGACATGTTTCCGGGAAGAACTTTGTTTAACCACAAAGTCTTCAATGCTCTTTTGCTTTTTTCCCCGTTCCACTACTATTTCCTCGCCTTCAGTGTTGGTATTCCTGAGCAAGGATTCTGCTTTTTGCAGCAGCTCTGAAACTCTTTCTGGAGTTCGCATAGCTCGTAATGTATTGCACCTAGAATCTTTCAAATCAACTGCTTTAGCTAAATCTAGAGTTTCTTGTTGGAGGATTGTGTGGAAGCCCTCTGTGGTGGTAAGCAAAGCCTGGAACATAAAGAGATAAAATATTATTAACAATATTTTTAACTTTAACAATAAGCCAGTTGCTGTACTGGATTTGATTTCTGAAAGGCACCGATGAACAGCTGGGAAGTTATTTATCAGTGCATGTGATGTCACTTTCTGGGCACTATGCAGTGCCTTCTTGTGAAATGGCAACAGCACCTTTTGGGGATGAATTCTTTGCAAATGGTGTACACACTTTCTTATTGATCATGTCTCGGCTCTGCAGGCCTACAAATCACCATCTTGCCACAGTGAGGCTTTTAGGAAAGAAAAGAAAAGGTAACAATGGAGAATGTTGCAGAAAAAAACACTATTTGGCACACTGGCACTTTTCGGATTCTGCACGCATAACCACTAAAAATAAAAAAGAAGACCCACGATTGTACTTCCGAATATGTCCCTTGGAATGGTAGAAGCATACTGATGCCAAAATGCCACCCTACATTGTTATCAGTTGTCTCGTCTGACACCAAAAAGGGAGGCCTGACATTTTCCCCAAAAGAAATAGCAGTGATTCTAATGTGGCTTTCCATCTGTGGGGTCGAACCAGAAGACAAGGATAGAATCATGAATGAAATGTTAGCTATCTAGGAAATTGTTTCCGCTTGTGCAACTCTCTTTTCAGATAGAATCAGTAAGCTACCGGAGGATATTGAAAGGATTGCCAACTCACACTGCACCAAACCTTTAGTTCTCATGTACCTCACCTCAGGCAGAGATTCAGCACTGGTTGGTCGTAAGCATATGTTTTGGTTTGGGCTATTAGGTCGCTTTAGCACCACCTATAAGCCAAAACTATTGCATTTGAATACAGATGGGTAGAAATGACATATGAGGAGGGACACAAAGCATATATGTGTTGTTTGGTTATTTGCCCACCCATTGACTGCTCGTGGACATGCTAATCCTTATAGCCATTTCCACCAGTTTCTGCCCCTCGACCCATCCCTGCCCAAAACCCCTCCTCATGGGAACTCTTTGAGCTCGGTTTAATCAAGTCTTCCTATCAAACTTTGCACTCAACATGCCTGCCAGTGTTTTTTTTTAAAACAGTCATCTGAGAATTCATGACTTAAATGGAGCTGTAAATGCACTACTGATGTACTGAAAATGTCTAACCAGGTCTGCCTTCAGTCACACGATGTATAAGCAGTCTACGTGTCCTTCATTGAAGTGCTGTTAAAAACAAGCATTGGCAAAGCCAACAGTTAGGGTTTTTGTGTAGGCATAGGATAGGCACTTACCAGGCACTGCCAGGGTGATTCTGCATGCAAGGAAGCAAGGAACCGCTGTAAAATGGTGCTAGTACGTGTGCATTCTTGAGAAACACCCAGCTAGTCCCTACATTTTAGCCAAAGTAGTGGGCTTGCCAGTGCTTGTTTTAAACAGAAATATGGTGCAAGGACACATAACTCCATGTTTAAAAGGGCGGCAGACTGTCCTTCACAATTAGGCATCAGAGGTGATTATTGCAGTTGGGCTTCTACGGCTCAAATAAAATGTTCCCACATGGATAGCTCAGCAGCAATGTGCTCGCGTTGGAAACAAGACGACACGAAGCAACACAGGTTCGATCCCCTAGTCCGCGCTTAGAAACTTCTGGGTATTAAGCGTGTTACAAATACGCAACTAAGACATATTCAAGTAACAGCGTCTCAATGCCCCCGGGCTGTGTGAGTGCTTTACAAATGCAAAAACAAAATTGTACTAAAGTCAGACATGAGAAAAAGTGCAATTTTCTTCACAGGCTGAAAAAACAGAACTCCAAGACAAGAGGAAAAGTGAAACGAGCCTGCTGCTGAAGCCGCAAACATGACCTGACTATAGGACATAAGAAAGGCCCTCCCAGCCCCCACAGAATCCAGCAGCCCTACTCACTCCACCCCAGATTGTCACACCTCACAAAAACGCTCGGCCAGAGAGGAAAGGAAAACACATTGAGGTAATAAGCAAAGAAGAACCGGATTGTAAAAACAACACAGCAACTCCAAACTGATGCCACGAACAGGAGCCCTCACATCTGTAAATCATATAACTCCGTCTAGTTTTACTGATATCCAGCCCGGCCCCTATGTATTTCCTGGAGATACTGCACCAGAGCATCAACTTGCCATATATGTTTAAACAGACATGCTAAATAATTAACAAGGCTGGTTGGAGTGCAGTGTGTCTAGTCTTCTCATGATGGGGCCCTTTCACTAATAGGGCTGCTACAGGTTGGATCATGGGTTTGTGGGCCAGCTGGGAACATAGTCCCACTACTTCTTTTGTTACACTTTGACGACTGTGTGGCTAAATAATTAAACATTATCCAAGAAGTAGATTGTGTCCAATATTCTGCTTTGACAAGTAGCACCAGTGCAGCAAAATAAGAAAGAATGGTCATTTCAGTACAACAATCTCCATGGTAGGGTGACCAGACATCCCAGTTTTGCTGGGACTGACCCAGTATTTGGTGCTCTGTCCCCCTTTCTCAAGATCATGTTCCCGTTGGAAACTGCAGTGATCCCGGTTTTTGTAGTAGGTCTTCATAGCTAGCAGGCAGGAATGCACAATCTCACAAAGAAGAAATGATGCATTTCACAATTTAAGACAGTGTTAGATTGTGATAAATTAATTATAATTTGTGTTTCTTTGAAAAGTAACACGTAAACCCCCTTCTCCTTCAAACGCTACTGAAGTGTAGTCACTCACTTGACAGCTACTTTCAAGAGTTAGTGTTTTATGCTAGTTGCCATGTCCCGGGTTTTCTACTTTTTAAATCTGGTCACACATGCTAAATGCCAAAACAGCAGGTCCCGGATGGCTGCAGTGAATAGAGTTTACATGAGTGCACCGACAGGACTGTCCTGTAGCACTAAACAACCACCCACATCGTTTTCTGCTTCTGGGCTAGCTGGGTGGCGCTCAGTTACGCTTAAGTAACCGCCTGGGCTGCCTGTGGCGTTTGGGGGTTGGTCGCCTCTTATGCGGGGCTTCATTACCCTGTCAAATATCTGCATCAATCCACCCCTTTTTCCAGACTACCACCCTCTGCTGCACATGCATATTGTGTGTTAAAAGGTTAGTGTAGGGGGTGGGTGGGACATGGTTCACATTACTGGGACACTGTGTGTCACACTGCAGAGCAGGGAATAATGGGACTGATGTTTGGCTGTCAGAAATGATGGCCCGGGCCTATTGATTGTCTGGGGTGCACTTCTCACCTCTCTTCCTGATGTGGATTCTTGGGGGGTAGTGGTGAGAAGTGGCGATGAGTGCCCTGTGCATCTTAAAAGAGGCTCACATTTCCCAATGGCATAAAGCAATGGCAGAGGTGGACCGCGTCTGTATAGCCTAATGAGGGGTTGAGAGGACAATTTAAAACAATTACATGTGATCACCCAGAGACCCTTCACGGTCTCAAAAGGAGCATCTTGATATTTTCCTGAATGTAACATTAACGAAGAACTGCGTTTATTTGTGCTTGGGAGGGACAAGGTCAGTACGTAAAACTCAACTCCGACCCACGGTGCACCGTGCAAGTGCGGTCATTGATACGCATGGCTTCCCAGACACACCAGGAGGGGCCCGAATGGCCCGGCTAATGATAGCACGTCCACAATGGTGCTGCACGATCAATGGGTGTAAGGGTGCCTGGCTGGCAGGCTGCGTGGGGGCCAGCGTCAATGAGCAGGCACTGTTGGGGTGCATTTCGTAAGTGGATGCCCCCTGATAATAGGACCCCTCCTACACTGACCCCTGCCTGGCCATGTATGGGGTTCAGGGTCTGGGGCCTGCCACGGCAGCCCTTTCAAACCTGCCCACTTCTGACTCTGCCATTTCGCTCCCACACGCCCCCAATCACAACACGTTTAAACACTGCAATGTGGAGAAGGAACAGTGTTTCACTCCCCGGGCCTGGGCCAGGTTTAATGACGGCATTACATGAGCTGCTCCAACAGGGACAAACAGTCAAGCAGGGAATGAGCGCAAGCTTGGAAATCGGGCTGTCCCCACGTGCTCCCTTAACCCCCACATCGATAGCTAAACACAAAATAACATCAATAGCGTATCAGTTATTTAACCAGTTAAGATATAACTTTGTATTTTAGACAACATTGTGTGTGCTAGCTAGCTTCCAGGGGGTGTGTGGAGAGTATTTGGGTGGGCGACCACTGCTAGACAGTTACAGGAGAGAAGGCGGGGCCTATTCCACCTCATTTGCATATATAATAGGGTGATTACAGGATTACAGTGCAGACTGTACACAGACAACATGCCATCGCCCAAGACAAAGATGCGCGCCCTTTGCGGAATGGCATCTGCATATTCACCCCATTCAGGCAATTACAAGGGAGGGTTCATTTGCATGGAAACCGCTCTGGAGAACACTGTGGAAAATCGTGTGCCCATAAGTGTAAGTTTGCAAACAATGTGCATGAGATTGGCGTATCGGTTCTATAGGTGTCCTCTCTAAAGTGCCCTGAAATCAAGCATGTTGGACTGGAGTTGTTTGTTTTTGAGGTGGAGCAGAGGAATCCAACGAGCAGAAGCGAGCAAGGCATAGGCGCAGGGCAGGGAAGCAGGTGTGTCTGGGCGTTAAAAAGGCCCAGTAGCAGGAGCAAAGGAACTATGAACACTCCTGAATTATTTTCTGCCGAATTACATTTAGACAAATTTATTTTTGCCAATTGTACTGCTTTTTTTACCATAAAAAAGCAGGGAGAGGCACTGCCCCCTCATTGCACCATTCACCTACCCTTTCTATATACAGTACCCAAACTTACCATCTGTTTGCAACAAAAAACGTGGTAGCAAATACAGCACAAAAATAGAAATTGGCAAACATGGGTAATACTGGAGCAGATGGTCTAGTGTGGGGGGGGCTTTGGGCAGTTGTATCCTTTTGGGTGTGTGGCACCTTGCAGATGTTGGGTGCAGTGAGAAGGTCTACAGAGAAAAGATGCTGACAAAGGTGAGCCTGTTTTTAGGCGGTCTATGTGCGATATTAAGGTAGAAACGCAGGTGCGTGGTTGGGTGAAATGTCATCAAGAACCATATAATGACTGCTCGTTTGTGTCTGAGGGACATTCAGAATTGATCTACTAACTGTTTTTGAGGAGAGGCTTGATGTGTCTGTAACAAAGGTTCTATGTGCCCATGCCGGTATGCAAGGAGCTTCTACCCCTGAGAGGAAGGCATGAGTGTGTAGGCCGGAGAGGCCCAGCCTGCCTCAATTCACTCAATTCACCAAGCACACCTCTGAACGTCCCATCAGAAAGGCCCTCTCAAATAGCATCAAAGTCCCTAACTTTAAACTAAAAAGAACCGGTGGGTCCAGCTTCCCGGTTCGAACAGCGCAGCTATGGAACTCCATCCCAGATACACTTAGAGCCACCCCCTCCTTCCATGTGTTCAAAGCTAACGCTAAACTCTGGCTTAAAAATAACGACTGCTAAACGCCCCAACTATACCAAAAACGTTGTATTCTCATTGCAAACATTGTAACTGTAACTTAGCTATACTGTAAGTCATCCGACTGTGCTACACAAAAGATTAAGATAAATGTAATATATATCTCTTGTAAGTAAATATGCCTTGTAAGTAATGCTCGACATATGAGCCTGTAATATATGATACTGTAACCTAAGAAATGTAACGGAGTCATGCACCTGTAACCTAAGATTTATTTCACAGCAAGCACCCAGTTGCTCAACGGCCAGGCGCGCTCTATAAATAAATAAACAATAAACAATACAATACAATACTGGCCACGTGCACCAGCACCAGAGCCAGTCAGCAGCCTCTCTGCACCTCCATTGTGTGCCCAAAACCAAAACAGGCAGCTTCATCCCCACTCCCTGAAGGGATCTTCCATCTCGCACTTTATACGCGCGTTACAGCCCCCCAGCCCTGGCACTCCCTTTCCCCACTTGTGCCAAACAGATCACCTTGTTTTGGATGAGACATATCTGTGGCTGTGCGCAAACGAACCAACGTTATTTTAGACAGTTCACTGACTCAACTGTCTAAAATAATGTTGTGGTTCCGATTCCAGTCATAGGCCACCGCCTTTATAACGCATTACATCAGGCATTATTTTACCTACCTAGGCTAGGTGGCGGTGCACATGGCATGGGGCTCGGGCCGGCAGCAGCTAGTACATTCTTGGGGCAGGGGTAGGTGACGGCCGGGGTTGAGGTCACACAGGTGGCGTCATGGCAGCTCGAGTTCCTTGCAGCAGAGAGCAGCAGTCTGCATGTAGGCACAAGGTGTCTCTGCTACTGCCTACTGCGCAAGTGTGCATGCAAGGAGAGACCCAGCATGCACGTGTGTTTGTGCCCAGGCGGTGGCTCGGCTCCCTGCGCAAGCTCAGACTGTGCAGTCACAGACAGTTAGCAGCTCCAGCACGAGTAGCAAACCAGGACGCAGCGCAATGTACGCAGTGCAATGTTCGTGTCACTGTGTGTTTTAATTGTAATCACAAACGTTGCTGCCTCCTGGCCTGCACCTACCTGCTGTGCAGCTGACTTTCATTTCCCAGGCAAATATTGCTCGGGGCTAGCCTTAGCTTGTAGCCCCGTGATCTTCATCCGGGGCTACAAGCAAATGATCCGGGGCTATAGCCCGTAAAGCCCCGCCCTAGCAACACCCCTGCCATTAGCCCCTATTCCCAAAATCAACAGACATTGAGAAATGGGGAATGCCAGGAACTGAAATAATTGCTGAGCGGCTGCAAACTATTTTATAATATTCTGCTGTAAGTGGCAGATGGCACTAGGGTGAATTTGCTCCCTGTAACTCCAACAACTTCAAGATACTTTTTGGGAAACAACAGAATATGCAATCACTAAAACAAGAAGAACACAGATATTTATGCCCATCCTACACCAGAATATTATAAGATACAGGGATGCCAAATTTGAAATGTGAAATAAACACACAGTGCAATAGACCAGCAAGCCTCTAGTGAAAAATATGGAACTTCAGCCTTGAGGAAGTCAAGAGAGGGTGAAACACATGTTGGCGCACAACTGCAATTTGATAATTATTGTTTACATGATAAAATAGGATTCTGTGTTAGGTTAATTTGAGACTCAAGAATATGGGAACAACCTTTATAAGGTTGAAAAACAAACATATGATAAATGGGAGAAGAGCGCATGTGACTTCGATTATTAATTAGGTTAGATAACACAAATGACACTATATGTTTTGAGTGGCTTTACCGACTCTGGACACATGCTAGACTCGGAAACCCCACATTAATATCAATTGATGGGTGCCATAAACAGATACTTTTTCATCACATCTAGGAAATCAAATATTTAAGAAGGTTGGCACTTTCTCTACTGGAAAGTATGCAAATTAGATAATAGCTGTTTGTGGTACAGGGGTTTTTCTGGCCATACATCACATTCAGCATAGAACTGTATGCGTTGGTGTCATTTTTATCTACTGGATCCTCAGCCAAGATCTCAGCCCATTCTCCTAGTGCCTTGTAAGAAGAGAACCCCCAAAGAATTTCTAGGTATCTTGAAATATAAGATAGTGTTAACCCTGGGCTCATGGGCAGACACAGGAGGTCAATGCCTTGGTGAGGGTTCTGGGTTGTTACTTGATGTGCCCACTGCTTAGCCCAGGAAATAATGTATTTAGCATCCAGGTATGCGTCGTGATGTGCTTATTTGTAAAGAGAATTTATACAAATGTTCCTATCATGAATAGACACATGTGGTTATGCACCCATTCATCAAAGGGACGTTTTCTCTGTCATGATATGGCCACCATAGAAATCAAGAGGGCTGTGGAGTCAGTGCCTTCTCATTGTCAATGGAAGCATCTATTGGGCATAAGAGCGGGAGGTGGTGAAATGGCTGATTGCAGGGTGGGTGCTCTTGGGTATCAATGCAGGACCAGGGAGGGAGGGGGCAGCAGTGGGGAGAGAGTACTGTCAAGTGTCAGGCAGCAGAGAGACAGTTTTGTGGAGCCTTGCATTCTGGTGAGCAGAAACTAGCTAACTCCTATGTGGCGTATACCAATGGATTCAGTCTTATGCTAGAGGGAGTAGATTGGCTGGCTCCCCTGCACCTGGTGCAAAGTTAAAGAGATCCTGGTCAACAGGATTGTGTGAGAAGTAATCTCTGACCTACAAATTGTAATGTAATTGATTATTAATAAGGTTGAAAAGATTTGATATGCATGGAGGTCGCAATGCCCCAGTAGAACAATACTGTTATAGTCCAACCTGAAACTGTCATCAAAGAATATTCCTAGGAGTACTTCCCCCAAGCCCCCCGATTTTGTATCCTTATAACGCCACCCCAAGCCCATCCCGACCCATTTTAACCCCTTGCCCCACTACCCTATATATTTATTTCATTTTTTCGGTATTATGGTTTTTGGTGAAATGTACCATTCTGAAATGTTTTTGCTAAATTGACTGGGTACCCTTTATTTCTCTATTAGAGTCCTAAGTGGGGGTGGGGGGCAATTCCACAGTATTACTACTGCAGAACTGTCATCCTTGTTCCTATAGTGCCCCCTTCTCGTCTTCCTTTCATTGTCTGCTGTGTATGAGTGAGACTGGATACTTAGGACCAGGCTCTGTGATGGGCGGTAGTGAAGGCACTGTCATGATCTGAGAAGGCAGGAATCAACCAGTGACTCGGGTGCTCTTGGCTAATTACCCCGACTTGCCTTATGTGCCCTTGTAAGTATTCCCTTGTGCAAGGCAACTCACTGATAAGGTGGGCAAATACCAGTTAACATCACAAAACCAAGCAAAATAGTGAATTGGCCTATCATGTGGCTACTTTCTGGCCCTTCAAAGCTACTTCTTATGTTCGATTCTTCATTTCCATTATGGAGGACCTATATCTCTCTTTAGCTTGAGCTGAAAAGTAAAGGATGCAATGTGCACAGAGACATAGAGAACACCCCCAAGATCTCCACTATGGCTGGCACATATTATAACAATAGTGGGACTGTACTGAAAATGACAACATTCTTGCTCATGTTTATGATCCCACAGCATGGTAAACAAAACCCAAAGAAAAAGGACATACATCAGAAAGTACAGAGGAATTCACATCATGCATTGGCATAGAACAGACCAGCTTTCATTAATGTGCCACCATCAAATGCTATGAATTCATAGATGTAATTAATTGGAAGGAAAATCATTCTTTGATCAAACAAAAACAAATAGCAGGAAAGCCATATTAAAATAGCTTAAAGCGAATGATGGAAATATGTATCCAATTCAATCTCTTATAACAATAATTAAAGGGAAACATAAACCTGTAGAAAATACACATGAACGAACGAGGGGTAGAGGAAACCATTTATTGGGAAATTTCAAATCAAAAGATGTATGATGTAAGATGTATTAAAGCAGAAGGATGAAGTGCAATCTCATATTTAGCCAGGGTAATGCTGAAATAATGAAAGTGGATAAGCTTGAAAAACATCAATAAAGTGACATAGTCAAAGAAATGTTAATCAATGGCTCTGTTAGAAATTAGAGAACATTTTGGATCACCTGCCATTTTGTTAGTTCAAAGTCCTTCAAACTTTCAAACGTTTTTGGAGAATCAGTGAACAAGGTTTCAGCTCATATACACAGGAAAAGGCCCTGTGAAGGATGGAAGGCTGCTACCAGTGCCAGAGGGTGGCTTTATCTATTGTAAGGGGCGTAAATATTTCCCACAAATATGTCTGAGCGACTAAGTGTAGTGAGGGAGCCCAAACTGACCAAGAGGGGTTTGGTGTGTTCGCCCCAAGAACATTTTTTGAATACTGGGTAAAAATGGTACACTACACAGCAGACTTTCTATGAAAAAATGTGTAATAAGCCAGACAGTTTGAAGTTGGTTTTGTAGGGTAACACACGAGAAAATTAATAAGATGCAAGTCATCAACAGTGCACAGGAGTATTTCCCAATGCCTTTCCCCATAATATATGGCGGAAAAAACATGTTCCTGCTGTCTGTGCAGATACATTTCGATGCTGGCTGCATCTCTACATGCCAACATTTCTATATCAGAACATACTCATGTTTGCTTTATGCATAATGCCAGTAATGATACTAAAAGAAAATATGTCCCAACTGGCTCTACCAGTATATCCCAGATAAGCAGATCTGGCGAGGAGAACATAATCCTGTAGGCTTTGTCATACCCGTTAAGTGCCAAGGACGAGTATGCTCGTCCTTTTTGCATAGACTTGGATAATAGCCTGGCAGTAAATGCCATGCTGCAATAAGAAAACATGTCCAGCATGTACTAACATGTACTAACACTTTTGTTTGCTTTATCATAGATGCCCTGTAAAAATGTCATGCCACAGTAAGAAATTACTAGAATGGTTGCACCAAAAGGCCGTCTAGCCACGTAATTACACTTAACATGCTTGCTTTATCATAAATGCCCAGTAAAACATTCATGCAAACATTATATGTGCTGTTACGTGGTTAGACTGGATTGCATTGCTGCAGTCAGTCTGGTGCGCAAACTTGTTTTACTGGGCAACATTGTTAAAAACAAACATGATACCCAGTAAAAAAGTATCCTCACATCTCATCCCCAAATCAGAGGGATGCTCAGGTGAGCGGGCCTCTGATTTTGGGTGCAGTGGAAGGGAGTGCCCCTAAAGTCGAGGCCCACTCACCAGGACTGTGAGTTGTACTCACCATGATGGTAGGAGAGCCTCTTGATTATTTAAATCAAAACGGCCTTTGATTTAATGAATCAAATCAGAAATCAGCTGGTGAGCGGGTGCCTTCTTCGATTCATCCACAAATCAGAGGCCCACTCACCAGCACAGTGAGTGCTGCTCTGGTGAGCGGGCCTCTAATTTGGGGGCTGCACCTTTCCCCACACTCACAATCAGATCGTTTTTTTCACGCATTCATACATATTCACTCACACACCCATACAAATTCACTCTCTGATTCACACACGCACCCACAAAACATACAATCTTTCATTCTCAAACTCAAATATAAACTCATTCATCACACACACAGTCACACAGACATTCAAATGTATTTCTTACCTGCAGGCACCTTTGGTCCAAGCTCCATTCCTCCAGGTCCCACGATGACTGGCTTTGCACAACATTGACAGGAAACAAGAAGAAGTAAGTGCTTAGTGGTTCTTGCACATGCATGCAGGAGACAGGGCATCCGACAGCTCTGAATGTGGAGGGAGGTGCTGGTGCGCCCCCTCACATACACATAGCTGCAGTGCCCCAGACTGCTTTCCCAATGGGACATGCAGGGCTGGAGAAGCAAAACTCCCCATTATTGCATGGTGTTATGCTTCCTGGGCTACAAACTGTAAAAGGGGAACCACTTGTTTCAGCAGAGGGTGCTCTCAGTGTTTTTACTGCGCTGGTTTTGTGGCAGCTTGTCCTAAATGAGTATGTTGATGCCCTGTCACCCATTATGGATGAGATAACCCTTGCTGTTGTACTTCTGAAGTCCCCACATTCATCACTGCTCTTTGGGGGCCTGACTGAACATAGGCTCTTTCTAATCTTGGGACTGGCAGATCCAACAGGCTACACATATAAGACATTTTATTAGTGTATTTCCTTTGAACACACTCCTACCAGCAAACATTTCCTCTGCTCTGCCTCCTACCATCAAGTGTTTCTTCTCATTTGCTTAGGGCATTGGCCAGGCTGTGACATACCCAACAGCTGATGGTTCACCTTCCTAGGTCAATGTTTCCAGCCCCTAGTATGCTCTTGGTTCTCCTACTTGGTCTATTGCTCTTGTCAGAGTCTGTGTGTGGTATAGCCTCCAGTAGACTTTCAGCACACTTCTTTCCTTATTTCTTCTGTCATCAATAGTCTGAGGTACAGCAGTGAAAAACTGTCTAGCTCTCCCACCCCCTTCTGTGAATTTGAACTCAGCTACTGACTCGTTTTGACCTCATTGTGACTCTGGGTTCATAACCTTGTCTGTTACCCTTCCTGTAGTAGGCTGTGGCTTTTCATAGTAGGCTTAATGTTTTTAATTGTCTAATATTGTGCCTGGTTAGCATTAATTTCTTTCACTCCCACCTTATGCTTGGTTACAATGGACATGTGCATCCAATTGACATTTCATAAATCCAAAATGTTTCTGTCCTTATGCCAAATGTGCTGACATTCTTCAGGGAATAACCTCCTTTAGATGGGCAAGCTCCTTCATTCAATATCTAGGTGTCAATGTCACACCAAACCCAGTCAATTATTATCAACTTAATTATCCTACATTGCTCCACTCAGTTAGAGATTAGGTTGCAAAGTGGATTAAAATGTCCATCTCTTGGGTGGGAAAAATTAATTTACCCAGCAATTTCATCACTGATAAAATACATTGAGGGGCATTGTATATTCATTTATGAAACCCACAACACTTTCCACAAATAATCTAGGACTGGAGTTGGTTTATATAATTGTACTAGTCCTAAAATATGTTGGGAAGGGTGTTTAGTGGATTAAAAAAATATTGAGTACCCCTCGATGTTTTTTCCTTGTGACGAAATCACATATAACCCAAATTAATACAAGTAACATGTCTGTGCTGTCCAAACTGCTACAAAAAGACCTGCTGAGATTTGTGTGGCCAGTTTGAGGGAGGCATGGTATCAGAAGTAGACACTGACACAAGAGCTGCAATTTTTAAAACGTTTATTGATGGTTTAAAAGGGGTTGGAAAACTCCTACCTTGCCCTATATCTAGGATGGGAGTATTCTTGACCATCAAACAAAAAAAAAAGAAAATACAGTCCTAGTCAGTGACTAGTCAAAATAAAATGGCCTATACTAAGAAACCTAATGCCTGCACTCTTTCTTATACAATACATGCGCAAAGGAAATGTATAATACAAGGAAAATTAGTGTTCAAAGGAAACGTTAGTGTGGCTGAGTAAACTCCATTCCCTACGTTTTGTAGCATGGGGGAAATTGGCACATTTGGACCTTGCGACACACTCTGGCTTTGGACATGAGGATGCAGTTTGTTTCGTGGACCGGGGCCCACTTAGCCTTCCACAAAAAGTCAATAGTTTATCCACTGGACCTCTCAGCTTTCCCTCACTCCAGTCCAGGTCACCTTTTAGCTTGTAATACAGTTCAACAAAAATGTGTTTCTTTCTGGTTACCACCGTTCAGTGCAGGTTTCCCCCTCCGCTGTGCTCAAAACTTTCTATCACAATTTGTGGAGTTCCCTTCCCAAAACTTCAATCACACCTTCATAATATTTCCTCTGTTGGGCTCAAGCCTCCTTTCACCTTCCTTCTGCCGTCAGAAGACTTTTTCAAAACTGCAAGGCTTTTGCTCCTACCTCGGCCTGACCACTTTTACCTTCTTTCCTCAAAAGTAACTTTTTCTTTCCTCTACCAAGGTCTCTTGGTAAATGTAGCTTCGAGTACAGTTCAAAGTTCAAAGATATCTCCCACATCTAGGTTTCCCTCTGCCGGGATCAAACCTAACAGTTCAAAGACATCTCTCACATCCAGGTTTCCCTCTGCAGGGATCAAACATAACAGTTCTAAAACATCTCTCACATCCAGGTTTCCCTCTGCTAGGGTTCAAACCTAACAACAGCTCAAATCTTGCATCTAAGTTTCTTTCTCTTCCCGCCGCTTCTACTTCAACAGACATTTCACAGAGAAATTCGATTGGGCAAACTTCTTTTGCTGGACCAATCTGTTAGTTTGTATCTTCAATTTAAAGATCTTCACAATGCTTTGCTTTCTCTCACGTCATATTGGCACAGTTTCATTTAACACAGACCGGACTTTTATTGCTTTCATCAACTCGCCAGCTGTGCTAATTCTTTTTTTGTCTTTCGCGGTTTTGATCGTGAAGTCAAGGCTGATACCACAACTGCCGCTGCACCCAGTGGTTAATTTGTAAAAAAATAAGTGGCAGTCCCCAAAAAATATTGGGCCCATAATACCGGGCGCGACGCCGCTCACAGTGGGGGCGCGGCGCCAGAACGCTGCCCGCACCAGTGCAGTGCTAGACCTAGATCGGCCCACCACCAGCCCATCACACTGCTGGTGCTTCATGTCACATGTTTGGCGCTGCATGAGCAACTGCTGGCATAGGCTAGTAGTGGGATGGATGGGGAAGGGCACACATGGGTTGAGAAAGTATAATGCTTTAAAGTTGGAAAACACTAGTTATGGTAGGTGTAGTGATTCCAGCATTCCGGCAACCCCAGAGGCAAAAGAGTGCCAAAAAATTCCAGAGGCAAAAGAGTGGGGTTATAGCCCCCTCAATCAATCCCCCCGTCAGCAACGCCTGCTCCTCCTCACCCCCGCCCACAGACTCAACTGTCCCAAATGTCAATAAGGTAATGCCCAAAGGCCTGGTCCAACAGGGAAACGGGGGTCTCTTTTGTATGCTACCATGGGCATGTTTCATCACTTAGTGTTAGTGCAACGTACTGTTGGCAGTATTGACCAATTTCACTTGCACAGTGTGCATGAAAAAGCAACATTAAACATGCACTTTCCCCAAACTAAAATCTCAGTTGCTATGAATTAAGGTATAGATTATTATACGTATTGGTGAATTATACAGATTAACTATTCAAATGCACCACTGGCATCCAAAGTGCACAAACTGAACATTATTCGGTGTTCCATGAAGGAAATGTTGCTATCGATAAATCGTTAATTGGGTTTGAAAAGGCATTTTAAGTCCCGGTGCCTATTTGAGTCCCCCCTTCTGGCCTTTCTGATCATTACCGGCAGGGGGCCAAATTAGGGCAACTGCACCAGTGTCACAAACTCACAAATGAAGAATGCAGTGCTGCCTTGCATTTTTTGGCTATTCTGCTCCACTGGTGCTAAACTGCACTGTGCACAAGGCAATATTGTGGATGATGGGGATGAATTGCACTGGGTGACATGTTCAACTGCTTCATTTTCATTTTTTCTAAAAATATTAATGCGTCATTGATGACGGCTCACATCCACCACACATTAAAAAGAAAGCCACATACCAAGATGAACGTCTGAACCACTGATATATACCATCACCATGTTTAATAATGGCCTGGTCGAATTAGTGACACCTGACAAGAGTATAATAACACAGAATGGCCATTTAGTGCTATTATTGTTTGTATATATTTGCTTGCATAATGACGTGAACGGTAGGGTAGCCACCTAACTTGCAGGCATGGAGCCCTACTGCTGTCCCCCTTTAGACTGCGCCCTCTCTCTAAGCAGACCGAGACAATAAATAGGAGGTTTCTGGCTGATTGAACCCTTTATATACCTCCCTCGCAGTGTCGGTAGAACGGACCATGATAAAAACCACCTCTTAAAACTAAATTTGTCACACACACACGCTGTTGCCATAACTGGGCCACCCCGTAAAGCAATTCCTGTTTGGACCTGTGACAGACATGGCACGTCCCTATTGGCACAGCAGGCGCTCAACTCACTGAGCTATTTTACCAGCCGAAGCCCCTTAAACACAAAAACTTGTGCCAAATAAAATTGTTGTTCCTGTGCACCGCATTGGATGGAACAACGAGCGAAGCAAATCACAATCCATGCATGTATTTTAATGCAGCGCATAATCCCCTCTCACCTCTCATTCCAGTTCCTGGCAATAACCCCCCTGGCGTAATCCATATGTCTAAATGGTCTTAAAATGAGTGCGGCTTGGTGTCCATCCACATAGTGCTATGCTGGCATGCTCACTACCCCCACTTAGGCACCCACACCAGCTGGGGAAAACAAGCGTGAATAAATCACACTAAGACATAGTGACACCTATGGGGAACAAACTCTACATGCCTCTCTGCCCTGCGCGTGTAATCCTACCAAAGAAGGGATCTTTAACACTGAATGAAAAATGGGAGCAGGCGCAAAGCCATCCGAATGAAACATCGTAACTTAAAGTGTCCCGGCCATCACTACAGTGATTGTAATAACAAACCCCATGCACGATTGAATTCGAAAGAAACTATGGTTATGGCGCCCATTTCCCATATGACCTTAATCGAGGTGACGGATATTAATGCGTTAATATTAATTAAATTGCAATGCTAGACTGCAGTCCCACAACATTATTTGTTTCCTTTTGCTAGAGAGCTTAATTAAAAACGCCTGTCTTGTTCATGGCCACTAGTAGCCAGTATGGCGATCGGCCTGCAAAAAAATAAACAACAAAAAAAAAAAATCGATTCCAAGTTTATTCCTGCAATGGCTGCTGCAGCATGGAGAAAATGCGCAGCTGAGCTTAACTGCCAACAGATAATTGTCAAGCTACATATGTGGGGGGGAGAGGGGCTAAACCCACAGGTGCACTTTTTATAAAACATTTTCAGAACACTGAAAAGGCGTACGTCCCAGAGGCCAAATGCAACATGCCTGATGATATGTAGCTCGAACCCTGCATGTGGTTTCTGATACACGTTGAGCTATTGATGTCCCATGCACAACTAGCCAACAACTTTAGAGTAACATAAAAATCAAATGCAACGCGTGGCTGCGCCAGCCATGCCCAGCTGCCCATGTACGGCCAATTCACAACATGGCTTTAAATTAACGCGGCTAACGCGGTAGCCTAATTAATTCCCCCGGAAAGCAGATGTCACGGGTTATCCAAATAACACCTTCGGCCCCCTCACCATCACCCAGGGTGTAACTAATGTTTAACTCTTCATCGCACCTGCCTGCCGAGCCACCTTTTGAACAGGGCAGGTCCATCGGCAAACCCAGAAAACATTCGCACACACCCAGCTGCCGTACCATCCTGCTGCTAGGACTATGCTAAGAGCAGCAGGCATAACACTGCTCCGCTCCCATTGCCCCGTGGCCTGCCTGCCAGCTCGGGCCAAATCCTGAGCCTGCGGTGGCCGCGGGCACACAACGAGCGGAGCAGGCAAGCAGCTGCCTGCCTCCTGCACGTGTCAGTCACCACAGCGTGCCACACCGGCCGGCCGCAGTCAAAGTTGGGGAAGATGGGGGGGCTTAGTACTTACTGTTACATTACTGAGTTGAGTTGAATTTACACCGCACACTAAGCCAGCCAGCCAGGCCTTCTTAAGCTGCCTGAAAGTAGGCCGCGCACGGGACCACACGTGCAGGGGCAGGCTTTCCTTTCTTACGAGTCACGCCACGCCTTAACAAAGCAAGTGTGCCTCGTGAGGTGAAGGTGGCCTGCCTCGACAACAACAACAGACCCACGTGATCCACCCCACATGTCATCATGTCATTTCACTGGCTGGAGACTCAGATGAACAGCCAATGAAAACTGTACATTCTGTGTTACTATACAGAATGTATCAAATACTGCATAGTAACAACAGAATGTTGGTTTCCATTGGCTGTTTGTTGCTATAGTCCCAGGCACAGCAGCCAGCCATGGCCTGCAACTGCAAACAGAGCCGCAGAGCAGACTCGGAATGATTTATGATCTTGAAACTTTGGAAACTGAACAAACAAAGTAATTGCACGTGCCCCAGCCATGTCCCGGTCCCCAAAAAAGAGTGCTGGTGTTGGGCACTGGCAACCACCCCCACAAATTAAGCACTGGCTGCACCCCCAACTCTGCCGTTCACCCGGGTGGGTGGCTGCTATCCTTGAAACACAAAAGAGGTTTGTCTCTTCTCTGTGGTGGGGCTTCCAAGCGCAACCTTCAAGGCCCTTCAGAGGTAATGATCTCTCGCTGGGGTATCCAAGGTTTCTCCAAACCTTGGTTCCATCTCTTTGCCTGTCGCACTGCTCTGCCTAGCTCGCCATCACCCTGGAAGAACTGCTCCTTCTCGTGCATCACCTTGCTCGCCTTGTTCAGAGTGTGTCTCAGTGTTCCACCTTTAAACCATGTGGGGAGAGCAAATATGTACCAGGTGTATGTGATTTAGATCAAGTGTCTGCCCCTGCCTGATCTTATTAGTGGGACATGGCCAATGTATTGCATGGGTGGTAATCCTTTCAGTCTCAGACCTCCTCTTCCTCTGCTCAGTGTTTGTGAAGGAAAGGGGGGGAGATCTGGGAAGTTGGAATATCCCAAAAAATTAGATGAGATGGGTATTTGGAAGGTGGGGTACCATGTCTCACCATCGAGCCTTCCTCTCCCATACCCCGAGGACCCCTCACCCAGGTGATCCTCCCGCCCTTGTCCTCCTCAGGGTCTGGATCCAAAGGTGATGGCTGTGTCCTGGCCACCTGAGTAAGGGAACCCCGGGGTTTTGGCAGTGAAACACCCCCCGGTTTTTCACACGAGGAACAACAGCTAAGATTAGTAAAGCCTCTCTACTCTCCTCTCTGAAGACAGGGGGAATGGGATTCCCTAATCTGATTATATATCACCAAGCTTCCCAGCTATGCATTCTCAGTGAGTTGTTCAAGGTGGAGTCAGGGAAGCAATGGAGGGATTAGCATGTGACAGTGGGTGAGGGGCAACATACGGAGGTGGGTTTAGTTATGGAAATTGAGTAGGCCACCTTTTCTCTATATCAACCCTGTCAGGAGGTGGACATGGAAATTTGGGACAAAATGACACACAAACTTGGGCTAATGATCCTCCCTTCCCCTTTCACACCTTTGTATCAAAATTCTGATTTTGGACTAGCCAGGGAAAAATTCTCTTTCTTGAACTGGGGAAGAAATAAGGTCTGGTCTACCTGCGACCCGTTAAAAATTGAAAATATTAAAATATTTAAGGAGTGTAAAATAAACTTCTCACTTGGAGAAGAAGGCAGGTAGCAATATTTCCAGGTCAGGGACTGGGTATTGCACCCCTTTATCAAACAGGCCACCACAGGACCCCAACGCCTATTCTAGAAATTAATGGCTGGAGACACCTCACTGGAAGGGCTAATCTCAACAACATAGCTTACCCCGATCACCCCCAAAGCCTGATCCCTGAGGCCCTAAATGGCTAAACTTGCATACAACCTGGTGAGAATTATTAAACAGAGGGACTTCGGGGAGGTGGCAGACAACATGAAAAGTTCTTCCACATGCACACAATACAGAGAAGCCAACTAGAAGCTCTGCAATAGAGCATACCTTGCCCTAGTGAGACTAGCAAAGGGCAGACGGAAGTTAGCAACAGTGTGGATGTAGAGGAACATTGATGCATACCTGCTGGGACTGTCCAAAGATCCAACCATTCTGGAGGGACATTCGTAAGATTATCACAGAGGTGATTGTTCGGGATGACCCTGCGACCCCAGAATTATGCTACTAGAACTAAGCCCCTTGGATACACAGTTCCATCAGCTGAACCCATGGCACTTAATGTAAAATCTCCCACTGGCAACAACAGTGGTTGTAGGAGGGGCACGGAGGAGGATTGAATTGCTGGTTGACACCGCAAAGTGCCTTATCTTACTGCTATGTGCTAACTCTACTGATAGGCTGTCGGGCTGATTAAATTCTTTATGGCTTCTCGTCTCTACCCAAAATGACCCGGATGTGGTAAAACATGCAGAGACAAACAGCGTTTTTTAATGCATCTCTTTCATTTTTATTGGGATTCCCTTGCAGGGTGGGAAATCTCTTCTGTTTGTTTCCCGCTCCAGGCAGGGAGTTCACATTTTAATGTGGGAAGAAAGGCACGGATCCCTACGGATTTTGCAAGCCCTTTTATATTTGTGAATGGAAGAGTGCATAATCATGCATACAAATGGTCGATTCCATGTCTTCCCATGGACCCACCATTACTTATTGGGCACGGTGGTGATATCAGACGATTATCCGCATGGAGCTGAGGATCGCGCAGAAACCCGGTTACCACTAGGATTTCCGTGCAAACATCCACTACATATGGATAATGTCTAAATTGGGCATGGTGGACAGCAGACACCTGTGCAGCTGCAGTCCAGGTGTGCTTTCCTGGTACTTCACTCTGCATCAAAATGTACACCAAAGCCCATCAGCCATGCTTTCCAACACCTTTAAAAATCCCCAGCATCTTTTCTTGCAGCCAGTGAAGGAGATTCCCTAATGCATTCCTTCTCTTGCAGAAACGTGTTCTGTGAATCTGTGAATCGTGTGTAATGATTTTAAAAAATATATTCTTAGCATTTTAGTTAACAACACGTTGTATACTGGGAATTGCAGTTTAAATGATATTGGGCCTCATTACGGGTTACCGGCGGTAACCCTGCCGGTAAAACCGGTGGGTTGCCAACAGACCCGAAAACAATTACCGGTGCCTGTCTTCCCAGTGCCACTGGGCTATTCCCAGTCCAGTGGCTGGAAAGTCAGGCAACGGTAATTTTGTTAGTCCCTATTCCCATGGAGTCCCATAGGACTCCATGGACATGGGGACACGGGAACACTGGCACCGTTAAAAACAGTGCTGGTGCTTCCGTGAGAACTCTGCAAGCCGGTGCCATCCCGCCCAGGCAGGTCTGACCCTGGCAGGCAGGATGGCACCCGCCCGCAGAGTTGTAATGTGCCGGTAGGCTTACCGGCATCTATGTTTCCAGACAGGCACAGTTGTAATGAGGCCCAAATGCCGTTAAAGTAAATCGTCCCAGCATACTAAGCCACAAATATTTAAAAGCCCAGACTAATTGAACACCATCCGGATGACATGTGATCATCCAGTAATTCTGACAGGGAAAAGGTGTAGAATTTTGTTTTTTGCTCAATGCCATAACCATAGAGCCATTCTTACAGTAGTTATGAGGAATCCTCCAGAATGTTTAGATTCTGAATTTCTTAAAATATTCCTGCTATTTTTACTAGGAGGTATCCTGTTGATTGGATTTGCAGATTACATTACATCACATTTCTAGGAAATATTTCCTCATTAGCAGTATCGCATCTTCTCTCACGAGTTTTAGCACTCTTCCTCAAGAGCATTACATTAAATTAATTGAGTTTGCGGAGCTAGGCTATTTTTATCATGCACAAGCTGTTTACATGTTGAGATAAGCTTCTCCCGAGACAGGAACAGAACGAGGGTTATTGTGGCGATGAATGTGCAGTTGTTGCATGTGCTGTACATTTTGAGTGTTCACTTGCCAAATGTTCCCCATTGTGCTCCATTTGACACTGCAAGCAGCCAAGATTAATCGTGCACACCAATGGTAAAGATAGAGGAGAAGATGATATAAGGCTATAGGTTGTATTAAGTACTTCAGTGTAACAGTTTGCCGTTCATGCAAATCATCACTAACGGCACAGTGATTATTCTCAGTACATCATGTGAATATGATTCAGTAATCTAGGAGGCGTCAGCCGAAGGTAGGGATACTTTGCAGAGTTTCTAAGCTTTGAGAACTGCACTGCTACGCAGCTCTTCAATTTAAGGTCAGTCTTTAGATGTCATGCGCCAAACAAAAAGGATACATTTAGTTTTTAATTTCTTTATTTTCTACTGCTTTTAAAATGCTCAATACATTGGGCTGCATTGCGAGTATGGCGGTAGCCATGCCTGTAGTACTTTTCTGGATGCCAGATAAAAATCAATACAGCAATTACCAGGTCATTACGACCTTGGCGGACCCCGTAATTGCCCTTTTCTGGGTGCCGGATTTTTTTTATCACCATTCGCATTTGAGCCCCATAGAGCTCAATGGGAATGGGGAGGGTGGTAGCAACGGTACCGTTATTAATGGTACCGTTGCTACCATCAAGTTCTTCTCACAGGTGCCGGTACGGCCACCTAGTAAAACCTGCTGGCTGTAAGGGCACCCGCAATCAGAACTCATAGTATGGTGGTACGGTAACAATGGTGCCGGTAGCGATACCAGGGCCTTTGTTGCCTTACTGCCATACTCGTAATGAGGCCCATTGTATTCATCCAAAAATGTGAGTGTAAGTTGTTTAAGAGAAACCTCACGGCCTGAAAAGAACAGAAGTACCTCCTTCTTCCTCTTCATAAAACATTGGAAAATTAATCCAATATAAACAGCACAAAAAGCACTTATAAACCAAACAGCCATATCCTCATTAGGATACATCAACAACTGAGCACTATTCACCTCCTGAAGATCCACACTAAGTGGTGAAACACGTGTAGAGGTTTCTCATGAACAACTAACACTCACATGTTTGGATGAATATAATGTACTGAGCATTTTAAAAGCAGTAGAAAATAAAGAAATGAAAGAGTGGATGAATCCTTTTTCTTTGAAGCATGAAATCTAAAGATTGATCTCATAACATATACTGTTATTGTTGGGCAAAGACAAAAGTGAATCTTTAGTAAAGAGACAAGGGAACCGAAATCTTGAATCAGATTACTCGCCAAGAAACGGGGTGATTGTTTTCGAATATATCAACACTTCAATTTAAGGTGTATAACGTATGATGTAAGTAGTTATGGCATTAGATATGCTTAGCTCAATGTTTCAGCGAAATTGCAGTCATCTGCAAAGCCCTGGTCAAATGTTTTCTTAACGAACCCCGAATAATTTCTTGTATATTTGAATTTCTTTCAATTGCCTGGACTTTGGTGAAATTCAGATTCAGTTTTCCTATGCGTAGTTGCAATATATATTTTGTGCAGCATATGTTTGCCTCTGCCAATACGACAGACAGGGCAGTGCCACATATTAAAACAAAACAATGATTACTGAACTCTTTTATGGACACATTTGAAAAATAATATCTTCTATACAGACAACATTGTTTATCAGTCAAGATAAGAGAAATAATAAAATTTGCTAAACATTCATGCTGTTGAGAAAAATGGAGCCAAAATTATATTCCTACAATAAGCTGAAAACATGGAGACTGCATCAGTATACATCGATAGAGGCTTTGCTCAATAGATTATATTTTATGAAAGATTTCTGCCTCTTACTCCCTGCCATAGTAGAAAAAGGGACTGTCTGCGAAATACGAATAAGTATGTATTAATCAGGGAGATATCAACAATTAACAGAAAGTATCACAAACTATGACAATTTCTAGGCCATTTTTAAGTAAATTGTGTCGAGGGACTTGGTTATCGATGCCAAGAAAAATGACATGCAGAACTATCCCTGTTGATATTTTAACAGTGCTACATGTAAAAGTAAAAATCCCATTCATCCGGAGTGTGAATGCCAGCAAAAGAAATCAGCCCAGGTCTCAAGAACATTTATGTTTCAATTTAAGCTCAGAAACATAAATAAACAAATCCCTGCATTTCACCATGTGTATATATTCTTATTTGTTTGCAGAGGGTGCACTGGTGAATTCTAAAATAATATTGTTTGTTTGTTTATTCATTTATATGGCGCTCCGCACCCTGAGGTATCTGGGTGCATAACAAGTTACAGGTTACAGTCATTTACAACAGGTTAAGATTAGGTACATCCTAGGCAGGTAAATGCCCTGTGGGTGGCAATTACATCATAAGTCAAAACAATGTCATAGGCAATGGCAATAGTTAACATCACAGTTAAAGGTTTACATCATAGGTCAATAGTCATAGGTAATAACAAAGGTTAACATCGCCCGTTATAAGTATGGACATAAAACATGCAAGATATTCACAGGATATTTACATCCGACTGAATATACATTGCAGAGGCCTGGGAAGATAAGTTATCAAAGAATGAAAGCCTTTAAGACTTTTGAGTGTGAGGGTCTATCGGGTGATATTCAGGCTCTGGGATCATACCAGTGAGTGGGGCCAACTTTGTGATCAAGAGAGAACAGCCCTGACTTAGCATCTTTCCTGAAAGTTTGAAAGGAGAGGGTTGCTCTCAGGGAGTCAGGCATGGAGTTCCAAAACTGAGATGTCATGACTGTGAAACTGCTCCCTCCTGCATTCTTAAGTTTAAATTGTGGGAACCTAAGGCTGTTGGTTTGCACAGTTCTGATTGGGCGTTCCAAGGTGTGTTTAGTGAATTTGTCCACTAAGTATTTCGGCGCTTTATTGGTGAGGCCTTTATAAGTGAGGTTTAAACATTTGAGCTTTATTCTGTCTTTGTTGGCAAGCCATTTTGAAGAACGCCTAGCATTTGAAATGTGCTGTGTTCTTGAGATGCTTAACGCAGTTCTTAAGGCATTGTTTTGGAGGATTTGCAGCTTGCTAATATTATGTTTACTGGTGCTGATGTATATGCATTGCAATAGTCTAGCTTTGATAAAATAAGGGCTCCAGCTAGTGTGATGCAGCTATCTGTGGACAGGAGTGGTTTGGTTTGCAGGAATAAATAAGTTTACATGTGTAGCTAGTAGCAGAGGCTGTAGCATTCACTTGTTTATTCAAATTCAGTGCTGAGTCCAATAAAAACCTACGGTTTTAACCTTTTTTGAGAATGTAATTTTATGTCCATCAATGATGAAGGAGTTGTATGAGTTGTTGAGCTTGTTAAGTTGATAAATTGACCTAATGAGTAAGAGCTCCATCTTATCGTCATTGAGGCAAATGCCGTGAGTGGCCATCCAGGTTTGTATGATCAGGTAGATTTTTGTTAATCAATGCCACGTCCATGTTATAGTCTCCAGAAATTGGAATGAGAATCTGGCTGTCATCCGCATAGTTTGTATAGGAGACACCCAGATTGTCAAGGATATCAAATAGGGGCTTCGTAAATATATTATATGGTAGGGTGATGCACGAGCCCTGGGGGACTCCACAGGTAACCAGAACTGGGTCTGCTGACACAGTGGATGAAAACACTCGCATAGAGCTGTTGTCTAGAAAACAACTGGATCCATGCGCTGGCTTATTTTGAGAAGTGGACAGAAGAGATAAGGTGGTTAGACAAGAATTTATGGTCCACCAAGTCAAAGGCGGTGGATAGGTCTAACAGGAGAAGCATGGCTAATTCTCCTTTGTCCTTCCGTTCATCCATTTGATTTTTTAAATCGATGAGGGCAGTTTCTGTGCCGTGTCTCGGTCTAAAGCCTGATTGCCTGGTGCCAAGTAAGTTGTTAGTCTCCAGATAAGTTTGAATCTGGAGGTATGCAACCTTGTCCAGTATGTTTTTAGGAGAAATGGTACAGTTGTTATTGGCCTGTAGGTTGTGGGTATACTGGGGTCTAGGTTAGGTTTTTTTAAGAGGGGAAATACCCAGGCGTCTTTAAGATTAGTGGGGACTATGCACGTGTCAAAGGGGGAGTTAATTAAAGTGGTAATAAAAGGAGCTAGGTCCCCAGCTGCTTCTTTAATAGTTGACACTGGACAGAAGTCACCAAGATATCTGGAAGGTTTGAGTGAAGAAATTATCTTTTCGACCCCAGGGATGGAGACTGGAGCAAATTTAAACTAATTGGTCATTTTAGTTTGGTTATCAGAGGCTTCCTGAGATCTGCCATCCGGTGCCTTTAGGACATTTTGCTGAAGTAGAGTTTTTTTGGCTGCAATTTTATCTTAGAGCATGGAAGTGTTATTGCATAGGGCATCTTGGATATTGGTGCACCAAGTTTTGTTTTTGATGCACGTATCATTAGGGGTGTCCGCGCACTCTCATTCTCTTAGAATAGAGAAGAGTTATCTGGTGCTGGAACTTGCTTTTGTGATTCTTTCATTAAAGGAATCTCTTTTAGTTTGGAGAATTTCCTTTTTGTATCTAGTAGCTAGGATAGTGAGATTGTTCTTATTCTGTTCTTAAGGGTTGTTTATCCATATGCCTTCTGCTTGTCATTTTTCGTTACGTGTAGCTTTGAGTCTGGGAGTGAACCATGAGTTCAGGTGAACTCGTGGTTTGCCTTTGCTGAGTTTTAACGGTGCAATTGTGCCAATAGCTTGGTTAAGAGTCGTGTTGTATAAATCGACTAGCACTGTTGGGTCAGTGTTAGGATTAGCCATATTGGTAATGAGATGGAGGAGAGGTAGAAGGTTATTGAGAGTAATATTTTGTTTGTTTCTTAGTAGGGCTGGGGGGGGCATTAAGGTAGTTGAGTTGTTTTGCATGTTTTCTTGGCTATTAAAGGAGATCAGGTGGTGATCTGCCCAAGCACATGGCTCAATGGAAGTTATGGAGGTTGAGCAATTTATGTCCGCAATCCAATCCGGGGTGCAGCCTTTAATGTGAGAAGGGGTGTTAATCTTGAGGCTAAGGCCAGCCTCAGAGATGGTGTTGGCAAGGGTGGTTGAATTTGTGTTGTTTAGGTCATTCAAACCAAGGTTGAAGTCTCCAGGTAATATAATTTGGGAGCCAGGTTTGGAGTTAATATTAAGTAAGGTAGTTATATCTTCCTCAAACATTGAGATAGGGCCAGGCAGCCTATATACGAGGTGCACGGATATAGCATGCAAGGCTGATAAGGGTAGTTTAACTGAGAGGAGTTCACCTTAATGGAAAGGTAGGTGCTGTATGGATCTCATTCCCAAATTGGATTAGGTAGTGAAGGTGATGCCCCACACCTCTGGAAGTTTCTCTATCTTATCTAAGCATCGAGAACTTCACAGGGATTACTAGGTACAGGGCAGGTCCTGCTGATGGATGGAGCAAGTCTCTGTGTTGGCTAAAAAGTCTAGCTGATTAGTCATGATGAGATCGGCAATATCGATGGCATGGGCAACTAGTGATGTTGCATTAAGACTCCTCCGACATTGTAATCTGCCCGCATCCTGCAAGAATCCCTTCTTCCCCTCGTCACATCCTCACAAGACTTACATTTGCTCTACTGCCACCATGCTGTAAAGCGCATCTACCAGTAATACCAGTAGTCATCCTGCTTTGTAATGCTTCCTTCTGCCCTGCTAACATATATGGTACGCTGATATCTGCCTACGAGGCCCTTACTGCCTAGTCTGTGTTGAGCCCTGCGGTCACGTTGCACCTAGCACACCTGTACTGCCAATATTATGATTGACATGTGTATTTATTGTAACTGACGCTTTACAAGCTTTCTCATTGAAACTTGTCCTACCAACATGGTGTCTAGTATAGTCTTGCAATTAGCCTTAGCCGCACATCTTTTAGGCCTGCCATGGTTGTTTGCAGTAGACAGTATATTCCCAGCCATACCAATCATTGTCTCATGCCTGCCACAATCTCTATTCTAATGCCGTCATTGCTCTAACCTTGACCTGTGTTAGCTGTTGCAACGCACTATTGCCAATCTCCATGCCTGTGCCTTATCATTGCCATGACATCAGCCCGCTTCATGCTATGCTTTAATTAATGTTGTCAACCGCTTCATGACAGTCACTTTGTAGTTGCACTTACCAATCTGTGTCACTTAGCTGTAACTGAGTCCCCTATGTGCTGTACCATCTTTTGATACTGGAATTGGGAGGATGCTAAACCTAGTAATACTGCTTTGCTCTATGGCTGCTGCCATGTATGTGAACTCTAGAAGCCAAGAACACATTGCTCAGTCGCTAGTACCCATCCTAGACCCCAGCCTGCCAACCCTTACAAATACTGCGCCCTCAAATCCATACATATACTACAGAGCCCTAGAGACAGCATCCTACGCCTCTCTACCATGTCCAATAGAAATGACAGACTCCGTGCCAGATCAACTAAACTATGTGAACCTTTGAGAAGATCCCTTCCGGCCACTAACCTTAAAACTAACCATAAGCCTAGCCTGAGACCAGTACTTAAAGTTGTCTCCTCCACTGGCCATCTCGAATATGAATACTCATCAGCTCAATAACTACAAGCTTAAGTCTTGCAATAATAACTCTGACAAACCCATCCTAGTCAATAAAGCATCTGCTGACACTCAATTCAATATCGCTTGTCGCCCATGCTACCGACATTGCTGACCTAATCTCTGAAAGCAACTTGGACTTCCTCGCAATTACAGAAACATGGCTCCATAATGCAGCAGGACCCGCACTTATGCTAGCTATCCCTGATGGCTACACTATAGTTAGACAAGACCGAGAGAACGTCTGAGGTGGCAGTATTGCCATTATTTCTAAAACTGGTCTTGGTCTTCGACTAGCTCCTACCCATCTGTCTCAATCATGTGAATTTCATATTGCCAAATTTCAGACAAATAACTCACAATCACTCACTATTCACCTAATTTATAGACCGCCTGGCCCTCTTGGTTCCTTTGAGGAAGATCTGCATAACATAATCTCGAATAACCATAAACCTACCTCGCAACTACTCCTATTAGGAGACTTTAACTTAGGTTTTAACGACCAAATGGATAAAAATGCAACAGATATAGTCAACACAATCAATGCACTAGGCATTTCTCAAAAAGTCAACAAACCTACCCACCTAAAAGGGAGAACACTGGACTGGATAGTGAACTTTAACTGCTCAGTTACTATCTCCTCCTTCCTGCCATTATCGTGGACAGACCACTTTCTGGTGTCATTCCACCTATCTACTATAAGACCCACTCCATTGGTTCAGCCTTTAGCGCCACCATGCTCAACTAGAAGCAAAAAAAGTATCACTGTAGAGAATGTTATCCCTGCCATCCTGCCCACCCTCAATGCATTGCCAGAAAATCTTGATCCGAGCATCGTAGTTCAGGAATTTAACAATATTATGCTCACCACACTGGACAAAATTGCCCCTGTCAAACTCAGACCTAGCAAATCAATAGTTCATTTAAACAAATGGTTCACACCACAACTTAAAGACCTTCGCATCTTAAAGAATAAAAGTGAAACCAATTGGAGACTTTGTCCCTCTAGTGAGAACAAAGCTAAATTAACCTCACTTTCCTCACATTATAAGAAGGAAATGTGCCGGGCAAAAAATAATTACTAGGATGAGCGTATTGCTAACTCTAACTCTAGTATGAAAGAACTCTTTTCTATACTCGAGGAACTAGAGTCCCCAATTGCTATACCCGATGTCTGCACTAAGGACAAATCCTGGTGTACAGACATCCAACATGCCCTAGCCAATAAAATGAACACACTCCAAAATAAAATTTAACAAAAAAAAGAAGTACTGAACTTGCAACACTCGCCCAATACCCTCTTGCCTAATGTTTCACCACCGACACACAACACTACACTACCTTCCACTTTTCTAAAATGTCTATCCTGGAGGTAGAAAAAATGATCCTGTCATTGAAGCCTTCAAACTGCAAAGGCGATAGCTGCCCAGCACAATTAATAAAAGATGCTGCCAGAGAACTATCCCCCTTCATCACTAAACTGATAAATGCCTCATTTGCCACAGGTACCATCCCTGCTAACCTCAAACAATAATGGGTGCTCCCCCTCCTCAAGAAACAGTCATTAGATCCTCTTATTCCCACTAATTACCGGCCCATTAACACGGTCCCATTTCTACACAAAATATTGGATAAAGCTGCCTTATCCAAATTCAAAAACACCTTGAACTGCACAAACTCCTAGGTAATAGAGAATCTGGTTTCCGTCTACTACATGGAACAGAGACATTCTTAATCGACCTAAAGTCCCAAATAGATGAGCAGAGAGACAAAGGGAGGACAGTACTCTTGCTCCTACTTGATCTCTCTGCCGCATTTGATCTGGTCAATCACAAGGTCCTATGCCGTCACCTTGATTCTGCGGCCCACTTCTTCACTGGAGCCATCAAATGGATTGAGTCCTTCCTGAATGAGAGAACTATGAGAGTCTTCTCCCCTTCGGCAGCCGCTGACCCAACACCCATCCTATGCGGTGTTCCCCAAGGTTCTTGCGTCTCGCCAACCCTTTACAATATCTTCACTAAGCCACTGTTGGACGATCTGGACCCTTGGATTTTACTTGGACTCCACATTGTCCTTTGATAAACAGATCAAATCCCTTACCTCCTCTACAGCCTACACATGCAAGTTACTCAGAGCTGGTAAGCCATTCCACTCTGACAATAGCTGATTGATCCTGGCCAGAGCCCTAATACTCTCCAGAATTGACTACTGTAATGCCCTATACAGTGGTGTTAATAGATCTACCATCCAGACACTACAGAACAATGCCCTAAGAGCAGCCATAGGCATAAATAAAAACACATCTCATCCTTGAGACCCCAGCACAAATGGTTATCTACATCCAATAAAATACAACTAAAAAGGTTTTCCTTGACCTACAAAGCCCTCAATAACGCAGCCCCCAGCTACCTTACAGATAAACTCCAGAGAAGAACCTCTCTCAGACCTACCAGAACTGGGAATGGTAATTCACTGACCATACCTAAATAAAAGCTCACCACTATCGGTGGTAATAGCTTTACTGTAAAGGCAGCTAAATTCTGGAATTCACTGCCTCAAGATCTGAGAGCTGACCAACCCTACCTACACTTCAGAAAAACAGTAATAAAAACATAATCGCCACTGAGCCCTAGTCCCCAGTACCTGTTGTGGACCTGCCCACATCTGAAGAGACCCTCTTACCCTGCATTAATAGTGTATTACTGTGTTACATCTGAAGACCATGTGTAATCTAGTCTACCTGTGTGTAATCTAGTCTACCTGTTAGCCTAAGTGTTATACAAAGGGCTTTACTTTTGTAATATATATTTTTTGTACAGTGCGTATTGTTTATTTCTGTAATTGCATAGGCCATTTTTAGTCCCTGCCCCTATTTTGTACATTGTGTATATCTTGTAAGCATGCAAATATTGTATTTTGTGCACATTTTGCAACCTTGTAAGCTTTGCATTTCCATACGGCTGTGCCCTTTCACTTACGAGTCTGGTGTGCATAACAAATGAATAAACAACAACAAAATAGGGCAAAACGCTGAATCCATTGTAAAGAGGTCAAAGGGTTGGATGGTGTTTCGGTAGTATAGTGCACCGAGGTGACTTTGTCCTGTATAGGGGCGAGTGGCGGCAGGAAGTGCGTAGGTCTAATTTGGTGGGATTGAGGTTGCAGTGTAGTGCTCGGTCGCGGAATGATATTCATGTTCTTGAGGGTTATTTGTCCAGCTATAGGTGTTAGAAGTATAATCTTATAGTTTGTCGTATGACCCTCTAGCTTAGGTGGAGTAAGATAGAAGCGTAACGCTAATACTGCAACAAACTTGGTAGGAGTCACTAACATGACTAGTGTTTTTGAGTGAAGTACCATTGCCTAATTGTGATAGGTGAGTGGTGGCAAATATACAATTTAATTAATGAATGCTACGTGACCATGTCACATCAAATAGTGAGAGTACTCAAGGAGGACAAGTTTAGCGATTTGCCTATGGCAGTGAACATGGTCAATACGTGTGTAAGTCAGAAAGTACATAGTGGTAGCAGCAAGTTATTGCAATAGTGAAGCAAGGTAATGACATAGAAAGCCAAGTAGGGCACTATAGTACAATAGGTATATAAACTAATGTCCGCTCCCTGGCTAGATGGGCTCAGGGTGATGGCAATTACGAGCCAGTTGTGCATTTGGGCATGAACATGTCCAGAACAGCAGAATTAATTCAAACTGCTGTTAAAGAAATATGTTGCACAGTGAGAGATCAGCGGGAACTAGGCACGTATAATTACAATGTAAGTAATACAACGTAAAGGGACATGCGTGGAGGAAGATGCATATATACGTTGTGCTAGGTTAAATACAAATACAATACAAATGCGGAGGCTAACGAAACAGCGTAAAGTTATGTCAGAGCACAGTTCCTACCTGCAGACAAAGTTGTAGTCAGAGCGAGGTACAGAGATACAAGGCATGGCAAGAACAGTCTCAGAAGTGCCACTGGAAAAAACTTGGTAGCCCTTCCGGCCCCGACAGGTCCAGACAGATAGGGCCTTTTTCTAATGGGCCTTCGTCATGATGGGCCCGGCTTATGCCTTCCGGTCGCTTGTTGTGGCCTATAGACAAGGCTGTAGTGGTTGCCTAGCAACCAAACTCAACAAAACAGGCAAATGAAGTGCCAGCCATTGTCTTCGGCATGAATAATGGCGCTGATCAAAATGGAGCCAAAAGGAGCTGGCGGGCCTCTTCCTGGTATTATATTATTTGTTTTCAATAATTGCATTTTGCAATGTATTTCATTTAACTGAAATAATGCAAAGTTTAAATGAAGAAAAACAGTTGCATTTGATACATAAAATATACAATTTGTCTGATTTACAATCATAGAAAGTTAGAAACATTAATTATTACCAAAATACTTATGCCATAAACTTGTGTAAAATCTCTCAATGTGGGGAGGGGCACACATAATCGAATGGGTTTGGTCTTATTAAATTATCACATTTCCATAAAAAGTTACAAGGGAATCAAAACAACTGCTATCTACAAAACTGGGAACAATTTTTCCCTCCCGCCTTTTTCTAGTCATAGGAATAGGATTGAAGCGCCCCAACTTGCCAGTTTCATGTGTATGAGTGAATGCCCTGTAGAGTAGGAGCGAAGTATCTCTATCGGATGTTCTGCACCCATTCTGCCTATATGTTGGCAACCAGAAATTGAGACAGGCACAAAGCCAATATTGGTATTCATACCGTAAAGTGTCCTTGAAACAAGGTATCCATTAAGAAAACACTATATGTATCCCCTTGGAATGACGGTCTTCTGAAGGAAGTTCCGGAAAGAAGTGTGAAAATGAGTGAAAGAGAAGACTGGTGACATCACAAGAAGCTGAACTGATGCACCTAGAAGAGATGCTAATGAAGACAGAATATAGACCTTATAGAATTTGATGACGAAGTAACAAAGTAAACAACATTTCGGGAGCAAAATGAAGATTGCATGTGTGGAGAAGCACTGAAGAAAATGCAAAACCATTTTACAAATGTACAGACGCAGTAACATAAGTAGATGAAGTAATCATAAGACTGGCTATGTAGTAAATAGACTGCAGGCGATGCCCCAATGTATATGTGTAGGGCTGTATAGAATTTGGATGTTCCACAACGCATTTTAGCAAACTTGGACCCCGTGAATGATAGGGCTAGAAGTGTGTGCAGTTGAATAAAATAGCTGACAGCGAATGAAGATTCGAGAAGTTTTGCCTGGCCCAGTGTCAAGATTTGGAGCTGCCGAGAGCAAGGTTATCTACTCGAGAAGACACTTGAATGTAAGAAGCAATCTGAGCTCCTGTGTGAGGTGCAATGGAAAAACACTGGATTCTTCATTTAATAGTATTTAACACCAAGAAAGAGCTCTGAACGTTGTCTATAGTCACATGGTCAGTTGAAAATAGACTTTCGGGTGAGCTACACCAAGACCAGAAGATAAGGCCATGCCTTCACTCCCTTTTATTCTCAGGCACAGCAAGCCTTCACAAGTCCAAGTTGAAACAAAGCAATTGAATGGCACACTGCAGGAAGTGATGAAGGATGTTGAGCTAATTGGGTGGGGAGGCATGACCAGGCCAATCCCCCAGCATCTCCGGTAACTGCTTGCATGCTGGTAGCATGTGGAAATTTCCAGAAGGGTACAAGCGTGGCAACCAATTGTAGAGGGCTACTTATCAAGGAGCCCTATAGTTTGAAAAGTCAATAATATGTTGTGTATTGATCTAACACGGAAGATGATTTGCACTTGGGATGGGCTTAGTTGCCCACCTGATCTTAGAGACCCAATCACGACCCTATACCTCTTATAAAATGTAAGTAGATGGTCCCCTTAAGCCTATCACATCCCCTAGTAGGTTTTCTTATTGTGCCATGTAATATGACATCACTAATGATGAAATTTTACCATAAAGTGTTGTTTTTTATTAAATGATTTCGAGAACTCATGTCAAGTAGGTCATGACAAAAACACTTGGTTAAAAATTGGTATTGAAAACATAATTCATTACTTGCGATAACTGGCCTAAGCTGTTTAAATCCTAACTCTTGATTTGCACAATATGAGGAGGCTGGGTGAAAGATTTTGCTTTGTTCGTGATGCTATCTCATTCCCAGGTCACTTATCCCTTGAAACTTTCCAATCTACAAGGTTCCCATTTCATTGCACAATTGAAAACTCCTAAATAGCTTTAGGCACCACCTTACACCGTGTTTTACTACTGACCAGAATAAATAACAAAACTCCCTTAGTCACTATCTAAAACAGCAGGAGATTATGGTTATTATCAGGGGTTGGGCCAAGTGTCAAAAATTAGGCAGTAATGCTATTCCCGCTGCATTACTGCTCTGCCTAATCCTGAGTTTGGGCGGAATAAGGGAGGTAGAAATCTCCCCTGTCCACCCATTTGTGGAGCTATTACCACAGCCCTAATACCGACAGCAGTAATAGCACTGTTACTGCCACATAGACTCTAAAATGGGGAGTAATAGCCTCATCACAACTTAGGATCAGGCGCTAATAGCGCTTGATCCAATTGCGGTAACCCTATTTTCTTTGGCAGTATCCCGGCACATTCACTGCCGGGATACTGCCAAGGCTGTGATGAGGCCCTATATCTACAATCTACAAGACTTATCAGATAATAAACTCAAGGCTGTTCTGCAGTTGTTAAACGCCAAGGCTGAAGTCATTCATTCACCTGCTTTTCTGGCGTCTGAAAACCTGTTTCGAAGTCAAAGTGCATTTTACAAGAAAGCCCTAACCGCTGAGTTCTGACTCATTGTGAAACAAGCCAATTATATTGAGATTCATGAATTCCACATGTATTTATATTAATGTCCATACATGTTTTACATTTGGTGGATTGAATAACGTATCTTTCTGCATGCATGCAAGCTAATATGTATCAATTCTGAACAAAAGTAGCACCTGCGCTCAGTTCGCTGCACCCCCCGTCATCAATATGGCACACGCAACATGAATCCCTAGTCATTATGGGGACCCTCTTGGACTCCCCAACACACACATTAATAGAAAAATATTTTACAATATATACAGAGGGCCTCATTAGTTTGGCGGTAGCCTTGCCGGTAAAACTGGCAGGCTGCCGCCAATCTTGCTTTTGTTTCCGCACCCGCAAATGGGCAATTACCGGGTCACTACGGCCTCGCTGGACCCGATAATTTCCCATTCGCAGGCACTGGAAAAAAATTCTCCCCATTCCCATTGAGCCCTATAGGGCTCAATGGGAATGGGGAGGTCGGATTGGGGAATGAGGAATGGGAATGGGGAGGTCGGATGCACCAGCACCATTCAGAATGGTGCAGGTGCATATGCCATTCTCTGCTCGCGAGTGCCGGCATGCCTACCAGGTCATACCTGGTGTGCGGGAAGGCACCCGCGAGCAGAACTCATAGTTTGCTGGTTCAGTAACAACGGTACCGGCAAACTTACCGGTACCGTTGTTACCGGACCTGTAAACTTATAATGAGGCCCAATGAACTATAACACAATTCAGAGTGGGCTTTCCCCCAATCCCCTCTATTAGCCCATTATATTGTTTATGGCACAAGCCCAGACTCACCCTAGCAACACAGTAGAAGTACCATCTGATAAAGATAGCACTTGTGCTTCTAATATGAACAAATACAGAATGTTGTTAGCTACCTCTATGTTATAGGCAAAACATTTGATTGTCTTTCTACTTTCTCTATAGTGCCTGTGATATGTCACGGGAGGATAGCTCAGCGACAATGTGCTTGTCTTAGAAGCAAGATGACACGAAGCAACACAGGTTTGATCCCTAGGTCCGCACTTAGAAACCTCTGGGTACTTAAGCGAAAAAAAATATAAAAATATGCAACTAAGACAAAAAAAATTACGCACCTAAAAAACATTCCTGTAGCAGCACCTCGATGCCCGCAGGCTGTGTGAGCACTTTAAAAATGCAAAAATAAATAAATATGCTTTTTTATTATATTACACTGCCCTCTAGTGGGCCTGCTACTACTCATGGCGACTTAAATATTTGAAAAGTAAATATCACAGGTACTGTGGTATCATCCTGCATTGAGCTTTAGAAACTGTATTTCAATTAAAGATGAAATGCTTGACAATGGGATTGAGCCGTTTTTGGATCTTCTAAAATCTACTACAGGTTCTTCGCTGGGTTTGTAATACTTATTTGTAATGCATAATATGTGTGTCCCTCTGCATTTTACAGGTAGTCCCACAAAGGTTTATATGTGAATTCCTGGCACCCAGGACTATTCTGTATTTCAGGATAAGAAAATATCACCCTCTCTTTCTGTGACTCCAACTCTGTCTTGCTTGCTTTATCACCTCTCTCTTCTTCCCTGCCCCTCTCTGTTCTTCTCTCTAACAGAATAAAACCTGTCTGTGAGTGTATCATGTTTGCTCTATTTTTTCTATAAAACTTCTCAGTATTTTTTGGAGCATATTTTTATGATTCAAGGTATAGTGTCTCAGGGTTGGGCAAACCCAGGTGTGCCATCAGTTGTATTAGTTGATTTATTTATCGATTTTTTTTTATTTAAGCTTTTATCGGAAATTAATACATACTTTTTGCTTTGTCTTTGCGAGAAAAATGATCCTATCTCCATAGCCAAACATTTCAAATTATAAAATCGCTCATTGTCTGTTGTCATGTCATTGTTCCATCTATTTTGGTGACATCAGTTCCCACATTACGTTTGGATATGAGGTCCAGAAATTCAAATATTAACATTGATCAGATTGTCCAAAAACCTTTTTTTGCATTACTTCTAGAAATACTCCAAGATCTCTAACTCTTCTGTTGTTTAAATCAACATACAAAGCTTCCCACCAGGCATCTGGGTCCAATTCACATGGCAGCGTTGGCTGAATGAAATGGGATATTTTCACTTTTTGCAGGCTGTCTAAAATCAGCCAAAAAAACGGTCTTTTTGTTAGGCGGCTTACAAAAAGCAGAAAGATCACATAGAACCAATAACTCCTGCCCTTTCTAGCATTTGGCCAAGTGAAGGGAAATACTACACTACAGCAGATACAAAAAAGCAGAAATTATGTTATTGCATGAGATTCATGCCTCTCGCCTATAACCAGTAACCTGGAATGTGCTGTATGGACCATGTATTAGCACATGGCAGAAACAGAGGGGTATATGCGTATAGCCAGACCGGAATGGCTATGAATCCTCCTACCTAGTGGTGTGGATGCAAGTGGGAGATTTATGTCACTCAAGGTGGAATTTAGGGTTTCCTTGTTAAATGCATTGTGAATTTATGGACCAACTATACACAAGCCTGTGTTTTACAGGGATACCATGTCAAGGTTATTTGAGATTTATTCTGACCTGATAGTGCTTGGGGTGACTTTAGCCTCATGATGGACACGCTTATTGATTCTTCTTCTACATCGACCACAAGAGGTTCCCAAATCAACGAGCATTCAGGGCTTTCATCAAGAGCACCAGGTTTGTTGGTTCCTGAAAAAACGGCTCAATCCCATTGTCAAGCATTTCATCTTTCATTGAAATACACTTTTCAGACTCTGGACTTGACTCTGGACAGACCCTTCCCCTTACCATTCCTCATTCTCACCCTATACCCCTTCTGTTTCTCTCCTCCTTCCCTTCCTCACCCCTTCCCTCTTCCCTCACAGATTAATTGCTCTACTAACTGTTTTGTTGGTTTGATTCATGATTGTGAATTGCTTCTACTGTTATAATGTTCTATGTATTCTGTTGTTATAATGTACAGCTCTTTGGATTAAAGCGCTACATAAACACAATAAATACAATACAATACAATTATATTTTGATTTTCTATGGCTCGGTACGGACTGTGAATAACCTTTACATACCCCCGATTTCCATATCAGACCATGCCACATTTATGCTCCAGGCTAGGACTCTCCTGCTTAAAAAGGCACCTACAAGGTCACTATTTGGGATGCATTTAAATCCAGAAAAGGGGATGGATATGATGGGGATTATGGCTCGAGAACGCAAGCTTTTTAATATCAGCGTGCATAAACTCCAAAAAGATAGGTTCAGGCTTCCATGCCAATATGTCACCTCTGGGGACATCTCAATACAAAATGGATGCCCTTGCTCCATCACGAGAATGACTAAGAGAGCAGGCCTGGCTACAGTTGATGAAGGGGCAAGGAGAATGTTGGATGGAAAAGAGGCTTAAGGATTCTAGCAAGTTCATTGAAGTTGCAGAATGCGAACAAAAAACACATTTTGGCATTTATGAGGGTTAGGACCCCTTTAAATGTTCAGCATCATTACCTCTAAACATTGTTCAATGGAATTACTATTACTGCATGCAGTAACTTGAAGGGTGCCCATCAGTTAGAATCATTGAGTCACCTTCAGTAGTTATTCCCCATCTTGGAGACCAATAATGCAATATTACCACATGCAGTAACATTGTTGTGTGGAGGAAATTCCCTCCACGCAAAACAAATGGATTTTACTGAGTTTCAGTGAAACTCTATAATTATTATTATTATTATTATAATTATTATTATTATCATAATAATTATGTTACTCCAGGTTTGGCAGATTGCTAAATGTGCTGGTAATACTGTTACAATCACTTTTCTACTGCACTGCCAACCTCTTCATGGAGACACTAGTGGCGATATCGTAACTTCTATGCTCCAGTTCATGAATTTTTTCAATGATTTCTTATAAGGATGATATTACCCCCTCAGGTTGTCTCTGCAAATATTACAGCCGGAAGCCATTGATGGAACGAGACTTAATAGGGAACCGAGGCGTGGTGGCTTACCAGCCAAATTCTTTAAGGCCTTTGAAAGTGTACTGGCCCCACAGCTTTTGACTTTATGTGTTCCTCTGACTATGACACTGGTATCCAAGGCTGTGCCCTTATTATTGTTATCCGTAAACTGGGGAAAGACCCCTCACAAGTTTGCAATTGCCGTCTGATATGGAATTTAAAATCTAACTTAGGAACTTATCCAATAGATTAGCCCATGTCTAAGGCCTACTAGTGAATTTGTACCAACCAGGAATTCTCAGATCTACACTTTTAGTGGACGATGCTCGACTGGTCTGCCAGGTTATCGATAATTGTCCCTTCTCTGCAATTGGTGGCCTTATGGTGCTGGATGCAGAGACATTTTTTGACCGGATTTCCTAGGGCTTTCTATAAGGAACCCTGGAGGATTTTAGTTTTGGAGGAAAGTATTGTTGCATTGTCCAAGCTCTCTATGCCTCTTCCACGTGGTGGTGATGGTGATGACGCTATCTGTCGGACCTCTACACTATCAGACATTAATAGACAGAGGTTCCCTCTTGTTGACATTTTTGCTCCTTTTGGCTTTGGAGCTGCTTCTCAACACGCTTAGGACAACAGAGGAATTCACAACCCTTGTTGGAGTTAATTTTGGAAAAGACTTTATAAGCACACAGACACCATGTTGCTGTACGTGTCAACACAAAGGTCTCCTTCTCTTGGTTTATATGCATTGTTGATTGTTATGCAAGGGTTCCTTGTTATTTTGGGATAAATACAAAATGATTGTCTCCCTCTAGGGCCAACATGCGCTCCTGACATACTGGGTAACATAGGCATTCATAGAAATACTCAATTCCTGACATAATTGAGGTATTAATTATGCAAAGTATTGAACAACCTATCAATCAAAGGTGATACCCAAAGCATCATGGATAGTATTACTAATACTATTAGTGGACGGACCCCACTAAGTCTTGCTTGTGGTTTGGAATAAACTCTTTGGCAAGGCAAGCATCATAGATTTTGTTCCGGCACCTTCAGGACTTTATAAGTTTGGAAGGAGTGAGGGGCTTGTAGATGCCAGATTTCTGTCTCTATCAAACTTCTTTCCTGGTCCCTCTTGTGAAGGAGTGTCAGCAAAAGTGGCAGACTTTGCTGATTTGGGTTGGATCGCAAGATTATACACATTCAAATTAAGGGAGTCCCCACGTCTGTTGCCGCTGTAATTTAGAAGATGGCAGACTTGCCCATATGTTAATCTCTGACTCTTATTGTTTGGAGGTGTTGAAAATAATTAAACAAACTCCTCCCAGTCCAAAGGTATCTTTCTTTGACACTGATAAAATTTAAGTCGGTAATGGGGATGGAGACCATTAATCCACATGAAGGAAAATGTCCGGACCTTCCATGATCTACTAACCTCACGGTCAACTGGAATTCAGCCATGTTGGTCTTAGTACTCCCTTGGTGGGCCCGGGTCCTGTAAAAAGTGACAATACACTGAATTCTCTCACTAGTCCCTTTTAAAATCTCTGGACTCGAGTGAATTAATTTGTTTCTAAAACATCCATATTTGTGGAAGGGGGTAGGATTGTTATATGAATAACCTTGTTGTGTCGTATTATGCTTTCCTTTTTGATGATTTGCTTAACTATGTTTAATGTGATGGTGCTGTATTCCTTTATCGTACTGGCAGCTGTTTTTGTATATTATTGTTTTTAGGGGTATTACCAATGCTAAGGCACTCAGATAAAATATCTATTCCATGTAACCAGAAGAGTGTATATGATGTTTGTCTTGCATGACACTTAGCCTCGGTTGTTTGTTCCTTTGTAGTTAACCCACCTTAGCCCTCCAGACCCTTCCTTACCCCCCCATAGCTTATTCCTGAAATATTCTATTTTGACATGCATATGTTTTGCTATCATTACTTTGCATATCCCCCTTCTTCTCCTTCCCTTTGTTTGCAGGGATTTTTAAGTCCACATATGAACAGCTGCAATGTATTGATACCAGGGTGTTATGTAGCTTGAAAAGGTATTATATGTGTTGGTATGCTCTGTGTTTACTCCGTGTTTAATACTTTGTGAAGAGCTTTCGATCAAATATTTTCAACTGCAAAAAAAGAAAAAGAAATCTAGGCAGGGTTTGTATGAGGTATCCTCCATACGAAATTGCCAATTCATACCAAACTAAATAAAAGGTCAAGTGCCCAAAGCCATGAGATGTGCAAAAGCAGTACTTATTTGGGGAGTTCAAAAAAGAGACTATTGCTATGTCATTGAATGTCCTTAGCGGGGCAGACTATTGCATGTTTCATGGTGATAGCTTGTGCTAAAGTCCCTTAACCCGAATCCCATCAGTATCAAAAAAGCTGTTCAGAGTATTTCATTAAAAAAAATGTTTATGCTAGATAGGTCCATTAAATGTTAAGGGTGCTGTACAATGTTTTAGGAATTCCTGTGCACTCCAATGTGGTTAAGGTTTTGTTAAAACAGGTTCAGAGAAATCCAGTGTTTTGTTGATCCACATATGAAAATCAAATACTAACATTGGTCATGTAAGTGGGATCATTATAACGACAGATGCATGAAAGAAGAAACAGAACCAGAAGACAGACCTTTTCTTTGAGATCCTCCCAGATCCTCCTCAGTCTTTGGAACCTTCTCCTGGTCAACAACAGCCTCACTCCCTCGTTTCCAATTGTCAGGAAGGAACTTAAGCCCCTCCTCTTCAAGTAACTGCTCCTCCCTTACACCCAGGTCCACACACCATTTACACCATACCTCAACTGAGAATGTCTGACCTGCCCCTACCCCCTCCCATATACCTCATCTGGTTGCTTGTAGATCTCTTGCTGCCATATTGCCTCCATGCTTCCTTGTATCATTGTTTGCCTCACTGTTCTTTTCACCATTTGACTTGTAAAGCACTCTGCTAATTTTCACAGCAAGGTCCATGCTCAATAAATAGCCTAATTATACTAATAAAAAAGATAAACGTTTGCTTTCAGTTTATTTTAAAAATACCAGAGGGGTTGCCTAAAATAAAGCAGATTTGTTCTTGGTGGCTAGTGTTTTAAAGAATCAGCACACTGGTCTACGGCACAAACCAATCAGGATGCTCAGCACATGGGCTTTATTCAGTCATACAAGTCCACGGTCTGAGCTTCTCAAGTGCTGAGCGTCCCTTGCCCTATACCTCACTTTCCCTACAGCCCCCCTTGTATCACTTGCCCCTGCATTTAGCACCTTCCAAACAGCAGTGCAGTTGCTAAAGGCTTGAAAAATATAGACACAAAAAACGGTCCTTATATCCTGAGACTTTCCTTAATGAGAGGCAGTGTTTGCATGTTGATTACGTCACCATAATCAGCACTGAAAATGGTGCTATAAACCTTCTTGACAGGTCAACCCTATTGGTCCGGTGCTCTTGTTAATAAGACCTCAATAAGACCGCAATAGTGGGGCTTCTGATGTGCGTACCACCCATTTGATCACTGCCTTTGAAACATAAGCTCCCCCATGGTCTTACATGTGTGGAAAAACCTTAGTACCATATGAAGGACTACATTGCCATAATAGTACTCGAATATATATTTAAAACGAGATATCTGCAACACATCAGACTCTGGAGAAGTGCGTTATGTACCCCACGTTGTTGCTTCAGAAACAGCTTTATTTCTGCTACTGCCATAAAAGTGATACCATATCATCATACTATTATTTACATAAAGTGCCAATATGATCATTTGTAAAAACACATGTTAAAATCTCTATCTCTTTATAAAGCAGAACATCTGTTTGTTTGTTCCTAATACACTTTCACACCGTTCCACCAAACTGCATCAAATATTGCATAGTTAGTTACCTGTTAAGACCCTGAAGACATTTTTGGCCACATGGCATTTGGACACCCCACCCTTTCCCCTGGATTTCAGCCCCTTCACACATGAGACGGTTGCCTGAAATCAGTGAAATATCAATGTGGGGGACTGGGCAAAACTCATTTTAAGCATCTCGACACAAGGAACCATGTAAACCACGTTTCAAAGCCATAGGACATGCAGTTTCTGGGATATTTACACTGCAACGCACTGCACCACACCAGGGTGAAGTGACAGATGGGGCGAGCGCTGAGAAGGTCTCAGTATGCTACAGCTATGTCAAATATATAACTGTGATATTGGTGATCTTCCACTTCTGTACAGATAAAATTATATGATCTGTCACCTAGTGTTGTGAAATACTACCGGCAAGTGCCAAAAGGGTGGGGTAGCCTGAGTCCTGTTGTCATATCACATAGTTCTAGAATGCTACATTGTTCCATTTAATAGTGGAGAGAGCAATTATAAGGCTACCCTTCTTTTTTCTTGTGCGCATAAAGTGAATTTACTTGGGTTAATTTGCAGCCCATTCTCCATACATTGTTGATTAAAAATAGTTAGCTGTTTCTGCAACCCAGCTGGAATTTAAATAAATGTACCATCCATTAATACATGTATGTCTATTGTTTTCCTCCCAGGGAAGTGACATCTGCTTCTAAATTATTAAAATCATTGGCAAGTGAATATAATAAAAACAAACACATCCTTGTCTGACTTGTCTGACCACTCGATCAACAGAAAAACCTACTGTGAGCGTGTACCTCTGGCCAGATTTTACTTTTGCTGTGTTCTCATTATAAAAGTCAGACAGTGCACTTAGTAGGGGATGCAGAACCCCGATATCACCTAGACCCTTCCATACCTATTCTATAGGTACAGTGCTGATAGCAGTTTTTAAGACAACAAAATACTGTGCTTGTAGAACCTCAAACCTTCGGATCAATAAAAAGAGGCTGAACACTTGGTCTATTGTCAAGTGACCCTTTCTAAAGCCTGCCCTGTGCATTTACCGGAATGTTATTATTGGCTGCCTATTCATCTAGACCAGCCATGAAGACTCTGCCATACAATGACTGTTGATTCTATTCGGGATATAGGATAATAACTGAATGGATGCATCATATCTCCCTTCTTGAAGATGGGTATAATGACTGACTACGCCAGGTATCCAGGAGTCCCTGACCTGCGTTAATCCAGTCATTTCAGGAAAGAAGCCCAGGTATTAGGTTCATTTTTTAAATAGATCACCTTGGATATAGTCAGGACCTGGTGGTGATTAAATTGATATGGATAAAAATTAGCCATTAGGGTAGTGCTAACAGGGCAACTTTTATATAGACCTGAGAATTAGGCATACCAAATCGTTTTTTTCAATACAATGAGTCTTGGCAGAATGCTCTGTAGGTTCCCCTATCGAGACCAGCTACCAAAACCTCCTGGTGTGCTTAGGTTTTATGATTGATTTAAAAAGGTTCCATCTATTTTCTGTGTCCACTTTCTTTTTCGAGGCTGTTATATCTTCATAGGTTTTTCTGCTAAGCATTATTTTCCCTTTGGAATTGACAGGACCCGTTTTAATGGACTTCAAGCATGACCTTGTTGCTGCCCTGCAATCAATGTGATACCAACCATGCTTCACCCCTAGTCTAGCAGTTCCCATCCTATGTTCTGCTTTTATGTATGGTCTAATATTGTCCAGTAAAATACAGTGCACGTCATTACAGGACAAGAAACAACTATCATCCTTGGTTATGAGATTAAATAAAGGAGAACGCTCAACATATAAAAATTCAAATGCTGGTGATGATGCGATTTTGGCTCGCTTTATCCTCTAAAATGTAGATTGAGCATCGCAATGTGCTTTTGCAGCACACTGAGTATCCATCTTTCCTTGGCGGATATCAATATTCAAGATGCGGACAAGTGAATCATGGTGCTTTATCACCTGGAAATCAAGCATCATCCACCATCTTGATACCAGTAACATTATATAATCAATATGACTATTTTTTGTTGTTGTCCGCACCTGAACGTAGGCCCCGCTGGTAAGTCCCCCAGTGATTACCCATTATGGGGGTTTAGGGATAGTTTGTTGCAGAGCAGAGCTAGCTTCTTTGCATTTTTATAATATTTATAGATGTTGGTTCCATTGCAATCAGGAATCTCCCATGCCTTCTTTTCTTCTCTGTGGATCTCTTTTAGCACTGCAATTCAACTCGCCCAGAAAATGAAGATGGTCGGTCTTGCCAATTTGAACTTGCTCATCTAGATATGCTGGTGCGTTCTTAGGTCTATGATAGGTTTTATGGACTTTCAACATATCAGATGAATCAATACATAATTTGGTTGACTTTAAGAGGTTGTTTTTGGCCACCCATCATGAGCCCCCCACTTGGTCTTGCACACAGGCCTCTACTAGCTGGAGTATGCTATGTAGAATAGTCTTCTAGCCAGATCATGTCAGTTTGCCATGTTCCATGGAAACAAACAATATTATGGATTGTTATGAATAGGTACTACTCATCGTCATTAAGCTTGTTGCTGTGGCCTGCCACATTCTATGGCAGAACTGTCCCTTGTTGACTACTATACTTTGAGAGAGGGTGGCGGCACCTTGACTAGCATGCGGGGGGGCTCACTTCTCAACCAACCAGCCAATCCACAAGAAGGTGATCCGAAAAAATTGTGGAGGATTGTGAGAGATTGTAATGGGTGCACGTGACAAAGAGGCAAATAAATAGAGGTGGAGTACTAGAAGCAGTACTCCAGTCAGTGAATGACAAGTTAGGAGATGGTGAGAAGCTTAAGCTTTGTAGCTGCGGAAATGCATGAAATTAACTGCTGAAGTTTGCATCACTGTCAAAAAACATCCCCACAGTGCAAGCCTCAGGGAATGGAGAGAAAATAATCGGGTGAAAATAAATGTCGGTGAGAAAAGGGGAAATCGGTTAGAGGCTGGAAGATCACTTCTGCCTCTGAGGTGTTGGGTCTCAGGCAGCCTAGTGCCATACAATGTCAAATGGTGGTGTGACATTGCATGATGCTAGAAGAGGGTGGGGTGGTTTCGGAGGGGGAAGGAGAAAAGTATTTGAAACAACTCTGCTCCTCATCTAGTAAGGCGAGGGGAGTTGGGGAATGTGAATGCAAGTATGTCTGCCCTGTGAGAGCAGGTAAAGGGTTTATAGATGACCAACGATTATAGATGGGGAGGATATGAGATAAGAAGTCAGTTAGAAAAAGAGTTCTTACTGCAGCGAGACTGCCCATTTCACATTTCCCGCGTGAGTTCAGTAGGGGTTGGAGAGCAGATGCTGCTAAGGAGAGACGAGCAGGATAGAAGAGATAAGAACGTGTGGTTGAAGTGTGCAGTCTGTTGTGTTATCAGAGATATGAAGTATAGGGGAAAGGTAGGAGGGTGCATAGGTGATGAAATGTAGGAGTGGGCGGTCATTCTGGGTTCAGGGGCTGGGGGGGTGCACCCAGGTAAAGAAGGGAAAGAGTGGTCAGGAGGAGGAGAATAATGTTGGGAAGAATTGTGGGGGGGCTAGAAATTGGTGGGTGGTGGAGATAGTAGGGGTAGGTAAAGACCAAGCAACTGCTGTCAGGAATATACCCACTCCCCAAAAAGGTGGAATTACCATGTCCAGAAGTGAACAACATTTACTAAGCAAAGCAAATATATACACATATTTAAATAAACAAGGTCAATAGTGACGGTTATAGGTTAAAGTTTCGACTCAAAAGGGTCAAATGACAAAAGGGTCGAGTCAATTTGACCGAAAAAAGGATTGATTTTTGTTTTGTGGGGCCCCCCCCCAAATCCCTGTTTTTGGTGTAAAAACACCTTTTTTTACCTATATTAGATAAAATAAAAAAATATATATACATTTAAAAAAAAAATCAATCCTTTTCTTTTCGGGCGAATGCACTCTCACCTTTGGCATTCGATACTTTTGATTTCGTAACTTTAACTGGACACCAATAGTGACTAATGTGGTGGACAGATTGTATTTTTTGTCATGAGGAATCACACATAATAGAGGGAATGCATCTGGGAGAAGGTGGAGAGGAGCAAGGATGGGGTGAGCCAAGCAAACATGTGCAACCCTTTGCTTAGCTGTACTTTACCTGGCTGTCTGGTGAAAAACAGTTCGGGGAGGGCAGCAGGCGTCTATGGTGTATTTTGGGTCCAGAGTTTATAGAAGTTCTTGCCCAACCAACTTTTGATACATGACTGTGACTCAGAGAATGATAAAGGAAGTTTGCTGGTAGAGGTAGAGCTGTGTGTAGTCAGCATGGGAGTGGTGGATTTGATTGCAATTGTCTGTGATGACGTGTGGGAGGATATATATGTTAAGAAGAACATGAAATCCTTGGTTGGGATTCTGAAAGTTCGACAGGACGGATCACAGAGGTAGTTGTTACAGGAGCTACGTAGTCAGCCAGAAAGCCTGGGACGATTGTAGTCTGACACAGTAATGCTACAAATGCTAAAATGAAAATGAGTGACTGTTCAAAATAGCGAATTTCAAAATGCGGAATAAACAAAGGTGAGAGTTACAATAAACAGTCACAAACTGCGCGCGAGAGGATCAGTGGTGAAGCAGTCATCGACAGTAGTTAGGTTGGAGTATGATGAGGGTGGAGCGGGGGGATTATACCATTTAAGAATGAAATTCAAAAAGGTTAAATTAGCAGGTGATTAGGTGACCCATCATTTGTTTAAGAAGACATTTTAAGTACAGGGACCCTCCCCTCCTTTCACATCAGCCACAGCACCTCGGGACCTTGCAAAAGGCAGCCGTGCACGATAAAAATACCAGTAACATGAAGTCATTGTAATTTGCATGTTCTTAGTCTTCAAATTTGAAATGTTCCATTTTATTATACAAAAGTAATACATAGGAGTTTTGTTATTTGCGATATGGCCTTCATCTAGCTTTTAACCACCCAGGGTTTTATCACAGAACCGTATAGCACTACCTACTTCAAAGAAGTGGCATTGAAGTGGGATAGTACATGCACTTGCTCAAGGTGATTTGGTCTCCCAGGAGGTTACATGAAGGGCTCTAATAACAATGACATGTGGCATGATGCAGATTCGATCATATCACTGGCTTCAGCATGCCAAATCGCGAGTGATTTGGTGACACTTATGCATCATCATTTTCATCTTGATCGTTTACGAACCAGCTCCCTGTAGTGAGACAGGTATAGCTCAGGGGCAACGTGCTCACCTTAGAAGCAAGACGACATGGAGCACCACAGGTTCAATTCCCGGGTCCAACCTCTGGGTATTAAGTGCGTTATAAATAACCTATCATATCATATCATTTGCCTATTCCAATGTGGCTCATAAAATAGGGCACTTCTGGGGCAGAACAACCAACCCTGTAGCCGCAAAGAATACGTTCTGATGAGTTTCCACAGACCCTCAGAACACGTGTAATGACAAAGTTCAAGTGTTAATCTACACAGGATTTTCTTAAAATATCCAGGAATGGATATGAAGAGAATGAGATGATTACATTTGGGGGTTAGAAATAGCCTACAAGAATTGTAGTAGTTTTAAATTGTACATTGACATCTATATGCAATGTAATATGGCATTTGAAATGCGCCTAGGGCCATTGGTATGGTCTCAAAGCACTGTAGGTGAACGCCCATGGATATTTGAGGTATAAGATGTTGGACAGAGGAATTTAGCATGCGTGTGTGCATTTTAGCCAGTACAAGGTAGGTAGCGGTGGCTAAGTCCCTGCTAGCGACCCATGTAGAACTGCCTTGTAGGTGGGTGCAGTGAAGGCTGTCGGGAGAGTTTGCAGGTCAAGGAGACTGATAATGTGTCCAGCAAGACCGAATTTATAGTGTGGGACTTAGCTGCATTCAAGTGGCAGAGGTGATGTGCGATATGTGATCATGATCAAGTAGAGGGTGATTGCAGATGTGTGCAGGTGGGTGGCTGAGCCTTGGGTGGGCTACAGCTATCTTCCATCGAGATGGACTGCGATACACACCCATGAGTTATGGCAGATGACTTGTTTCACTGACGGAGTGCAGGTCCTGTCATGTGGGTCTATGGAAATCGTTTCTGTGCATGCTCAGTACTTTCTTGGAGTCTCCTCATCTGACTCATCGATGCACCCAACTGCCTATCTCGTGAGGTGGATTAGGTCAGTCAGGAGGCGGGTGGGAAGAGCCAGGTCTTAAGTGCCTTCCGGAAAGGTGAGGCGATCCTCTATGCGATGGATGTTCAAAGGTATAGAGTTCCATATTATGGGTGCTTGGATGGAGAAGGTGTATCCCCCTATTCTGGCCAGTTTGGTGGAAGGGATCACAAGTAGGAGAGCTGTGACTGATGTTAGGTTTCTGTTGAGTCGGTAGGGTGTGAGCTTGTGTTGTGGATATTCGGTTCCATGTCATTTCATCGCCAGAATTATCAATGCCTGGCATTTCAACGTGGAAATGTTCATCAAATTTATGTTGTATTTTTTTTTGGAGGGTCCCACCCAGTCCACTCTCTGCCACCTATTTTACCTATTCCCTAACCCCCAAACCCTTATCTGCCCTTTCCCACCCCCCTAAGAAATTAAATGGACATTAGTGCACGTTGAAGTGGCAGACTTTGAAAAATCTGGCTATGAAAGGACGTTGTTACGGGATGTTCTGAGTCTGTTTTGTGCAGAGCATGGTGGGTGATGCACATAGCCTTGAAGGCAGAACGATGCCCGACAGGGTGCCAGTGCTGGACATGGAGGGTGGGTGTGATGTGCTGTTTAGGGTCTAGTGCCACAAGGACCATGGCAGCGCTTTATGGACCTGTTTTGTGTTTCGGACTTGAGATGCAGGGGTGCCCACGGATAGGGAGTTTGCATAATCTAGGTGAGAAAGGACGATGGTTGTGATTGCGGCAACTCTGTGAGGGTATGTGAGGTAGGGGAAGATGTGCCAGAGAATGCGTAGGTGCAGTATGATTTAGCCACATAGTTGATGTGATGGCATCAAATCTGCATCCATGATGAATCCAAGGTTCTTTACTGTGTTGGAGGTAGGGGGATGGCCGGGCCTAGGGGGACCGCCAATGGGTGGGTTGGGTAAGAGGGCAGTCTTCCCACAGATCATAATTTCAGTTTTTCTGGGGTTTAGGAGGAGGTGGTTAGCCGTAATGCAGTGGTAGATCTCTGAGGTATGATGCAAGGTCAGGGGAGGGGTTGGAGGTGTCCTTTGGGATCTTGAACATGATTTGGGTGTCATCTGCTTCGTTGTTTAAGGTCAGGCTGTGCGAAATGTAATTGTAATAGCGCCTTTTAACATTATGTCTCAATGCACTTGTGGTGGGAATGCCCTAGGGTACCGCAGTTCATAGTGTGGGAAATACTCATAAAGGTTTAGAATGCGTGTGTGCAAATGGCCAAGGTTAAGGATTAGTTGGGCTGGCTAGGTCCCGGTAAGCAACCCAAGAAATCAGACATGTGGGTGGGTGCTGAGGGAGGTCACGATTGTGTGAGAGGGCAAGAAACTCATTATGTGTCCAGCTAAACTAGAATTATGTCATAGGTTGTCGCTGTATTCGAATGGCAGGGTGTTGAGGCAAGTCTGGCTTGAGAAGGCGTAAAAACATGTACAGCTAGGCCGAATTTTGTCATAGGGCATGGCCGCATTCTTATGTGCGTGGATAGATAGCCATGCCTGCAGCAGATGTCCACCGAAGTAGTGCGTTTATATGTACCTGGAGCTCCGAAGGAGCTTATCTTTGATGTTGCTGTGTCATTAGTTCATTTGTGGGAACAAAAAACCAGATACCATTCGTAGACCCTCCTAAGCCCTATTGATAGGCTACGCTAAAGTGTTCTAAATGCAAGCAGGCTACCATGGGTTCAAGGATATAGGATTATGAAAGCATCAGATGGGCTACCTTGAGAGTCTTACTGAAACTGTCTTCCCAGTTCTTATAGGCGCTACTAGCAGCCATCTAGTAACTGCAGTATCAGGATATCAATGCTGATTTAGGATGTGTAGGTATGGTGAAGGTTACCAGCGTAGAGCTTGAGCATATAGGTGGGCTATCATCACATTCTCTCTTACCAGTCTCTTCTAAGTGCCATGCATGTGCTAGTCTGAGATATTCAAGTACAGTGCATGTTGTAACATACACTGTTTGCTCAAGGTGCAACACATGTGTTGGCCTACCTGTGCAGTAGTTTAGGTGCAGTGTCTATCCCTGCCCCCAAAAACCATCTAAGTGTGATGACGCGTTATGCTACACTTGCTGAGTGGACTAGTTTGGATAGTGACGTGGCTGTGGCTGGAAGAGTGATGATGCTGTGGTAGAAATAGGGGAGGGACTTCTTTGCACTACACGCTTCGGAGCACCACTGGAAATAGCCATGTATTTAGGTCCTTTCTGAAGGAGAGATAGTGTTCATTGCGGCAAATGTGTAGTGGAAGGGTGTTCCAGATGCAGTGGGCTTGTATAGAGAAAGCAGATCCTCTCAATCTGGTGAAGTTGTTGGGGGGATTATGAGAAGGAGTGCTGAGCCTGATCATAGAGATCTGGTCGGATGGTAGCGAGTGATCTTGTCCTGGAAAACTCTGCTCCAGTGTGGTGGAGCACACGGTTAGTGATGCACATGGCCTTAAAGGTTGGCTGTTGGCTGATAGGGAGACTGTTGTTCTGAGGGTGGGGTAATAGGTTCTCTAGGTGAGAGGAGTGATCAGGAGTCTGGCCACAGAGTTTTGGATTCATTGGATTTTCTGGAGCTGATACGCTTAGATAGAGGAAGTTGGCATAATCTAGGTGGTAATGGCAAGTATTGCAGAGCGTCTATGGGTGTAGAATAGGAAAGAGAAGATTCGCCTTAGGATGCGTAACTAGAAGGTGCATGTTCTGGACACAGAGCTGACGGGTTAGTAGAGGGATAGAGTCCATTGTGCATCACAGATTTTTTACAGAGGTGGAAACTGCCGGTGGGGCTCCTAAGGCATGTGGCCATGGTATTGGTTGGGGTATGAGGATGGTATTGCCACATAGTAGAATTTCTGTTTTGCTAGGTTTGAGGAGAGGGTGGTTAGCTTTTATCCAGTGATTGATTGCAGAGGGGCAGGAGGAAGTTGGTGTTTTGAGGATCTTGAAAATGTTCTGGGTGTCATCTACATAGTTATAGCATGAAAGGTTGCGAGTGTGAGTGACTGCCAGCAGAGGACTGAGGTAGAGATTGAAGAGAACAGGTGACAGGGAGTCTCTCTGATGAACCGCTATCAGGACAGGCATGGGACAGAAGTGAAAGGTGGAAGGAGCATGATTTGCGATCGAGTAGAGAGGAATGATGAGATCAATTTCTGTGCAGTCTCTGATGCCTAATGTGGAAAGCCTGTCCATGAGAATTGTGTGGTCAATGGTGTCAAAAGCAGCAGATAGATCGAGCAGGATGAGTGCAGCGCATCCTTCAGAGTCCGTTGTTTTTTGTAGATCATCCCAGATGGACACAAGAGCAAATACAATTCCTCAAAGGGGTCTGAAGAGAGATTAGACTGGATCGAGGAGCATGGTTTCTGAGAAAAGGCAGAGTTGCTTGTAAACTGTGTTGTGAAGGAGTTTAGCAATGAAGCGGGTGTTGGGATAGATCTGTAGTTTGAAAGAAGGAGGGTGTGGAGAGAGGGTTTTTTGATAAGGGGTTTGACATATGGGGTTTTGAAGGCATTCAGGAATATATCAGATGAGAGTTGCTAATATTTGCACGAGCAGCGTTGCCAGCACACGTTGTAGTTAGGATTTGTTTGAGAAGAGTAGTGGGACAGGGCTCTCCAGGGGAGTCTTATGCTGGCTTAGTGATAGGAGTTTGAAGAACTCCAGGTGGGAGATAGGTGAGAGAACGAAGGGGAGGACTTTCCTAGCGGGTCAAGGCAGGATAGGATAGAAGTAAGGGGGAAGTTGCCACAGCTAGTTTGGAGAGGAAGAGGTGGTGTCTTTGCATAGTGATGTTGTGAAAATGGTCAGATAGTGTGTCGCAGAAAGCTTGGAGTGTGGTGAGTCAGGGCTTGAGCAGCTAGGGGTAGAATTCAGTCATGATTTTGTGTAGTTCCCGGCTCGGGTTTTTGGTAGTAAAAATCTTCTTTCAGTGGAAGTTCTTTTTGGCTTATCATATTATGGTCAAGTAGGCCCTATTCAGTCATGCACAAGCGATTTTGTTTTGAGGAGTGCGGTTAGCCTTCCAAGTTCACTCTAGGTGATGCTTGATGGTTTTAAGGGATTCCAAGGATGTTGTGTACCACTTCAGGATGGGGCCTGATCTCTGAGAGGTGCGTCTGATCGCCATGAGGGGCAACGGGGCATTGGTGAGCCAAGAATCGAAAAGATCAATGGACGGGTAACCACCCTGCAATGCGAGGACTGGAAGAGGGTTTAGAAGGGATTGGCCAGATCTGGGTTTATGATGACATAATTCCAGAGGGTACTGTGGGGCAGGGGATAAAAAGGGGCTTGGTGTGGTATGGGGTGAGGGAAGGGAGCACAAGGGAGAAGAATATTGTATAGTGATCCATCCAGGATAGTGGGCGGGGAAGGAGGATGGACAGTAGGTCTGATGTTCTGAAACAGGCATCAAGGGTGTGCCCTGCAGTGTGAGTTGGGATGGAGATCAGCTGAGTCAAGCTAAGAGCTTCTAAGTTGTCAGTTAGTTAACGGTTCAGCGGGTTGGTTGGGACGTCAAACAAGATGTTGACATTTCCTAATATTGTGAGGGATGGATGTAAGATTAGGAGTGGCTGATAAGGAGTCACTGAGGGAGTCAGCAAAGTACCTGTTATACCCTGGAGGCCTATATACGAGTAGGAAGCTGTGGGTGAGGGAGTGAAGGAGGCATATCCTTACTATTAATGATTTGCAATCAGAGTTACAGGGTAGATTCTCTGTAGATATGACTGAGAGGTGTTGGTTGTGAAGGAAGGCTAGTCCGACTGTTCTGCTGGGCCTATTGTGTATGATGAGGGAGAAGCCCAGGGGGAAAGTCTCATATGCGATGGGTACATGGTCGTTGTTGAACCATGTTTCAGTGATGACTAGGATATCAGGATTTTCAGTTGGAGATGAGGTCAAAAGTGTGGGATTTGTTTTTTTTTTTTAAGACAGATCTGACATTAATGAGTACGCAGGAAAGATGGTGTGGCTTCTGGTGTTGGGTCCGATAGAGGAAGGCAGGTGAGGTTTGTGCGGGGTGTGGCAGATAAGGGTGACGGGGAGGGTGCATCACCTGAGGGTGATCAGAGTTGTGATCAGTTGTGGTGCTGTAGGCGGGGAAGTGGTTGGCATGTTGGTGTTTCCTGGGGGATGGGTATGAGGGGATTTTAGTGGGCAAAGGGGGTTTTAGCGGGGAGGTGAAGAGTGCCGGGATGGGGTTGGGAGTGGGAGGAGTGGTATTTTGAGGAGTAAATAGGTGGAGTGGGCTGGATACTTTGTGGAGCTGAGGGGAGGGCTCATGGTGTGAAGTCCTCTGGTGGGTGATGCTTGTATTTTTATGGGATCGGTCGGGGGTTATGGCAGTGTAAGAGTGGGAGGAGAAGTTGCACAAGATGCGCTTGCCAGTGTGGCCCCTGCTGCACTAATGGAGGTGAAGCACGATATGGGGTTAGTGCGAGTTGCGGTAGGTAGAATAGTGTTTGAGGGTTGAAAAGGGAGGACAGGGGCTGTGGTGGTGTTTCTATTATTGTGAGGGAGGTGTGGGTTTGTGAAAGCAGGTGCTATCTGCGCAAAGGAACGCTAGCATGCTGAACTGTTCCTGGCGTGTGGAGGACACAGAGGGATTGGGTTTTGGTGGATGTGAGGAACGGGTGGGAGGGGGACGCAGTATGAGAGAGGAGACCAGTTTGCTAGGTAAGGTAAGTGGGGGTGGGGGAAGCAGACAAATCTGTGCCTGGTGGATGGCAGCTGATGTAATGGGCCATAGAGATCCAGCATACTGCTCTGTTTCAGTAGGTGTGGGAAACAGGGTGGGAGTGGGTTTTAGAGGATGTGAGTTGGGGCAGGAGGGGATGTAAAAAGGGGGAGGAGGCCTGAGCAGCTAGTAAGGAAAGTAAGGGAAGGGGGTTCGGAGAAGGAGAGGGTGTGTGTGAGCATTGGATTGTGGAGAGGGGAGGTTGGAGGAGGGGAGTGTTGCTGGCTAGGGTATTTGGGTTCTGAGGTGCTACTCTGATCTGGGCAGGGTGGGGCATGGTTAGGTACCTAGATTCACCACACCCTGCGAGAAAGGATTGTCTAGATTAAGAATGTGCAATGTATGAAAATGAACCTTAAATCAAACCATATACGGTGAGCAAAAGCACCTACATTCAAACAGACCCTGGGGTGAAAAAAACCTAGATTCAAACAGACACTGGAGGCCAAGTGAACCTAGATTTAGACCCTATACCGTTAGCAAAAAACACCTAGATTGAAACACTGTGTGCACAATGCACCCACTCAATCAGGCTAGAAGCAATATTAGGCTAACTTATGTAATCAGGCTAAAAGCAATAGAAGGTTAACTTCCACAATCAGGGTAAAATAAATATTAGGCTCACTTATGCAATCAGGCTAAAATCAATATTAGGCTAACTTACACCATCAGGCTAAAAGCAATATTAGGATAATTGAAGCAATCAGGCTAAAAGCAGTATTAGACGAACTTACACAATTAGGTTGAAAGCAATATTAGGCTAACGTATTCAATCAGGCTAAAAGCAATATTAGGTTAACTTACAAAATAAGGCTAAAAGCAGTATTAGGCTAACTTACACAATCAGGCTAAAAGCAATATTAGGCTAACTTACACAATCAGTCTAAATGTGAGTAGATGTATTATATTTTGCAACAAGAATGGTGGGGCTTTACTGGTGTACAGTAATGGCTGTACTCCCCAACCACACCACACTGTCCTTGTCCGTCGCTGTAGGATGTCTGCATATGGCGTCCCAAGCTAACAGGCTGACAGGAGTTGGGACCTGCCCCAGGGATCTGCTCTCTGCCTTACGCCCCCTGCCGACTGCCCAGGCTAAAGCTTCCCTTGGGGGGTTGTAGAAGAGATGCTCTGGGTCATGAGGGGGCCTTCACAGGCCAATCAGTCACCAGTTGACACGAGAGGAGGCAGGAGGCGGGAGGCCAGAATGAAGCAGGTATGGAGGGGAAGGAAAAAGGCGCAGAGAGCATGCAAAAAAAACCAAATAGAGGCTAATACAAATGAAATTGGGAGCACATAGGCTCAAAACAGCTCAAAGCAGCTACTCACTACAACCATTCACAGTAGTAGGAAAATGCACCTAGATTTGAATATGCAGCATTGGGAAATTGCGTCTATATATACATTTACAGCATTGGGCAAAAGCACCTGGATATAAAGCTGACAACATAATGAAAGACCACTTGGATTCACCTTTGGCAGTGCAATGAAAAAACAGTTACATCATTGGGCTAGGTGTAAGTAGGTATAAGATAATTAGGTAATAATAGGGCTGGGGTTTTACTGGAGTATGATAATGGCTGTACTCCCCTCCCACAACACACTTACTTTATCAGTTTCTGTAGGATGTCTGCATCAGGTGTCCCGGTTGAACACAGGCAAACAGGGAGTGGGGCTGCTTAGTATGGGGGCTGCCCTTTGCCTCAGACCCTTAGCCAATGGCTGCTTGGGTAAGGTTGCCCTGGGGCTCCCGAATTTGGAAAGCTTCCTGGTCCTGAGAACCAATCAGTGAACTGTATGCTCTTGTTAATCAATTCTTTGTGATTATAAGTGTCTTTGCATTGTTGCTTTAGTGAGGAATTATATTTGCTTCAAGGTTTTCAAAGCACATTAATTATTTATTTGTCCATTTCCGAGTGTCATTTCATCACATTGCAGGGGGTTTAAAATCTGTTTTTCTCTTTTATTTAGGAAGGGAAGTTTTGGATTCTGTTTCCTGTTTCTTATTCCTGATTGCCTGCTGCTTCTGTTTACCCACTCAGAATTGATTATTTGTGGGTTGAGGGAACATTGCAGGGGGAAATCCTTTCCTAAATCAAAAAGTGCTCCTATTCCGCTGTGCTGTGTATATGTTCCACTAGAAAGGTAAACCCTGTGCATTGCGCACATTCTCATTGTAATTATCACCCCATTGGTGATTGCTGCCCCATATTAAAAGTGTATGATTTCTTTTGAATGTATTTTATCAACCAACCAGGTTCGTGGTCCATGTGACCCGGGGTATTTGAAAAGAGTGTGTGATATGAGTAGTGTACCATCTCAATATTGAATCTATATAATATGAAGAGATACGCATTTCAATTGTGCGCTGCATACTAGGCCGAGACCAAGGTGTATGTCGCCTGATTGAAATCCTTACCAAACTGGCAGACTGATCCAACAGCATGAAGTGTCAGCACTCGTCAACTTAAGGTACACTATAGGGCACCATACAAAATGCCAGGTAATGTGAGAAAGCAATGGCCGCGCCAATAGAGATTAATCATATGACTTTAGAACTGAAGCGTGCAAGTGTTTCTTAAGCACGTGTAAAAAAGCCTCATTGAATTTCAGAAAATCTTCACAATTATGCCAGAGTACTTGCCAATCGTAAACTAACCTCTTGTGTGGTCATTTGCATGTCTCACTTGAGCCTCCTGTCTTGTCTAATGTGTGAAGCAAGCCCTCAAACACAGCATTAGAATCAAAGCATGGAACCCTGCCACATTTTCAGAATGGTTTCCTCTGCAAATGGCAGCGTTATTAGTCAGGCAAGTACACAGTTTTCAAAATTGAGGATAACCTTGTGTTTCTTGCTTTTCATCTCTTCAGTAACAAAGGCACGGCCACATGTGAGAAGCAAGACCAGCCTTTATTAACAGAAGGAGAAGTTAAAGCCTGCAACTTTCTGCAAGGCATCTTCAACTATTTCCAGCCACCTAGATGTACAGTCTGTATCTTCAACTATTTCCAGCCACCTAGATGTACAGTCTGTAAAAAGGGGAAGCTTCAAACAACATGTCTTTCTTCAACTTGACCAGAGTTCCATTTACTTGAAATTAAGATGTGCATTATATTGTTTTTGTAGCCTCTCCGAGATTAGGAAAATGCTGATCATTTTTGGTTTGGGCTATTAGGTGGCAGAGACCGCCATAAGGCAACATGATTGTATTAGAGTATAGATAGAAAGAAATGCCATATGATGAGGGACACACATCTTGTAGGTGGTGTTTGGTTATTTGGCCACCCATTGATTGCCCATGTCCATGCTAATCCCTATGGCCATTTCCACACAGTTCCTGCCCCTCTCCACCCAAAACACTTCCTCATGAGAATTCGTTCAGCCCGCTTTACTCAAGCCTTGCCAGCAAACCTTGCTAAAACACTAACAAGTGCATTGTAGTCTTCTGAGAGTTAATGACTTAATTGGACCAGTAAATACGCTACTGTTGTAATAAAACTATCTAAACCAGGCCTCCAGCCACTCGATTTATAAGCACAGTGTGTGCCCTTCAATGAATTCCTATTAAAAGCATGCATTGGGAAAGCCAATCGGTTTGACTTGTGTACAGGTATTAGTCATTTGCCAGCCATTGCTGTTAGATGCCCAGATACTCACACCATTTTGTACCTGCTACCATCAATGGCCAGTTAATCCTACTACGCCAGTGCCTGGCAAGTGCCTTTCCCATGACTACACAAATGCCCAAACTGTTGGCATTGCCAATGCTTGTTTTTGATTGCTCCAAAATCTGATCCAATGTCTCAGGTTGTTCTCTGTAAGTAGACTTACTTTTTATCCCACCCATCCCCCAAAGAGGGACCTCTTCAACAGGTATTTGAACTACCAGAGAGCAATAGCCCGGCAGTAACACATCTCTTTACATAATCCCTGCAATTTGCGCTATGTGGTGATGACAACACGACCTATTAAGAAAAGACTAATTGAGCACAAGTCTTGCAGTAGAACGGGCAAAATAACAGCCCCACTAGTCCAACACTTCAATGCAATGGGGCACACTCCAGAAGATTTTCAATAGATAGTCCTAGAAAAACTACGTCCCCCTCATGAGGGGAGGAACTTTACAAACATGCTCCTGAAAAGAGAGCAGCAATGGATATTTCACGTCAATGCATGCACAGACAGCCTCAATGAGGCCATTCAGAGGTACAAATTAGCAGTTCTCCACTGATGCAAAAAACCAACCCCCTACATGAAAGTGGCCTTGCAATACAATATGCACTCATATTGGATCTGCACCTTGATGCAATCGACTACAACCCCGAAATGATATCATGAGACAGGACTCTTTTTGAAGATGGATGCCCCAGTGAATGGCATGCTGCACAGCATCCTATCCCGCCTGGCAACAAGAACACAATCAGTGTTTGGCAGGGCATGCAGAACACGAGAATTAACCAAAAATGAAAAAGGCCATTGATATGGTATAAGATTATATCCTGCACTTGCCACTTTTTACTTAAAATGTACTGCCTGGTGTTGACATCCCGATTACGCAAAGTCACGGGATCCTGTTCTAAGATAGCCACCCGCATTGGATGCAGCCAGCATAGTGGCCATTTCCATTCTGACTATACACAACCACATAAACCAGTGAGAGCTTGCACGCGTGCAGCGTACGAGGGACCCGAACAAGGATTCAAGAAGAGCAAGTGCACAAGCCTGGGAGACGGTAAGCCGCTGGATGCTTATTGCTTTGTAGTCAGTGCTATATCGAGCAGTGCTGTGCCTTACAAACTCGAGAGACACATTTTGACACACTGGGCCTCATTATGCGTGTGGCGGAAAGGCAACAACGACGCCGGGAGTGCTACGAGTTCTGCTCGCCGATGCCGGACTGCATGCCTGGTCTGACCAGGCGTGCATACCGGCACCCGCGAGAAGAACTCATGATTGCACCGGCACCGTTATAAACGGTGCCGGTGCAACCATGCTCCCGACCCCCATTCTGCCCTATGGGGCAGAATTCGGTTCTCCTGCCTCCAGCCTCTGAAAATAAACAGAGTGGAGGTAAATGCTATACTCACCATCTACGATATACCCTAAAGGTACATAATCTAAAGGCACATATATATTGACCACAAAAGACAAACGGGAGTGCCCCATTGAGGGACACCCACACCATAAAGGGGAAGTCGTTTTTTTGTTTTTAAGGCTCAAATTACTGCAAACTTTTTATATTCAGCATCAATAGAATGCAATATCAGTGACAGTATGTTAGTGACAGAAGTTATCCCCCCAGAAGACATAGCTGATTCAGCTTTTTCTCCCCCTCCCCCATTTCCCTAGGTCACGAGACTACTGTCCAATCCCTAGCTCTGGATCCGAGGGACTAATGCCAATACCACAAAGAACTGGTCCTGAAGATGATGACAGTAACGACTATAGTCATCGAAACCAGTCGACCTTTTTCCATTTTTCCACTTTCTATCTGATTAGTAAACCTGCCGGATACATACCCTGTAAAAATCAACACCTGTTTTTGGCAACAGGTGATTGGAGCAGCATAGACTCTGCTCCCACCACAAATAATCTTGTAATCACCCACTGGCACCTTACACTTGTGCACCAATAACATATTACTCTGTTGGTGACAAAACAAGGGTCATAGGAGTACTTTAAGAAAATCCCTCTGTGTAATGTTTGGTGCATGAAAAAGCTGAGGTAATTATGCTCTGTCTATTGCATGGTTGAGCACCTATGTTGGTTTTTAGGTATATGTTTGATATGCAAGATTGACAGTTAGATAGGCACAGTTTTCTCCCTCTTTCATTTTAGATAGGTGGCTCATCACCGTCACCCTAGAGACAGCACCCCCTTCCAGGGACATTGTGTGACTCTCCTTAGGGATACCTTTTCTACTAGTTGTCAAAATTATTTCTTGTCCAACATGTTGTACAAAAATGTAGTGCTCCAAAATCCCTGTTCTGTGTGTTAAAAAAAGCTATAGTACCATGGCAGAGTCATCGCAATGTCAGCTACAGTACCACTGCAGAGTCATATCCATGGCAGCTACATTACCACTGCAGAGTCAGAGCAATGGAAGCTACAGTACCACGGCAGATTCATAGCAATGGCAGCTACATTACCACTGCAGAGTCATACAATGGAAGCTACAGTACCACTGCAGAGTCAGAGCAATGGAAGCTATAGTACCACAGCAGAGTCATAGCAATGGAAGCTACAGTACCACTGCAGAGTCCGAGCAATGGAAGCGATAGTACCACGTCAGAATCATATCCATGGCAGCTACATTACCACTGCAGAGTCATCGCAATGTCAGCTACAGTACCACTGCAGAGTCATATCCATGGCAGCTACATTACCACTACAGAGTCATAGCAATGGAAGCTATAGTACCACTGCAGAGTCATAGCAATGGCAGCTACATTACCACTGCAGAGTCATAGCAATGGAAGCTAAAGTACCACTGCAGAGTCATAGCAATAGGAGCTACATTACCACTGCAGAGCAATGGAAGCTATAGTACCACGGCAGAGTCATAGCAATGACAGCTACAGTACCACTGCAGAGTCATATCCATGGCAGCTACAGTAGCACTGCAGAGTCATAGCAATGGAAGCTATAGTACCACAGCAGAGTCCTAGCAATGGCAGCTGCATTACCACTGCAGAGTCATATCCATGGCAGCTACATTACCACTGCAGAGTCATAGCAATGGAAGCTATAGTACCACGGCAGAGTCATAGGAATGGCAGCTATAGTACCACTGCAGAGTCATATCCATGGCAGCTACATTACCACTGCAGAGTCATAGCAATGGAAGCTATAATACCACGCCAAAGTCATAGCAATGGCAGCTAGATTACCATTGCAGAGTCATAGAAATGACAGCTACAGTACCACTGCAGAGTCATATCCATGGCAGCTACATTCACACTGCTGAGTCATAGCAATGGAAGCTATAGTACCACTGCAGAGTCATAGCAATGGAAGCTATAGTACCACGGCAGAGTTATAGCAATGGCAGCCACATTACCACTGCAGAGTCATAGCAATGGAAGCTATAGTAACACTGCAGAGTCATATCCATGGCAGCTACATTAGCACTGCAGAGTCAGAGCAACGGAAGCTATAGTACCACTGCAGAGACATAGCAATGGAAGCTACAGTACCACGGCAGAGTCATATCCATGGCAGCTACATTACCACTGCAGGGTCCTAGCAATGGAAGCTAGAGTACCACTGCAGAGTCATAGCAATGGAAGCTATAGTACCACGGCAGAGTCATAGCAATGGCAGCTACATTACCACTGCAGAGTCCTAGCAATGGAAGCTATAGTACCACTGCAGAGTCATAGGAATGGCAGCTATAGTACCACTGCAGAGTCATATCCATGGCAGCTGCATTACCACTGCATCGCCATAGCAATGGAAGCTATAATACCACACCAGAGTCATAGCAATGGCAGCTAGATTACCATTGCAGAGTCATAGAAATGACAGCTACAGTACCACTGCAGAGTCATATCCATGGCAGCTACATTCACACTGCTGAGTCATAGCAATGGCAGCTACATTACCATTGCAGAGTCATAGCAATGGAAGCTAAAGTACCACTGCAGAGTCATAGCAATGGGAGCTACATTACCACTTCAGAGCAATGAAAGCTATAGTACCACTGCAGAGTCATAGCAATGGAGGCTACAGTACCACGGCAGAGTCATATCCATGGCAGCTACATTACCACGGCAGAGTTATAGCAATGGCAGCTACATTACCACTGCAGAGTCAAAGCATTGGAAGCTAAAGTACCACTGCAGAGTCATAGCAATGGGAGCTACATTACCACTTCAGAGCAATGAAAGCTATAGTACCACTGCAGAGTCATAGCAATGGAGGCTACAGTACCACGGCAGAGTCATATCCATAGCAGCTACATTACCACTGCAGAGTCCTAGCAATGGAAGCTATAGTACCACTGCAGAGTCATAGCAATGGCAGCTACATTACCACTGCAGAGCCCTAGCAATGGAAGCTATAGTACCACTGCAGAGTCATAGCAATGGAAGCTACATTACCACTGCAGAGCCCTAGCAATGGAAGCTATAGTACCACTGCAGAGTCATAGCAATGGAAGCTATAGTACCACTGCAGAGTCCTAGCAATGGCAGCTGCATTACCACTGCAGAGTCATATCCATGGCAGCTACATTACCACTGCAGAGTCATAGCAATGGAAGCTATAGTACCACGGCAGAGTCATAGGAATGGCAGCTATAGTACCACTGCAGAGTCATATCCATGGCAGCTACATTACCACTGCAGAGTCATAGCAATGGAAGCTATAATACCACGCCAAAGTCATAGCAATGGCAGCTAGATTACCATTGCAGAGTCATAGAAATGACAGCTACAGTACCACTGCAGAGTCATATCCATGGCAGCTACATTCACACTGCTGAGTCATAGCAATGGAAGCTATAGTACCACTGCAGAGTCATAGCAATGGAAGCTATAGTACCACGGCAGAGTTATAGCAATGGCAGCCACATTACCACTGCAGAGTCATAGCAATGGAAGCTATAGTAACACTGCAGAGTCATATCCATGGCAGCTACATTAGCACTGCAGAGTCAGAGCAATGGAAGCTATAGTACCACTGCAGAGACATAGCAATGGAAGCTACAGTACCACGGCAGAGTCATATCCATGGCAGCTACATTACCACTGCAGGGTCCTAGCAATGGAAGCTAGAGTACCACTGCAGAGTCATAGCAATGGAAGCTATAGTACCACGGCAGAGTCATAGCAATGGCAGCTACATTACCACTGCAGAGTCCTAGCAATGGAAGCTATAGTACCACTGCAGAGTCATAGGAATGGCAGCTATAGTACCACTGCAGAGTCATATCCATGGCAGCTGCATTACCACTGCATCGCCATAGCAATGGAAGCTATAATACCACACCAGAGTCATAGCAATGGCAGCTAGATTACCATTGCAGAGTCATAGAAATGACAGCTACAGTACCACTGCAGAGTCATATCCATGGCAGCTACATTCACACTTCAGAGCAATGAAAGCTATAGTACCACTGCAGAGTCATAGCAATGGAGGCTACAGTACCACGGCAGAGTCATATCCATGGCAGCTACATTACCACGGCAGAGTTATAGCAATGGCAGCTACATTACCACTGCAGAGTCAAAGCAATGGAAGCTAAAGTACCACTGCAGAGTCATAGCAATGGGAGCTACATTACCACTTCAGAGCAATGAAAGCTATAGTACCACTGCAGAGTCATAGCAATGGAGGCTACAGTACCACGGCAGAGTCATATCCATGGCAGCTACATTACCACTGCAGAGTCCTAGCAATGGAAGCTATAGTACCACTACAGAGTCATAGCAATGGCAGCTACATTACCACTGCAGAGCCCTAGCAATGGAAGCTATAGTACCACTGCAGAGTCATAGCAATGGAAGCTACATTAGCACTGCAGAGCCCTAGCAATGGAAGCTATAGTACCACTGCAGAGTCATAGCAATGGAAGCTATAGTACCACTGCAGAGTCATAGGAATGGCAGCTATAGTGCCACTGCAGAGTCATATCCATGGCAGCTGCATTACCACTGCATCGCCATAGCAATGGAAGCTATAATACCACACCAGAGTCATAGCAATGGCAGCTAGATTACCATTGCAGAGTCATAGAAATGACAGCTACAGTACCACTGCAGAGTCATATCCATGGCAGCTACATTCACACTGCTGAGTCATAGCAATGGAAGCTATAGTACCACTGCAGAGTCATAGCAATGGAAGCTATAGTACATCGGCAGAGTTATAGCAATGGCAGCTACATTACCACTGCAGAGTCATAGAAATGGAAGCTATAGTAACACTGCAGAGTCATATCCATTGCAGCTACATTAGCACTGCAGAGTCAGAGCAATGGAAGCTATAGTACCACTGCAGAGACATAGCAATGGAAGCTACAGTACCACGGCAGAGTCATATCCATGGCAGCTACATTACCACTGCAGAGTCCTAGCAATGGAAGCTAGAGTACAACTGCAGAGTCATAGCAATGGAAGCTATAGTACCACGGCAGAGTCATAGCAATGGCAGCTACATTACCACTGCAGAGTCATAGCAATGGAAGCTAAAGTACCACTGCAGAGTCAAAGCAATGGGAGCTACATTACCACTTCAGAGCAATGAAAGCTATAGTACCACTGCAGAGTCATAGCAATGGAGGCTACAGTACCACGGCAGAGTCATATCCATGGCAGCTACATTACCACGGCAGAGTTATAGCAATGGCAGCTACATTACCACTGCAGAGTCATAGCAATGGAAGCTAAAGTACCACTGCAGAGTCATAGCAATGGGAGCTACATTACCACTTCAGAGCAATGAAAGCTATAGTACCACTGCAGAGTCATAGCAATGGAGGCTACAGTACCACGGCAGAGTCATATCCATGGCAGCTACATTACCACTGCAGAGTCCTAGCAATGGAAGCTATAGTACCACTGCAGAGTCATAGCAATGGCAGCTACATTACCACTGCAGAGCCCTAGCAATGGAAGCTATAGTACCACTGCAGAGTCATAGCAATGGAAGCTATAGTACCACGGCAGAGTCATAGCAATGGCAGCTACATTACCACTGCAGAGTCATAGCAATGGAAGCTATAGTATCACGGCAGAGTCATAGCAATGGCAGCTACATTACCACTGCAGAGTCAGAGCAATGGAAGCTACATTACCACTGCAGAGTCCTAGCAATGGAAGCTATAGTACCACTGCAGAGTCATAGCAATGAAAGCTATAGTACCACGGCAGAGTCATAGCAATGGCAGCTACATTACCACTGCAGAGTCATAGCAATGGAAGCTATAGTACCACTGCAGAGTCATAGCAATGACAGTGGTGTGCAATACAAAACACCGTTGGCATTTACATTGGCATTTTGCAGGAGAATTCCCTGTGACAGCAGCTGGTTGTGATGATGTGGATCTCACTTTCTAATAGTCCTGGGCTCATTGATGAGAGAGCCAGTAGTGTTCTGTTATCTTCCAATCTTGACTAGAGTCCCAGATCACCGACCCCTGCATTTGGTCATCATATGTCTGTGTTTTAGGGGTTCATCAATGTGGACAAACAGTACATTCTGCTGGGGTTCAATTCTTTCTTGCTATGTCTGAATTTCCCGCAGTGTGAAATATTACCCTCACATTCAAAAAGTACCCTTCTCTGTTTCTTCTGTTTCTCTGGGGTATTTATCTTTCTTTCTGGTAGGAGTAGAACTTTTATGCAATGCGGTGATGTAACCCAAGGCCACTGTTCTGCTCTCGCTGGTTTAGGCTACCATTTGACTGCATATCATGAGAGTCTCCGTCAGCCTTTCCTGGATGTTTGGCCACCCTGCTTTATACCACATGCCGTGTTGAATCCCTTGTCCCATTATAAACATGCAGCTACAAGTCCCATCTTGAAGGCTGCGGCTGACCAAAAACACAGGAACAACTGAAGGTGACATGTTTTATTATCATGCATGGGTATTTATTGAAGAGTATAATGTAATTTGATATCTCGAATTCTTCCATGTCAAGCAGGATTAAACTATCCAGTGGTCGTTTTATTGTTTTCTTTTGTGTACAGTATTTGTCGTATAACTTTTCCCCATCATATAAGCAGGACTCCATGATCCCGGACGCAAAGACTAGCATGGCATCATGTCTTTCGTGTGGCTAACATGGGGCAGCCTGAAACCACAGCTTGACATGGATCTGAGAGGCAGCTATGCGGTTGTCAAGTTCCAGGCTAACACGCTCCTCATTTCCGCCGGGACTTTCATTAAACTCCCGCTAGAATCTGTTGATGGAGTTGAAAAGGATGCCAGCGCACTGTCTACAGAGAGAAGAGGCGCCGCCGCATCGCCGAAAGCTGCTGCTTCACAATTGGATTCTTGATGTTGCCTAACAAACAGTGCTTCGCAAAATAAAGCCAATTACCCTGATGCCTTTCAAGCTGTTTTTCTCTAGGTGTGGAACCTTTCAACAATTGTGGACCTGCAAAATGGTATATATAAAACTAATGAATTCAGCCTGATCACATGAACTGTTTGGTTGTGAAGAGAAGAATGGCGTCTGAGTGACGCAGGTACAAATGGAGCGCTATTGTTGGGCGTCCGCGAGCGTCGCTCGTCCCTGTTTAATGAATAGCTTCCACGGTGGGCTGCCAGAGGGAGTAATAAGAAAGTAAAGGACAGCACTAAACAGCAACTAAGGCTGACCGCGGGAAGGCATTGATGTGACAAACAATGAATAAACCTGAAAGGCTGCGTCAGGACATACATCAAGATGGAGGGTGCCACATGCGATTATATTATCCGGCACTGCGTTTTGAAAATAAACAAGAATCACGTTCAGACTACTGAAGAAAGCAGCCTGTCGAATGATCTCATTTATTGCATTATCGACCTAATGCTGCGCCACCGCCTTCAACTGCTTCATTCAGACGGGTCACCTGGACCTCTGTAGCCAGCAGCTTCCTCTCTGTAAGGTCTTAGGTTATTGCCTGAGTTCCTTTAACATTTCTTTATGTATTACATTTTAACATAAAACACAACTCATATAAGAACAAAATACATTAAGCAATGCAAAAGTCATCATGCTTAGCATGCATGACAATAGTTTCTCTTAACAAGCTATAAATACATCTAAGCAGTATAACTCAGCGATAATCACCAACAAACATCCCTAAATAAAATATTATTTCATAATCCGACACATGTAAATGATATAGCACACGCCAAGCACACGTGCGCACACATACACACAACCAACCACTGAAACCACTACCAAGTTCCCACTCACAACCCAACACAGATGCCCTCAGCTTAGCCTTATACATCGTTAAAGGCCACATTTCCCAGTAAAAGTCCTCCCGATTTTGTTTTAGGAGCATAAACGTCTCATAACTGGATGAAACCTGTAAGCCGGCCAACCTGTCCTCCACCCTCGGCTTTTTCCTAGTCTTCCATACTCTCAAGACTTGCTTAGTCGCTTTGCAAGGCTTTGTTGCTTGAGTTCTTGAAAGGTGCTAAATTATCAATGCTTGGAAGCACGTTAACCTGTCCTGGATCCAGATCAGGCCTGAATGTGTAAACAAGGATTTTAGGACATACTCGATGGAAAAGGAGTGAGGCGGAGAGAGAGCGAGTGAGACTGAGAAAGAGAGAGAGAGAGAAAGAGAGAGGAAGAGAGAGAGAGTGATAGAAAGGGACAGAGAAGGGAGAAAGAGAGAGAACAAGAAAAAGAGAAAGATAAAGGAAAAGAGAGAGACAGAGAAAGAAAGGGGGAGGCAGAGAGGGACAGAGAGAAAGAGTGAAAGAAAGAGAAAGAGAGAAATGGAAATAGAGAGGGATAGAAAGAGACAAAGAGAAAAGGAGATGGGTGAAAGAGAGGGAGAGAGAAAGAAAGAGACAGTGAGAAAAAGAAAGAGAGAGAAAGAAATGAAAAGGGAGCGGACAAGAGGACATGAAAGGGAGAGGGAGAGAGAAAGAGAGAGAACGGTGGAACAATGCTGCCTGCGGATTGATGCCAAAATGAACACACGGAGGATCCCCTGCTAGGAGGACTTCATGTGAAGAATATTCAGCAGAAGTCTACTTGTGGAAGGCCACGCGGCTCACCGGTTTCGAACCAGGCAAGTTGGACTTTTGTTTATGCTCATTCATTACAAGGCAATCAGTTGTGTCTTTTGTGTAGGCATGTGATAAGCACTTGTCAGATAATGTCATAAAATGGCAACAGCTGAAAAATGGTGTGATCACCTGGGCCTATTATAGCAGTGTCTACCAAATGCCTATATAATACCAATAGACAAGCCAAAGCTATTGGCTTTGTCAATGCTTGTTTTAAAAGGACTGCAGTACTTGGTTATACAATTTGTATTGAACTAGTGGTGCATTTACAGCTGCAATTAACCATAGGCTCTCTGCAGCCTTCTTAGAAATAACACTGGCAGGCACAAATTGGATATTATTGGTTGACAAAGCAAACTCAAAGAGATACCAGTAGGATATGATTTTTATTTTCTCAATCATTTCACAGAGACATGCCCTTTAACGGGCCGTCTCAGTGAAATGCTCTTCCAACCCTCGCAACACTAATGCATGCAAGGTGGTTGGACAGCGCATCTTTGCGCTATTGACTAGACTCTCCTGAAATGCTAAGGTTACTATTGAGATTAATGCGACATGAGAATTCAGAAATGAGAGCACTCCTTCTATTTGCGCTAATTTCTTAGAATATGGCCCATTTGCACATAAAGATCATAAGAACATACCCAGATCTAACCCGTTGTCCTATCACAAACAGTTTAAAATGCATATGGGAAAAACTGAACATAAAGGATGATGTTCTAGTCATTCATATCTAGTCATAACGTTGCCTCATTACACATTCGCAACAAAATCACAGAATAAAAAATATTAATAAGAAACGTGCGGACTGGACTGGGATGCTAGGTTCAGGGAAAGCACCTACCTGCACTCAATGAGAGGCTGTGGGGTAGACCGGGTAGATTTACTGCATTTGTAATGTAATGTAATATAATTGTCCTTTTAATGGATTACACCCCTGTGGGTTTCCCGAGCCAATTGAATGGACTTAATAAATATGTAAAAGAAAATTATCTACACATAAACACTGCACAATCTTATGTAATATTAAGCTCTACCAAATGGAAAGCATAGGAAATATGCATGGGAACGGAAAAAACAGCAATTAAGCAAAGTCAACTCAATTAGTTACCGTGGTTGCGATATTGCAGTAAAAAAACAGAGAAATTGACAGGGTCTGAATTGATGAAAAGATTGCTTCTCGCTTATCATTGTTTAAAATGGTAAAAAGGAACCTATGCACCTATTCTGCGGCCCCTTTAATTCAGTTTTATAAAGAGAATAGTTTGCCTATTGTGTTGTATGGGTGGGAGCTTATGAATATCCCAAGTAGAAAGTTCTTTGACATATTAGAGGGAAAGATCTTAAAACAAGTACTGAGGTTTCCAGTCTCAGTTCCTATTAGCGTTATAAGATTTTAATTGGGTTTAACATCTTGGTGGGCTCAGTAAATCACCAGAAGTATCTGTGTGGTCCATAGCTTAGAATTGTCTGATCAGAATTCCTTGAGTTTTGATCTTAACAACCTATTAAATCAAAACACCAACACACACTTGAAGAAATTGAAAAAAATAATTGTTAAATTTGCTACGCTGATTGATCGGATGGCTCAGAGTCAAAAACAGTTTTCAAAAATAAAATAAAAAGGTGGGGTAAGTCGGAGGATCTTTCAGATCTGAGCCACTTAAAACTTTGTAAGGGCAAAGAACTAATCTATCTACCGCCATCCAATTTAAGACCCTACATAGCCAAATTCCCCAGTTTATACCATCGGGAATGGTATTTGAAATTCAGGCTAAATTGTTTGCCAACACTAGAGGTGGTGGGCCCAAAACTGGAACTAAGTTCAGAATTGCAAAGGTGTAGAATGTGCCTGACGTTTTGGAGTCATAGTATACAGTATTGTTTCATTCACTCACTATCTACAGTGTTGATGGAAGATTTATGCCACCGATTAATGACATCTTCTCAATTGTCACTGCAGATTGTCTTGGTAAAGATGCTAGTCAAAATCTTTGCCGCAAATGACAGTTGTTGAGCAAGGAATGTTGGACTTGGCTAAAGTAATGTAAAGCCTGAGAAAAATTCCAAAAGATTATTACAAATATATATCGAACTATTTTATTTGAGTGTCAGAACTTCAAAAACCTGCCACTGTTATTGAGGTTATTTTACTTTAGTTTATTTTTCTTTTCTTTTTCCTTTATGTAGTATAATTGAGAACATTTTGAATCCAAAATGTCAAAATTGCATAATTGTTTGTGTAAATGTACAATTTGTATAAAAAACACAATAAAAAAATATATATAATTATCATTTGTATAGAGCCTTTTCCAATTGGTATGGCCCCAAAGCGCTGTAGGTGAATGTCCTCGTGGGACTGAAGTTCAAGCTAGGGGAGATTCATAAGAGGAGTTCAGAATGTGTGTGTGCATTTTAGCCAATTCGAAGGTGTGTAAGAGTGTCCAAGTCCCTGTTAGCTACCCATGTTGCGCTGGCATGTCGATGCATGCTGTGAGATAGTCTGGACAGTATGCAAGTGCAGAAGACACATTGGCCCTCATCAGGAGGTTGGAGGTATCCATGCCGCTTTTAGCGACATGGTTGCCTCCTTACCGCATCCGGGCCCGGGGTCCTCAAATGAGGACTTACCAGGCCATCGAAACCTTGGCGGACCCGGTAATTCCCCGTCCGAGGAACCCGGACCCAGTCCATCCCCATTCCCATTCAAGCCCCCATAGGGCTCAATGGGAATGGGGATGGAGCTAACAACGGGCCTGTTAATGATGGGCCCGTTGTTAGCTCCCTGGTGTCCTCGCGGGACCCGGAATGGACGCCTGGTTTTTCGAGGCACCCATTGCGGGTCCCGCGAAGAGACCTCATGGTAGGGCAGAATGGGTTTACTGCCACCGGCACCTTTACCGGTGCTGGTAAACCCATTCCGCCAACCTTGTGATGAGGGCCATTATGTGTCCAGCTAGACAACATTTCTGTTGTGAGGCATAGCTGCATTCTGATGGCAGAGGTGTTGTGCAATGTGTCTTAAAGTAGTGTATGACAGCAAATGCATGCAAGTGTGGCCCTGCCTTCGGCTATCTTCTATGAGCATGGAGCGAGATACATACCCATGTCTCCTGATTGGTTTCTTGGTTTCGTAGATGCGGCATGGATTCTGTTCTGTGGTCTGCTGGAGTTTACTCTCTCCATCTCTCATTTCGTGGTGGGTTCACTGCTGACCTGCCCTACCCGAGGGGTGGTTAAATAGCCGTAAGTGTGACATAGGTTTGTCGGGATGCAGCTGAGCGGGGTGCCAGGTCTTGAGGTCTCTTCGTAATCCTTTATGCGGCAGAAGCTAAGGGGAATTGTGATCTAGATTGAGAGGGCTTGGAGCAAGAAGGATAATCTGCATATTCTTGTTGATTTGAAGGGAGGGATCACAAGGAGGAGTGCTGTGCCTGATCTCAGGTTTCCATTGGGTTGGTAATGGAGGAGTGTCTGTGGAAGGTATCCTGGGCCTGTCTTGTGGAGGGCACGTTGGATGATACATATGACTTTGCAAGTGGCCTGTCACCTGACAGGGAGCCAGTCGAGGACACAGAGGGCAGGTGTGATGTCCTCTCTGGGGACAAGGGCCAGGAGAAGTTTAGCTGCAGAGTCTGGCACCCATTGGAGCTTTCCGAGTTGATATGCAGAGGCACCCAGGTTAAGGGACTTAGTGCAGTCTAGGTGGGAGAGGACGATAGCCATGATTTCTGTGACTGTGAGGGTAGGAGAGGTAGGGGACGATGCATCTGATAATGCAAACCAGTTCATATAATGGAATGTTACTTTTCATGGTCAGAGCTCATCATGGATTAAAACTCCTGGATGTTTGCACATCCATCAGAACAAATATATCAAACATCTAGACATGATAGTAATGTGGACCAAGTCATAGGTTTTAATTGCCTATGTGCTAATAACATTGTGTTTCTTGTTAATGGGTTAAGTTTGTTTGGTTTCACAACCTGTTGCATAAAATTGTATGTATCACTCTGAAAATGTCAGATCCGTGTAGTCAATATAAGAATGGGGTCCGCATTTAATTAAAATCCATCTTCTGATCATTTATCCGATACACACAACTCCTTTAACGTTTTGGCAATCTAGAGAGGCATGATTTGCACAATAGGAGGGGTTTAAGTCTATGTTCAATAATACAAGATTGCTGTCATTGTTGACATTGTGACATTAGCCCAGAGAATATCCATCTTCAAGAGTGTTTTTATAGAATGTCCATACTATTTGTGTCATGCAGTATTTAGTGCTTGCACAAAGCTTTCCAAAGAGTTCTGGCAGAGATCAGTATCCTGCCACTCTATGCCCAGCACCCCAGACACCTTTCTTGGCTTGTCACCATACTTCTCCTTTCCTTCCTGTAGACATTGTACCCCCTGTTGGCTGAGGAAAAGCGCGCCTAGCTGCACGGTGCACGTCAAGGAATCCATACACCTCCTTCTATCATTTCTGTTCCCTATCTCATTGTGCCATATGCTCTCCTGGTTTTCAACATCATTCTGAAACTGAAGTTATGGTGCTGCCTCACCACTAGGGGTGGCACATGAGGGTGAGGGGGATTTAATTTTGATCTGCGGCTTTGTGCACTGTGTGAAGCTTGTGTGAGACACTGGGGTAGATCTACCAGGGATTCTGGCAACTGAGAACTGTGATGCCGGAAATGCATCTGAGGGACAGGGCCTCTGAATCCTTGTCCTTTCTCTGTTTTTACCGTGTGTTCTGTCATGTTTTCTGCCCAGGAGTCCATGAGGGACTCCTGGCAGTGCAGCTCTCTTTTGGTTTGGTGAACAGACCCATGGGATACCCTTATGGCACCCATGGGTAGGGGTACAACCCTGTGCCCCTAGTGTATGTTTTTGGGCACCTGTGGGTGGCCCACAGAGCAGGGTATGGGCTGGTGGCAGCTCCATGCTGAATTTGACAGGTGCTCTGGGTGTCCTCCATTTTGGGATACCCAGGCCCTGCCATTGGAATCAGTTGATTCCTGATAGGAAACAAGATGGCCCCTGTGGCCTCTTGCTTTCTATTGCCTGTTATCTTGTTTTTCCCAAAGTCCTGGGAAGCCCTGACTCTGTCCCTTCCCCCTGACTGGCTGTTGGGTGGAAGTTCCATATATGGTGTTGTTGTAAAGGCCCAGCTAGACTGACTGGAGCCTTCCCAGTGACTGTATGTTATGGGTACCTCCTGTGGGTGGGACCTGGGTGAATGGAGTGTGTGACCAATATACACTCCTTGTTGTGGTTGTCTGGTTTCTGGCATGAGAGACAAAGACTGAGACAGCCCTGCCCGAAACTGGCCTGAATGCAGTGTGTAGTGTTGAATGGCTGGGTACTTGTCCCAATCCACATTCCTTGTTGTGAGTGTCTGAAAGGGAGGAGTGTGGCCTGAATGCACTGTGTGCCTGATTGGCTGACTGACTGCATGAATGCCCTTCTGTGTGATTGGCTGCTGTGTGTGTGCCAGCAGTGTGGATGAGAGACAGAATAGTATATCTGGGGACCTCTCACCACTGGAAATTGTTCAGAAGCATTCAGAAGCTGAGTCTCCACTCAAGAGTAACTGGATTTGCTGATCCTCGACGTCCAGCTGGAAGAAGAAGACTTGCTGTGGCATTTGCTTCGACGGAACTGAAGGTTGTCGAAATCGTCGAGGACTGACCCGAGAGAGGACCTGGTAAGGCGCCCTCTTCCCGTGCTCCGAGGGACCATCGAGCACCGCTGAATCTTCGCCGAAGCGCCCTGGAAGTCAGACCCTCGAAAGGCTGCCGACCCGAGACGGGACCGCCGAGGAGATCGAAGTGAAGCACCCGGACATCGACGCTGTCGAAGTCCATTGCCGTCGACCAGGGTTCGCAGGTCTGTGTAACCGCTGGAGGCCCGTCGAAGTTGTGTTGCCCAGCCGTGGGAACCACTTGACGCCGTGCCGCCGACGACCGGAGCCGTCCGCTCCTTGCCTAAGAACATTTGACTCGAAGGACTCCCTCGTCCGCACCGTCGACCGCTTTTGCCCTGCCGGAGAAAGTCGAGGACGACCAACGCGCCGAGGAGAATCCGCCGGTGGGTTTCCCGCCACCTCACGATCCCAAAGACTCGAGCGACTCGACGCCCTTGCTGGGCTCCCGTCTCTACAATCTTTGCGGTCCAGAACTATTGTCATCGAGGTGCCCCGCACACCTCCGCCTTGCAGGACGCCGACGCCCCGACGCCGACGAGCACCGCTCGGACGAAGCTGCCGCCTCTTCGACATCGTTCTACCGCGTTTGTCGACGGACGTTCGACGCCCCGTGCCTCCCGCTTGAAAGGGAAGGCATTCAAGAAGGGCCGTCGATTCCCCGTCGCCGAACCCCGAGGTCTTCGACGTTTCTCTACGCCTCTCGACGATCCGTGACTCCTGCTTAAAAGGGGGTCATTCAAGAAGGATCTGTCGACGCCTCTTCGAAGAACTCGACCCCACCAGGTACATTGGGGGGGTAAAAACATTGTAGGAGAGAATAAGACTGTTGAACAATATATGGACTGGGCTTGTGTCATATCCCTTTATTTTACAGGTTGCCCAGGTGGGGGGATCTCCACACAGAACTGTGTCCAGTGGTAGGGGCCAGTATTCTGCCTATTGTTTCAACCCTCTGTTATCTCTCCTCTCTCTATTGCTGGTTTCCTTCTTATTGATCTGTGTGCCATTTTAACAGTATTGTGAATGCACTTTAATGAGGTCTAATATTAGTGGTACCACTTTAGAATTGTAGATATTTACCATTGCTGATTTTCCTGAGCACAAAGTGCGTTATTGTGATAAGTGTACATAACCCTTGAATATTAATTATATAAAGACTGTGTTTTCAGTAATACAGTGTGTGGACATTCCTTTGTGGGGGCTTGGGGATACACTGTACTTAAGAACCAGCCTGCATCACCTCCTGAGAAGCTAGGCCTTGATTGCTCGCCCATCGCTACCGTATTAGAGAATCTTGGCTGGGGTCCTCTGTGCCTCCCCTCTACCATGTAGAGAGCAGAAGTACAGACCCCCCCACCGGTCTTCTTTACAAAGCTGGTGGCAGCGGTGGGATGCTTATGGTTTTAAGACTCAGTGTATAACCGTGCCACTTACAAAATATCCGCACTTTATTAGATTAAGGTTTGGGTGTGTACCAAATAACTGCATTACAGGCAATGGAGCCCATTGCAAATGGTAAATTGACTCGGATGAGCTTAGAGGCTCTCCAGAGTGCTTGTGAAGCCAGGGAGTTGGACTTTGTGGATAAGTCTAGGGCTGAGCTGATAGCTGCCCTGGTGGACTACCAGACTGATGGTGAAACCCTTGATGAAGGGGGGGATGCAACCAGTGAGGACTCTGCCCCTGGGGTTGTCGCTGAATCTGTTTCTGGGAATGCCACCATTCCTGCTGCCTCTGTTCCAAACCCCAGCAATTCCATGGAACTTGAGTTATTAAGGATGAAATTGGCCTTTGAATATCGCAAGTTGGAAATAGAAGCTGAGCTTAAGAAAGAGGAGCTGGCACAGCAAGTGGAACTCAAGAATAGGGATCTTGCGCTCAAAGACAAGGACACTGAATGTCAGAGAATCCAGCTAGAGAGAGCTAGAGTGGAGACTTCAGCTAGACCAATTGAGAGTGGCAGGTCCCCAGCCACCAAGTTTATGAAAGATTTGGTTGGTGTGTTTGTGGAGGGTTCAGATATCCTCCAATGGATTGAAGCGTTTGAAATGGCTTGTGCAATTCATGATGTAGATAAAAGAGATTGGGCTAAGTGTTTGTTAAGCAGAGTGCCTCAAACTGGATATGACTGTATTCTGAAGCTGAGTGTGGAAGAAAGGGGTCAGTATGAGTGTATGAAGTCTGCTTTGATTGCCAAGTTTGGCAAGACACCTGCCCAATACCTTAAAAGGTTCAGGGAATTTAAGAAAAGAGAGAATGTGTCTTGGGTTGACTGGGTGAGTACTGCGCACATGAACATGATGGGGTGGATTGATGGATACAAGGTGAAAACTTTTGTTGAGTTGTCCCACCTCTTGTTTTTTGAGCATTTTTCTGAAGCCTGTTCACCAGAGCTGCGTCAGTATGTGGCTGACCAGAACATTTTGGACCCCTTTAAGCTGGCTAGGTTGGCTGACAAGTGGGTCTCCCACCGGGTGTCCCCTAAGGACTCCAGTGGGAAGGACAAGGACAAAGAAAAAGGGGCCTCTCAGAAAGCTGAGGAGTCCCAAAAGCAGTCACAGTCGGGTAAACCAAAACCTTCCTCTCCTAAGACCCAAAAATCTAGTGGGGATAAGTCCTCTGTGGGTGGGAATAAGAGTAGTGGTCCACCTGCTGCAAAGCAGGCTCCCAGTGGTTCCAGTACCGTACCCCGCACTCCTGGCACTTGTTGGGATTGTGGGGCTCTGGATCACAAAAGGGGTGACCCCAAGTGTAAAGGTAAGGCACTTGGAGTACAGGCTGTCAGCCTGACCTACCCTTACCCCGTGTCTGAGGTGGAGGCCACTGTCCTCCCCTCCTCTACAGGAATCACATTTGGTGCTCCAGTAGAGATTTCCTTAGTGTCCCTTGGGGCCTGGGACCAGTACGCAGAAGTACTGGCGACTATCCCACAGAACACCCGTAGATTTTTGAGAAGTGTCCTCTTGAATGGCCAGCCTTCTACTGGTTTGAGAGACACTGGGGCAAGCATGACAGTGGTGGACAGGACCCTGCTCAAGCCAGAGGACTATGAAGGTGCTCCTCTGCAAACCACCAGGTTAGCTGGTGGGCCTCCCAAATTATCGCCTGTAGCCCTAGTCACACTCATGATTGGAGACAAGACAGCAAAGCTTCCTGTCCTGGTTCAGGACAATGTCCCTGCTAACATTCTGTTAGGAAATGATCTAGTAGAGTTGGGGTTGATCTCGGATGGTCTTCCCATGACTGCTGCTGCAGTCACTAGGTCACAGGTGACACCGGGTCTGGCTGTGAGTCAGGTATCCGAGCCAAAGGCGAGGCCTAAGGCAAGAAGAAGGAAGACCAAGAAGGCCACCTCTGTGGAGGGAACACCTTCTCTTCCTGCTGTTCCGACAGCACCCAATGGGATCCATGCTCCGGACGGGCTGGGTCCAGCGGAAAACCCAAACTCAACTCCTGTGGGAGAAGAGACAGAAGACTCTCCTGTGGGAGAGGTTCTCAACCCGGAGGATCATCCCGACCTTCAATGCTTGTTAGCTGAAGGGGGACCCTCCCGGGCAGACTTCTGTAAGGGACAGAGAGAGTGCCACTCTCTCGAGGGCCTGAGGAAACAGGCCCTGTCCCAGGCACAAGGTGAAGTGCCTAGGACATTCAAGATTTATTGGGAGGGTGAGCTCCTTGTTAGTGAGCCCACTAAGCCCGAACCTGGTGCCCGCAAGAGGTTGGTGGTACCCCAGGTTTACAGGCCCTTCCTACTGCAGTTGGCGCATGAGGTGCCCTTGGCTGGTCATCTTGGGACCAAGAAGACTAAGCAGAGGCTCTCTGCCCATTTCTACTGGCCACGGATGGGAGTAGAGGTGGAGTCCCACTGCAGGACCTGCCCAACTTGTCAGTTGTCTGGCAAGACTGGAGGCAGGGTCATTGCCCCACTGCAGCCATTACCAGTGGTTGGCACACCATTTGAGAGGGTGGGCATCGACATCGTCGGTCCCCTTGACCCTCCCACTTCAGGTGGACATCGGTTCATCCTGGTCTTGGTAGATCATGCCACCAGGTACCCTGAGGCAATACCCCTTCGGACTGTTACTGCCAAGGTGGTTGCCAGGGCTCTCCTGGGCATTTTCACCCGTGTTGGATTCCCCAAGGAGGTTGTCTCTGACCGAGGATCCAACTTCATGTCTAGTTACATGAAAACCATGTGGAAAGAGTGCGGGGTAACCTACAAGTTCTCCACCTCTTACCACCCCCAGACCAATGGTCTGGTTGAGAGATTTAACAAAACTCTCAAGGGCATGCTAGGTGCTTTGGAAGAGCCCCTAAGGAGGAAATGGGATCTCCTCCTGCCATGCCTGCTGTTTGCTTACAGAGAGGTACCTCAAGAGGGTGTTGGTTTCAGCCCCTTTGAGTTACTCTTTGGACATCCCGTGAGGGGGCCCCTCGCCTTGATCCGAGAAGGCTTGGAAGCCACCCCTCCAGGTCCCGCCAAGCAAGTGGGGGACTATGTGTTAGGCCTCAGGCGGAGGATGACACAAATGATGGGTCAGGCAACAGCAAATCTCAAGGCCAGCCAGGAATTGAATAAGTACTGGCATGACCTGAAAGCTTCGCAAGTGGATTGGACTCCGGGACAGGAAATCCTTGTGATGGAGCCTACCAAGCCTAGAGCTTTGGCAGACAAGTGGACTGGACCCTTCAGGATCATCTCCAAGATGGGCGAAGTCAATTATCTGGTGGACATGGGAGCCTCTGGGGTAGCCCCCCAGGTATTCCATGTCAACAGGCTCAAGCCTTTCCACAGGCGAGCAGAGGTCTCATGTCTCTTGCTAGCTTCAGGGCAAGAAGAGGATGAGAGTGAGCCCCTTCCTGATTTGCTGCATAGCAACCCTCAGGATGGCTCAGTGGAGGGAGTACAACTCTCTCCCGATTTGACAACAGAGCAGCAGAGGGCCTGCCGGGCTTTGCTCCAGCAGTATGCCCCTCTGTTTTCACTGACACCGGGCCTTACACCGTGGTGTAAGCACGAAATTGACACTGGTGACAGTGTGCCTGTCAAAAGCAGGAGCTATCGTATGTCAGATACCGTCAAAAACCACATCCAGGCTGAGGTCGCCAAGATGTTGGATCTGGGTGTTATTGAACCCTCCACCAGTCCCTGGTCCAGTCCAGTGGTCCTTGTCCCCAAGGCAAGTTCCCCGGCGGGTACCAAGGATTGGAGGTTCTGTGTGGACTACCGAGGAGTCAATGCCGTCACCAAAACTGACGCGCACCCATTGCCCAGGGCTGATGAGCTCGTGGACACTATAGGTGCTGCCAAATTTGTGAGCACCTTTGACCTTACCTCAGGCTATTGGCAAATAGCTCTGACGGACCATGCCAAGGAAAAGACGGCATTCTCCACACCTGAGGGACTCTACCAGTTTAGGGTCATGCCCTTTGGGTTGAAGAATGCCCCTGCCACCTTCCAGAGATTGGTCAACCATGCGCTCAGTGGGCTGGAAGCCTTTTGTGTGGCTTACTTAGACGACATTGCCGTCTACAGTTCCACCTGGGAAGAGCATTTGACACATCTGGATAAGGTGTTGCAGGCCTTGAAAAGGGCTAACCTCACTATCAAGGCCACCAAGTGCCAGATAGCTCAGGGGAAAGTTACCTATCTTGGTCATGAGGTAGGAGGGGGTCAAATCCAACCTCTCTCCAGTAAAGTACAGGACGTACAGAACTGGGAGACTCCCACTACTCAAACCCAGGTGAGAGCCTTTTTGGGCCTCACTGGGTACTATCGCAATTTCATGGCAGACTATGGAACCATAGCTGCACCCCTGACAGCTCTAACTTCACCCAAACAGCCTAGGAAGGTTAATTGGACTGAAGACTGTCAGAGGGCCTTTGATGGCTTGAAAGAAAGTCTGTGTAGGGCACCTGTGTTGAGTGCGCCTGACTACAGCCGACCCTTTATCGTCCAGACGGATGCCTGCGACACCGGAATTGGAGCTGTCTTGTCCCAGTTAGATGACAAAGGGAGAGAACATCCTATCATATTCATCAGTAGACAACTCAAGGGTAGAGAACTTAGGTGGGCTACTGTTGAAAAGGAATGTTTTAGTATAGTTTGGAGCCTTAGGCGTTTTAGGCCCTACCTTACGGGGTCCACCTTCAAGGTCCAAACAGATCATAAGCCCCTGAAGTGGCTTATGCAGATGAAGGGTGAGAATCCGAAATTGCTCAGGTGGTCGATTAGCCTACAAGGGCTAGACTTCACCATAGAGCACAGACCAGGGAAGAGTCACGATAATGCAGATGGCCTTTCCAGAAGGTATGTTGACCGTCTGGATGAGGGTGTCTATCCCGTGGGAGATTAGGCACCCTCCACCTCAGTCTGGGGGGGGCGACTGTGATGCCGGAAATGCATCTGAGGGACAGGGCCTCTGAATCCTTGTCCTTTCTCTGTTTTTACCGTGTGTTCTGTCATGTTTTCTGCCCAGGAGTCCATGAGGGACTCCTGGCAGTGCAGCTCTCTTTTGGTTTGGTGAACAGACCCATGGGATACCCTTATGGCACCCATGGGTAGGGGTACAACCCTGTGCCCCTAGTGTATGTTTTTGGGCACCTGTGGGTGGCCCACAGAGCAGGGTATGGGCTGGTGGCAGCTCCATGCTGAATTTGACAGGTGCTCTGGGTGTCCTCCATTTTGGGATACCCAGGCCCTGCCATTGGAATCAGTTGATTCCTGATAGGAAACAAGATGGCCCCTGTGGCCTCTTGCTTTCTATTGCCTGTTATCTTGTTTTTCCCAAAGTCCTGGGAAGCCCTGACTCTGTCCCTTCCCCCTGACTGGCTGTTGGGTGGAAGTTCCATATATGGTGTTGTTGTAAAGGCCCAGCTAGACTGACTGGAGCCTTCCCAGTGACTGTATGTTATGGGTACCTCCTGTGGGTGGGACCTGGGTGAATGGAGTGTGTGACCAATATACACTCCTTGTTGTGGTTGTCTGGTTTCTGGCATGAGAGACAAAGACTGAGACAGCCCTGCCCGAAACTGGCCTGAATGCAGTGTGTAGTGTTGAATGGCTGGGTACTTGTCCCAATCCACATTCCTTGTTGTGAGTGTCTGAAAGGGAGGAGTGTGGCCTGAATGCACTGTGTGCCTGATTGGCTGACTGACTGCATGAATGCCCTTCTGTGTGATTGGCTGCTGTGTGTGTGCCAGCAGTGTGGATGAGAGACAGAATAGTATATCTGGGGACCTCTCACCACTGGAAATTGTTCAGAAGCATTCAGAAGCTGAGTCTCCACTCAAGAGTAACTGGATTTGCTGATCCTCGACGTCCAGCTGGAAGAAGAAGACTTGCTGTGGCATTTGCTTCGACGGAACTGAAGGTTGTCGAAATCGTCGAGGACTGACCCGAGAGAGGACCTGGTAAGGCGCCCTCTTCCCGTGCTCCGAGGGACCATCGAGCACCGCTGAATCTTCGCCGAAGCGCCCTGGAAGTCAGACCCTCGAAAGGCTGCCGACCCGAGACGGGACCGCCGAGGAGATCGAAGTGAAGCACCCGGACATCGACGCTGTCGAAGTCCATTGCCGTCGACCAGGGTTCGCAGGTCTGTGTAACCGCTGGAGGCCCGTCGAAGTTGTGTTGCCCAGCCGTGGGAACCACTTGACGCCGTGCCGCCGACGACCGGAGCCGTCCGCTCCTTGCCTAAGAACATTTGACTCGAAGGACTCCCTCGTCCGCACCGTCGACCGCTTTTGCCCTGCCGGAGAAAGTCGAGGACGACCAACGCGCCGAGGAGAATCCGCCGGTGGGTTTCCCGCCACCTCACGATCCCAAAGACTCGAGCGACTCGACGCCCTTGCTGGGCTCCCGTCTCTACAATCTTTGCGGTCCAGAACTATTGTCATCGAGGTGCCCCGCACACCTCCGCCTTGCAGGACGCCGACGCCCCGACGCCGACGAGCACCGCTCGGACGAAGCTGCCGCCTCTTCGACATCGTTCTACCGCGTTTGTCGACGGACGTTCGACGCCCCGTGCCTCCCGCTTGAAAGGGAAGGCATTCAAGAAGGGCCGTCGATTCCCCGTCGCCGAACCCCGAGGTCTTCGACGTTTCTCTACGCCTCTCGACGATCCGTGACTCCTGCTTAAAAGGGGGTCATTCAAGAAGGATCTGTCGACGCCTCTTCGAAGAACTCGACCCCACCAGGTACATTGGGGGGGTAAAAACATTGTAGGAGAGAATAAGACTGTTGAACAATATATGGACTGGGCTTGTGTCATATCCCTTTATTTTACAGGTTGCCCAGGTGGGGGGATCTCCACACAGAACTGTGTCCAGTGGTAGGGGCCAGTATTCTGCCTATTGTTTCAACCCTCTGTTATCTCTCCTCTCTCTATTGCTGGTTTCCTTCTTATTGATCTGTGTGCCATTTTAACAGTATTGTGAATGCACTTTAATGAGGTCTAATATTAGTGGTACCACTTTAGAATTGTAGATATTTACCATTGCTGATTTTCCTGAGCACAAAGTGCGTTATTGTGATAAGTGTACATAACCCTTGAATATTAATTATATAAAGACTGTGTTTTCAGTAATACAGTGTGTGGACATTCCTTTGTGGGGGCTTGGGGATACACTGTACTTAAGAACCAGCCTGCATCACCTCCTGAGAAGCTAGGCCTTGATTGCTCGCCCATCGCTACCGTATTAGAGAATCTTGGCTGGGGTCCTCTGTGCCTCCCCTCTACCATGTAGAGAGCAGAAGTACAGACCCCCCCACCGGTCTTCTTTACAAAGCCTCACCACTAGGGGTGGCACATGAGGGTGAGGGGGATTTAATTTTGATCTGCGGCTTTGTGCACTGTGTGAAGCTTGTGTGAGACACTGGGGTAGATCTACCAGGGATTCTGGCAACTGAGAACAGTGCCTGAAAAACACCAACAAGTCTCAACTGGCTACTGAGAACAGCACCTGGGCAAGTTGGAGTAATATCTGAGATGGCTCTTGGGCTGGCAATCAACATGCAAAAGAAGATGAAATGGGCATCTTTGAGGGTGGGGGTCTGCATATCTCTGACAACCCTTTCTCTGAACCCAAGCCCTTGCCTCCCATAACGCTTAGCACTTTGCTAATGTTAATTTGTGGAATCTCCAGGCTGCTTCCTTCCCTGTGTGGGGTACATTTGCCAGCCCCAACAAAAATCCCCCTACAACAAAAAATGTATTTCCCCATTTCACCCCAAAAGCGGCTGTGCTTTCTTTCCCTGCCACGGGGATGGCAAGCTGTCAATACTGCCACTACAAAGAATGGTTGCATTTGCTTCTTTTATATAGATCCAGCAGAAAATGACCTCTGCTCAGAACAGCATCACCTTTTTCATGTTGAATACTAAAACTGCGCACATGACTCCCAAGACGGCTTGGAAATGTGCTCTTGATTCATTTTCCACAAAGATTGTGTCCTTCAAGGAAACCCCTCCTGGCATGTTTCATTTCTGCTGAGTAGCAAGATGTGAGGCAAAAGCATTCCCAGAGCAGCTGATGTGCTAGGAAACCACTTGAAAGACCAATAATTCAGATTTTTACTGAAACACGTCTTGAATTTACTTTTGGAAACAAGTTAACTCATGCGCAGTACTTCAAAAGAAGCTCTCTCACTCACTTGCTAGGTGTCAGTTTCAAAGAACCCATATGCCAAGCATATCCCTGTGTACAGAAGGTGACCAGAGTTATAAAAAGCTTTCAGAAAGTTAACGCGAAAATAAAATGGGTGCTATAGAAACCACATTGGGAATCTCAAAATGAACTGAAATAAACACACCTGTGAAATCTGCTTTTGCAAAAGCAAGAAAACTGCTCTTTTGAAAGATAAACGTGAAATCATCCCAATATTCGCACAGAAACAGTATTATATGTATGGGGTTGGGGTGGTTTAAATGTATATTATATTATTTACAAGAAGAGTTGGTTTCTGTGAAAGAAAGAGAGAAAAGAAAAAAATATTTGAAAGTAGAAGAACCAGTTTTGGCCAAGGCAGGCACTTCAAAGGGTCAGGCCCCCCATGAGAATCTGAAAAGGGCCCGAATGTGGGAGTTTGCACCCTCGCCAGACTGGCCAGGATTTCTACAGCAAGAAACAATGGACCAAGGGGATTTAGCACTTCACAAAGAAGTGTGGGTTCCCTCCCATTCAAAGCAGAGAACTTCAAAGGTGAAGCTATGGAAACCCTTGTGCAAGCTGACCAGGGAAGACACTTGGCTGGGGGTTGGAAAGACTGCCCACATTTGGGGACAAATCCAGCCCATTTGATTTAAAAGACTTTTTACATTAAGACATTTATTTCAGTAATCTGAATAAGCAGTAATGTGAAGTTAAGACAGTTTTAATGTAATTTTTGTGCAAGTAAAATAAGACCATATGGGTCTTCCTGACATGTGGTGGACGTGAAATGCAGTAAAAAGGCATTTCTGGGAAAAGCATAAATGGCACAGATATGAAACTTTATGAAAATATTCTCGACACTTTTAGGCTATTTGAAGAATTTTAGACAACATGTTTTACATGAGAAAATGCAAAAGCGTGCCAAAAGGGCGAAGCAGCATCGTACAGACTGGGCATTTGAACCAGCATATTCCTTGTGAAATATGGGATTTGCCTGTCTGATTTTTTAAAATGGTTATGTTGGGGTGTGGCCAGCATACGAGCGGATAGGATGTGAGTCCGTGGAGCTCCTGCGGCCGCCGAAGAAATACTGTATTAAACATCCTTTTCGGCGGAACACAACTTGTTTTCAAGACATCTGTGGCAAAGGGGACGAGATGCGGCACAAACACATGAAGTTGGAAAGCAGGAAACCAACTTATCACTGAGAAATCCGCTGAGGAATCTGCTGACGCTGAAACCCGATTGGCGCGTAAGCACAACAGCAAGATGGCCACCGTGAATTAGCGGAGCTGCGGAGGAGAGCTGCGGCGCCCACGCAGAGACTGGAAGCGTGGAGGTGCCCTCACGCTGTGGATGAGCCCGGCGCCGTAGAGGCGGACAGTGTATGCGGACCACTGCGGAGTGAGACGCGTGAGAAATGCTGGGAGCAGTGGGGGTGACGGGCGATACGAGGCAGGGCATCGGCCCATGCTGCGGCCTGGTCGGCCCCGGAGCAGACGGCACGGCATTGCGTGTTCCCCCCTGAAGAAAGGTAGTACAGGGTCCCCTGGGCCAGTCAACATCCTTTCTGCCCCTCCTTCCCCCTCCCCCCTCGCTCTGGAAATGAAGCAGGAGACCAGCACCGAAGTGGCGCGATCGGGTGAAACGGCCTCTGCCCTCCCCAGGTAGAGCTGGCCCTGCGGCCTACGACCGGCTCTGCCCTCCGTCTCAACCCCGTGGAGAGGACTGTACAACACCCGCAACCCACAAACTGGGCAGAGGGGCACGCGGAGACACATCAAAGGGTGCAGCGCAACAACAGTGCTGGAACAGATCCGAGGTGCAACATTGGGGTATAGAGACACCCTGCCAGACACTGCCTGTAGCGTGCTCACACGGGTCCTTTTACTGGGGCGCGACGACACATTGCTGTTATTATACTAACCACAAGCCTAGGTGACGCTTGTGAAGTCCGTCAAGGAGCACAACAGAGCAGGCCTTCACAGTATACTCTGCCACATCCCATGCTACGGAATGGGGAAGGACAGACCGCGGAAGTCGGCCATACAAAGCAAAATGGATCAATATGCTTTCGCCACAACATCTCAACCAACGGATTAAACACCACCGCCAAACTCTCCAGACATGGAGGATCCCCTTTCTCTGAAAGATGTAATGGCGACCATCGCGAGTTCCCGCACCTCCATGGAAATAAAAATGGATAGCATAGCGGCGGATGTCTCCTTCCTGTGACATGACCTGCATTGGCAATATCAACCAACAATTGTCACAAACATTGCACCGGTTGAAGACCCTGGAAGCCAGAGTGGATGAGGGTGAGGGCAGGTCTTGCCGCAATAACGTACGCATCCTGGGAATCCCAGAGGGGACGGAGGGACCGAGCATGGAATTGTTCCTGGAACAATGATTAGCGGACATTTATGATACACATTCTTTTTCCAACATTTTTTCAGTGGAACGTGCCCACAGGATACCTTCTGGCAAACCTATTCCAGGCATGCCGCCCAGAACTGTAATCGCTAAGCTCCTCAATTATCGAGATAGAGACGCGCTGCTCCAGATGGCCCGTGCGAAGGGTAACGGTCACCTACAACGGCTCTCGGATAGCATTCTTCCCCGACTATACGAGAGAAGTGCAACGGGCAAGACAATCTTTTGAACCACTGAAGCAACAGCTATCCCTCATGAAGGTAAAATTCGGATTGTTATTTCCAGCTCAGCTTAATATTTATCATAAAGGGACAACGGCGCACTTCACTGACCCTCAAGAGGCGTGGAACTGGGCAGAAACCCATATCGAGGGTGACTGGTCGGCGTGACCGGGGAGAAGGGAGGGTAGACCCCGGCCCCACAAGGAACGTGCCCCCCGAGGGAGACCCCCGGCAGACCTGGCACCAGTAGAGCTGGAACAGGCGGTGAAGCCCGCAGAGCAACAACCAGGATGAGGCAAAGGAATATTGCTACAAGAGCTGTAGGCTACCATTTCCTGGAACACGACAGAACCAAAAGCTTGGAAATAAGAAACACAGCACCCTGGATTCAACCTCATCCTGCCCCTCGGACGCCGTAATCATGCCACACAACGGTTTTTAGAAAGATCTTGGACTGCTGCATGGCCAGGTTACATTTGGGTCCTGTCGGGTCATCTACTTGTCATTCTCCTTGCTGCACCAACAGATCCGACGCATTGAGAGTATGGCCAAAACATTGCACGAGAAGAACTCTCTTTCCGAGCCACATGCAACAGCTCGAAACCAATATAGTGACGGCGGCCGCCCGAGGCCACCTCCCAGGGACTTAGACTGTGAATATGAACAGTCAGTTTGGAAGCGAAACGACCAGAAGCAAGATAATTGGAGGCTGGTTACAGCAGTAACAAAGAGATTGGGTAATGGTTACTAGTTAATGAGTTACCTGTCCTTTTGACAGGGTGTTTGGTTGTTATATTGGGCGACAGATGCTTCAGGTTGGGTGGAGTATAGGGTGGGGGTGGGTGGGTCAGAACTGTTATGTTAAAAACCGCACCAAGTTTAAGGGGTGTACAACAATAGCTCCCCACATAAGGTTCGCATTGAACAAAGGAACAAATGAGTCTCAACAATAAATCGTCAGATGTATGGTCTAGTTCACTCCCTGCCCAGATTGGTGGACCATGGAACGCCCTTAGATATACAGTATACTGACATTGCATATACACAAGTTTTATGGCCCAGAGCACCAACGTAGATAAAGGTAGAACCATCCGTGTGATGACATGGAACGTTAATGGGCTCGGTAATAGCATTAAAAGGCGACTGGTCCTACAAGCACTGAACCGACATTCGCCGGATGTAGCCTTCTTAACAGAGACACACCTGGCGGGTACAAGATGCACGCTGTTTAAACGTACAAATTACCGGCAAGCCTTTCATGCAGGATTTACCATGGGGTCATGTGGGGTATTGATCCTTGTACATAAAAGACTCCCCTACAGCCCTACTACGGTCACCCAGGACCAGGGAGGTAGATATGTACACACGGTAGGAACCCTTTGGGAACGCACTATTTCCATGATCACTGTATATGCACCACCTAACTTACTAACCCCTCTGACTACTGACATTACCCCCTTAATCGTTAACAACACTGAAGGTCTCACGTTGATTGGAGGAGACTTTAACAAAGTCATGGATATAGAGTTAGACAGGACACATGTACGATCCAGAAATCTAAACATACGCACTAAGCTTGCCACATTTACCAATGCATTGGGGTTACATGACACATGAAGATCCCTACATCCCGACACAAGAGAATATTCGTACCACTATGGTGCACACGCTTCGCTATCCAGGTTGGATTATTACTTCCTACCACTGGTTAACATACATGAGGCATGTGAGGCACAACTGCTCCCCAGAGGTATCTCAGACCACTCCCCGCTTATGCTAACGATTAGGACTAATAGACCACTCCCCCCACCCATCTGGAGACTGAATGGTTATTAGCTGGGCTTTCCGGAACTGGTGGAACACATACAAAAAGTTACCGAAACATACCTTGAAACAAACACTAGCTCGGTGGATAACCCAACAACGATATGGGAGGCATTAAAAGCAGTATTAAGGGGTGAAATCACAGCCTATAAGAAAAAACACCTTGAGGCGATATGTGCAGCTGAGGCCAAAGTACGGGAGGCTGAATCTGCCCACGTGGCCAATGATCTACCCGAGACACAACGTGCACTCCAATTGGCACAGAAACAACTACAGCACATAGCCTTAGACAATGCAAAACAAGCCCACGCAGCAATGCATGCAACAATATATGAAACTGGGGACAAGGCGGGGAAAATACTGGCATGGCTAGAGCGCAGGGAATTAGGTCTCACCCAAGTTAGGAAACTAACAACAGAAGAATCGGACCCACTAGTGACAGACCAAGATATAGCAGAAGGATTTGCTAAATACTACGCAGAATTGTACAGTGCATCACCTGCACTGACACCGACTGATATATTAGGAGAAATTACCCTCCCTACACTAGATGAGCAACAGGCGGCCCTATTAGAACAAGAAATTACAGAGGAAGAAGTAACCTGGGCAATGTCAGAACTCCAATCAGGGAAAACCCCAGGCCCTAACGGTTTTCCGGTTGAAATATGGAAAAGATTGGTGCAAACATAATCTCCCCACAACTGCTGCGCCTATTACAACACTCACGCTCGCAGGGTTGCCTCCTCACAGACCTCAGAAAAGCTATAATAATAGTTTTGCCAAAAGCTGATAAACCACCTGACAAGTGCAGTTCCTATAGGCCCATTTCTCTTATAAATTGTGAGGCAAAAATACTCGCAAAGGTGTTAGCCAATCGGCTGCAACAAGTCATACACACACTGGTACACCCAGATCAGTGTGGGTTTATGCCACAAAGGTCCACCAGGCAAAACATATATAGACAACACACAGCACTAGAAAACATACCCAAGTTAAACAACCCCCTAGCCCTTCTATCCATAGACTTTGAAAAGGCCTTCGACTCCGTACACTGGGAGGCACTTTGGGAAATGATGCGACAAATGGGAATAGGCCCTTACTTCATGAGTTGGATCAAGCTGTTATATCACCTTCCTGTAGCAGTAACAAGAGTAAACGGGTATACTTCCAAACCCTTCCAACTGGGTAAAGGCACACGACAGGGCTGTCCCCTATCAGAGCTGATTTTTGCGTTAGCAATCGAACCTTTGGCAATCTTGTTAAGGACCGCTCAAACATGGAGTGGCTTCAGGTGGGCGGACGGCTGGGAGGACAGGGTGACCTTGTATGCGTACGATTTGTTAATCTATCTGGCGGATCCGCGAGTTTCCTGTCCCATTGTGTGGCGCCTATTAGAGAGATATGGCACATTCAGTGGACTCCGCGTCAACTGGTTGAAATCTACACTGTTCCCGGTGAAGCACATAGATAATGCAATACCAGACGTATGCCCCTATCGCATTGAAAGGGAACAGTTTAGATACCTTGGTATCCAAGTCACACATAAATTGTCGGATTATGTAGGGGGGAACTTACATCCAATAATGGCTAGATTCAAGGATGATGTTTGCCACTGGATGTCCCTGCCACTCTCACTACTGGGACGCGCGGCACTCTTTAAAATGATGGCCCTTCCCCGTTTTCTTTATATAGTACAAAACGCACTACTACCCATAGCAACCAGTGAATTCCATAAGATAGACCAAACATTTTGAAGGCTGTTGTGGAAGGGGCGACACCCGCAAATGGCACTTACCACGTTACAGAGATCCATATGGGAGGGCGGGATTGGACTCCCCAACTACAAACCTATTATTGGGCCAGTCAAATGGCAATAGTGAATGAGAAACTGCATGGCGATACCACCCTACCGCACAACAAAATACAGATCACTGACGCACAGGAGAGGCCCATCATGAGCCTCCTGTAACAAAAAAAAGATCGATCCGCAGGCCCATCCATGTTGTCCCATATAACCCTAATTTGGACTGACGTACATAGATACCTGGGCTGGGATAAAAAACTAACATTAGCACAACCACTCTGGAACAACAGACATCTCCCAGAGGTGAATAAACTCCCTAAATGGCAAACATGGGCCCAACTAGGTATCACGAAAATTGGTGACGTAATGAAGGATAATGTAATATTAACGTTTGAGGATCTAGCTGCCATCTTCGCACTCCCACCAAACAAACAATATCACTATATCCAGCTCAAACACGCGTTGCAGGCTCACCTCCCGGAATTGTGTGATATACCTGACTATTCTCCAGTAGAACGTAATGTGTTTGCAGAGCTGCTTGAACAGAAAGTTATATCGACTATGTATAGTGCTATTAACTCCTTTGCCACAAAAGAGATGTCGGGTCTGAAAGCCAAGTGGGAGAGAGAGGTAGGGGATATACTTCAGAGGAATGGATAAATGCTTTAATGTACCCCAGAGAATCGATCATCTCCTCCAGGCTGAGACTAATCCAATTGAAGATACTACATACGGTATATTACCCAAGGGTGGTGCTGTTCAAATGGGGTAAGATTGCAAATCCATACTGTTTGAGATGTAAGAGGGAGGAAGGCTCGTATTATCACATCCTGTGGGAATGTGTCAACATTCAACGATATTGGCAGCAGTGCTGTGATGAACTATCAAGGGTAAAGGGGAAGAGAATACCTGTAAATCCAAAACAATTACTGCAGGGATAAAAGGAGACATTGACCTTTCAAGGTATGAGAAAGCGTTCTTAGCTACCACCACTACGATACTTAAAAGGAACATAGCGCAACTATGGGGCTCGGATAGACCACTGAGCTTTGAGCAATGGATCACGGATGTGGACATCTGCATCGCCATGGAAAAGAGGGTTTATACTGCCAGAGGGTGCCCTGAGAAAGTGCAGAAAATATGGCAACAGTGGGAAGAAATGCACTAACTGTAAGCATAATATTGTACCGTAGAGCAACCCAGGGACTTGCGTATGGCCTGATGGGTGTCACATAAGAGTGTAAAATTTTCGAGAAGTGCTTTGAAGAATGTTGGGGGTGAGCTATGGTGGGAGGTTGTTGTTGGGCAGGGATTGGGAAGTTTTGTTTTGTTTACCCCTCTGTACGGGGCTGTATGTTTTATGTTTTTCAAAAACCAATAAAATGTCATATTAAAAAAAATGGTTATGTTAAGCATGGTATACACAGTAGTAATATACATAACATACCATAGCATAACATAAGATAACATACTGTAACATAAACAGTAAAATAACACACAATAACAGACAAATAGATTCAGAAAAACAAGTTTTTTTATTTTTTTGAGGCTTGCCCTGTAACAGATTTTATGACACGGCACACTCCTGCCCCGGACTTCTTCCACTGACACTGAAGGTGGCATGCTAAAAAACATCTTTTTTATTTTTATTTGATTCCTGGATTCTTGGCTTGAATAGGCAGGCACCCAACCCGTCTCACGTCCACCTTAACAAATACCCTGTATCGCAATGGACCATGAACCAGGCTGGTGTGTAACAAGAAAATATTTATTTCTTTTTAGAATCAAATGAAAACTCAGAGCAAAACAAATTGAGGGCAGCAACCACCACAGGGTGGCAATATAGTTGTAAAGTTGTATAATTCAGTTGATTCAACTTTCTAACATCATCTACATAAACCTTTAATAGAAATGGAAACAGAATCACATTTCTTCACTCTCACGGATGGCACCTAGGTTATGCACTCACCCTGCAAGACTTCCCCAGCACCTGCTAACTAAATTCTGTGTGGATAGAAAGCAGTGGCAAGGAGTCAGAAAGGAGATGGAGGAAAATCGGTTTTTAAATTCGACCCACCACCCCAGAATGGGAGGCCAAAACAAAAAATGGAAACCCTCAAAATGAGCGAAATGGCATACTTAGATGTCATTACTTAGATGTGTTACTTATGGATCAGTTACACTTGCCGTAGGATAGCTTGGACAGAACGTCGTGTGGCTGCACTAAAGAGACAAGGAAGCGTACAGGCTACTAAGCAGGGCACTAAATCAACGTGAACAAAGGAGAGAAAATCGATTTTGGGGAGGAAAACAATGCAACAAAAATCACACAGGGCAGAATTGCAATTTCTCATTTCACACAGGCTTTAAACTGGCAAACAGCTAAGAAAATGGGCTTAGCAATTAAAATCGGAAATCGTTTTTTGGAATGGGAAACAAAGACACAAAACAGATAGGATACTGAGGGGAAGAGATTACTCTTTACAGGATGATAGTATGGGTTTTATTATGGGAAATGCAAGTCAGATTTTTAAAGGAAAGCAAAATACACCAGTAAAATCAGTTTTCTTAGTACAATGATTAGTTCTACTGAAACTATATTTTAAGGCTATAATTAGTCAAAATACTCATGAAAATTGTTACTTTCAAAGTGCAACAATAATGAATGTGAATTTTCAATGGGGAATTAATTGATTTATTCCACATTATACTAGGGACTTACACAGGTAACTGAAGGAAATAGAAAAGAAATATGTTAACAAATATAGACTAAACAGATTCTTCTAGGGAAAGGGTGAATAGAGGATGCTCCTAAAGGGGGATCAGTTACCTTTCCTTCTTTCTCCCTGGATTATTGGGTAAGCCTGTGTCTGGATAGGTAGTTCTGCCTGGATCTGGAGTCTTGGAATCTTGAAGGGTGAATTTTCAATGTTGAATATCCCTGTGACTCCCTGTCTACACCTTATATAGCCGAATGACAACAGAGAATATTACAATCTGGGTGGAAGTACCCTGGACCTACCCCCTGAATGGGATAGGCCAGGCTATTGGGGTCACCTCCTCACTCCGGGCTGATTGGTCAAAGGGAAGTGATCTCGCCTTAGGTGTGTACATTTTATGACTCCCTTTGTCTCACAAGCCAATTTTTCACAAAAATTAGTTATGAAACAAAACTTCATATTTACAATAGTCACCATCATAAAAATCTGATAGGTAGATCCCATATTTCACAAGGAATATGCTGGTTCGAATGCCAATTCTGTGCGATGTTGCCTCGTCCATTGTCACCATTTTGCCTTTTTCAGGAGAAACATAATATCTACAATTCTGCATAATGGCTACACATATGCATGATAGTATTTGGCATATTTCCACAAGTTTAATATCTATGCCATTTATACTTCACCCAGAATTGCATTTTACCAGCCATTCCAGTTCACCAGGTGCTAGGAACAAGCGCTTAGTCTCTTTGGGTTTGTCCATAACTCACATAAAATGCTGGCATAATATACCATTACTGCTTATTCGGGGCATTGGGAGAAATGTCTTAATATGAAAAGGTATTTAAATCAAATGGGCTGGATTTGTCCCAAATGTCGGCAGTTTTTCCAACCCCCAACCAAACTGTGTTCCTCCTAGGTCAGCTTGGACAAGGGTTTACATTACTCCCCTTTGAAGACCTCCAGTGGGTTCTGGGAGTGAATGTAGAGGAAAACACACCTCTGGGCCAAAAACACAGGGCTCAGTCATCTCCATTGTATTTGATGGCAGTCCTGACATTCAGTCTGGTAGAACCCTTAATTATCACACTGTCAGTGCCCTGACAACAGAGCACATGCCCTCACAGGGGGATCCCTCAATGGTCAGGTGTTTCCTCTACACTTTATAATGTGTTTTCTAAACCCCTATTGATATTTTAGATTATCTGGGTGTCACCTACACGAACTATGCCGATGACACTCAGATACTCATTCCCATCACGGGAGATCACACCGCTAACACCAATGCCGTGAATGTCATCTACCAAGTCATCCAGGTCTGGATGGCCAAACACAAACTCTATCTTAACAATGAAAAGACAGAGCTTGTCATCATTGGGTCTCATTTTAGACTCAACAGAGTTGGTCCATACTTTAAAGCCTTTGTCATTGATGGCAACACCATTAAAGAATCCAACGATACGAAAACCCTAGGTATCTACCTTGACTCCATGCTATCACTATCCAGACAAACTAATGCAGTAATCTCGGCTTCCGCTTACACTTTTAAGCTTATTACAGCTTGCCGCGCATTCCTCACCACAGCCAACTGCACCAATTTGGCTAGAACTCTGGTTATGTTGAAAATCGACTACTGCAATTCCCTCTATTTAGGAACTAGTCAACTCTACCTCAACAAGCTCCAAGTTACTCAGAACAATGCTATTAGAGCTGCCTTAAACATCCCTAGGAATCAGCATATTTCAGAAACAAGACGTCGCTTACATTGGCTCTCAGTATCGCAAAGAGGCTCACTGAAAACTCTTGCAGTGATGCATAAATGTCTTGCTAACCAAGCACCCAGCTACCTGTCTTCTCACTTTACCCACCACACATCCAACCACCCATTAAGAGCTGCCCAGGCACACTGTCTTGCCATACCCAGATACACGCTCCAGAAATCAAGTGGTTCCAGCTTCCCAGTCCTCGCCATGAAACTCTGGAATTCACCAACCTAACCCCTTCAGAGCTGAATCTTCTTTCCACACCTTTATGAGTATGGCCAAAGCCTGGCTTCGCTCGCAAGACGAGCACAGCCCTTCCAGTTCCTAAGTTGCTCTGCCTGCCATAATACTCTCTGATGATCCCCTGGACTACCCCTTGTTGTAAATACCCTGTACATTTGTATTTTTGTAATTTATGTGTAAGCTTCTTATTGTATTGCTCCGATCCACGTTTATTATGTACTCTGTAAGCATTTCATTGATCTGAGTGTATTGACCCTATCCATGTATTTTATGTAACTGTAACTTCAAGAAATGCGCCTAGATGCCTTTGGGCCAGGTACGCTATAGAAATAAATAAAATACAAATACAAATACAGCCTTTTTCGCTGGTAGGTGCGAAATTAGCCCTGTTGCCAAATTGGTATGACAGAAATGCCTGTGCCTCAGCCAGACTATAGAAGTCCTTTTGGGGGGTGAAAGAGCATCATATACATAACTGTGCTGCCCTTCTACCCACATATTCAATTGTGTTACTGTGCGAGCCACAGGGTTATTTCACATTGAGCTTTCAAAGAGCAGTTTTCCAAGTTAATCCAATGTGCAGACTTGAAACAGAATTCTTTGCTTTTCCTGAACTTTATGAAGGAAAACAATGTCCTTCTGGGAGGGATGGTCTTATTTTCTGGCCATTGAATGAAATACACAGGTATGGCTGTGTTTAAGTCATTAAGTGCCAAGGGCGAGTATGCTTGTCCTTTCTGCATAGGCTTGCATAATAGCATGGCACTTAAGTGGTTAATGTTACAAACTGTGTAATGTTTAAATGAAATGAAGCACAAGCGTGATGCCATATTGAATGCAGGTCATTTACTAGCGCAGCCTTTCATCTTTAAATGAGAGAACAGCACTGCATAGCCATTCTGAATTTGGTTATTTTCTCTGGATTCATCTGAAGGAAAACAAAATGCAGCCATTCTTGGGGTGACTGAGTTCAAAATCTTACCCCACATGTGCTGAGCAGACAAAGCACTGCTGTTTTTGAATGAATGATGAAATACAGTTTTGTGATGCAGGGAATTTCTGTTGGGGCTGGGGTAAATATACCCCACAGCCCATAGTACAATCACATCCCATGCAACAGATCAGAAGCAATCCAATTTTAAGCAGCCTTGCCGCACATGAACACTATAGCAGTGCTTAGCTGAGCATTGCCAACAGGAGTCATCACTGCACAAGCCTTCTTTGTTCAGTTTAGCTGGTTTTCGATGCCAACATTGATCAAACTTCTCTGAAGCTGTTTTTATAGGCTGAGGTGACCCATGACCATTGGTACTCTGAACAACAAGAATTTTCCATGTGACCTTGGCATTTGAGAAGAAAACTTTGAGAAGGGTCCTCTATCGTGAAAGAGTATAGACGCTGTTTGCAGCATCTGAACCACTAGGGACTTGAACCCCTCACCAACAACAACGCTAACTATAGAATAGAAGTGGGGCCCTCATGCCAGAAGCTATGGTGAGGATGACTCCTGAAATGTGAGAGAACCAGGAAAAGCAGGTTTTACTGGGGAAGGCAGCACACCAACAGGAGACAGTCCCATAATGAACAGTACAGTGGGGGCGACCCGGAATGGCTCAAATGAGGTGGAATGTCGGAATTTCAGCTCCATTCCATGTGAGAGCAGCTTCCAAGACCAAGGTTCGAAGGCAAAAACATTACAACATGAGATTGGAGGTGAAACAGCATGGAGATGGTTCCAGCACAGAAGGCCTGGCCCAGCCAACACTTGGAAGCTGACCAAAGGATTTGGGAGGCTGAGGAATAACATCCAGCAGCCAGAAATGAGAACCAAGGTTCAGCCATGAACATAGGGACCAGCCAGTATGGCCAAATCTTTTCCTTAAAATGCAGCAATGTTTCCTAAATGGTGGGAATCATCCAGCCAGTAAGTAAGCTACCACTAAGGGGTTGCAAAGAAAAGTTTAGGGAGCCAGCCTACCTGGTTGCCCCTAAAACTGCCAATCACTGCAGTCCATCCTCAATGCATCCCCACAGGATGTGTAATGGCTGGCCCAAGACCAGGAAATGGTGTACAATAATTCAAAGCATTATAGAATATGCATGGATTGGCTGACAAAGAACCCACATGTGCCCAACTGCCATTTGAGGCCTGCCTTCTGGTTTCTGACCTGTTAGTCCCGGGTCTCCAGCTTGGTCATTGCCTTGAGTTTATGCCTCCTACCTGTGCAGCAAACAAGTTAATTTTCCAAATGATCTAGGGGTAGGCTTATAATTATAACACTTCATCAGCTCTTTGTCAGGTTTGGAAATTACTGCAATGAATGCTTAGTTGAAATCATGTCTGACCAAGTTGCTTTTCCCCAAATCTCAGAACACTAAATCTCAGAACACTTTCTCTCGTATTACCAATGGCTAAAATATCTTTTAAATTGTTTTAATAGACCATCTTCTTCAAAAATCCCCCTTATTGTCCATTATATTTTAGGGGTTCTAGCATCTAGGACAGGCTATTAGCACCCTTGTTGGGAGAGGCAGCCAATTAGATAGCTAGAAATGAAGGCTTGAACCAATGTTGTAAACCCGTGTTCCAAGCCGCCTGACGGACGGCTCCCCCGCCACCATCTTCCCCCCACCCTCTGACCCCGATTTGTTTTCTTTATTAAACCCCCCACTTACCTTATTAAGGGCCGCCGCAGACACACCTTACTCTTAGCGTCCCACGGCTACCATGGAAAGGGAAGATGGGCTCCGTACAGAGCCCCGCCTTCACTTTCCATGGCGGCCATGTTGGTAAAGGATTTTCCTTCCTACAACGCGATGTGCATAGAGTCCTGTTGTAGGAAGGAAAATCCTTTTTTTAGCACCCAGTGGTTGCTGTTTTCGTAACACGGGGTGGTAATGGCCCTATGCACCTGTTCCATGGGTAACACCAGGGGGTAATGCCCCTGGGCCCATGTTAATAGCCCTTGCTTCGCTCGGCCTGTTAACTGGGGCCATGGGCCATTACTCCCCGATGTTGCCCGTGGAACGGGTGCATAACACCACATGCAAAGGTTAATTATGAAGTAGCAAGTCAGATCCATGGCTGTGCACAAGTAAAACAAGTGGCGGCCAAATGAGCTGGTTTTGCAAAAACACCACAAACTGGATCTGGGGTGCAATGCAGCATGTTCTTTTACATTGCAACCCATATTTCAAGGGGTATAATGCAATCCCCATGGATGAAACCACGTGCCTTCCCTTGGGAGCCACCATTCCCGAATTTACTGTGGCACTCAAGCACGCACACACCACTTACACACACACACACACACACACACACGTCACTTCATTAACATTCATATGGGGGCCTACATGTGCCTCATTGGGCACTGGCCCTTTACCCTACATCCTATTGATACCTCGGACACATGCCATACTTGATTCCGTACATTTTGATTAGCAAATAAGCTGTTCAGTAAATAGAAAGTCAGGTTAAGTTTATGGGACTTCCGGGGATCCTGGTCAAATCTAAGAGTGGACAGGAGGCCTGATTGTCAAGGCTTCTTCTTAAAGTCTTGCGGTCCTGGCGTTTGGAAGAACAATCTATACCTCTTTAATCCCTCAATTACCAATCTGTAAAGAAACGCTGCCTGCGAATGACTCAGCGAAAGGCTGGTGCCATGCCATTTATGTGTTTTCTTGGTAAAACTCTACAATTTTCCTCTACAGAATAACATAAGGCTGTCAATGGGTCTTATCAAGATTGTGCATTACATACGTTTAGTAGACTGACAGCAATGTAGAGGCTATGCCGTAGAAAGGTATTATTGTAATATTTTGGGGGTTCTAGTGGGAAACAGTCCTTAGAGTATAGCTTTTAATACAAGCATACAATTAAAGGTGGCAGAGAATATTTAACATTTAAAGTTAGTTGGTAGCATTTCACAGGGCTGAATGGATGTTGGTTTATTTTATTATTATTTTGCATTTTTTTTTGAGCGCTCACACAGCCCGCGGGCATCAAGGCGCTGTTACAGGAATTGCATTGTTTTGTTTTCCCTGTAACGCGCTTACATACCCAGAGGTTTCTAAGCGGGGACCGGGGATCGAACCTGTGTTGCTTCCTGTTGTCTTGCTTCCAAGGCGAGCACGTTGCCGCTGAGCGACCCTCCCAGGACAATGTGTGTGCATGTGTGTGTAGAAGCAGTCCACAGATAGAGGGGGGAACTAAGTGCCTTGCGTGCTTTGGTAGAGTTATGTTAATTATATAGATTTGCATTATTCTATATTCTCACCAATGGGCCGCTCTGTACATCGATGTTCAAGAGGGACTGCCCTCGCTCCTTGTTAGTATGAGAGAAGAAATGTCCAAACACCAGTTGTACTGCGCAGAGCCCTTCAGAATTGTTGTGTTTCAAAATGTAATCTTTAGTACATGATTTGAATATTAACAGATGCATACATTGTCCTAACTAAGCCAACACGTGTTGTTTGGCAGTTTTTTTCAAGGCAATTTTTATATGGAAATGCCAACTCTGAATATTCTTGAGCCAGCGTGGTCCCGTCAATATAAAGCATTAATAACCAATGTTGTCTTCAGCTTTTATATGATATGATCCAATGATGTACAGGAATTTCTTATTGGGGTCCACTGTATTCGATATATATGTATTCATCAACTATATGTATAACGGTTGAAGATTCATTTTTTTATTTTTATTATGTAATTATTTATTTATTTTTGTTTAGGTCTCACAACACAGGAATGGGTATTTTTACATAATAATGCCGACATGATGAAGGCCGAAACATCGTGTGAATGAGCATATCGCTAATAGCTCACATAGGCTGAAACACTGGGTGTCGATGATACTTTTTCACAGTGTGTAATTAAAATTGTTAAATGGGCTATAATTGATTGTCTTTGATATCTGCATCCATTAGAAGGGATGATGTAGGAGAGAACACATACTCCGAAAAATGTTTCCGGTTTAATTTGTCCCACATCGGGTGTGATTTCAAGTTAATAAAGTTTGTTTTCAACTGTGTTAGGAAGTGTGAACCCACTTATTAGCGTCAGTGTGGACACACTTGTTAGTTAGTACATTTGTATGTCTAGGTACACATTGATGTGATTTGTATTTTTATGGTGTGTTGGTTTCACAGGAATTGTATTATACTGAACTGCGGAACTGCATTTTTCCGCTCCCGCCCACTTCGACCACTGGTGTAATGGTAATTAAGGGCAGAGAAGGAGTAGAAGGAGGGGCCCTGAAAATGGCTACAGCAATAGCAAAGTCATATTGGTTCAAGGGTTGCAATAAAAAATATAAAACTTTGAGGAGGCATGTTTTCCTGATGTTTAGCAGAATAAACCTATCAGTGGTCACCGTGAGGGTGATATATGTATGGAGTTTGGAATTATCATTGGAGAAGGTTGGGAATAAGACATAGGCCATGAGGGATGGTGCATGGTAAGAATGGTGGCAGAGGATTTTTGGTAGAGTTCATCATATGGGAGAGCGGATGAGTGCGTAGAGCAGATGAATGCGTAGAGTGGATGAGTAAATAGAGCCAACGATTATATAGACCGGATGAGTAGGTAGAGCGGATGAGTAGGTATAGCGGATGACTGTGTAGTGCGGATGAGTGTGTAGTCCGGATGAGCGTGTAGTGCAGATGGCTGATAGGAATGGCTTTGAGCACCTGAAACGGTCGTACATAGGTAGAACAGTCTGAATACATGGTACGGAGGGCGTACATGAAACCTTTGGAGTAAGCTCGACCGCAAGCACCTAAGATAAACCACCTTATTCACATCTCCACGCTTATTCTCTTCCTTACACCACCACTCATCTCGAACACAGCGATACTATGACACCATTCGGAATAGCTGTTCTCATACTTCATATCACCCTATCTAAACACTGCTGCTTATACACCTTCCAGCCTAGGTGTTCTCCTCAGGCCTAACGCAGCCAGTATAGGTCTGGATAACAACCTGCCAGAACGAACACATAGCACTGATCTCTCAACTACCACACCTACCGCTAAGAAGCAGCTATCACACGAATACCACAACTGCTGCACACATCTGGTGCTCACACGTGCCTTTTGAATCCCTCTACCTCTCTCTACTGAGTTGAACTTCGGTTCCCGAGGGCGTTCAACCTACCAGCGCCTTGAAACCATACCAATGTTACATAAGGCGCTATATAACTGCAAAATAACACAACATAACATAACATAACATATACTGATCAGGAATCATAGTGCTGTGTGCCGCAAGATAACTGGGTACAGCAGAATTTATTGAAAGAGAGACGTTTTCCACTGCTTTCAGAAGGTCAGGAGGTGGTCAATCCTGTGAACATTTTGGGGCAGGCATTCCAGAGTTTGTTAAACTGGACTTCAAAACAATGGCGAAGGGCATGCATTCATTTTAAGAGTGGGGCAGAAATCAAACATTTATATTTGTAGTGGAGATTTCTTATAGGGTAATGCCATTTCACCTTATCTCGAGGGTTTTCCACGCAAAATGCATATAGTGATTTGTGAGCCATGGCCATAGCCTCAAAAGTCATCCGATCTCTGACACGCAGGCATGGCAGCTTCTTTAGTCTAGCTGAAATACAAGCACACTGATGGGTGTCAGTTACTACCTTCAAAGCCGTGTATTGAAGGACATGAATGTAACATAGAAGGCTCTGAGAGCCACCAAGAAACATTTTAATAGTCAAGTTTGTACCCAACAATTATTTGCGGTATAGTAGCACACTGTCTCAGATCCGAAGGGGCGAACTTTAGCGAAAAAGCATGAAATAAAGACTGGAAGAACTCATTATTGCATTTGCTTGTAGGGACATCGATAGGGTGTAGTCAAAATCTACACCTATGCATTTCATGCGGTTTTGAGTATTCATTTGAGTTTGGGAAACGGGAATGTACGGGTAAAGAGAGCAGTAAAAATGCTGTCTTTTATTGATTGAAGCTATGCCAACTGACCGTGAGCCAAGCTTGAATAAAAACAGTATATGATTCACTTTATTCATAGGATCACCTGTAAGTCTCAATTATATCTACATATCACTGCAGAATTTTGGAAAAATGCACCCTCCTTGCTCTCTCTGGTCATGGAGGGGTTTAATGTAGGCATTACAGAGAGTGGTTCATTGCAGAACTCTGCATTCCCTACAGGCTCAGTAAGACTCAAAAGGATGGAGAGTAAAGAGGGAAGATCTTCGAAACAAGGAAGGATTGAACTTAATCCCACATTTTAACTTAAGCATTTATCTTGTTCTCTAATGTTTGAAGCAATAGCCGATGTGTAGTCATATCAAATGCGGTCTACAGATCCAGCAGCGGCGTCAGGATGCCAGAACCAACGCCCCAAATTAACAGAATCAAGTCCTCCCTGACATCTCGAAGGGCAGTTTGTGTTACTGTTTTCTTTATGAACGTTTAATGTAAGCTTGTAGCTGTAATCAGGTGATTATAGTCAAGATCTTTAGCATGAACAAGACATTAGAGACAGGTCTATACTTAGAGCAACTAAGCAGATCCTTATTTCTTTTTTTTAGTAGTGGAGAAAGCCAGGTGTATTTTAGGAAGCCAGGTATATGTCCTCCTGAGTGGCAGCTTTCCTATGTTAGTAATGAATGTCACCAGGGAGAAAAGCCCTCCTTGATAATTTCACAGACAGTAGGCATCACCCGAGCCGCTGATTAGATTCAGATGATGTATAAGTTGACAGACATCAACAGGAGTGACCTTGGATCAGCATTGCTATTGGGAGTGATAGTAGATTGACAATATGTGAAGGGGTAGTGCATCTCAATCTTCTCCAAAAAGAAAGACAGTGCATATCACACCATGCATTAGATGGATCACGACCTACTTTGAATGGTGCTGATTCGGCTAGTTGCTTCTGGATCTTAAAGATGGATTTACTAGCATTGTCTACAGACTCAGTCTGGACATTATGGTATGTGTGTTTTGCAGCCATAGCGGCTAATATTTAATTCTTAGGTACAGATATTAGAGATTCTCCATAACGAGTTGTGGGAGCCTTTTCACAGCTGTTTTTATGAGATTTTAGAGGCATATTTGATTTTTTGAAAGGCTGCAGCCTCAATAACTGAGTTCAGTAATGTATTATTTAATTTGGTAAGATTCACAAGACTTACGTTGAAGCTAATTTACTTTAAGAGTTTATCCACACAGGTATAAGTCCCTCCCCATTCCCACCAAGCTAGGTACTATAGTCTTTTTTCTGCATTAGTGGGTGGTTTCATTTGGGCCAACTGAAGTTTTTTTGGAGGTGCCCCTATGACCTTAACAAATATCAGTCCAATCAACTACCTGGCAATGAATATCTGACAATAGTATGTCGCATGTTATAACCCGATGTAACCCGATCCAAAGCCCTTCCATGAGGATACATTCCACATATTTTATATAAAATCCTGGACACCCATATTTCACTGGTCTTTCAATAACCCTGGATTGATATTCTTCCTGTGAAGTTAATTGTTCATAATATGGGTTAATCATAGCACCAGGCCTGGGGTTCCTTTTATGTGAGTTGAGAGGTTGTGCTGCCTGAGAAACCTAATGCACACAATCTCACATTGGTCTATGGATGCATATTGACAGTCCCGGAGTAGCACAGAACATGTAAACAATACTGTTACACCACCACCGTGGCCTCCTAGGCTATCCATGTTGATTAGGCAGTATCCATCACCAAGGGACAATGATGGAATGGAACCAGAGTGGTTTAATGTAGTTATATGTATGGAAGGGGCAATCCAAATCTGATGAACACATGATGACTTAAAAAAAAAGGAGTTCATTAGAGTTAGAAAGATTTATGAGGTCTTTTCTTGAAATGAGGACTAGAATAAGAATAACATAACGTCTTGGATTCTGGAAACAGACATCTATCCAAATCGCATTATGTGCAATTTAGGTATTTTGTAATAGCTATTACCATCCTAGAATAGGTTGGCATATTTAATAAGAAAATGTAGTTAAATGGGTGAAGTTAGTGATGCCTGAGGGCAAGCAACATATTTATGAGGCAGTGTTACCCAATATTGTGAATATATGTGATTCCGTAGAATCAGACGAGTACATAACATGCGAGTTCGACGTTTCAGTCTATTCCCTCTTTCCCCTACTGACTCATCCACTGATTGAAGTTAGGCAATCATCTATTAGAAGGGCGGTTTGGTTTGAAGATGAGTGTAGGAAGGCTAGTAGGAAGCTGATGTTATGCCTTGTGGAGGATACACTCGTAGACAAGCAATGTTTACTCTTAAACAGAGTCAGCTACAAAACCTTGATCAAAACCAACACACCACTTAGGATAACATGTTAGAGGTAGTAATGAAAGGAGATTCGTCCTCATTTTTGAAATTTGCATCTGGTAGAGAAGTCAATAGTGCTGTGGAACTACACTGTTATTTTGTACCTGAAATATGGAAGGAACACTTCTTGGGGTTATGTGATGCGGCCCCAGATGTAGCCAAAGCGTCAGTTCCTACAATGATAACAGCAAGTGGGACTCCCCTAGCGACAAGGGCGAAGTTGACTTTCCACTGAAGCTGAAGTCAAAGAGTCCCTAGATTCAGTTGGACCACATAAGGCTCCTAGGTTGGATTCTGTACCTGTAGAACTTCACAATGATGAGCTGCTAATATCGACCCCAGCCTTATTTCAACTCTTTAAAGCAGTGCTCAAATCGGAAACTATTCCAACTTCATGCCTGAAGGTGGTTATAGTTCAGATTTATAAAAAGGAAGACAGTGAATCCCCAGGAAAATACCACCCGATTTCTTTATTGGATAAAGTAGAAAAGATTTTTGCTAAAGTGATATTGAACCATCTCCAACAGTGGATCAATGATAAAGGGGTCATTTGTCATCTCAGAACTGGATTTGGCTAAGGAACGAGCACATTAGATCAGGGTTTCCATTTATTTTTGATTCTCTAGACCTACAATGTTACAAAGAAGGTTTGTGTTTACGCGGTCTGCATAGATCAGAAGACCGCTTCGGACAGTGTCCCTCACAATCTTTTGTGGCAAGTCATAGTAAGAAATGAGTATCCCAAGCCATCTACTATCTATCATCCATGAATTATTTTCTGATGATAAAGCAGTCATGGGATGGGGCCTGGGTGGGGAAGTGATGGCCGAATTTGACGTTGAGGTGTTTAGCATCTATATAAATGAGGTCATCCCACTGCTCACTGAGAACTGCTTTGATCCACCAAGACTGGGTAACAATAGATTCCCTGGTTTATTGTTTGAAGATGATGCAGTGATGTTAGTTACCTCTGCTATTGGGCTTAGATACACCTTAAATAGTTGGATTCACAAATACGACCAACTGGGATTAGAGCTCAATAAGAGCAAAACGAAGGTCATGGTCTTTCAGTCAAAATGTACAATGGCTGTATGGATGTAAACTGGAGCAGGTCCAGTATTATGACTACTTAGGAACCAGATTCCATGAAAATGGCACATGGCAGGGTCAGCTTATTAAATTATGTGTATCCCTCGACAAAACAGTGGAGGTGTATATCCCTTTCCCCTGATCTCGAGATTTATAATACGCAGGCACCACCCTCTGCTCTCTATGGTGCAGACATTTGGGGCAATTCAAAGTGTCTATCTTTGGTGATTGTTTAGAACAAGTTCCTAAAATCATTACCAAGACTCTCACAAATAGTTTGCCAAGTGCGTAAATTCACACTGAGTGTGGAGTCCGCCCCATATCTGAAATTGCTCTACTTAATCCCATCTTGTATTGGGTGGGAATATGGAACCCCCTGAACTGGGGAAGTACAGAGAGGCGTTGTTCCATGTCCTTGCCTCCGAGGGCGGTCGCTCACTCATATGTGTAGCCCATCTACAAAACCAGCAAAGTTTGTGGCTTGATCCTTTGCCATTGGGCAGGGGACTCAGGGTTGGGGTTTGAAAGCAGCAAGAGAGTGGTTCAGGAGATGTACTTGCAGGTCAAAGAAGTACCTAGGTTCGCATCTTACCATGACATCATGACACTGTCACTTGCTCGAGTACTTTTCCTGGAGTTACGAATGGGCACATTGAAAGTGCAGAAATGTACGTGTGGCTTGGGTAACTCAACTATTTCCATTTGCCTGGTCTGTAACTCTAGCGAGGAAGCAACCATATATTTCTTGCTACTTTGTAATGGCTACAGTATCTTGAGAGCAAAATATTTCACGCCTATTTTCAAAGCTCCTAACATTCATGTCTGTGAGGCAATGGCTCTTTGCAGGGTGACAAATGACCTTAATGTTGTCTATTTCATAGCCAAGTTCATCCATGGAGCTTGGCTGGTGAGGAAGAAACAGATTATTTAGTCACCTAACCGTGTAACATTTTCCGTGCAGGAAGTCATCAAATCCACTCTATAGTGCAATTAGTTGCTAGTGGTATTTTAATAATTGTTGGAATTATTGTGATTGTGTTTGTATATGTTTGTTCTGTAGTGTATTTGTACTTTTATCTATTGTCAAGATTTGGATGCCCTTTTTCTCTTTATTTTTTAATTGATGCTCTCCTGTATTCCTTGATAGATTCAGTAGAAGTTTATTTGACATATGTTAACTGTACATTCATAGGGTAACCACTGACATTGAATAAAGATTTTATGAACTGAACTGAATAATAAAATCCAAGTAGCAAGTGGCATACTCTATAAAACAATCTGAGCATGGAGAGCGGTCGCCGATGGCCCTAGGGGAACAGCAGGCCTGGGAAGCCCTGCCTGGGCCTCCGTGAGTGTTTTCAAAATAATATTGAATTATTTGCTTTTCGCGCTCTGAGCGCGGTGTTTGGCCTGCTCCTGCTCCCCCCTCCCACTTCCTGGTCCTCCTCTCCCTCCCCGCCTCCCTGCCCGCCCAACCCCCCCTCTGATTGGCTGTGTGCCTGCTTCCCCTCTGGCCTACTCGACGGCCGTTCCCCCGCTCGCTTCTTTCTTCAGCTGAGCGTGGAGAGCGGTCGCCGGTGGCCCTAGGGGAACAGCAGGCCTGGGAAGCCCTGCCTGGGCCTCCGTGAGTGTTTTCAAAATAATATTGAATTATTTGCTTTTCGCGCTCTGAGCGCGGTGTTTGGCCTGCTCCTGCTCCCCCCTCCCACTTCCTGGTCCTCCTCTCCCTCGCCGCCTCCCTGCCCGCCCACACCCCCCTTCCTCTCCCTCTGCCTATAACCTCCCCCCTCCTGGGCAGCCCTCTGCCCGGCAGCCCCCGCGGCTAAGGGCCCCAGGCCAAGGGCGACTCCTACAGTGCGGCTCCCTGTGTGTCTGCAGGTGTCCGCAGGGGACGCCAGGCGCCAGTTCCACCTGTTCTCCGTTCCCCGGCCCACCCCTCCTACTCCTGGTTACATCCGCATGGGGCCTTGCCTCACTGTATTCACAGTTGAGGTAAACTAGGGTGTTATCCTCCCCTCGCAGGATTCTCAAACTTAGGTGGCCCGGTACCTAATACGCATTACTGTTTGCTCTGAACTGTGGTAAACTAGGGTGTTTTTCTCCCCTCGCAGGATTCTCAAACTTAGGTGGCCCGGTACCTAATACGCATTACTGTTTGCTCTGATCTGTGGTAAACTAGGGTGTTTTTCTCCCCTCGCAGGATTCTCAAACTTAGGTGGCCCGGTACCTAATACGCATTACTGTTTGCTCTGAACTGTGGTAAACTAGGGTGTTTTTCTCCCCTCGCAGGATTCTCAAACTTAGGTGGCCCGGTACCTAATACGCATTACTGTTTGCTCCGAACTGTGGTAAACTAGGGTGTTTTTCTCCCCTCGCAGGATTCTCAAACTTAGGTGGCCCGGTACCTAATACGCTTTACTGTTTGTTTGCTCTAATTGTGGTAACTTGTGCTTGCCGCTCACTTCCTGTCTGCGTGCTCTCGTTTCGTCTGTCTCCCCCCCCCTCCTACTCCATGGTGCTCTCTGTCTCGCCTATCTTCTCTAACTGCTTCTCCATTGACTATCCTGCTCTCCTCACTAAATCTGGTAGGAAAAAGTTTAAAAAGGACATCCTGGTCTCCAACCCAGGCCTCCCTATCGCTGACACCTACACTAGTGCCTGCTCTAAGGAAACTCTCACTGACATCCTCTTTTTCGTGCCTTCGCCTGACCTATGGACCCTTCATATGGTCTCTGTGCTTTCTCCTCCTCTCCCATTAATGGTGGCACCCGTTGGGATGTCCTCTTGGCCCCCTTCCGCTACTCTAAGGCCATCATTAATGTCTACGCTAATGGGACCATCTTGGTCCAAGGCCCTCAGGCCAACCTTCTCCTCTTTGATAGACGCTTCCCACACCTCATCAACTTCCTCTCCTCTCCTGCTGTCCCCCCTCCTCTATCCTTGGCTACCTTGCCTTTACCCTCCCTCCCTGCCCCCTCTCATGCTCCTTCTTCACCTCCTTCTTCAACAACTCCGCAGGGCGTACCTCTGATCTGTACCCCTCCCCGGAAGTTCTTCAAGGAGGGCAACCTTCTCCACATTGCCACTCTAAATTCTCGCTCTGCCATCAAGCACTCCTCTGATATCTGTCACCTTCTTGAGGAACTGGACCTCGACGTCCTCTGTCTCACTGAGACATGGTTCACAGCCAGCTCTGCCACCAGCTTTGACACACTCCTACCTGACGGTTACAAGATCCTCTCCATGCCCAGGCCTAACCGTGCAGGGGGTGGTGTTGCCCTTATCTTCCCTGAGTGGATTCCTGCCACTGTCACTCCTACGCAGACCTACTCCTCTTTTGAACGTCTTGTCTGCTGACTCTCTCTCTCTCCTAGCCATTCCCTTACCGTGGCTACTATCTATCGGCCACCTGGTCAAATTTCCCCCTTCCTCTCTGAGTGGGATGACCTCTCCTCCTCACTCCTGTCCTCAACCACTCAACTCCTCTTTCTTGGCGACTTCAACATCCACCCTGATGCCTCGAGTCCCCCCACTGCTCTCTTTCGTGACCTCTGCGACTCTCTCTCACTCTCTATTCTCCCGTCTGGGCCTACTCACTCTGCTGGGCACACTCTTGATGCTCTGATCTCTTCTGACCTTCCCCTCTCCGTCCCTCTCTCCACTCCTCTCTCCTGGAGTGATCACTTTCTCCTATCCTCCCACCTCACCCTCCCTACCCCACAGGCAAAGCCACCCTCTTCACTGCCACCCACCTTCTCGGTCATCCGACCCATGAAGCGTGTGTCAGTTGAGGCTTTCGCTGCTACCTTCTCGCCCCCCCCGCCCCTTCGGCTGACTCCCACCCTGACACAGCCCTCTCCATGCTCCACTCTGCTATATCTGTTACTCTTGATATCCTTGCCCCCGTCATGAGAATCCGCCTGAAGCCCAAAGCCAAATGTAACTCCTGGTATGACTCGGATCTTGCCACCCTAAAACGCAAGTGCAGGGTTGCAGAGAGGAAATGGCGTGCTTCATGTTCATCCTCTGACAAACTGGCCTGCCGCCTGCTCCAAAGGCAGTATCGGCTCTCCGTTCTCACCAAGAAGAGAGCCCTTATCCAAGCCCGCATCTCTGCGGCATCTAACAACTCCGCCGAACTCTTTAAAATCTGCAAGAAGCTGGCCAACCCTGTTGCAGTCTCTACCTCTCCTGTCCCCTCCCAGGCCCTCTGCACTGCATTGGCCTCTCACTTCATCTCTAAAACTCAGGACATCCTGTCCTCGCTCTCCTCCTTTCACCTCCCTCCCTCCCTTCCCGGCTCTTCCTCTGGCCCTTCTGCAGTCACCCCTCCTCCCTCTTTCTCTGTCTTTCCACTTTTCTCTGCTGACGAGGTTTCCAGACAAGTCCGATCTATGAAAGTCTTGTCTAAACAGGTTCACCCCTGTTCCTCCAAAACTATCAAGGACCACATCGACTCCCTGGCTCCTGCCCTGGCTGACTTTTGCAACCACTCCTTCGCCTCTGGAGTCTTCCCTTCGCCCCTCAAGCACTCCCTTGTGCACCCTCTTCTCAAGAAACCCTCTTCCGACCCCTCCTGCCCGGCTAACTATCGCCCTATCTCCATCACTCCCTTCCTGGGCAAGCTCCTGGAGAAACTGGCCATCTCCCAGCTTAACCTCCATGCTGAATCTGTTGGTAGTCTTCATGACCATCAATCTGGATTCAGAGCTGCCAGAAGCACGGAAACTGCTCTCCTGAACATCCGTGAAGACCTGCTCTTGAACCTCGAATCCAACACTCCGTGTGTTCTCATTCTGCTCGATCTCTCCTCTGCCTTTGACACTGTCAACCATGCCATCCTGCTCAACCGTCTCCGTGAAAACCTGGGTATCACTGGTCAGGCTCTGGTGTGGCTGACCTCTTTCCTTTCAAATCGACCCTCCCAGGTCCAACTGGGGTCCTTCCTCTCCGACATCTTTTTCTCCACCTGTGGTGTCCCCCAGGGATCTAATCTCTCTCCCAGGCTGTTCAACCAGTATCTGGCACTCCTTGCCCACCGCATCGTCGCTCTCTGCCCTAATTTCCAGTGCTATGCGGACGATACCCAGCTCATTTTCAGGCTACCCTCAGCCTCCCCCTCTCCTTCCCTCATCTCTGACTGTCTGTCTGCTATCCAGGAATGGTGTGCCGCCAATGACCTCTGCCTTAATGCCAGTAAGACTGAGATTCTACTCATCGGTACACCCACTCCCTCCTTCCCTGCAGCGCTCTGGCCTGCCTCCCTTGGCCCCCTCCCTGCTCCTACCTGCAATGCAAAAAACCTTGGGGTCATCTTTGACTCCACACTCTCCTTCTCTCCTCATATTTCTGACGTTGCTAAGAAGTCACACTACCAGCTGCACCTCCTCAGAGGTATTCTTCCCTTCCTCTCCTTCCCCCAGAAGCTCACTGTCTCCCGAGCCCTGGTTCTCTCGAAGCTGGATTACTGTAACAGCCTCTACCTTAATCTGCCTGCCTCCACTCTCCGCCCTCTGCAACTCATACAGAACAGAACTGCGAGACTTGTCCTTGGCCTCAAGCCCAGGGACCGTATCTTTCCAGGACTGAAATCTCTACACTGGCTCCCAGTGGCTGCGAGGATAAAGTTCAAAACCCTCTGCATTGTCCACAAGGCCTTCTGGGGCCTTGGTCCTAAATACCTTCAACTCTCTCTTTCCAAATATCTTCCTTCCCGAGCCCTTCGCTCATCCGCCTCCAACTCCCTCAGGGTCAGCCGCTTCTCGAAGCAACGAGCTTGGGGTAGATCTCTCTCCGCGGCAGGGGCCTCCCTCTGGAACAGCCTTCCTGCCTCCCTGAAACTTGAGGAGAACCATCTCCGGTTCCGGAAGCACCTCAAAACCTTCCTTTTTGCCTCTGCTTTCTCTCTCCCTCTCCCCTGCTGAACAGCTAATATTCTTTACTGAAACTGCACTGATTCTGCAACTGGACCACTCTTAACGGCCTCGGTCCTGGGCCCAGCCACTCTCCACTTGCACTGATGCCCTGGAACCCCTCTGCACTGCGGGACTGTCTCTGTATCCCTACAGCCCCCCCCCCTTTTCCAGCACTTGTTCTGCACTTACCTTGCACTTGCCACCAGCTGGCCCTATTTATTTATTACTTTACGCCACTTACCTTGTACTGCACTTCCCCCCCTCCCCTTCCCCTTGCACTTTTCCCCCTCCCCCACCCCTGCACTTGCGCGATCTGAATGACACCTGGCCTAGTAGGATCGTTGTCTGTCTCCCCTTGTTTCCTCCCCTCCCTGCCTCGTCGCGCCTTGAAACACCTGTGTATAGGCGCGTTACAAATGCCATATCATATCATATCATATCAATCCATTGCCAGGTGTACGAGACAGGTCCAGGCCAAATACTTAAAAAAACTTGATGCAACTTTAAAGAAATGCAATGAAAATGAATCAAATGAATAAGTGAAACATGGTCAGAAACAAGACTCCCTGACCATCAACTAGGATGAAAGAGACAGAAGCAGAGATAAATTGATGATGACAGAACACATTTACAACTGTAAAACCCGGTGAATCCCAAAAAGACTCTCACCTGGGTTTGTATTGTAGGAGTCTCCCAGTCTTGTATCGCCTGTACTTTACTTGGAAGAGGCTGCATCTTGCCCTCGCTCACCTCAACCCCAAGGTGGGTAAACTATCCTTGCCCACTATGGCATTTGGTTGCCTTTATAGTCAAGTGAGCCTGTTGAAGCACCTGCAGTATGCTCTGGAGAGGTATCACATGCTCTTCCCATGTAGGACTGAATACTGAAATATCATTAGATATCCCATGCAGATTTCATCAAGCCATTTCAGGACATCATAGAAAAACCTCCTGAAGGCAACAGGTCCTTTTATTAACCAAAAGGGTGGTAAAGACCCTCTGGTGTGCCAATATCTTGAAGTGGGGTCAAAAGTGCTAAGGTACTTTGTAAGCACCAAGCTCATCCGCCAACTCATCAGTTTGTGGTAAAAGGGTGCATCTGTCTTGGAGGCAGCATTTAGATCTCTTCAATCTGCACAAAACCTCAAATCAGAGTTACCTGCCTTTGGTAACAGAACCACTGGGCTGGACCATGGACTACTGGAGTGTGCGACCACCTATTTTCCATCATCTTCCAGAACATAGACTTGATGTGGGATCTCACTTTGTCTTAGATCCTCTAACTCCTAGACTTGTTAGGAACACTGACTCTGGTAGCAATAGCATGCTTTCTTGTCATGGCTGGGGTCAGTGGAAACTAATAGGTAAACTGCTTAGGCAATGTTTGGACCTCTTCTTGCTGTTGCAAGGTCAGTTAAGGGTACGATTTGACACCCAGAGCTGAGCCACCAGAAGGCCTACTTTGGACAAGTCATGGAGAGACTCAGACTCCTCTTTTTCTCTATATGATGCCAACGCCAGGCCTTCAGTTTCCACCATGGGGATAACAGTCTTCAATCTTTTTCAGTGGAACACTTTAGGATTCTCATCTAGGCGGCCTACACCTCTGTAACCACTTATCCTGTAAACCTCTGGGCCTTATGGGGTCCATGATCAGTACTTCCCAGCCAGGGCAAAATGAACAAGTGAGGACTTCTAGTCATACCAGTGTTTTTCCAATGCTTGATCAGCCTGTAGTTTGTCATTACCCTGAGACATCATACAAGCCATTTCTTCCTCAGAACCAACTCATAGTCCACCACATTTAAGGTTGTGAAGTATAGGGGGAATCCCATCCTTTCTTCACCAGAAACAAGAGTTCCCTGAATGGATGACCGAAAAGAGGTTACAAGGGTCTACATCCAACCCCTTCTTCTGGCACCTCTATGTTGGTAAATAGAAGCCATGGTAAGAGAATGTTCCACTTCCTTCTGTGGGGCTCCCCCAGAGCTCCAAACTTGCTTCACAATGTCCTGTATCTGCTCATATAGAAAAAAGGTACTTGTTGCAATTCAGGTCACCAAGGAGAATGAAAACCTGATAGCGGCATGACTGGCAACATTGACACAAACAGGGACAAATAGACCTTGCATTAGCACAGCCTACTTGTCACTAGACAATGAAAGAATAGAAGGGCACCTCTGGTTGGATAATGCAAGATTCATTCTCTAAGCTTCAATTTTACAATACAATATTTGGTGATGGGTAAAATGTATCGAAGGTTCAAAATGTCCCAGAGACAGAACACAAGCTTAACCAAATTCTAAAAAGCAATGAAATTGTGTGTTCCCCCAAAACATAACATATGACACTGGCTAAAATGAATGACTCATAGAAATCAGAGTTTCATCTGTGATAACAAAAGGGATAAGAAAAGCCAAATGAGATGATCTAACCAAGAGAAGAGAAGTAAAGCGTAAATAGCATGGGGTCATGGAAGGAGCATCTAGGAACTCCCATTGGGGGTCAAGGGTTGAGGAACTTGATCATTGCTGATGAAAGAGATGGGCAATGAATGGTCTCAAAAGTAAGACACAATGGGCCTCATCACGAGTTGGGTAGTAACCCTTAAATCCGGCGGAAACGGTATTAGCGCCACCAAAACCGCAAAGCCGGATCACGACTGCAAATCATGGTGGTGCTATTACAGCCGACAGTAATATAGCTGGCTGTAATACCGCTGGCTGTAACAGCGCCTGCATACAACCGCAGTATTGCAGAGCCATCACAAGTACAGCGTTGGCGCTCTTAGCGCCAGAAAACTGGCTGTAATACCACCAGAAATACCCCTGGCCAAATGCTGGAGGTAAAAGAACACATGAGACAGCATTAAGGGTCCAGGTGAAAACAATGCACACAAAAGGCCTACACACGAGCCATCCATGCACAAAACACCCTCCCCAACACCATGTTACGATTAGGAGCAGGGAGGAGACAGCAACAAGAGCCCAGGTGAAAACAATGCACACAAGAGGCCTACAAAAGACACAACCATGCACAAAACACCCTCCCCAACACCATGTTACCATTAGGAGCAGGAAGGAGACAGCAACAAGGGTCCAGGTGAAAACAATGCACACAAGAGGCCTACAAAAGACACCTACAAAAGACACACCCATGCACAAAACACCCTCCCCCACACCATGTTAACATAAGGAGCAGGGAGGAGACAGCAACAAGGGCCCAGGTGAAAACAATGCACACAAGAGGCCTACAAAAGACACACCCATGACTCCATTGTACTGTGCAACACTACCCTGCCAGCCTACATGGAGAGGCACTGAGGCCAAACCACATGGATGTTGGGTGAGTATATTGCCTGAATTAAATGCATGCCAATGTCCACCGGAAAGTGGAGAGGGGGCAGACACACAGGAATCCCTTCATGCCACCAGGAGACACAGCCAGCACTAGGACTGCACCATTTCCATGCATGTGCATCTCATGGCAACACTTGGCCACTTTCAAAACAGCATAACACTGAATGCCACACACCTGTGACAGCACAGTCACATATGGAAACACAACTACCACAATACATCTTGTATGTGTCGCCGTGCTTCTCCTCACCCTGCAACTCACGAGATATCCCACCCTGGTCAACACACAGTAATGGCAATTGAATCCTAATGTAGACACATCCACAAGACCACTGTACACGAGTAGTTGGATTCACAACCATGATCATCCTTAAGATAGTGACCCCTGAATGGCCATTCACATGCCTGCCAAGATGTCCATGATTGTGGCAAGTAGGGAATGCAACACCAGCCATAGCCATTGGCACAACACATCGCCTAACAACAAATCACGTGAACAGGCAGATATAAGGGTAGCCACATCCAGAAGTAATAGACGGAACACTGTGTCGATCAGACACAGGGTTGGCGCATGCAGTAAGTACACCATAAATGAAATGCTGCCCTTTGCACAGCACACACCATAATGAAAGTAGCAATCTCAAGTTCACCGTACATTTTCTGCATGAGTGTGACTTACATAACCATTGACATCTCAATTGATATACTGCTGCATGTATACCTCAGCCCATCCATGTCCTGGAAGGTGATGGTGGTATGACAACATCGCACTGAGGTAGCAGGTGCCTTTTGCACACTTACATTACTTTGGTGCTTATGTCAGTGATGACTGAGCCTTCTACATCGATTGACCCTACCTAGGACTACTGAACGCATTTCCTCCCCTGCAGGTGATTCTGGCTACCCGCAGTACACATGGTGCATGAACCCTCTGCGTAATCCACAGACTCGATCTGAGCTGGCATATAACATTGCACATGGGTGTACACGCACCTGTGTGGAAATGGCATTTTGATTGCTGAAGGCTCATTTTCGGTGCCTAGACCATACGGGAGGGGCATTGATGTATGCACTGAAGAAAACATGCAACATCGTACTCACCTGCGCCATGCTGCATAACATCTGCTGTGGGATGGGAGTGACGATGAGCATGTGCCCATAGCTGGGGCATTTGCACACAGGGGTGAGGGGGGAGGGGAGGTTGGGCAGACATGCATTGATGGACAATTATTTTTGATGTGGTGGATGGGGACAAATATCACTTGTAAAATAAACAGCACTTTAACACAATCATGAATGTCCATGCTGTGCATGCATAGTGAACGTGATTTATTGTTTATGTAACAATCTCCCCTTCCCACTTACAACACCTCAGCACACATCCCCTTCCCCCTTACAACATCCTAGCACACATCCCACCTCCCCCTTACAACACCCTAGCACACATGCCCCCTCCCCCTTACAACACCCTAGCACACATCCCCCAACCCCCTTACAACATCCTAGCACACATCCCCCCTCCCCCTTACAACACCCTAGCACACATCCCCACTCCCCCTTACAACACCCTGTCACATTTCCCCCCCCTTACAACACCCTAGCACACATCCTCCTGCCCCCTTACAACACCCTAGCACACATTCTCCCTCCCCTCCAACACCACCAAACAGTGCATGTGTGATCATGTGCATGGGCCTCAGCCCAACAGTGCAATGTCCTCCTATGATGGACGAGAACGCTTTCCATATCCCACTCGCTCTGATGAGTGGTGTGGGGGATGCCGCAAGGAACGTCACCTGGGTAAAGCCTGCAGGGATCCCTCTGTGGGTGTCGTGGAGGTCGAGGGTAATTAACCCGCCAACTGCAGCTGCTGGCTGTTAGGGAGAATTCTCCAGAATGGCTAATTTCCCTTACCTGTTGAGTCCCTCAGCAGCTTTGCTGGATTTCTAGGACTTCTTTTTTTCAACTGGTAAGAGTGTGAGCTTTTTTTCACACTCTTACATATGTTTTTGCTGTGTGTTGTACATTTTTGTGCTCCTGGACTATGGAGTCTCACCCACTCCATAGGTATCATCTTTTTACTGTATGTCACACAGCACCTTTAGTGTAGTGACACCGGGGTGTCTTTTTAGACTTCCCACTTTAAACTCCATTTCTGGGACTGACTACTGTCTCCCAGAACATGTAAAGTTGTCATTGACTTTACTAGTCTTTTTAAATCTACAGACCCAGTACACCCTATCGTCCCATAGAGTACTGGATGGGTTAATAGTTATCGCTTTTTGACTGATTCTCATGGAAAATATTTTCGTTCACCTTTCTCTAAGATTTGGCTGGTGGCAGTGGTATCTACCATTTTTATTCTACCGTGGACCAAGAAAATAGCCTTGGTACTGTTAGAGGCTATGGTGGTAGCCTCAAACCCTGATCCGCTGGACCCCTTTTATTTTTATTTGGTTCCGGTCAGGTTAATTCGCCATTTCTTTTTGTAAAGGTCTTTCTTGTGTTTTACTCTGCGTGCCAAACCAGGTTTGGTTCCTTTGTTCGCCGTCCTTTGGCGGGCTTCTGCACAGAAGCCCTCCTTAGGTGCCTGAGTGTCTGGGTGGACAGGATGTGAGGGAGGGGTTTGAGGCCCCCTGCATAGGGTCTCCTTGGAGACCCAAGTCGCACTCTAGATTGATTGGCTAGGTGGCTGTCCTGACAGGACAGCCACCCTGCTGTGTGATTGACAGCCAGGCTGTGTGAATGGGGGAAAACTGCTTAAAAGCAGGTCTCTGGGACTTGGAAGGCAGAGTCGCCACTGTAACGAGAGAACCAATGAGGAGCTGAAGGAAGACGACTGCTGCAACTACTGGACATCCCGGGGAAGCCCTGCTGCAGGTCCGAATTGCCAAAACTCCAACGACAGAGAAGATCTGCAAGGAATCTTCCTCCCTTGAGCTTGGTGGGACCAACCAGCTCGCCAAACACCAAACGCCGGCCTCCCTCTCTTGGTCGAATTTGCTGTGCATTGCTGCAGTGAACCGGATAGCCAGGAGGAACGGAACCTGTTTAGGTTTAAAGAAGTGCACATTTTATTCGATGCTTTGCTCTGCTGCTGGCTTCTTCTCTGTGCAGTGTAGGACCCTCCAGTCTTCCTCCTTCTTGTCACCACAACAGTCCCTCCAGGAACCATGATCCTGCAGGAACTGCCAGGAAAAACCACCTCAGCTTTCTTCTTCATTTAAGGTACTGTGCAAATTCGGTCATTTGTTCCGTCCGATCGTGGTGAAAGTGTTTGAAATCTTTCTCCTCTCCGAAGGCTTCTCCTTCTCTTCTCCTTTGAATAACTTTTCTTCTGACCAACTTCGTTTTGAATTCTTGGCAAAGACTTAACCGCAAACTACTACTGAACTACTCTGAACTGTGTGATCCTCTGCAAAGACTCTGAACCATTAACATTGGCCCAGGCCTATTGACTTGAATCCTACTTGTAGTGAGCCTTTTCTAGATTGCCCTGCCTATAACTTGTTGGTGCTGATTGATTGTTGATAACCTTGTCTTTTCTCCCTTTTTAAATTACTGGAGTGCCATTTTGCTCACACTTCATTTTGAGCTTAACTTGTCCAGAATTGATTGGGGGTCATTGTAGTGCATTAAGAGTGTGATTTTCTGCTGCTTTATATTAGTGAACAGTTTTATAACTGATGGTGTAAACGAATGTATATTCTTTTACTCAAAAACCTTGAATTAGTGTTTGTTTGAACCATAGTAAGTGTTGTCTTTTGTATAACTTCTTCTCCTGCTCACTTTACTCTTGTGATATGTCTGGCTGCTCAGCCATCGCTACCACTTTACTGTTTAGTACAGGCTTGTACCAAAGGTGAAATTGTACTTACACTTGTAGTCTTAATTGTGTGTGGTGTTCCCAAAGGGTACTGCATAGGATTCTGCCTAACACTGGTGGAGGACATTGTTTGACTCCCGCATCTGCTCTGCATAGGCAGATTGAACCTCGCAGAGCTCACGTACTCTCTGGGCAAATCCAGTGAGGGCCGCAGTACTGCCCTCCACCACTCTGCATGTGCAAGCATTGTCCCGCGCCATGGTCTTGGCTGCCCACCAGATAGCATGGCTAATTGACTTTATGTGGTGGCTGTGCTCACCCGCCATTGCCTCAATTTTCCTCTGGCATTCTTCGATAACATCCAGCAGTGCCATCACGGCAGATCCCGTGAACATGGGTTTGTCTGGTGTTATGTCCATTGGCACACAGGGTCTATGAGGGTGGTAGGGGTGCTGTTGGTCGATATAGTGGCTGGGCAGGTGGGGCTTGGGCAGGGTGAGGGGCTACCTTCTGGTGTCCCATATGAGGTATCTGCTAATGGTGTGTGGGCACATTGATGATGTGCAGGTACAGGGGGGTTGCATGTTTACAGCCACTTGCTCTGGGGTACCTCGGGGTGTGGGTATGTCCTGATTGACACTTTGGCAAGGTGAGTAGACCGGTGCACCATGGTCTTCATCTACTGATGTGTGGCCACCATCTGTGTCACTGCCACTAGTCGCAACCTACACATCCTTTAATCCCCTGGTGATTTTGGGTGTGGGTGGAGGTGATACCATGGTGGACTGTGGAAGCTGAGCCAGTCTGGCTGGGATGCGGTGGGGTGAGCTGGTGTGCAATCTGCGCCGGGGTTTCTCAGGACGCTCCTTTCTTGGTGTGGTGGTGCTGGTCAATGCATGTTTTCGCCTGCGTGTGGATGGGCCTGCAACTTCACTGGCAACATTGGCTTGAGACGATTGATGTGTGCCTGTAGGGTGAAAAGGGGCTGGTATCAGCAGATGTCAAGTTAAATTGGTGCCATGCATGTCATTCCTTACAGGGTGGTGGGGGACATTTGGTATCATGCCTTATCTTTACATGTTCATCTTTCATACGTTGGGATTGCTTGTTCATGCTACAGGGGAGGGACAATGCTTAGACATGTTGGTGTATCAACTTCAGATGTCTGATGTGAATGATTCCATGGCCCTGTACGTGAGGGGTGGTCTTCACATGCACACAGACATCACGTTGCTGTGGCCTGGCCATGGATATATGTCCCTTAGTGCTTACATGGATACATTGGTGGAACTTCTGCCTACTCTGGATACCTGGGGGCGCTACGGTACAGTGGTCAGAGGAACCAATACTGGGTGGCTGTGTTGCATCACATGTATTGCAAGCAGTGGCAAGCCTGGAGGGGCGTTCCACACAAAATTATGCTTTTATATAAGGGGGGGTGGCTTCTTACCTGCACCCTCCTGGCTGCCGGTGCCTGCCTCCGCTCCTCCAACTCTCTCAATTGTCTCCATGTCTATGAGGGTGGTCATCTGCTCCTCCAACGGTGTGAGCTCCGGTGGTGGTGGTGATGGCCCTCCTCCAGTCCCCATGATCTCACTCTGTGCTGTGCCAGGAGCACACGGACATGGACATGCAATTTGTTGACCCGCTTTCGGTAGTCCTCCCCATACATGGGCACAGGGCCCACCGCAGTCACCTTCTGGCGGATTGCTCACCAGATCAGTGTGCAACACTGTGCGCTGGTCTAGCACTGCAGTGGCACGTACAGCTCATTTTGGTGGGCTATTACTTCCTCCACAAGTACTGTCAGTTCTTGGTCAGAGAACTTGGGTTTCCTGACCCTTTCCAAGGCAGACTTGCCCCTGGTGCGCTCCTTGGACATTTTGCACTGTTAGCAGCGGTAGATGGCTTGCAGGGGCTGCGATTTTCGGCGGATTGTGATTTCCAAAATGGACACCACTTTATTTCCAGTTAGGCGGTGATGCATTTCCAACGACGCTATTAGCACAGTGGCCCGATGGTAGCGCAATGCGCGCTGGATTTTGGAGTTCCCAGCCATTATTTCCACTGGGCGCTATTTGCGTTAACACCACGGTCGTGTGCGTGTGCACGCCGTCTCATGATCTGGTGTTGTACACCACACATTGCGGCGTTAACACAAATTGCGCACGGCAGATATTACGCAGGGATACCACCAAACTCGTGATGAGGCTGAATCACAATAAGGGCATTGTCTTGGAATCCAAGGTGTGAGAGGGTTAGGAGGTAAGAGGGTTGGTATATAGTTTAAAATTCCACTGAGATTTCAAAAAGGATGTGGATGCAGTGACAGGAAGTGGTAAGATGTTTAGAGATATGAGTCAGTGCTGTGTATGTGGAGTGATGGTGACAGAACCGTGACAGAAGAGGGTCGCTCAGGCAATTGATTATGAGGAAGCTAAGGATCAAGATACAAACCATATATTAAGGCACTCTGGGGGAGAATGGATGCAGAACAGTAGTGGGATAGGTTTTAAGGGTGGCAAAATAGCTTTTTGAGTATTGGTAAAACTGTGACTATTTGAAAGCAAGAGGGGGTGATCCCTGTTTTGAGAGAAAGTTTAAAGGGGCAGGAGAGGAGAAGAAGGAGAAGATAAGGTGTTTCAGGACTTATGTTGTTTTTGGACCACATGGATCTACAAAGGATGAGTTGGTTTTCTGGAGAATGGGGGCACGTTTACTGGGTGAGGTAGGGGAAAAGAGCCAACAGAGGTCAGTGTATGGGGGAGGGAAGAAGGAGGAGGTAGGAGATACAAGTGCGGTGATGGTGGTCCGGGTGAGCAACATCATTAGCAGACATATGAGGAGAGAGAGGACGGTTTTCATGGGCTGAAGGGTAGCAGAGAATTATTGGGTACGTATTAGTGGAATTTGCGCAAATAAGAATATATAACAGAGAGGGCACCCTTGTAGGAACGAACGGGGGCTATCTTTGCACCAACATTGTAGATGTAGTCACATGCTGGTGTGAGGTTGCAAATTTCCCGCCAGATCCAAGAATGGGGGTAAGAAGAGCATGTGGGGGGGGGAACTGAACGTAAGCATGGAGAATGGCTCCTTACCCATCCAACAGGGTACAACTCTATTCCCACTGCTAGGCAAACATATCTCCCAGAATAAACAGGACACCAATTTGTTCAGTTAGTATCTTACTGGTGAATTAATATAAATGGTGTTGCAGACATACGTTATCTTGTAGGTGATACTAAAATAATGTTTGATAGTCCCTTCGCTTGTCAGAACCTGATGAATTGTGTCTAGCCAATACAAAAAGGCTAGATAATAATTTCCTGGGTTGACAAATGCACCTTGGAAGCTCGTTATTTTTTAAAAAAAATCTTCTTACAGCTTGTGTTAGGTATTCAAAATAACCTCAAATACAAACTCCAGGTAATATTAGATAGCTCTATTTTATTAACAGGCCTTTATCTTTAAAGATTTGGAGATTAATATTTTAATCAAGAAATCTGTGTCTTTACTTTCAATATTTTGAGCTTTTTATTTGCACCAAGGAATTGAAGAATACTCAACGAAGATAATAGGCATTCAATAAAATAGAGCTATTTTGTATTGCCTGAAGTTTGGATATGAGTTTATTGTGAATACCCAATACAAGCTGTAAGCACCATTTTATAAAATAACAAGTTTACCGGGCGCATTTGTCAACCCGAGAAATGATACTCTATTGTCCCATGTTTAACATCAAATGTACTATTTAATTTAGTACCTACCATGTTAACCTTCATTGTAATGGTGGTCGTCCAAGAAACCCAGTAGACACAGAATGCCAGTCACCACAACTATAATACATTTGAAGTTTGCCCAGCATTTTATGATTAAGATGAGTAGATATAAATTACATAGCATGACATCTAAATTGATATTAACTGGTGAGTCTGTGAGTGTATTTTACATATTCTAGCTGGTGTTCTGCTACCATTATGACAGAAAACCTCGAAAAAGTGCTATACAAGTGAGAAACATGTGTGAGCACACATTTTTAGAAGAAAATATAACATTCAGAGCGCCTGAAGACCTTGCAAATGGCAGCAGTGCATGGTGCTAATCACAATAACATTAAATATATCACATGGCCAAGAAGACGTGATGGATTGAAATTAAGAAAAAGAGAAACGAATCACGTATGACTAGAATTGGGCTCTGAAACATGTACAAAAAGATGGCATCTACATAACTGAGAGTTGTATTCAAAATTGTTTGTAGGTGCCAATGGGTAGAGAGATGTACCACCAATTAAAGCACAGAGCGAAACTGTTTCACTACAGTATAATTCCTCTGTGAATACATGAATTCTGCCATAACTGTATCAAATGTATTGATTAATGATTTTACTTCTTTACACACACAGTGACAATATCAGCACGCTGATATTGCTAAGGCATGGTCGCTTTGTTTAGCACTATCCAATACATATAGAGCAAGACGCATTTAACTGGCCAAGCTCCAGTTCTAGTGGATCAGTGGAAAGATGGGGCAATACCACATTTTTCTGAACCAGCTGTGGGGTCTGTAGGAGGATTCAATCCAGCACTACAGCTAAGTCAATGCCTAGTCTGGGATACTGAATGGAAACCCTTATCGATATATCTTTATGTCCGGTTCATGAGTTCTGGATGACTACCCCTATATAACACCCCTCTCTTGGAACCCCCCTGACCCCACTGAGCCAAGAAGTAGTTCTGTTTTGCAAGTTTAAACGGTTTATTTGAGAATGTAAACAATATACATATATCACACTTTATAATAAATTAATAATTAATATCACGCTTCAGAACATGAGCAGTTAACAACGATGGGTAAAGTTCTACTAATAAACTGATTTGAATACCCAGGAGTAGTATAAAAGATGAGGTAGCACGCTTGGGAATAGGAACAGAATAATAAGGTGGTAGAGAATGCTTTATCTAGTTTCAGATGGATGCAATGTTGAATGAAAATGCAATACAGAAAATACTCAATATGGTTTCAACACAACAATGTAATCACTTTTCTCTGGCAATCCACTCCCCCCTTATGCAATGTAAGGAAATGAAGAGGAGAGCACACAGTTCTTAGAAATGCAATCAAATGTAATTCAGTTCACCCCAGCAAGCTTAGACTACAGAAGTTTGAAACACAGGCCCAAAATGCTTTTATATGTGCTGGCAATGAAGTGAGGAATATGCTGAAAATGGTTTTAATTCCCTTTAGGAGGTTCAGGGTGAATGAAATATACTTGGGATGAGTTCAGGCTCACTTTAGCAATGATCTAGGAGTAACTAGCAGGTTAAACACATTTTTGGCAAAGGAAAGCAAGGAAGCTGCTGTTTTCACACGTGGCTGGATTTTTAGTATAAGGAGTACCAAGTCGGTTCTAAGCTTGTTGGAAATCTGAGATTCTAAGCTTTCAGAAGAAAGTTAAACCAAGTTCCTAGCCCAAACGGTTCCAGAGATACGGACGATTAAATAAAGGTAGTTTTTCGGATTTGAAATTTTAAAAGTTCAAAGCGACAGGTTACAGCTTGCAGCTAGAAAATGACAGGTGACAGTTCTACTTAGATTAAATAGATTGAATTATGTTATATTAAACTAAGGGATAGGTTCTGGGTTTTGCTGAGTACTCAAAAGAGATTTTGGACAGGAAAGCGACTTTGTCACGGATCCGCTCACTGCGCACAGCACTTCACAGCGATCTGGTGTCCGGTTCCGAGCACAGCTCTGCTTTCTGGGTCACCGGCACTGCTCCTGGATCTTGGGTTCTGCTGGTCCTGTCTAGCAACGGTCTGCACGGCTTCTAGTCCCGCTTTCTCCGGACACAGCAATGTTCTAGGCAGGAAATTCAAACAGCTCGCCCGGCTGTTGATAGTCTGCAAATGATTTTTGGGCCTGCTGACAAATACTTTTGCTTGCAGTGGGCCTTCTTGGTTCAAAGTTCTGTAGTCTCTGTTTAGCTTGGAAGTCTAAGTGTAGGATCTCTGGATGTGAAGTCGTCGGTCAGCATGCTCGGCAGCAAATGCAATTGAATGTCTTTACCTGTCCCAGCAGTCTCTTTTTATGTGTTTTGAAAGTGGGTGTGTGCCTGGGCCTAGCTAAGCCTGCCCCTTTCTACTTGTCATTGGCCCAATTCTCCCCTCTCCCATGATTGGGGGAAGGAAATGTGAGTCAGAGTGATGTTGTAGGTTTTATGGGTCAGAGGATCCTCCCCTGGTCAGTTTGCCCACACATCTATATTTGCCCAGGTACACATTTGTTTAAAATTACATGCACCCATCACATATCACATGAGGTATACTCTGTTCAAACTCTGCTCTTCCTGGGGGCTTGCATTCAGAAATGGCAACATTTTGTGCTTTTTAGTGGGTTTTGCAACATCGGATTTTTCGCCAGATTTATACATATATACACCCCCCTCCCACACATATCTCAGTAACTTTCCAGGTCGCTAGCTTAAACACAGAGTATGTGGTGTCAATAAATAGCGGGGTTTTTCCCCAGAACATCACACAAATTCCCAACGCGTCTTAAAACGTGCACAGAAAAATCACAAGAATTATGGTATCATTTAGATAATTTTGACAAGTCCGCACTGTGAGTTATACATCTTTCTTAGAATCATATTCTGGCCAACAGGGGGGTGTCTTTTCAGGTCACATGGTGTAGAAACCAGTTTATCCAGTTTCTGCCAAGCTCAGAGACCCTGCCCCTCCCAGCTTCTGCCAAGAGGAAGCTATTTTACGGTCCCCCCAATAAACCATCTGCCTGGGCTCTGGAAGGCCCATTGTTCAAGAGGAAGCCATTTATGACCTCCCCCCAATAAACCCTCTGCCTGGGTCCTTTGTTTAGTCTCTAGCAGTCCCTTGGTAATTCAATCAGAGAGTGTGTGACCTCCTTTTGGCAGGAGCAACAGAATGCAGCCAGGCCTGGGAATGCATTTGTTGGGCAAGCCCCCACTCCTGTCGGGTGTAGCTGTCTGGCAGAATTCCAGTTTCCTTAAGCCAGGTTTCAGGTAAAATGTCACTTTCTGTTCCCCAGTTTAATTCAAGACAATTTTTACATATGCAGCTAGAATACTGATTCTAAGTTCAAAACTATGACATTTTAACAGTTACGAACTATGTGACACTCAAAAGTAGGTCACTCAGTTAATTTAAACATTTTCGATTTTTGGTAGTTTTAAATCCAGTTTCAGTTAGGCTGCTGCAGACCTGCAGAGCTCAGCCAGTCTTGTTATGAACATTGTTTTGGGGCTCTTCAACTTCCCAGATTTAGTATGCACACATACTTCATTCTGCCAGATGTCCGCTGGTGTTCAGTGAGATTTTTGGATGTGTTGCAATGTTTGAAAATAGGCATTTTGAGCTGGCATTCAGAGAAACCAAAGGTAATTTTAAAGCGCGGTTTTTCCTTTGGCACACATTTCACTCATGGCACCCCGGCCCATCCTGCTCGCACTGGTGGGTGGCAAGTTAGGCAACCATTTTAGTGTGCACAAACTGCGTGGTTCTCCTGGATTTTGGCGCACATGTGGGCTTTTTGGCCATCTTGGATTTTCGAACACCACAGCACCAAATGTTGCTCAAACGTGGGTCAGGACACCCAACAAAGCCCCCCCACACGACTGCACTTTGAATTTGAGTCGATGGGGAGTCGGGTGCACAGAAGGTGATGACCCACGCACTGGTATGTCCGCATAATCTTCTTCCAATTCTGCAAATGGCACAGTTCAGCATCTTTTCCTCAATCCGGTACTGATCGATCGGTTCTCCTCGCCGGTCCTGATGGGAATATTGGGTGGTACCCCGGGCCCCTTGGGTCTCTGCTCCCGGTCTCCGGATCGTCCTCCTTGGCCAGTCTCCAGGTTTTCTTTCTCCTAGGACGACAAAGGAAAAGCGGCAATACCTATTCATGGACATTTCTCCCCCACCATTGATATAGTGGGGTGGCATATATATTTTAGAACTCAACAGATATGAACATGCACATTTTTTTAAATTAAGAGACAGGAACACCTAAACTTGAGAAACACAGAATTTGATAGGCTATACGTAGGATATTTTAGGGTTGGAATTGAATTACTCTGGTGCGGTACCCTCTGGGATTGCAGAGGACTCCTCCAGTTGCTGCAAAGTGTGCCTGGGATGGCAACACTTCAACTGGTTTATGTGGACCCACTTGTCTTCCCCCTCTGCCAAACCGCCTTTGGGGATGCGGATCTTGTAGGCCACAGGGGAGATCTTGTCTATAATCTCATAGGGTCCCTTCCATGTAGGCAAAAAGTTTCGCTGTTTCGCCTGGTTTCTTTGGAAGTTGTATAAATAGACCCGGTCCCCCACTTGATATTCCTTCCTGGAAGTTTTCAGGTGATAGTGGGTCTTCATGCTATCAGCTGATCTTTCTAGATTCCGCTGAGCATAGGCAAAAGCATGCTGAAGGTGTTTCCTTAAATTCTCCACAAATGTGGAGGCATTTATTAACGTTTGCGCTTGGGTTCTGTAGAGCAAATGCTGAGGAAGCACCATCTTGCGTCCAGTCATCAACTCAAATGTTGACATTTTGGTTGCAGATGAAGGGGTAGATCTGATGGCCATTAGGACCAGAGGTAATCGGATATCCCAACTTGGCCCAGAATCTGCCACAAACTTTTTTAAGATGCTCACAATGGTTTGGTTATATCTCTCTACTGCCCCAGAAGAAGCTGGCCGGTAAGCAATATGCAACTTCCTTTTGACCCCCAGTATCTCCCACATCTTTGTCATTACTTCACTGGTGAAGTGGCTACCTCTGTCTGACTCAATCCTTTGAGGTAGACCAAAACGGGAAAAGATGTGGTTCTTCATCAGGGCAGCTGCTGTTTCTGCCTTGCAGTTTGGGGCTGGGAGACATTCCACCCACTTGGTAAACAAGCATGTAACGGTCAACATGTACTTGTTTCCTCTAGACGAGCGAATCACAGGGCCTACAAAGTCGATTTGCAAATCTGACCATGACAGTGTCATCCCCCTCTTTTGGAGGGGTGCACGGTGCGTGAGGGATGATGGCTGAAATTGTGCACACACAAGACACCCCTTCAAGTATTGGTCAAGGTCCTGCCCCATGTGTGGCCAGTATGCAACCTCTCTTAAGATTTCCAGTGTTGTGTGAAACCCCCTATGACCGGCGGTAGCCGCATCATGGCCGTGACTTAACATCAGGCTTCGGAAGGAGGTAGGAACCACCCACTGATCATGGCCAGCTTGGGATTTCCTTACCAACAAACCGTCTTGGATCCGGAACATTTTTGGACATTTCATCAACACTCTTAGGTCCTCTTTCCCAATGTAATCGGTATCCGTCAGGGGAAAGTTCTCAGGGTCCTCAATGTGTTGGTAAAATGTACCAATTATTGGATCCCCCTTCTGAGCGGTAATCAAATCAGCATCAGGGGTCTCCTTACTCCATTGTGCAATTGAAAGATCATTGTGAGCATTTGTCTGGGACCTAGTGATAGCAGTGACCTGGATTTCCCCCAACAGGGACTCAATCTCAATTAGATCCCCTTGGATGGCCCCGGTTTTGGCCAGCTGATCAGCTAAGTCATTTCCAGTTTTGTCTGGTCCCTCTACTTTGGAATGACCCTTGATCTTTTTCCAATAGATGGTCATCCCATTCGATGTGACCAGATCATCAATGTTTTGGATTAACTTCCCATGTTTCAGGGGTTTGTTATTAGCACATAACATGCCTCTGGTTTTCCAATTAACCAGGTGCTCCACGAACCTGTTCTGGACATAATCCGAATCGGTGATTATGACCAGTTCGTGGAGTTGATGTTGGACAGCAGTGAGGATGGCCTGATGCACAGCCATCAATTCTCTGGGAACTCCTTCACTCATGCATTCCCTACGCCAGCCACCAGTTCTTTCTCCCCGTCGTTGTCAACATGGTAAGATCATCCATCCACATAGACAGTGGGCATTCCCTCACACTTGTCCTCCTCAAAGACTTTGTGTGGGGAATTAAGGTATGCCTCCATGTTGACCTTGATTTTTAGACTTTCGTCCTCGAGACAGTTTTCTCTGGCACAATCATGCAAGTCAGCCAGACCTTGCGTGAGGGGACTCTTCTTGTTTTGGCCATATCTGACCTCCACAGGAAAGCCTTGCATTGACAGAATCCAGGAAGTAATTCGGGAATTACTTACATTTCCGGCCCGGATTCTGTCACTTTGGAGATATTGAAGAGGCTGGTGTGGAGTCTCCACGATGATGTGTTCCCCCTGGATAAACGGGCGATAATTCTTCAATGCCCACACCGTTGCCAGGAGTGCCTTCTCACAATCGTTGAATTTTTCCTCCACAGAGGATAAAGTTTTGCTCGCATAGGAGATTACTTTATTGACCTTGTGATGCTTTTGGTATAATACTGCCGTCAAGCACATATTAGAGAACCCCGTCTCCAGGAAGAACTCCTTGTTTCTGACAGGGTAAGCTAGGCAAGGCGCTTGTGAGAGGCTTCTTTTGAGTTGTCTTACTGCTTCGGCTTGTTCTGGACCCCATTCCTACTTGACCCCCCCCCCCCTTCAGGAGATGAACCAGGGGTCTGGTGATCTCTGCGTAGCCCTCAATGAACTTTCTACTGTAATTAGTCAGTCCAAGGAGGCCCCTTAGTTCCCGCAGAGTTGTGGGGTCTTTCAGTTTCTGGAGTGCTTCCACTTTCTTTTCTTGGGGACAGAGACCCTGAGGAGTAATCTCATGCCCCAAGAAATTAACACGGGTTCTACACCACTGTGCTTTCTGAAAGGAAAGTTTTGCTCCGGCAGCCCTCAACTGGGTCAGAACATAACGGATCTCCGCTATGTGTTCCTCCACAGATGAACTTTTGATGAGGACATCATCTACATAAGCCAGGTTACCCCTTGCACCCAGGTCGGGCATGGCCTTGTGTAGGAAAATGTTGAATTCATTGCCGGAGTTGAGGTATCCGAAGGGAGTCCGGGTCCATGTGTACTGCTGGCCCCCAAAGGTAAAAGCCAACTTGTATTGGTCCTCCCTACTGACAGGCACAGTCCAATATCCATTGGTCAGGTCTATTGCAGTGAATACCTGTGACCCCTGGATCTGGGCCAGCCCTTGGTCAATGTAGGGCAGAGGCCATCGGGAAGTATGGACCCGTTTGTTGAGCTCCCTGAGGTAGGCGCAGAGTCTCCACTGGCCGTTTGGCTTCAGTATTCCCAGCACCGGATTATTGAAGGTGCTGTGTATTGGACAAATTATTCCCCGGGACTCAAGGTTCTTAATTATTTCAGTAAGGGACTCCATGGATGCGAGAGGCAAACGATATTGCTTCACAAACACTGGAGTCATGCCAGGGTCCCTGGGGATTGTTGTTGTGTGTATGTCGGTGCAACCACAGTCATATGAGTCTACCGCAAAGAGATCTTGGAAATCCAAGAAAACTTGTTTCAACTTTTGCTTTTGTTCCAGAGTCACACAGGCATCAGCTAGGTTGACTCTCTCTTCCACCATCTGCCTGAAGCCTGGAAAGACTTCTGGTTTGGCTATTTCAGCGGCCTCCTCCAGCTGGGTGGAGAAGTCCGTGGTCAGAGTGCTGATTTGGACTGGAGGCTTCAGGTGGGAAAGGCAGCCCTCATGGACCTGGAAAATCACCTCATCCCTCCTGAAGTCACAAGTCACATCTTCCTTACCATAAGGGCAAGAAGTGTACACCAGGAAGTTCCCCCCATGCCAGGTAAAAATCCTGTCTGGTGTTGTATTGTCATCACTGTCACTGTCAAAGGAGTCCTTGGGGATTGGTCCTAACAGTTCATTTCCTAAATCAATGGAAAAATGTCGGTCATCAACCGCCATTCCAATGATGGTGCCTGCGGCTAGAGTAATACTCTTTAAGTCGCTGTTATCCACCTCTATTGGAATGGTGTCATGTTCTATGTTGACTAATGGAGTTGGGTTTACCCCCAACCCTTGCTGTTGGAGAGAAGCGTTTAGATGTATGTAAGCATCAGGGTTTTGCAATTTTTGTCCTCTTTTAACTTTCACTTCCAGGGAGAATTGTCGGGTCCTTTCTGGGATGGTGACTTCCTCTTTGATCAGAATTTCAACTGCATAAGGTAGCAATTGAGCTGACCTAAATGCTTTTTCTGGATCATCAAAGCCCATGGGATTATCCGCTAATCGGGACCAAGCTTTGAAGTTTATTAGGTCCAAACTAATGGCAAAGCGATTGAGAATGTCACTGCCTAAGTAAAAGGCGGCAGTGACGTCTCGCACGACCCAACAATTATGGACTATGCTCTTGTTGCCAATGAGATTTTGAGCATACACCTGCTTGGCAGGAGATGTTTGGAATTAGGTGCTTCCAGGTCCATTTCCCATTTGTCTATCAGTTTGAATGTGGGAATGGCTGGATCTTTTGGGAGTTGGCGGAGCATGGCTTCGCTGATGAAGCTCTTACCGTTGTTCACACACACTCGAGCGGGAACATAGTCCTTCCCATCATTTAACTGAACCGGGATGAACAACTGCTCTCCAATTTGCTGAATATCAGCCAGGCTCTGAGCTGATTTCACATCTTTCTGGACTATAGGAGTGGGAGTTTCTGATTGTGGATTAGTAAAGAATTTCAAAGTGTTTCCTTCCAGAGTGGAGTACCACTTTAAACTGGAAGGAAGGTTGATTTTCAGAAATAGAGAGGACCCCCCATCACCGGTCTGTTGTCCTACTGCTATTACTGTCACGTCTGGAAGTGAAATTCTACTTGGTCAGATTTTTGTTCAACCATGTGGCAGGTGCCGTTTAAACTAACATGGTTGACACTCTGTTTTAATTTTATTGGTCGGCTAGTCTGGGTCCAGAGGACCTTGTTTACACAATCTATTAGAGGTAACAACCTTCTCAGGAGGTCATTCCATAGTAAACAAGGGGTGCCCTCTGGAGTCACTACTATGACCGGGTGTTTCAACTTGTGTCGCCCAATTTTAATGTCCAAGTCTGCAGTCCCCTCAATGGGAATTTCCTTCCCGTCAAAGTTCTGCAGTTGTCCAGGAAGAGAGGTGAGAGGAATACGGTAATTCTCCCCCCTTCCGGCATTTAGTTCCTCAAAGGCCCTTTTGGACAGAAGGGTAGCTTGGCATCCAGTGTCCACCAGTGCCAAAATTGTACCCTGCCCCTGTACAGAAAAAGTTGGCAACTGGAGATCAGAGCCATTGTGGGTTCCCCTGTTTCCGGTTCTGGGCCGCCTCCCCCTTTTTGGAGGCAGTCACCAGGATGGGTTTGAACCAGGGGATTTTGGTATTGTGAGTTCTGGGATGAGATGATGGGCGGCGGTAGCTCAGTCTCCATATCTCCCCAGTCTGGATTGGAATCCCTTGGGACCCATTTTTCTTTGGGAGGAGTTCCCCCATCTCTGAAGGAGAAGATCCTTTTCCCAGGATCTTCTGAGGATCCCTCTCCCTCAAATTGGAAGATCTGTCCCTCCTCCACAAAGTGGGTCTGTTTGAGTCCTTTGTTTCTCCAACCCCCCCTCTGCTCCTTGGGAGGCAGGCTTTCAGGGGTAGGAGATTTTGTTTCCGGTTCCTGGTTTTCCAGGGGCTGTTTACAAGTTGGGAAGGAAGCTTCCTCCAAGGCTTTACACCGCCCTTCCCCTTGTGCCTCCTCCCTGGGAACCGGTGTGTTATCGGGGTACTGCCCCCGTCATTGTTCTGGAGCACCAGGTCCAGAGTTTGGGGCATTCTGCGGTGGCATGCTCATCTGAGGGTTCTGTTGAGCCCTCAGTATGTGACCCAGATCCCGTGCCATATTTTGGACCTGGCGCTCTAACTGGGAAACCCGCTCAGGCTGATACGGGGCTCTATTTTCTCCCCTGGGCTGATCCCAGGAAGGGTAGGTATCCCTTCTCTGGTAGTACCCCTGGTTGGGAAGATATTGGTACCCCTCCACCCTTGGCCTCCCCTCTCCCGGATTAGGTTGTCTGGTCTCAGGGAATTGGGGAAAGAAGGATGGATGATTTTGGGGCTGGAAATTGGGTGGATACCTGGGGAAAAAGTTCTGCCCAGGATTTGGGGAATTTCTGCCCTCCTGTGGGAAGTTGGGAGGGAAGTTCCCTGGGTTAGGTGCTTGGCCGGATCCCCCCCTTGGGCTGGAGGAGTCCACACATAACCCAGGATTGGTCGGTTTCCCTTATAGCGGGGACTTACATAGTCAGGGGAGCGGGGGACCCCATTTGTGGGACTACCTCCTCGACTCCCTGTCTGTGACTGGCCCGAGGGCCTTCTGGGCTGTGAATTATTAGGTGCAGGTAGGTTTTTAGGCCCCCCATCTCCAAATCCAAAACGTGGGTGACCTTTACCTCTGCCACCTTGGCAGCAGCAGGGGTGCTGTTGGTTTTGGGATTTTTCTGGGTATTGCTTTTATTTTCTATGGGCTTCTGCACCTCATAGATCCGGGTAGCCTGTTCAATGACCCAGTCTAAAGATCTTTTCTCATGAAAATTTCTCACGAGCTGGGTCATTATATATTTGGGCAAGGCATGGAAAAATGTATTGACAAATTCTCTGCTGTCTGTGCGCACCCTTCTGGTGGTCTGCGCAAAGGCACGTTTCAGTTCTTGCACGAATTCTTGTGGGGCCTGATCCTCCCCACATTGCAAATTGTAGGCTGCCTTGGGAGCCTCTTGAGGATTTCTGTGAACAGAAAAATGTTTCAAGATGGCCGCCTTATAGGTGGACCATCTTAAATGATTTTGGTCCTCCAGCCCCGCAAAGAAACTGGAATATTCTGGTGAGAAGGTCCACTTTACATATTGAATACAGCTTTGGCTGTCCTTCAAATGGAAAGTCTCCATCATTTGCTCGTAAAGCTCCAAGTGTTCCCAAACAGAATACTTGGCGTTCTTGTGATATGGCGTGATGACACTCGTTATTGCCTTTATTTGCTTCAATGGGTCCTTAAGCAAGGCCCTTTTTGCCTTATTGGCCTTTTTGGTTCGGGTAACCCTGGTCCATTCATCCTCTGACTCAGAGGCACTGCTCCCAGAGGTTCCTGTCTGATCTTCCAGGTTTTCCCGGATTCTGCGAGCCTGGGATTGGCTGGCAGAATGTGGGGACCTGGTCTCCTGTGTCCTTCGCCGTTCAGAGGAGTCTTCAGATTCCTCCTTGCTGCCAGGATTTGATGGGTACCCCCCCCACTGACCTAACTGGGCAGAAGTTTTCAGGATGCCCTTAATGGGCCTATTCTCCTGGGGTTCCCCACTAAATTGCACTGTGCTTAGGTGCCCATACCCGGATGCCCGCCCATCCATTCCTGGGAGGTACTGGCCTATGAGCCCCATGCTTGTGGCTGGATAGTAATCTGCCATCCCTGTGGCCCGGTGCTCATGTGCGCCAGGGGACATGGGGGTGGCAGAGTCCAGGGACTGAGAGAGATAAAGGCCTCTGGTACTAGGGCTCCTGAGGTTATGCTATGCTCAGCTGCCAACCTATGCATGGCTCTACACTCCATATGTATTCATAGGCATGTTCGGTCAATTTGTTCCTGGGTGGCCTGCCTTCGACTAGTATCAAAAAACATTTAGCTCACTTGGGCTCTTCACCTGGCAGCTGTTTAGCGGGTGCAAATAAATATTCATCTTTTCACTTCTAATTTCCATTGGCATTATAGAATTTCAGTTCTTTTTGTTTTCTTCCAAATTATCTGATGGCACTGGTACTTCTTCAGTTTGTTCATGGCAATTTAAGACTACGCATGTATTAACTGCCCCTCATGCAGAATGATAGACAGAGCCTCTATTCTTGAGATATTATTTTATGTAGTGAGGAACAGAGCATCAGCTATCCAATATTTGTTTCCGAATTAAAGCTTACTTCAAAATCAAATCTGGAAAAGACAACATCCACCTGAGAAGAGTTTAATTACCCATTTTAGAGCTTTGAGGTTGACTGATTGATGAGTTATTTATAATATCCCTACACACAAGTGTTTCAAGGCACAACAAGGACATGGGGGGGAACAAGGGAGAACAAAACAATGATCTTACTAGGCCTAATATCATTTAGACAAGAAAGTGTGGGGGGGAGGGGAGAAGTGCACCCAGAGCAGCAGGGCTCTGAGTTAAGTTCAAGGAGGACTGGGCCTCCCAAGGGAATCACAACACAGGTAGTGCAAGGTAGGCCAGGCACCAGTGCAGGAAGGCCAGCAGGCAAGTGTGCAGCGACTAGTCAGGAGGAAGGGGGGGGGGCTGGTGTCCTGTGTGACTCAGAGGAACACCAAGCAGCCAGTCAGCATAATGAAGCAGGAGGAGGGGAAGGTTAGCAGAGGAGAGAGAGACAAGGAGGAAGGGTAAGGTTAGCAGAGCAGGGGCAGAGAGAAAGAAGAGGAGAGAAGGAAGGTCTTGAGGAGCTTCTGGAACTAAATGAAATCCATCTCAAGGTAGAGAGCAGTAGGGAGGCCTTTCCAGAAGGAGACACCTGGAGAGGAGAGAGATCTACCACCCAGTCTCAGCTTGGAGAAGCGTCTCACCCACAGAGAATTGGACATAGACGAGCCGAGGATTCTAGAAGGAAGGTACTTAGGAAGAGAGCGTTCGAGATAATGAGGGCCCAGGCCCAAGAAAGCCTTGTGGATGGCCCAGAGAGTTTTGAACATTATCCTTGCAGCCACCTAGAGCCAGTGGAGAGATTTCAGAGCTGGAGAGATGCAGTCCCTGAGCTTGAGTCCAAGGATAAGTCTAGCGTTCCTGTTCTGGATGAGTTGAAGAGGGCAAATGGTAGAGTTAAGGTGATTGAGAAAGAGGGTGTTGCAGTAATCCATCCTAGAGAGAACCAGGGCTCTGGAGACAGTGAGCTTCTGGGGGAAGTTGAGAAAAATAAGAATACCTCCATTGAGGTGCAGTTGCAAGTGGGACTTTTTGGCAATGTCCATGATGTGTGGAGAGAAGGAGAGAGAGGAGTTGAAGATGACCCCAAGGATTTCTGCCACACAGGAGAGTGAGGGCACAGGGGCAAGGGAGGCCAGCCAGAGCGAGAGGGGAAAAGCAGGAGCAGTAGTCCCTATTGAGAACGATTTCCGTCTTACTGGCATTCAGGCAGAGATCATTCGAGGTACACCATGCCTGAATATCGGATAGACAGTCAGGGATTAGTGAGGAGGAGGAGGCATAGGGTATCCTGAAAGAGGCCTGCTTGTCATCCACATAACACTGAAAGTTAGAATAAAAGTATAGATCAAGAGGGCCGGATAGAAAATTGAAAAACCAGGGGAGAGGATAGAGCTCTGGGGAATACCACATGTGGAGAATGTGGTGGTGGACAGGAAGGAACCAAGTTCAACCTGGAAGGTTCGGTCCAAGAGGAAAGAGAACAGCCATGCTAGTGCCTGATCTGTGTTGCCCAATGAATCACAGAGACGAGTGATCAGGATGTTGTGGTTCAATGTGTCAAAAGCAGAAGAAAGATCAAAGAGAATGAGGACAGAGGGAGAGTTAGAGTCAAGGTTGGAGAGCAGATCTTCATGGGTGTTCAGGAGAGCAGTTTTCATGCCTCTGGCTGCTCTGAAGCCAGAGTGTTGGTCATGGAGACGGTCATGGAGACAACAAACGGCTTTGGTGTGGAGGGTTAGCTGGTAGATAGCCAACTTCTCCAGGAGTTTGCCCAGTAAAGGAGTGATAGAGATCAGGCAATAGTTTGCCAGCATGGAGGGATTGTCAGAAGGCTTTTTTAGAAGTGGGTGCACAAGGGAGTGCTTGAAAGGACAGGGGAAAACTCCAGTGATGGTAGGAGAGATTGGCCAAGACTGGAGTGAGAGAATCAATGTTGTCCTTATTGGTTCTGGGGGGTCAGGGAGACACCGGTTTGGATAAGAATTTCATAGACATGACTTGCCTCAAAACCTCATCAGGTGTGACAGGAGAGAGTGAGGAGAGTAGGAGACAGGGCAGCCAAGGAAGGCCTGAGGGAAGTAGAGGGTGGGAGGGGAGCAGGAGAGAGTGAGGACAGCATGTCCTGGATTATAGTGGTGAAATGAGGTGAACTATTTTCTGGAGTTTAGTAATCATTTGAAAGGAAACTGTAGATTCTTCATTACTCTTGCCTCCTATGCCTACAGTCCTATGTATCAACAAGTAACTCTATCAAAAATATTTAACTCAGCCACTGATTGGTTCAGTTTTCTAGAGTAAATAACAAGAAGGAGCATTCTAGCTTCTGCAATTCTTGAAAATAATGCTACTGCAAAATATAACATGAAAGAAACATGTGATTGTTGAAGTATGGTCCAGAACAAAAATAATTCTTTAATGTTGCAAATGTCAATTATCTTCATATACCAACTACAATGTTGCATCTGTTCCTTAGGCCTGGTAACAGGTGATACCAATGGTGAATACCCAGCAAGAACACACCTGCCGAATTTTGTGCATCCTGAAAAGGGGTACACATAATTTACATTCAATTGTGATAATCTTTTACCACGTCTAACTTTGAATCATATGAATATTATGTTCAGGAAATATTCCTATTATTCTTAATATTGTCTGATACATAATGTAGTCTACACCTTGATATTATCATTTGCATTTGGGCCATGGTCGATATGCTGGAAAGAGAACTAACTTCATCTCTGCCAAATGTGGAGCTTACCACAAACTGCAAGATGCTACTCAGCCTTTAAAGAAAAGAATTAGCCCTGTGAACTTGGTTCAGTGCAAACCTGGCATCATACATTTTATGTTTCTTTAATTTTTATTTTTTTTATTTTTTTTAGATGATTTGGTTTCGTTTCCAAAACCTTTCATCTTAACTTAAAATGAGATCATTACTTCAAATCAGCAATACTGTCCCAACTTTTCACAAGTGTTTAAATGTCTTTTTTGTTATCACCCAATAGAAATTTTGCCCATCGGTCTTCTGGCGATAGTTGTGTCGATGATTTCATGTACAACGTTCTAAAAATAGATCTTCTGGCTGATAGAGCTGGGCATGGGATAAAGATATGTTCTAGTGTTTCCACAACAGTTTTTTCTTTGCAAAAACGGCAGAAGTTCAAATTTCTGGATATTAGTTTCCTCTTTGCCAAAAGTTCTCTCGTTGGGAGGATATTTAAACAGAGTCTTAAGAAGGTGTCCCTTATATGCCTATCTGGGAACAGTCACAGATATTTTGGTAGGATGTTCACCGGTCTATTGTCAGAATTGCAGTTTAGATTCGTCTGGTAATTGGACTTTTGTTTGATTGTTTCAATCCAGTTGTTGATGATTAATTTCTTCTGTACTCTTTGCGGTCTTCTTAGTAACATATAATTTAAATATCAGTTCAAGTTGGATTGCTTCTATGTGGCTTTACCATATTTCTAGTACAGTTGTATTAGATCTAAGGGATTCTGTGTTGAATATCTGTAGCACTGGAATTTCTTGCTCTGTGGTTATTTTTCTAAATAGATCTAGTTTCTTCCATGTTACGACTGATTGCATAGACTGCAAAGCTAGCTCGAATCTTATTCTTGCTATGGGTAGCAATTTTGGGAGGGATACAACTTTCTTCCAGAAAGTCCCTTCCAGCTTGTGCCAGATGTGCGGATCTAGATTCAACATTGTCTCACCTCCATATGTCAATATGGCTGCCACCTTTTGACGATAGGTTACGATTGGTTTCATCGAAAATTTTCCTTATTTCCAATGGAGAACTCAACCTTGTCTTGCAAGAGAGAGGGCTTTGTTTTTTAGACGTAACATCCATTCATTTTCTGTTGAGGATTGATTCACCCAAATTCCTAGGTATTTAGCAGACTTCACCTGCATGATTTTTTCCTTGTAGAGGAATAGGGCTTTGTTGTTTTCCTTGGTCAGTTTTTTAGATGTCAAGTTCATTACTTTAGTTTTATGGATGTTCACTTTCAGTTTATCCAGTTCCATGTATGTCTCACGGGTTGTCAAAGCCATTTGTAGTCCTCTCTTGTTTTGCGAAAGTAAGACTATGTCCTCAGCATACGTTATGCAACATAGAGATGTTGAATTTATTCTCGGAGGAATTGCTTCAGGTATTTGTATTCTTTTTTCAAAGTCAGATGTGAAGAGATTGTAAAGTGTCGCTGCCAAGGGGCAGCCTTGCTTTAGGCCATTCCAGGTGGTTATAGAATCCGTCATCATGCCAGACTTGGACATCCTTACTCTTATGGATGTATTAGAGTAAAGTTGTTTGATAGGTTCTACTATGTTCACGGGACAGCCCCAGGTTCGTAGCTTTTCCCATAGTAGTTTTATGTTCTCAAGGTCGAACGCCTGTTGTAAATCGACAAATATAATAGCTAGTAGTAAATGACTAGAAAATACTTCCAGAGTTAATCCTTAACACCGGGATGAACAGATTAAGAATACCACGATATGCTCTAGAAAAACTCCCAAGTCTCGTTGATTCGAACAATCTTGATGACAAAGAAATTATTACTGGATCTTGCATCCGTACAGAGCCATGACAACAGCATCTCACGCCATCGATAAAACCCATCGACATGCCTATAATCAAGATATAAGGAGGAAAAAACTAGAGTTACGAAGATCTATAAAGCATTTTTTTTTTAAATCTCCAATTGATCACGTGATGATCAAACAACTCAAACAAAGGTACAGAAACTGGAGGAAAAACAACAGGCACCTCTCTCCTTTTTTCCTGCTTCTCCATTAATACTTACATTTTTTGTATGTCTAGAGAAAGACGGGCCATTCGTGGGGTTTGTTGAATGGAAGCTGAGTAAGACAGTGCTTCGTTTTTCATGCATGGACTGCCATCTTCTTTTTGCAAGTAGAGCTTTGTCTTTCTGTGATATGCTAAATGTCGAGGTCTGGTGAGAATGCATCATAGGGTTGTACAATTTAACATTGTCTATGGAGGGAATCTTCATCAATGGCATTGGATCATTTTCGGAACCTCGAGAGGAGGCATGTTGAGACTTTGGTCAACTTGACCTGCCAACTGAGACTTCGGGACTTCAGTCAAGAGTTCTAGATGATTAGCAGGGAGGTTCTTCTCTTTGCATTGGATCATGTCTGTATGCACATCTTCATTATTTTTTGATTGGTTGATGGTCGTGGCAACTGATTTGAGTTCAGGTGTCCTTTCAGATGTTTTTTCAGAGTTTGCATTAGAATATTCATTTTTCCTTGGAGGTGTATCTTCACCTTCATTTAAGCATGACCTTTCTGACAGTCCTTTGACTTGTGTTGATTCGGCATCAATGACCGTTTGTATGGAGTCAGTGATCGCGTTATTGGGAGAGAGTGTTGACTTTAGTAAGGGAGTCACCATCTTTATATGGGACTTGGAGCGATATCTTGTTTGTGGCCACTCTTGGAAGTCTATTGTCTTTTCATGTGATTTCGTCTTTACCATCACGATGAGTTTAGGTGTATGGTAAGCACTCATAAGACTTGGCACCGAGTTTAAAGAGACTTATCTCTACTATTGTAGGTGTAACAACTATCCTAGAGTACAACCTGCAGTCTTCCAAATTTGATTTTTTATTAGTTTTTTATTTTTTAAACTGGCTTGGTCAAAGGCATAAACCCGCAGTCCCCTGAAAGGAATGTCTGTTAGAGGTCACGGTCAGAGCCTTAACAAAACAATCATTACCAGAGTGAAAGTGACGGGCCGTGAGTCTAAAAGTAAGTTTCTAATTCATATGGATAGGTGGGGATATCAAAGTTAGTGTGGGGGCGTGACATGCACTGTTCATAACGCACAGGGTCTACTCGTGATGGAGTGTCCTACCTGTTGCAGCGCGGCACGCCACCAAGTCGCCAAACAGTCGCCAACCAGCAAAACAGCAGACAGAGCCCTTTCGCAGCAGGGCTTACGCCGCTAGGGCGCTCGGGAGTTCTTTTTGTAGTGAACTGTAATCAGCTGTACTGACGCCGTCCACAGCACGTTGCAAGGGATCTTTAAAGGAACAATGTACTTCCCTCTCCTTTTAAAGCGAGTCAGTCGAGATGACAGTGGAAAAGAGCCTCCGGTTTAAATCGACTTGTGTAAATAGCGCTAGATGTGTGGTGTTGAATGACTGTAGAATGTAGACTGTAGAATGCTCCCAGCTCAGAGCTCACAGCGAAACAGCAGACAGAGCCCTTTCGCAGCAGGGCTTAGGCCGCAAGGGCGCTCGGGAGTTCTTTTTGTAGTCAACTGTAATCAACTGTACTGACGCCGTCCACAGCACGTTGCAAACCATTATGACCTAAATTTGTCGACAGTTAAAGCACGCTGTTTGATTGAAATGATCACTATTGTTTTTTGTACAGATTGACTGAGTAAATAAATAAATTACAGGGAAGTGCTAAAAAGGAACAGCCATGGCAGTGGATTCCTACTTTGCCACCACTGCACAACTCTTTGTAATATTTTATAGATCCAGCCATGATTGATCCATTCAATGAGTTGTGTCAGTGAAGGGTGACCTCACAATGATTTTTTTCTTGCATGCTATTGTAGTACTAAGTGAATCATCACGGGGACATGGAATCAAATGTTAAACTTCTACAAGGTCTACAGTACTGCAATGAGGTTGTGTGGACTCTAAACTCTCGTCTCTTGCAAGGTGTGGCTTTGCAACTTTTAGATGGACGCCCACATTATTTAGTTACCAAGCCTTGTTTGCCATTAAACTCCAGTGGCTTGTGATTGCATGGTTGAGCAACATGCCAGGGACAGCCCCCAAAGTACCAACATGACCTGGCAAGCACCTCTTACTGATGAAGAAATGCAAGGCAAAGCAAACAAAATAGGAACGGTTCCGGGAGGCAGTAGATTGGTACACTAAACCAGTGGGAGAGAAGTTTGATCTGTAATCCAGCAGTGAGACATTTGGATAAGAAAGCAGTGCAGTTATAAATAGTATAAGGTTTTGCAGGTGGAAGCACGAGATTGTCAAAGAACCTCCTTATGAAACTTGCCAAATGAACATGCCATCCTAAAGCAACAGGTAGTACAACTAGGATACGAAGAAAATATTACATATGCTGGGCAGAAAAAACAAACAAGGGTTAGTATTATGATAAGGTTCCAAGTTTAAATATAAGGTTAACAATTGATCAGCTGGGCGGTATAAAGATGAAAGTTGATCAGTAGTGCACAGATATATATATATATGTAAATATGAAAACAAAAACACAATACTCAGAAGTATAGTGTGATGCAAAAAGTATGCAGAAAGCAGGCAAAGAACTCTGGGTAAGTTTCCATTTCAGTTGCAGAGCATCCAAAACGGGACAATCAGGCACACCAAGGGCACCCTACAGTCCAACGCATGCCCACTATTTTGTACAACGATATGTATTCATGGATCCAAGCATGCAACCTCTCGGCAGGGAAATGGCCACGCAAAGCCCTCATACTATCTGCCACCTGAAGACAGGCATTCAGACACTTGCGCATAGGAATCACTGTGCAGAGGTTAGATTGGGTGTTGGATTTAGGGGTGCGTGTATACAGCCGTGCTTCCAATCTGACTTAGGGTTGCACGTATGCAGTGCAGTGGGGTGCAGGAATGATTTACAGGGATTCACACGCAGATTTTCCAAATATTACCTGAGTTACGATTAATCGTACGCATGTTGTCATGGTGCTGGTAACAGTTACGGGGAACCATGCACAGTGTCCCTCAGATTCAGATGCAGGCCTGCTTGTGGGTGACCCCATGCACTGTTTGAAGTGTGCATGTATTCGCACCCAGGGGAGCAGGCAAAGGTAGCTGTTTAGGCTATTTTTGCTTTCCGTTGAGGCTCGGCCATGGCGTTCAGGCCGAGACTTGCGTATAAGGTTACTAAGCGTAAACAATTCTATGAATACGCAGAATCAATTCTGCATGCAGGCTCGCGCAGTATTGTTCTCAGCGGGCAGCCTTTGCAGGATAAATGCACACTTTTCCATGAATCAGACCCTTTAGCACAAGTCTAATAGGTGAGACCCAGTATGTATGAAAAAAACCTCCAGGGTATTGTAAAGAAAACTCAGAAAGCAAGGTTAAAGACATGCCATTTGCAAAAGGATGTTCTTTCACACATTCTCCACACAATCTAAAGTTGTTCACAGGTACATTGGGCCTCGTTACACAGTAGGCGCTAAGGGATTACCGTTACCGGTAAGGTCGCCGGTGCCAGTTATCCCTTAGTGCCCTACTACGAGGTCCCTCAGCAGATCACGTCCTTAACGCCTGGTCTGACCAGGTGTTAAGGACGGGACCCGCTAAGGGACTTTAGAGCTAATAATGGGACCGTTATTAGCTCCTTCCCCGTTCCCATTCCCATTCGAGCCCCCATAGGGGAATGGTATTTGGCATGGGGACTTACCGGGTCCTCCAGGGTCGGAATGACCCGGTAAGTCCCCATACCGCCTACCGGACCCGGTATGCGGTAAGGGAGTAGCCATGCCGCTAATAGCGGCATGGTTACCTCCTACCGTGTAATGAGGCCCATTATGTTTAAAGTTATATTGTTTCCACCAGCCTTCAGTTTTTCCAAAAGCAATGTGTGCCTGCATGTCCCTTGAATCTACACCAATGCAAACACTTGCAGTTTATTAAATGCCTAAACAGCCATCACATTGCACTCCACAGCAGTGTGTTGCAACAAACAAATTATCAGAGGCAAGTGAAGGATTTATCAGCTTCTGTGCAGTGCCAGAATTGTACAGTAGGCCAACCAAATTGATATATTCCTACTGGCCTGCATATGTTGGGACCAATACAGAAATATTCCTAAAGTTGAAGTTGTGCAATGTTCAATTTTATCCTAGCAATTCCTGTTCTAGACAATGCCTTCCAGGTTTGCCTACAAAATGACAAACACATGTATATCGTTCCACTATTCCAAAGAATTGGAATTGTCAATGAAGTAGTGATCAAGCTTACTATTTGTGAGAGGATTAAGTAAGTGAGCTGAAACAGAATGTAACGGTATAATCAAGTCCAGAAAAGACCATGGTTACACATTGGCAGTCAACATCTGGGGCCTGAACTCAAATGTAAGTATATATGGAGTCAGAGAAAAATGGAGATGTAAACTAATCATGATCTTTGCACACAAGGATAGCCTTAATCGTACAAGCAAACAAACGAAACACCACCAACGAAGCTTATTTGAGAGCTTGGAAGATTTTCTTGCAGTTGTTTTCATCAACCTCAATGTCAATACGAGTAGAGGTACTACAGCTGAAAACAAGATAGGTAGAGGTGACAATAAAATGATTGATGCAATACAAAATACCACATGATGAAGAACATGGGGATAATTCTTTGACTAACTTCTGTAAATAGGGAGGCCATGCATTCATTGCAAACACTCCCTAGAATAGGAACCCATGGTTGCTGTTTTCACTTGATATATGTTTGTCATATTGCTACTTCTGTCTTTGTTTTTCAATTTCTAATGGTGGAAATACATTTAAAAAAAAATCAATCATGGTAAAACAGAGGAGTTACACTAGAGTAAAAGTGGAGATAAAGAATTCCAAAACGCTTATTGGGAGAGGGATTCATAACAATATACTTTAAATAAGAGTCACACTTTCACTTCAAATTATTTTAATATGTGATATGTGCTGGCATAAACTTTGAAAAGATGGTAATGTTAATGTTAAAGGTATTTGTACCACATAAAATCACCACCGCAGCGGTCCCCAAGCGCTCTGGCGGATCTAAAAAGGGAACGTTTCTTAAATAATGTATTGAAATAGTGCATTTCTACATTACACATTATAAGAAACATTTGATAAAAATGCGTACATCTTGCAATCAGTTATCTGTGGTAATACCTGAAATAATTCAGTACACAGGAGAATTTTAAAACCCTTTCATGATGCCTGTTTCCCCAATATATGCCAGTATTCCCTCTGTAAAGCAATGTCATGATGCTTTGCCCACAGTGTATGCCAACACTGCAACACTAAATAGCTTTCATGATGTTGCAACAAAAATACACGCCAGCATAGCCCGGGAAATAACTTTAATTCAGCTGCACCAACAATACATGCCAGTCAGTACACTGTAACTCATATTGGTGATATTGGCCCTGCAATATTTGCTAGCATTGGTATGATATTTCACTTTCTTCTGACTGGTGAAGCTCCTTCCCACATCACACAAAGCACATGTACCCATCACACTTGCAAACGCAATGACTTAATCACACTCACAGTTACATGCGCATACATACACACACATGCATACCAACACAATAACTCACATACACACACTCATTCAAACCTTCACAAGCGCACAAAGACAAACACACACAAACACATACACATTTCCTAACATTGAAACACACGTGTATAAAAAACGTATAAACGTATCTTCACATGCATAATCAGCTGCCTCAGTTTTCAATCCTCCCTGGTCGTGCAGGCCATGATGGCAGCAGGATTCGCCATTATGGGTCACAGGAAGTGGAGGAAGAACATGTGGGGTGCACGGCATGTACAGGGAATCTCAGCCTGGTTACCTAGCCAACTCACGGACTGCAATGAGCATCATCAACAAATTATCCACCAATTTAGGACCTTTTGGGGCAGACACCTAAAAAAGCAAAGGTTGTGGCTCATTCCTGACATGAGCCTCATAAGGGGTCTTGGTCCTCAGATAGAGTTGATGACAAATGGCTATAGACAGACGATTATTTAAAAGGAGTGATGAGAGTAATTTGCCTGCTTTGTCCCAGCTCAGGGACCCCAGCTATCACAGAGGGTATGAAGGAAAAGGGTTCACAAGAAATAGAGCAAGAAGGGTACAATGTAATAAAAAGTAGTGTGATATGGCATCTGTGGCAAGCCAAAAGAAGGACTCGGACCAATTGTCAAAGAGTTTTATTTAACTTAAAAGAAAGTGCCTTTCTCGCCCTGTTGCTAAAACAGGAGTTCCCTTTCTAACACACTATACTAAGGAGCTTGTCAATAGTCAAAATAAAAATAAAAAAATGGTACTCTGTTCAAACCTGTCCTCTAAACTAGCCCTACCACTTAGAAAAAAATATAAAAGAAAAACTAGAGTTTCCTGCCCTCAGAGTTTTTCATCCTGATCTCTCTGAGGGCTTCCAGGAATCCCATCTGGTTTCGGATCCAATTGTTATCTATGCATGAAAAACAGTTCTCCCATGTTTGACAGATCTTGACAGGCTGCCAACATTCCAAGCCTTTCTTTAGATGAGGGGGTATTTCCATGATCCCTCTCCTCTACTTGGGTTGGTTTCTCCCCACTTAGTTCACGTCTTGGGTGCCTCTGTGTTCCCCTTAAATCTGTTCTTCACTTGATTTATTGGGACTCTCTGGTTCCCTTGGTTTTCTTTGTCCAAATGTCTCACTTATCTCCCTGGAGTATTGGCAAGCCCCCTTTCCATATGCCTCTCTTGGTTCTCTGGAGTTTATGTGAGCTGTTTGGCTGAACTAAATGTTCATGCTTCTTGGGCTGCTGTAACCCTTATTGTTACTTGGTTATTTCTCTCTCTCTGGGTCATTATGCCCCTGGTTTGGAGTTAGGGTACTCTTTCCTTCCTCACCTTTTGCTTTCTCTTCTCTCCACCCACTTCCACTCTGAGAAACCTGGGTACCTTCTATCAGAGTTTGCTCCAGTGAGGTGGCGTCTGCTCAGCAGTGGTGGCATTCTCCACAGCTTTCTAGTCTTCCCGTTTGGACATGAGTGAGTTTTGTGATCAGCTCTTATCAGCTTTTCTCTGCTCCTCAGCTCACGCGTTGCTATCGGAGTATTCATTCCTCCCATACGTTCTGTTTTCTGTATCCTTTCTCATGGACACCACGCCCACCACGTCCTCCACGTGGTTGCACCTGCAAGTAAGGCTGGCTTTAATCACCCTCCTCTTTCTCTCCCACTTCTGCCACAGCCAGCTCCGCCCCTCAATGACATGCTCACGTCGGAGGCTTGCCTCGGCGTAGTGCTCTTTCTTGTTGTTTTGGTCAAGCTGCCAGGCCCATGGAGAGACCAGCATTGTATTGAGCGACAAACATCCAAAGGCACGTTCAGTATTATTTCGAGTCCCACAGCTGAATGTAACAGTTTCTCTAATGCCCTTATATACAGATGATGCCTTACATGTAGGGAGTTCCCATGGGGATGAGAGTCCTTGTCCCCTTGAGGGGAGTCACTCCCAGTGAGGTTCCGCTTTCCTAAACCCCTATGGAGGGTTTTACTGAGTGGGCTCACCCCACTAGCCACCAAAGGGGTGGCTCCCCCCGGGGAAAAATGGACGACATCTTCGTATTTGTCACACATCCAAATGTGTATTACTCATTTTAGGGATCCAGAGATTGTGCATAGAGACTGACTGTATCTGAGCCTGTCCTATCAGCCCCATTTGCATTAATGCTAGTTTGTTTTGACCCACCGCAGAGATCTGTTTTTACCATTCCAACCAGAGGGTATATCCCCTACAGAGATTCAAAGCATATTTCAGGCTGCATGCTAGTGTTTGCTATTCTTGATGTATTTGCATTGGTCTTGCTTGAGGCCCCATGAAAAAATATAAGTCGTTGGAAGTGAACCTATTCAGCTAACCTGCTGGTATAACCAAAACCCAGTAACAGAAGGATAACGCTGCTCAGTAACACAGCTGATAGTGTGAGGTCTCAATGAGGCAAAGTATAAATATTTGTGTAAAGTTCAAATGAGTGAGCAATACATTAATGCTAAATGGCTCCCTGTCCTCCACAGTAGGCTAGTATCCACAATGGAGACGACCAAGAACTTGTGACACATAGGAAATGGAGGATATCCACACTGACAGGGAATTGGTGCAGAAACAGGGCGATGTGCATGTTTAGGAACTCAGGATGGCATAAGATCCGCAATATGTGTCCATTATACAGGTAGTGCCTAGACACACTACAACCATGGTTATATTGCCCTAGTATGTATTTAACTGAGCCAAAAATAATCTAGCCTATGCTTAACAAGGGGTCTGTGATCATCATGAAAAGCAGACAAATATAGAGGAAATCTCAAGCACATTTTGACGGTCCCTGTTTGATAGCGTTGGGGCTGACAAATAAAAGTTGTTAACATTTTGCTTGACATGCTGCAGAAAAAAACTTGCCATCTGAGACATTCTGGGGTAACAGCCTAATTTTATAAAGAAATGGTTGCTTTTATATTTTACAAGATTTCACAATAGATATGTCCATGTATGAAACTCATCATGCTCTCAGGTCCCACAGTACATATCCATCATTCATATCTCCTGATGTGCACAATGCAGTATTGTACCCCTGGATTTGAAAAGGCCATCGTGCAACAAACACCTTCACTAATACATCATGGAGCTCTCTACCTACAACAAGCTGATCCCTACAAGGCCAACTATGCTTCAGAAAAAACACTTCAAAACGGGCTATTGGCAGTATCAACCAATGCCAAGAATCATGGGCACCGCAAAGGTGCAATCACAGACCAGAGCTCTGAAAAAAGCGATGCTAAAACACAGCAAAAAAAACAACAAATGGACACCTGGGTCAGATGTAGGAAACTGGCTACAAGAAGCCTAAAAGATGAAAAGCAGAAGAGGAAATGTGTTGCCCAACTGGCCACATTCAGAGGGATGTCTATATACCCATGAATGCACCACCAACGACAAACACCTTCATTCATCACTAAAAGAATTGCACTAAGCAAGCTGTCACCTGCAAAACCTGCTCAGGCACACCAAAGCAAGACTCAACAAATGTGCAGTCGCCTAATACTAGGCAAGGGTATCCCCTGCAGACAGCCCACGCCCATTATGCTGCATCACACTGGAAAAACACAATGCAGCAAGAGGTACCATATATGCCTCTGGGTCTGCTATTCCGTACTGTACATTTTTTAGCTCGGCCATGTCATAATCTGCATGGCGCCCTGTGACATATCTCATTGCAGTAGACCAGATAGAGCTAACTAACCACTCCACGTCATGACTCAATTCCGGGGGTAACTTACACTTCGTGTGAATGCGCTATGTAACGCTAGGCTGCAATGAACTAATGTATGGTCTGCACCCAAGCACTGGTCCAATTGTGATTGATGCAGTCTCCTCAACCTTTACTGTGCTGCCAGCGATTTGCATCTCTAGTCTGTAGTTACTGGCAAACCTCAGACACTAGCCAACTCCCACTGAACTGTACACTTCAACTATCTTTGGAAGTACTGATAATCTCAGTCACAAAGAGATTTTACTTCCAGAAATCCTAAAGTTCAAATAAGCCGCAATTCCGTATTCAGAAGATGTGTGCCCAAAATCCTTCCACCTTTGCGGGCTTATCTGGATCTTTCATTTCTTAAAGAGGCCAACGGTCCTTATCCACGAAATGCCAGACAATGTCTCACTAAAGCAAGGTGATTGCCAGAAGGACCATACCAGAGACATGTAGGCCAACAGGAGTCAGGGTAGGCCAGTCCTGAGCTTAGTACCTCATCGAGCTAATTGGGATGTAGGTCTGTCCAGTGGACTTTTCCTTGTGTCTTTTGGCCACCTATACCACAGACAGTGCAAACGGTCTGACTGGATATGTTGCGGAAGATGCTCGCAAATCCTCCAGTGCATGGATACTTGGATGCATCGATATTGTCTTATCAAAGAATTATGGTGAGCAAAGGATCCAGTTACACGTCCGTCTTAACACTGAACCCGGCACAATGGTGCTTATAAGGATTTAGGAAGACCATATCATCATTTATCCACACATACTGTTACAAAATATGTTTAGCCATTGCTAAGAACATTCAGGACATTGCATCTTGTGACATACGGTCCTGTTGAGGCATTTCTTTTGAGGGAGGCCGACTAGTTTTGGTAAATGTTGTCTTGTGAAAGCATTTTTATTTAGTGTACCACAGTGCATTCTGGGTCAGGAAATCAAATATGGTTTATACACAATGGGTACAATCTGGGCCCAGTAGTTCTGTGTGGACACCTGAACTGCGATGGAGTGCATTCCAGGACATATAATCCATTAGGTGGGATTCTACACCAAACGAGACAGACTGCATGATTGCACATGTAACTTTGCAGTGGAATTGGTAGAGGGCGCGGCAAATGCAATATTGGCATTCAGTCATGTCTGGGAATCTATTCTCAATGGGGCGCAGTGAATTCCTTTTGGGACATGACGAATGTTTGTGGCATAACACATTCTGGCACACGTCCAGGTGTCCCTTGCCATCATCATTACTAAGTGATGAAGAGTGCTTTATGGACCATGTAGACCTATGGCGATTCTGCACCCAGTTAGTCTATGTTACATGCCTCTGGGTTTTTCTACTGAGTGTGGCAGAGTGTATTCAAGGACATGGACATATTTGCGCTTCTGCACTGAATGAGCAGAGTGCATTCTGTAAAATGCAGTTCTGTAGTTCCCGGGTACCCTCAAGGAGCAAACATCCTGGCGTGCATTTCAGGCATCTAGCCACTTGATGGCAAACCTTGGCATGGGCCATGTTAGCTTCTGAGGCTGTACCTACCATGAAATGCTGGATTTGGCATCGGAGCTGCACCTGGATCGTTGATATCTCTTTCTCGCTGAAAAGGTTAGCCGTTGCCTCACTGCAGATGACTGTATCTGGCTGCACTCAGGCAATAAATGCAGCACCTATCCTCTGATGGTACTGTGTGAACATACGAGGCTGCAACCAGCCTATGATGGCATCAGCAGTGCATGCCAGTCTGCCCCTGCGCCTGTGGTGGCTTCAGCTGGGAGTAGGAGAATGCAAGTTGCATTAAATCAAGCCACACCTCCGGGGATTATCAGTGCTCGTTTCCAATGCTGCGATGTGCTGCATCATGTCAGAAATTCTCTTCTGACTTGTCCCCGAGGTGGGACGTATGTTGTATCAACTAGAACAGCAGATATTCTAGCAGCCAAAGGGGAACACAAAGGACTAATCAAGTAGCGAGAATTCGACATTCTGCGGGAGTGGCTGATCGGGAATGGGGGGTTTTACCGCAGCAAATTTTTGTGGAGGCAGATTTCATCGAGGGTTTTTTGACTGATTTTGCCGAAAATATATACGGGGGGTGGGTTTGGGGTACTAATTAATGTAGGGAGACTAAGAGGGGTGGCAAATTTGCAGCAAAACAACCGTTCAAAAAAAAAAAACGGCAACATCACATAGAACCCTGTCTTTCGTGGTGGCTCCAGTAGAAGCATTTCTTGATTAGATCATTGCTTGCTGGAGGTGGTCGGTCAAAAAGTCAAATGACAAAAATGTCGAAAAATGAATTTATTATTTTTGTATTTATATATTTTTTTTGGGTTCGGTAAGTAAAAAAAAAAGGGTAAAATAAAAAAAAATAGAAAAAAGGGGGTTTGGGGGAACCCCCCCATTTCGAAAAAAAAACGTATTGAAAAAGAAATTCGACTTTTTTTTGCCAAGGATGTGTATGCCCGTCCTTTTTGCACAGACTTGCATAATAGCCTGGCAGCTAAGGGGTTAAAGCCATCCAGAAGGGCGCAGGTGTGATTCTGAATGCGTGCATGCACCTAATTGGACAAGGAGAATGGAAGTAATATTGACTCAGTCACTATCTTATTAATCTTTTAGGATATATAGCGAGGGCACATCCATTTTGATATAGTTGTAAGCATGTTATATTTTAGGCATATTTGGAGGATGCTGGGATTACATCAGGTGAAGCTCCAGACTGAATCACATGTAAACAGTGATGGCCCGTTTAACCTGGTTGACGGTTCATTTTACTCAGCAGATGGGAACCTTTGCGTTGACATCGTCATTGACTTACAATGAAACAAATGCATGAACTGAGCTACCAGTCCAGAAACAGCAACTGCTCTGATGGACGAGTGCAAAAATCACGTATTGCACTTTCGGGTCTGTGCAAATAGTGAGGTTTTATAAACCGTGGCTGCATGCCGGCCTGCCAGCAATGGGCAGCCACACAACTTAAGGGCTGCAGCAGAGTGAGGGTTACTTAACACAGGGGTGGCCCACCGCTGTGGCTCATTATGCCATTAGTAGAAGCAAAGTCCACATGTGGGTGCTAAAGTTTATTTTGAAGGGAAAAAAAGAAAAACGCGGCATCCATGAAGACGCACCCTACTGCTGTAGTCAGTAATCTATGTTGGTTACCATCACATCATTAACACAGAAAACAGACTTCTGCAGTGTGGTTTTCCTTCACTTTAAAATAAGCCTTCAGGATACATACGTGCCTGTCCCGGGTCCACGTGTATGTGCTGGCATTAGCCGAGGGGAGCTATGTAGAAGTGGGGCGAGTGGCAACGGTTGGGCAGAACTTCTACCGGTGAATACAGACCACGCTCCTAGCAACACCATTGTCTGCGTGCCAGCACCATTCTGTTGATGGCGTCAGATTGCCAGTCCTTGATGCAGTCTGTGTGATCCAGCACCAGGTGTTTTAAGAAGAGGATTGTTTTTCAGTGAAAATGAGTCAGTCTGGAAATGGGTGTCTATGAATAGGGCAGCCGTTGCGTATTTCCTTTCACTTTCCTGTCAGGTCTGCTGGCCTTTAGATTCTGAAGCACTGGTTGCTGACTGTGTTAGACTCTTGGAGAGCCAAAGAAGGCTACGTTTATTTTTCGATCTCTCCGATAGGACTTATCTACTTTTAATTAAAGCTTCTGCACATACTTATACAGCGAATCGTTTTTAACTTATGTTATCAGATCAAAAAGAAATACATGAGAGGACATTTTTTGCAGTTGACGAGCCTGCAGAAAGTGTTTATCGGTGTGACAGAATGATCAGAGCACACACGACCACAGTGGCCATGTTCTGAACTGTACAATGTGATTTCAAATCTGAAATATGAACACTTCAACGCGTTCATAGTGTTTGACTTGGATGCCTTGATAAAAGACGTCTAATGTTAAGTTAAACGAAAATAGAAAATGTTTTAAGAGGCATTATTTGAAACCTGAAACAATTGAAAATATGTAAAGTGGAATGACTACCGGCTGTTGTATGTTGCGCAGAATTACATTATATCTCACGTGGAAACTATTTAAAGTGTAAGTGGTAGAAAAAAAGTGTTTTTGTGATACTGCAACAACACTAATCAGGTTTTGAGGAATCATAAAGCAAGTGTCCTTCGCTTGAGGAATACACATCTCGTTTAATTCATGTTGTCCATAATGTTTCCACATTTGACAGTCCATTTCCTGGCAGGCATTTCAGAGGCACGCTATTATATGTTAAATGGCAAATAAGGATTCCATTATCTCAAATCATTGGTAGATAACACGAATACTTTATTATTAAAAATTGTGGATTTGAATGAGACTGTCAGGGTGTGCAGCAAACAGCCTGGCAGCTCCTCCACATCGTAATGTGGGACGGCTGCAGTTGTGGCCATCCCCCATGGGAAGTGACATTGGGGTTGGGGGGAGGGAGCGGGAAAAAGGCAGTTCCTAGTGTGTATTGAATAAAGATAGACGTGTGCACTATCCTCTGGCGTCCTGTGCCTTCTTGCATGCATAGGTGATGGGCATGTAATCGCGCATCGGTGTGCCTCCAACGCTTATGCCCGCCCCTCCGCCCCACGAAGGCCGCTGTGCCACACCCACCACAAAGGCCAGATAACCTAATTTGCATCACGTAGCCCAGGAAACCTGCTCCTCATGATGTTCGGGAACCAGATACACAACGGGCGCGCATAAAAAAAAGTGCGTAGGAAGTCCCCGAGGCCCTGCTGACTCACCAGAGGCTCCAGGACACGACCTGGTGTTTATAAAGAGACTAAAGCACAAAGGGCAAGAGCCCTCAAAGCAGCAGTACAAAGGGCAAGAGCCAGTAAAGCAGCATACAACCCTGGCCAAGGTGACCCAAGCCAGAAGGCCATAGAGGGGCCAGGGAAGGGGTGGCACCCCCCCAACAACAAAAGTGGGGAGGGCAGGAGCCCACGGCAGCTGGACAAGCTCTGAATCATAAAAGGTCTGAGCCAGGGACCAGAGGTGAAGAAAGCCCACGTCCTAATCAGAGGGAAACACACCCTGCCTCACGCCTGAAGTCCATATCCTACCGGTGCCATGTCCAATCATGTGGCATCCCCTTCAGGGGCAGATGGTGCACCAGGAGGCACTGACAACACAGCACAAACAGTGGAAGGCACATCTCAAGTACTTCACATGCCCCACCCCTTTGACCTAAGAGATACCACCAACCTAGTAGCCCGCTGGAGCATATGGCTGAGAGACTTCAAGTTCTACGTGGGAGCCATAGGACTCACCGACGACGCACAATTGAAGAACACGCTATCTATGGCAGTCGGGCCTGCCATCAGGGACATTGCAGGAGATACTCAATCTGGACACAGATTCATACGGAGATCTACACGGCAAGCTATGAGAATACTTCGCTCCTTACACCAACAGTGATTATGAAGACATATATTCCACACTACGAGACAGGAAAAGGGCGAGTCCCTCGACAATTTTGTCATACGCCTCTGCATAAAACTCAAATACTGTGAATGTCACCGCTACTCCAATGAAGAGGCCCTAAGATCCCAGCTGATCACCGGGTGTGCGTCGCAAACCTTTAGGAAACAGCTATTGCAGAAACAAAGGTCACTGGAGGAGGTACTTGCACTAGCCCGGATGGAGGAGGCCGTGGAGTCACAACTCAACAGTTTGGGCAAAATCACAATTCAGCACCCAGCAACAGACCCTGACATCATCTACAAACTGTCCACCATGCCCAATCAAGGAGGTAAACGCTCAGACGCCACGTGCTTTAAATGCGGCTACGAATACCCGCTCACCAGCGAATGCCTTGCGGTCAGGCAGCAATGCGCCGCCTAGGGGGGAATGGACAATAATCAAGCTTTCTGCAAAAACACACCTACCTCTGTGCCTGGCAGAAAGATTCTAGGAACGTCGGAGAAGCTCTCGTACAAGCCCACCATGTAACAGGTCGGAATGTAACCCAAAGAATCAAAGGCGAGAAGACTGGGAACGCAGAAGCACATATACCTGAGAGGAGAGACGGTCTTCAGAGGGTTCCAGACGCAGCGGGAGAAGACAATTTGTCCGTTACATAGAGATGAGATCACCATCGAACAGTGAATCCTCATCATCAGGCGAGGATCAACGGAAGAAGGGATACGTGTGGGCACTCAACAACGACACCGCTGTCCAACACAGCCCCATTCTCACGCTACAAGTCAATGACAACTCACTTGCCCCACCTCCAAAGCTGAGAAAGGCAACAGTAGACATTTACCCCTAGGGGGCAACCACACCACTGCCCGGCAAGGGCACCATCATGGCCTGGTGCAAACATAAGACACACACATCGAAGGTTCCGCTACATGTACTTAGGTATGAGTCCAACAGTTGCTGTATTTAATCCAGCACTACAGCTAAGTCAATGCCTAGTCTGGGATACTGAATGGAAACCCTTATTGATATATCTTTATGTCCAGTTCATGAGTTCTGGATGACTACCCCTATATAACACCCCTCTCTTGGAACCCCCCTGACCCCACTGAGCCAAGAAGTAGTTCTGTTTTGCAAGTTTAAACGGTTTATTTGAGAATGTAAACAATATATATATATAATAATTAATATCACACTTCAGAACATGAGCAGTTAACAACAATGGGTAATGTTCTACTAACAAACTGATTTGATTACCCAGGAGTAGTATAAAGGATGAGGTAGCACGCTTGGGAATAGGAACAGAAGAATAAGGTGGTAGAGAATGCTTTATCTAGTTTCAGATGGATGCAATGTTGAATGAAAATGCAATACAGAAAATACTCAATATGATTTCAACAAAACAATGTAATCACTTTCCTCTGGCAAATCACTCCCCCCCTTTACGCAATGCAAGGAAATGGAAGGAGAGCACACAGTTCTCAGAAATGTAATCAAATGTAATTCAGTTCACCCCAGCAAGCTTAGACTACAGAAGTTTGAAACACAGGCCCAAAATGCTTTTATATGTGCTGGCAATGAAGTGAGGAATATGCTGAAAATGGTTTTAATTCCCTTTAGGAGGTTCAGGGTGAGTGAAATATACTTGGGATGAGTTCAGGCTCACTTTAGCAAGGATCTAGGAGTAACTAGCAGGTTAAACGAATTTTTGGCAAAGGAAAGCAAGGAAGCTGCTGTGTTCACACGTGGCTGGAGTTTTAACCAAATCGCGAATCGCGGCAAAATTCACGAATGCGTGAATCACGATTACGGCAAAAGTATGAGGAGCCCAAACGTTCCTAGCCCAAACGGTTCCAGAGATGCGGACGATTAAATAAAGGTAGTTTTTCGGATTTGAAATTTTAAAAGTTCAAAGCGACAGGTTACAGCTTGCAGCTAGAAAATGACAGGTGACAGCTTTGCAAATGACAGGTGACAGGAGGCAGTTCTGGTTAGATTAAAATAGATTGAATTATATTATTTCAACTAAGAGATTGGTTCTGCACAGTTCTGCTAGGTACTCACAATATATTTTGAAATAGGACTCCCCACGGATCTGGTCAGGTTTTGGACTGGACTCCGGTTCTGGTCTCGGCACTTCACAGTGATCTGGGTCAGCTCTCTGGTTTTGATAACAGCGGTCTGGGTCACTCTGGATCTCTGGCCTCTGGTTCTGGATACTGCTCTGCTTTCTCTGGGTACAGCACTGCTTCTGGATCTTTCTGGCAGAGGGTTTCAGGCCAGAATCAACACTTGGGTCCGGCTGGGAATAGTCTGCAAATGATTTTTGGGCCTGCTGACAAATACTTTTGCTTGCAGTGGGCCTTCTTGGTTCACAGTTCTGTAGTCTCTGTTTAGCTTGGAAGTCTAAGTGTAGGATCTCTGGATGTGAAGTCGTCGGTCAGCATGCTCCGCAGCAAATGGAATTGAATGTCCCTACCTGTCCCAGCAGTCTCTTTTTATGTGTTTTGAAAGTGGGTGGAGAGGCTAGCTTTCTAGGCCCAACCCCTTCAGAGTTCTTTGCATTCTCACTGGAGAGCAGGATTGTGTGTCAGAATAATGTCATTTAATGGCTTGCAGAAAGGACACTCCCCTGTCACATTTATCAAATACATAGTGGTTTGTCATTGCATGTACATATTACCTATCACATGAGGTATACTCTGTTCAAACTCTGCTCTTCCTGAGGGCTTGCATTCAAAAATGGCAACTTATTTTCGATTTTAGTGGGTTATGCAACCTTGGTTCTTCATTAGAAATTATACACATATACACGGCCTGTCCTTACATACTCCAGTAAATTCCCATGTCTCTAGCTTAAACACAGAGTCTGTAGTATCCATAAATAGCGGGGTGTTGCCCCAGAACATCACACAAATTCCCAACGCGTCTTAAAACGTGCACAGAAAATTCACAAGAATTATGGTATCATTTAAATAATTTTGACAAGTCCGCACTGTGAGTTATACATCTTTCTTAGAATCATATTCTGGCCAACAGGGGTGTGTCTTTTCAGGTCACATGGTGTAGAAACCAGTTCATCCAGTTTCTGCTAAGCTCAGAGACCCTGCCCCTCCCAGCTTCTGCCAAGAGGAAGCTATTTTACGGTCCCCCTAATAAACCATCTGCCTGGGCCCTGGAAGGCCCATTGTTCAAGAGGAAGCCATTTATGGCCTCCCCCCAATAAACCCTCTGGCTGGGTCCTTTGTTTAGTCTCTAGCAGTCCCTTGGTAATTCAATCAGAGAGGGGTAACCTCCCCTCAGAATGCAGCCAGGCCTGAGAACTGCTGTGGATCCAGTTTCACTCCAATTGGGGGGAAGTTGTCGGGCAGAATCCAGTTCCTTAAGCCAGGCCCCAGCTACTGTCACTTTTAGTTACCCAGTTTTCTGCATTCAAATAAAACTAACAATTTTTACACATGCAGCTGGAATGCTGATTCTAAGTTCAAAACTATGACATTTTAACAGTGACAAACTATGTGGCAGTCATAAGTCTGTCCCTCAGTTTATTTACACATTTCGATTTTTGGTAATTTTAAATCCAGTTTCAGTTTAAGCCGCTGCAGACCTGCAGAGCTCAGCCAGTCTTGTTATAAACCTTCAAGTCACTTCAGAATATAACTTTACATTGTATCCACCTCTTAGTAAGTCTTTCTTTGGCCTGCTTTGGGTTCATTTATTCAGTTTTACAAAAATGTCTGGTGTTGTTTTAAAACGCCGGCTTTCTGATAGTGGTGAGTACTGGTAATGCAACCATTTTTGGGATTTAAGAAAATGAATTCCCCACAGTTCTAGGTTGCTTTTGGCAATCAGCATTGCCATTCCCTATGGTTTCAGGCTACTGTGTGGGTAGCCCATGGTGGTTTTAGGCAGTGCCCTTCTGTGCCCATAACATTGGCAAAAATGGGTGGCAGCCTATTCTTCATGCATTTCCCTGTGCATTTTCTGGGAAGCTCTGGCCATCATGATGTTTTCAATGCCAGTAATACACAGTTTTTTTTGGTAGGGCTCGGATGCATGGGTAAAAACATCCCACAAGCCCCCCTCTTGCGATGGCCATTCTGTTTCACTGATGGAACTCGCAAGATCTGGGATGTTCTCCTCATCTTCTTCCGGTAGATGGCACAGTTCAGCATCTTTTTCTCCATCCGGTCAGATCGATCGGTTCTCCTCGCCGGTCCTGATGGGAAGATTGGGCGGTACCCCTGGCCCCTCGGATCATCCTCCCAGTCTCCGGATCGTCCTCCTTGGCCAGTCTCCAGATTTTCTTTCTCCTAGGACGACAAAGGAAGAGCGGCAATACCTATTCACGGACATTTCTCCCCCACCATTGATATAGTAGGGTGGCATATATATTTTAGAACTCAACAGATATGAACATGCACATTTTTTAAAATTAAGAGACAGGAACACAAACATGAGAAACACAGAATTTGATAGGCTATATGTAGGATCTTTTAGGGTTGGAATTGAATTACTCTGGAGCCGTACCCTCTGGGATTGCAGAGGACTCCTCCAGTTGCTGCAAAGTGTGCCTGGGATGGCAACACTTCAACTGGTTTATGTGGACCCACTTGTCTTCCCCCTCTGCCAAACCGCCTTTGGGGATGCGGATCTTGTAGGCCACAGGGGAGATCTTGTCTATAATCTCAAAGGATCCCTTCCATGTGGGCAAGAATTTTCGCTGTTTTGCCTGGTTTCTTTGGAAGTTGTATAAATAGACCTGGTCCCCCACCTGATATTCCTTCCTGGAAGTTTTCAGGTCATAGTGGGTCTTCATACTCTCAGCTGATCTTTCTAGATTCCGCTGAGCATAGGCAAAAGCATGTTGAAGGTGTTTCCTTAAATTCTCCACATACTCATGAGTTGTGGAGGCATTTATTAGTGTCTGCTCTTGGGTCCTGTAGAGCAAATTCTGCGGAAGCACCATCTTGCGTCCAGTCATCAACTCGAATGGTGACATGCTGGTTGCAGATGAAGGGGTAGATCTGATGGCCATTAGGACCAGAGGTAATCGGATATCCCAACTTGGCCCAGAATCTGCCACAAACCTTTTTAATATGCTCACAATGGTTCGGTTGTATCTCTCCACTGCTCCAGAAGAAGCTGGCCTGTAAGCAATGTGTAGCTTCCTTTTAACCCCCAGTATCTCCCACATCTTTGTCATTACTTCACTGGTGAAGTGGCTACCCCTGTCTGACTCAATCCTTTGAGGTAGACCGAAACGGGAAAAGATGTGGTTAATCATCAGGGCAGCTACAGTTTCTGCCTTGCAATTTGGGGCTGGGAGACATTCCACCCACTTGGTAAACAAGCATGTAACGGTCAACATGTACTTGTTTCCTCTAGTCGAGCGAATCACAAAGTCGATTTGCAAATCTGACCATGGCAGTGTCATCCCCCTCTTTTGGAGAGGCGCACGGTGTGTGAGGGATGATGGCTGAAATTGTGCACACACAAGACACCCCTTCAAGTATTGGTCGAGGTCCTGCCCCATGTGTGGCCAGTATGCAACGTCTCTTAAGATTTCCAGTGTTGTGTGAAACCCCCTATGACCGGCGGTGGCAGCATCATGGGCGTGACTTATCAGGCTTCGGAATGAGGTAGGAACCACCCACTGATCATGGCCAGCTTGGGATTTCCTGACCAGCAAACCGTCTTGGATCCGGAACATTTTTGGACATTTCATCAACACTCTTAGGTCCTCTTTCCCAATGTAATCGGTATCCGTCAGGGGAAAGTTCTCAGGGTCCTCAAGGTGTTGGTAAAACTTACCAATAATTGGATCCCCCTTCTGAGCTGTAATCAAATCAGCATCAGGGGTCTCCTTGCTCCATTGGGCAGTTGAAAGATCATTGTGAGCATTTGTCTGGGACCTAGTGATAGCAGTGACCTGGATTTCCCCCAACAGGGACTCTATTTTTATTAGATCCCCTTGGATGGCCCCGGTTTTGGCCAGCTGATCAGCTAAGTCATTTCCAGTTTTGTCTGGTCCCTCTACTTTGGAATGACCCTTGATCTTTTTCCAGTAGATGGTCATCCCATTCGATGTGACCAAATCATCAATGTTTTGGATCAACTTCCCATGTTTCAAGGGTTTGTTGTTAGCACATAACATGCCTCTGGTTTTCCAATAAACCAGGTGCTCCACGAACCCGTTCCGTACATAATCAGAATCTGTGATTATGACCAGTTCGTGGAGTTGATGCTGGACAGCAGTGAGGATGGCCTGATGCACAGCCATCAATTCTGCCACCTGACTACTTCGGGGACCAATGTATCCAGCGGAGGGTTCTGGGAACTCCTTTACCCATGCATTCCCTACGCCAGCCACCAGTTCTTTCTCCCCGCCGTTGTCAACATGGTAAGAGCATCCATCCACATAGACAGTGGGCATTCCCTCACACTTGTCCTCTTCAAAGACTTTGTGTGGGGAATTAAGGTATGCCTCCGTGTTGTCCTTGATTTTTAGACTTTCGTCCTCGAGACAGTTTTCTCTGGCACAATCATGCAAGTCAGCCAAACCTTGCGCGAGGGGACTCTTGTTTTGGCCATATCTGACCTCCACAGGCAAGCCTTGCATTGACAGAATCCAGGAAGTAATTCGGGAATTACTCACATTTCCGGCCCGGATTCTATCACTTTGGAGATATTGCAGAGGCTGGTGTGGAGTCTCCACGATGATGTGTTCCCCCTGGATAAACGGCGGTAATTCTTCAATGCCCACACCGTTGCCAGGAGTGCCTTCTCACAATCGTTGAATTTTTCCTCCACAGAGGATAAAGTTTTGCTCGCATAGGAGATTACTTTATTGACCATGTCATGCTTTTGGTATAATACTGCCGTCAAGCACGTATTAGAGAACCCCATCTCCAGGAAGAACTTCTTGTTTCTGACAGGGTAAGCTAGGCAAGGCGCTTGTGAGAGGCTTCTTTTGAGTTGTCTTACCGCCTCGGATTGTTCTGGACCCCATTCCCACTTGACCCCCCCCTCAAGAGATGAATCAGGGGTCTAGTGATCTCTGCGTAGCCTTCAATGAACTTTCTGCTGTAATTAGTCAGTCCAAGGAGGCTCCTTAGTTCCCGCAGAGTTGTGGGGTCTTTTAGTTTCTGGAGTGCTTCCACCTTCTTTTCCTGGGGACAGAGACCCTGAGGAGTAATCTCATGCCCCAAGAAATTAACACGGGTTCTACACCACTGTGCTTTCTGAAAGGAAAGTTTTGCTCCGGCGGCCCTCAACTGGGTCAGAACATAACGGATCTCCGCTATGTGTTCCTCCACAGATGAACTTTTGATGAGGACATCATCTACATAAGCCAGGTTACCCCTTGCACCCAGGTCGGGCATGGCCTTGTGTAGGAAAATGTTGAATTCATTGCCGGAGTTAAGGTATCCGAAGGGAGTCTGGGTCCATGTGTACTGCTGGCCCCCAAAGGTAAAAGCCAGCTTGTATTGGTCCTCCCTACTGACAGGCACAGTCCAGTATCCTTTGGTCAGGTCTATTGCACTGAATACCTGTGACCCCTGGATCTGTGCCAGCCCTTGGTCAATGTAGGGCAGAGGCCATCGGGAAGTATGGACCCGTTTGTTGAGCTCCCTGAGGTCGGCGCAGAGTCTGCACTGGCCGTTTGGCTTCAATATTCCCAGCACCGGATTATTGAAGGTGCTGTGAACTGGACGGATTATTCCCCGGGACTCAAGGTTCTTAATTATTTCAGTAAGGGACTCCAAGGATGCGAGAGGCAAACGATATTGCTTCACAAACACTGGAGTCATGCCAGGGTCCGTGGGGATTGTTGTTGTGTGGATGTCGGTGCGGCCACAGTCATATGAGTCTACGGCAAAGAGATCTTGGAAATCCAAGAAAACTTGTTTCAACTTTTGCTTTTGTTCCAGAATCACACAGGCATCAGCTATGTTGACTCTCTCTTCCACCATCTGCCTGAAGCCTGGAAAGACTTCTGGTTTGGCTATCTCAGCGGCCTCCTCCAGCTGGGTGGAGAAGTCCCTGGTCAGAGTGCTGATTTGGACTGGAGGCTTCAGGTGGGAAAGGCAACCCTCATGGACCTGGAAAATCACCTCATCCCTCCTGAAGTCACAAGTCACATCTTCCTTAACATAAGGGCAGGAAGTGTACAGCAGGAAGTTCCCCCCATGCCGGGTAAAAATCCTGTCTGGTGTTGTATTGTCCTCACTGTCACTGTCAAAACACTCCTTGGGGATTGGTCCTAACAGTTCATTTCCTAGATCAATGGAAAAATGTTGGTCATCAACCACCATTCCAATAATGGTGCCTGCGGCTAGAGTAATACTCTTTAAGTCGCTGTTATCCACCTCTATTGGAATGGTGTCATGTTCTATGTTGACTAATGGAGTTGGGTTTACCCCCAACCCTTGCTGTTGGAGAGAAGCATTTAGATGTATATAAGCATCAGGGTTTTGCAAATATTGTCCTCTTTTAACTTTCACTTCCAGGGAGAATTGTCGGGTCCTTTCTGGGATGGTGACTTCCTCTTTAATCTGAATTTCAACTGCATAAGGTAGCAATTGAGCTGACTTAAATGCTTTTTCTGGATAATCAAAGCCCATGGGATTATCTGCTAATCGGGACCAAGCTTTGAAGTTTATTAGGTCCAAACTAATGGCAAAGCGATTGAGAATGTCACTGCCTAAGTAAAAGGCGGCAGTGACGTCTCGCACGACCCAACAATTATGGACTATGCTCTTGTTGCCAATGGAGATTTTGAGCATACACCTGCTTGGCAGGAGCTGTTTGGAATTAGGTGCTTCCAGGTCCATTTCCCATTTGTCTATCAGTTTGAATGTGGGAATGGCTGGATCTTTTGGGAGTTGGCGGAACATGGCTTCGCTGATGAAGGTCTTACCGTTGTTCACCCACACTCGAGCGAGAACAGAGTCCTTCCCATCATTTAACTGAACAGGGATGAACAACTGCTCTCCAATTTGCTGAATATCAGCCAGGCTCTGAGCTGATTTCACATCTTTCTGGACTATAGGAGTGGGAGTTTCTGATTGTGGATTAGTAAAGAATTTCAGAGTGTTTCCTTCCAGTGTGGAATACCACTTTAAACTGGAAGGAAGGTTGATTTTCAGAAATAGAGAGGACCCCCCATCACCAGTCTGTTGTCCTACTGCTATTACTGTCACGTCTGGAATTTGGTTGTTCTGGAAGTGAAATTGTACTTGGTCAGATTTTTGTTCAACCATGTGGCAGGTGCCGTTTAAACTAACATGGTTGACACTCTGTTTTAATTTTATCGGTCGGCTAGTCTGGGTCCAGAGGACCTTGTTTACACAATCTAGTAGGGGTGACAACCTTCTCAGTAGGTCATTCCCTAGTAAACAAGGGGTGCCCTCTGGAGTCACTACTATGACCGGGTGTCTCACCTTGTGTCGCCCAATTTTAATGTCCAAGTCTGCAGTCCCCTCAACGGGAATTTCCTTCCCGTCAAAGTTCTGCAGTTGTCCAGGAAGAGAGGTGAGAGGAATTTGGTAATTCTCCCCCCTTCCTGCATTTAGTTCCTCAAAGGCCCTTTTGGACAGAAGGGTAGCTTGGGATCCAGTGTCCACCAGTGCCAAAATTGTACCCTGCCCCTGTACTTGTACCGGGGCATAGTATCTTCCCTCCTTCTCCTCAAGGGGGCACAGATAATGCACATTTTTGGACAACTGGTGGGCTAACTTTCTGGTTTTGGACATGGCGATAGAAGAGATTTGGGCAGAATTCTGTGGAGAGCCTTGGGAATCTGAAAGAAAAAGTTGGCAACTGGAGATCAGAGCCATTGTGGGTTCCCCTGGTTCCGGTTCTGGGTCGCCCGCCCTTTTTGGAGGCAGTCATCAGGATGGGTTTGAACCAGGGGATTTCGGTATTGTGGGTTCTGGGATGAGATGATGGGCGGCGGTAGCTCAGTCTCCATATCTCCCCAGTCTGAATTGACATCCCTTGGGACCCATTTTTCTTTGGGAGGAGTTCCCCCATCTCTGAAGGAGAAGATCCTTTTCCCAGGATCTTCTGAGGATCCCTCTCTCTCAAATTGGAAGACCTGAACCTCCTCCACAAAGTGCGTCTGTTTGGGTCCTTTGTTTCTCCTACCCCCCCTCTGCTCCTTGGGAGGCAGGCTTTCAGGGGCAGGAGATTTTGTTTCCGGTTCCAGGTTTTCCAGGGGCTGTTTACAAGTTGGGAAGGAAGCTTCCTCCAAGGCTTTACACCCCTCTTCCCCTTGTGCCTCCTCCCTGGGAACCGGTGGATTATCGGGGTGCTGCCCCCGTCATTGTACTGGAGCACCAGGTCCAGAGTTTGGGACATTCTGCGGTGGCATGCTCATCTGAGGGTTCTGTTGAGCCCTCAGTATGTGACCCAGATCCCGTGCCATATTTTGGACCTGGCGCTCTAACTGGGAAACCCGCTCAGGCTGATACGGGGCTCTATTTTCTCCCCTGGGCTGATCCCGGGAAGGGTAGCTATCCCTTCTCTGGTAGTACCCCTGGTTGGGAAGATTTTGGTACCTCTCCACCCTTGGCCTCCCCTCTCCCGGATTAGGTTGTCTGAACTCAGGGAATTGGGGAAAGAAGATGTATGATTTTGGGGCTGGAAATTGGGTGAATATCTGGGGAAAAAGTTCTGCCCAGGATTAGGAGAATTTCTGCCCTCCTGGGGGAAGTTAGGAGGGAAGTTCCCCGGGTCAGGTGCTTGGCTGGACCCCCCCCTTGGGCTGGAGGAGTCCACACATAACCCAGGATTGGTCGGTTTCCCTTGTAGCGGGGACTTACATAGTCAGGGGAGCCTGGGACCCCATTTGTGGGACTACCTCCTCGACTCCCTGTCTGTGACTGGCCCGAGGGATTTCTGGGTGTGCAATAAACAGCCTGGCAGCCCCTCCACATCGTTATGTGGGATGGCTGCCATTGTGGCCATCCCCCATGGGAAGTGACGTTGGGGTTAGGGAGGAGGGAGCGGGGCAAAGGGCAGTTCCTAATTTGTATTGAATAAAGATAAATGTGAGCACTATCCTCCGGTGTCCTGTGCCTTCTTGCATGCATAGGCGATGTCCAAGTCCACGAGTGCGAAGCTGCCATAATCGCGCGACAGCATCACAGAGACCATTTCATGTCGGAATTTTAGAGCTTCTTACCACTGTAATATTTTAGGTTATCAATGCACAATGTAAGGGTGGGTGCTGTTGGACTCTTTGGAATAAACTCTCTGGGACCAGCCTGTTTAAGCTGCAACACTTGTTCCCTCTACTTACATATACCAAGGGGAGTTGCTAGGTCTGGAAAAGATCTGGGGCTACACTAATGTCGGGACTGTCAGGTCTCGGTGCTAGCTAGCCTTTTGGTTATAGCCCCTGAGCTTCTATGCGGGCCTACAACCAAAAGACCTGGGGATATAGCAGCCTCAGCCTCCTCCCCCTAGCAATGCCTCTGCATAAACCACATAGCGGAGGGTCTCCTCAAATGCTGTGCTTCTCCTGAGGGAAAGTGAAAGTGTTTTCCCAAGTCTCAAAGCAGTTTTCATATAAACCCTCATTTTCCGTTAGGTTTTCTATGGGTCCCCTGAAGGGAGAGATGTTTCCTACTTGCGGAGCCAGCAGCCTTTGTTCAATACGTTGTCATGGGTGTCCTTGGGCATGCTCCTTCCTTTTTTTACATGTGTGTTGTCTCCTCATGTGGTGCTCTGGTCTCAGAATGTTTTGTTTCCCCTCCATTTAATTCTCAGCCCCTTTTTCCATGTGATCCTCCTCCATTCTCTGGTATCTTTTGAAAGGATTTACGTTTTTTCAGTGGAGAAAAAGTAGCCATATACATTTTGATTTTATGGAATTCACACATTTGCTTGTTGAGAGTCAGACCTATGTCCATAAAGGTTTAGCAAACTTTGAGTAACATCCAGTCATGTATTTCTTTCATCTCACCAAATATAAGATATTCATTTCTGTAGTTGCAGGCATTGTGAAAAGGAATGAGGAATCGTCTTGTGTTTTCTTGAAATATTGAATGGCCAACAAGATAACAAAATTCGGCCTTTTATAATGGGTATAGTCCTTGGTGGGTGAAAAAAGAGGTAAAATACCTACATTATAGATGTAGATCAAGTTGGTAGTATACTTTGATTAAGTCCTCCTTGGAAAAGACTTTTGCTCGATTCAGAAGTATTATCATGTCCTCTATTTGTAGCATCTGACTTGCCCAGCTGTTGGCACCAATAGCAACAGCGAGACCCATGGAGCTGGTCCTGTGGCCATTCAAAAGAAGTCAACTTTGAAACCTCGTTCTGGAGATGGATGCCCATTTTAGTGGGAGTTTTGTGGCTGGCGTGGACCATGGTTATTTTGTGACAGGCCATGTGCCTTCATTGGGGATGTCAGATCAGAGCTTGGAGTGATTTTGTAAATTTCTCTTGAAGATATGTTCAGTGTCATTTATGTGCAATATGCTCTGAGTGTCTTTGAGTTTCCCCAAATCGCTGAATACCTTACCGTACACGGCCGTCCATCGGGAGTTGGTTGCGTATGCACTGATGTGCTGTGGTTTAATCCAACAAGTTGTAACCTCGTGGTGGCGCCAACAATCGGCATTGGCATGTCCCTGCTTTCTTCAAGGACGTGAATCTCTGTCAAAACATGAGATCCTCTATTATCGTGGCAGATCTATCGAACTGTGTTTCCGGCGCTAGTGTCTTGTTTCTAGTATTTTGCCATTAGGTATTCATATTCAGGCTGTTTCCCAAATGGGTTCTCGTCCTCTGATGGGTCTTAGTATGGATCCAAAGGTTTATGTTCCATGATATGTTAATGTTGCTGGATAGATCTCCTGCGTTGTCTGCTGGCACGGGTAGTATAGCTCAGTGACAACGCGCTTGCTTAGAAACCTCTTCGGTATCAAGCACTGTATAAAAAAACAATTATAATTAAAATAAAGGGTTCATCCTTTGGGGTATGCCCCCTCTGCAAACAGATTGAAAGTGGTTGATGCTGCTGCACTGTTTGCATAACTGTCCTATGTCAGGGTATGTGCCTCCACGGGAGATGTCAGATCAGAGCTTGGAGTGATTTTGTACATTTCTCTTGAAGAAATGTTCAGTGTTATTTTTTTATGTGGTTGCCAGGTTGTGTGTGTCACAAAGCAGCAATTTGCTCCTTATCGTATTTATTATGTTCTCAACGCCAGCAGCTGGCATGTGTATTCTTACTCCTATCCTTGCCATTTCGAGCACTTCATATACTTGTGGGGCCCTTTAGAAGGTGTTTTCTGCACACAGGAGATGCAACATCCGAGGAGCTGAATTGACTGTCACTGATTTGAAGTTCAGACGTCTGCCTAAACTGCACACCCACCGTTGTGTTGATTCTTCACCCTTAGACACAGTGCCAAAGGCTGAGTCAGGAATATACCAGTAATGTGGATGGGTTTGGCCAAATGCTGATGTCACCAAGCGAAGAGAGAGGAATCAGTGGTTGACATAGTGCTTGATAGTGGGCTGTTGGAGAAGATAGCTGAGGTAGTCATCTCAAGCGACTTGATGTCTGATTCCGGGTGTTTGTGCCAGGAGGGTGGGTGGGAGGAGACACGGCATGGGCGAGCAGCTTGAGGCTTATTGTAAATAATTGGCAGTGGTGAATTTATGGAGGTTTGAAGTGTTATCTGTGTTTTATGTATTGTAGCAGGAACTCATCTCTTTATAGTGTGTCTGCAGGCAAATATGTGGGTACTTAAGAAATGTCCTTTATTGACTCGAAATGAAAATGCATTGTTAAGTTAACTTACAGTCCAGCTGGAGCTGCTAGCACGAGTGGACCTTCCTCCATTTCTCTGGTATCTACAAGCTGTGCCAGGTTTCACCGGTGGTTTTTCGCTCACCTCCCCAACTGCAGTAGCTTTCAAAAGCAGGCAGACGCGCGCCAATGTGCATGTTGGAAAGTGCCTTGTTAAGTGCACTTGCAGTCTAGCAGTCTTGCAGAAGTGCGGATGACACATAGGGGGGAGCCCTTTACATTGCCTGTGTGCTGACCGTGCTTTCCTCTCCAAATGAAATCAACCAAATCTCGTGCTTATGCACTGTGCATGAAATTGATGCGCTCTGGTAAAAAGGACTCACAGCCCTTCCACTTCGATCTGCTTGAATAATGACACTCCAAAAGGGAAAATGGACAGCATACATGAAAGTCAACCAAAAATCACGTTTTTTTGTAATAGCCCCTCTTCCAATGGAAGTAAGTGAAATTATAGCTGACAGTCCCTTTTTCCTTCCATTAGTAATGCCACACTTATGCCAACGAAAAACATATCACCTACTGTATGTTATAATAACTCTCTGCTACACCTTTGTTTAAGTCTGCAAAGAGATTCCTTGGGAGCGTCTTTTGCAGCAATAAACACTTCACACCGGTACGGCAACATTATTGCAAATCATCTTTCCACTTCTCTGCATCTGGAAAGAAATGTCTCAACATCACAGTCTTCTGACAGTGAGGCTGACTCTTCTATATTTTTGGAGAATTTAACTGAGGAGGTGGGGCTGTCAGCACCCTTTTGAATGTGCTAGCAGCAAAGGTTGATGCACAGTTCGCACTGTGTTCCAATATGGCGAAGGAGCAATCCGACATGAAGAGAATTCTGGCCAGAGTGGTTGATGTTATCCTAGAGAGTTATGATGGAGTTGTTACCCCTAATGCGAGTCCCTTGAGCTGGGCTTGTCATCCTATATCTTCGCCCCACCTCAGGTAGACAGCCTAGTTCTTCTAATAGGATGGTAAAACAGGTGGCTACAGTTGCCCTTAGCACTCACACTTCTACCTCTCCACCTCAATCACCTACGTCAAATCAGGTGATTAATACGCTTCCTTCTGGCCTAAGGTTAGTGGTTACTGTCTCTTCCCCACTACCCTTGGAGGAAAATATCACAAGAGACCCTCCGGATTTTCAAATAATAAAAAGAACAACAATGGAAACGTACGCTCCCCAATCTCAACAAAAAGCATGAAGCACGTAAATAGGTGTCTTCCGTTAAGAATATCAAACCATGTGGGGCAGGCCAGTGTGCTTCAAAAAATCAAATAGTATCTGCTAAAATTTGTTGCAACTAAAGCTCTTCGGGATGGCACTGTTCTTCGGTTCAGCTACGGATTCCTTTGGATAAATGGCTCGAAACGGGGGAGGAGGGCTTGGATTTTAACTGCCCTTCTGTGTATTCAGTCCCTGATCTATCTGATGTGGTACCTATTGATCATACAAAACATCCCAGGTCAACCCGATTAGAAGGCCCCATGGAAACCTTGCCCTTGGTTACTATACCTAATCTGTCTGCTTTTTCTTAATCAAATGGTTCCTCTTCATTTTCATTGATAAGACCTGATTGTTAAGCCACGGACACTATTGGCCAGTAGGAACCCCAGCCTGCTAATGCTCTCCCCCCTTTAGGGAAATGGGCTTAATTGGAGGAGTTCAAGCCTACAGTTGAGAGCCCCTTTCTGAATTGTAGTTTTTTGTTAGGACTGTTTCGACAAGTCTCTCTGTTGAAATCTATTGGTTCTGACAAAATAGTTCATAATGAAGTACCTGAAATTGATAGTGCATCGAAATGGGCAGTGATATAATTAATTTCACCAACATGTGTGGAGCTGTTTAGCTTTCATCAACTTAAATCATTGGTCTTCATATTGACCTAGTGTCATAAACATGTTTTAAATAGTCCACCCACAGAGATTATCCAGACGGTTCACTCTAAGATTGAGATATCCCTCCCGAAAGAGCAGTCTCTTGTCTTCTTTTTCTAAGAGATCCTTCCTTTGTGAGGTAGAATGCTGGATTCCTGATTCTCTGGGGGATAGAAATTATTGACACACTTCTTTTTGGGATGATGTTAAATAGCTTTCATGGAATACTCATTGGGCCTCATTACGAGTCACCAGGTATGGAAATAACGGTGGCGTTATTTATTTATTTATTTATTTATTCGTATTTGTTGATAGCACAGCAGACCAAAGGCATCGTGGCGCTTGTTACAATGTTGCTTATACTTAGTTACATACATTTAAAATAGTCAATCGTGGCGGTTGTTACAGTGTTGCTTATACTTAGTTACATACAGTTCAGATCCGTAGGTGTTAAATTGTACGATGTTATACATTTGTTACATACATGCATTGAGGAGCAGGTAACTAGGAGAACAGGTTAGTTGAAGAGGGCAGTTTTGAGTTTTTTGCGGAAGGAAAATAGAGATGTTTCAGCTCCGAGGTTGGTGGGGAGGGAGTTCCAGAGCTTTGGGGCGAGGAAGGGGAAGCCTATACCTCCTGGCTTAGTCCTGTGGATGCGAGGTATCGTTAGTTGATTGGTGTATTGTAATCTGGTCGGTCTGGTGGATTGAGATCTACATAATGTGTCAGATAGGTATGAAGGTGCTGAGAGGTTGATGCATTTGTGCGTAGTTGTGAGAATTTTGAAGGAGATACGGTCCTTGACTGGGAGCCGGTGAGCTGTCTTCCTCGCTTGAGTGATGTGGTCTCTTTTCGGTATGCTGAGGGCTGCCCTGAGAGTGTTGTTTTGAGTTGTTTGGAGCCTAGATAGGTTTTTTTTGGAGCGCATTACAATAATCTAGTTTGGCTCCTATGGTAGCTCTAGCGATGGAGAGGCAGTTATCTTTAGTTAGGAAAGGTTTTATTGCGTTGATAAGTTTAGTACTCAGTGCGGAGGCCGAGACTATGGCGCTGACTTGTTTGTCCATTGATAGGGTAGCGTCTATGTGAACACCCAGTGTTTTGACTGGGGATAATACTGGGATGACACAGTTATCTATGTTGAAGTTGAGGTACAGCGGGTTGAGGTTGGAGAGTGTGAATTTCTGGCCTAGAATGAGAATTTCTGTTTTGTCCCCGTTCAAGCAGAGGCCGTTGCTGGCCATCCATGCTTGTATGGTGGAGTAGATTTGCTGTAGGGTAGTGGCGTCTTGATGGTAATGTCCTGTCAGGGGAAGGAGAACCTGTGTGTCATTGGCGTAATTTGTGTATGTGATACCTAGTGCGTCTAGTTTGTCAAAGAGAGGCTTGGTAAAAAGATTATAAAGCGTAGGGGCAGTACATGAACCTTGTGGGAAACCGCAGTGGATGATGAAGGGTGCTGCATGAGCTGTGTTTGAGAATACTTTCATGGCTCTGCCCTCTAGGAAAGAGGTTACCCAGGATGCTGCGTCCTTAGCGAAGTGCGCAGCCTGCGTCAGATGACTGGTGAGTGTGGTGTGATCTACCAGATCAAACGCTGCAGAAAGGTCCAGGAGAAGGAGGAGCGCGGGCTTGCCTTTGTCCAGGATGTTAGTGATTTCGTTTTTTAGGTCTAGAAGGGCGGTTTCAGTTCCGTACCCTTTGCGGAACCCAGATTGTCTTTTTCCTAGGATTGCGTTCGATTCAAGGTATAGTTGAATCTGTTTGTGGGCAGCCTTGTCTAATATTTTCAGGAGGAAGGGGACTGTTGTTATGGGTCGGTAGTTATTGGGGTTAGCTGGGTCTAGCGTTGGTTAAACCCGCAGCCACTGTTGTTTCCATACCAGGTGATCTCGAGTCCTGCAGGCGGAGGTGTCATTCCCGCCAGGTCTGACCTGGCGGGTTTAATACCGCCCGCCTGCAGGCGGACGTGGAAACACCGGCACCATCACAAGATAGTGCCGGTGTTTCCATGGTCCCCATTCCCATTGAGTCCTATGGGACTCAATGGGAATGGGGATTTACTGAATTCTGCCTCAGGAATTCCCGGGTCACCGGGGTTGTAATGCCCCGGTAATTCCGGGAATCACGGAGGCGGAATGGTAATACGAGTCCGCCGGTAACCGAGCCGGAAAAAACGGCAGGTTACCGCTGGACTCGTAATGAGGCCTATTGTTTTAGATCCTTTCTATATCATCCTTCTCGCTTTTTCATTCTTACGTCCATGGAAATGTTTCCGTTGCAGGTAACTTGCCCATGTATTGATTTTAAAATGGATGGTTACAACATTATTTGTTGTTCAGTAAACCCTAAGGACAGAGGTCACCCCATAGGGGGTCTTACAATTGGGGGACAAGTCCAGTTTAAACTGAATGAGTTTACCTCAGAACCAATTACTTCTCATGTTTTAAGTGTGGTAGTTGAAAAATGATCTACACCTTTTAATAGGCGCCTGATTTTAACCTTTATGGCCGTCCTCACGGTGGCCTTTTTACTAATTCATCAAAAAATCTAGTGAGAGACTCTTATTAAAATGGATTTATCCGTATCCTGGCAGCAATATAATTGTCGCAGGTGACTTTAATGCTTGTTGTTTCCTCACTTCTGAAGATATTGCTGAAGAGTTAAGCAGTGTCTATGTTTCATCTTTGTTGGAAGCAAAAGGTATCCCTGCGGCCATGAGTGGGCGACATGTTTTAATGTGTTTAATTTGAGCTGCCTAACTGTGAAGGATCTTGATGGAAAGGCGGTAAAGTATACCTGGACCAATGGCAAGGTCGTTTATAGTCTTAATTATGTTTTTATTGCTTCTTCCTTGTGGATGATGACTAGTCCTTTACAGATCAATTTTACTGACCTTAGCAATCATGCTTTTCTCCCATGGACTCAGAACCTTCGACACAAAAAACACAAAAAACAAATTTCTCGTCTTTATGTTGACAATGGTGTGAATCACCAAGGTAATCATATCACTTGGTCTGATTATAATGTCAGGAAACTAAACCAGATGCTCCAACATGACCAGGTATATCCCATATTTGTTGCTATCGCAGAATGAATGGGATCTGCGAGTAATGATGGCTCATTTTCTGGAGGTTTTTTTTTCAGAATGAGTTTTGCATGGTAACAAAAACGTACCCTTTGCATTGTTTCATCTTATTATTCACAAAAAAGAAAAATGCTTATTTTAGGGTGATTGATGCTATTAAACAATCATGCTCATTATCCCGAATTGTGAGAGAAAAACAGTGACTTTCCCTTTACACTTAGTATAAGCATTGGCTGATGAACCATACACATAATATGAATAATTCCAATTGGAAATGTGTCTTTGCCTTGATTAGGGGGAATGAGAGCAAAACCTTTTGGTACAGCAATAGAAAACGTCTGTTAGGGAACTCATTGCAGGAGCTTAATCTCATACCTGAAACAATATGGGTTAGCTATATCACAGAACTTTATTTTGACCATAGCCTGCTCCGTGTTTTGATGTGTTCTGATAGTCAGGTTGCCTCTACTTTTGAAGGTTTTGAAGAGATAGATATGCAAGAGGTCATTAAGAAAATAACAGCCTCCCATGCTCCAGGCCCCAACGGCGTGCCAAGTGTCAAGATAAAAGATAACCCAAAATGGTGTGCCCCTTTCTAGCACGATTATTTTACTGTATCATTGCCCAAGGGGCTATTCTGTCCAGTTGGCACAAGCAGTTTTAATCCTGGTACACAACAAGGGCGAAAGAATGGATAACTCTAACTACACGCTCGTTGCCATGTTGGACTCTAACTGTAACATTTTCTATTCCATAATCTTACTAAATTTAAATAAATGGGTTGAAGAGAATAATGTGTTTAAAAGTATCAGAGTGGGTTCAGACGAGCCCATAGTACCTCCGATAATATCTGGGTTCTTCATTATTTGGTGGCGGATCCTTTGTTTCACATAGAAAATTGTTTCTGTGCTTCATAGATTAAAAAAGGCTTTCGATTGTGTCTCGCATCCTATACTATGGAGTAATCTTGAACATTGGAGCTTAGACCCTCATTTGATTCCTTTTATAAGGCAAATGTATTCTGACACAACTGTCACCGCCTGTTTCAGTCAGGATGGAACTATCACACACTCTATTCCCACAAATCTAGGTTTGAAACAGGGGTGCATACTTGCCCCCCTGTGGTTTAATCTTTAAGTCTCAGTTATGGATGTGGCAATAAGGTCTAGCTGTAATTTCCCTCCACATGTTGGGAAGGAAGCCATTCAGTGGCTGACTTATGGTGATGATATGCTGGTACTCAATTTTCTTCCAATTGGTCTTCAGCAGTCCATGGAGGCCTTGCTTGCCTTTGCCACCAAGAAAACCATGAACATGTTTTCTTTCAAATCTAAAATCATGGTCATTGGCAGCAGGTATCACAAAACATGTTCTTATAATTGGAGTCTGGCAAATACTACACTGGAAATAGTTTATAGTTACTTTTACTTGGGTTTTCCCATCAAGTCTTGCCCGTTGGTCTCCTTCTATGGAGATTTTTGTCTTGCCTAAAGTACTGAAAAAGTGTCTGGTTATTAAAAGGTTCCTAGCCAGGAAAGGATGATTTAATATGGAAGGCCTCCTTACTCGTTATAAAACGTGTGTTATCCCTTTTTTGTTACGCAGACTTGAATCGTTATCGATTCGACATGCCACATGGCTGGATAAAATCGAAGGGAAACTGCTCTGATCATTATTGGGTGGCCCAGTTTTAATATTCTGCTGACTTCAGAGTACATTGGTGGTTGGCAAGGCATACCATACGAGGAAATACATTGTTGCATCTGTCCCCAAGCTATAGAAACTAGTCGCCACGTCCTCGCCTTTAGTAGTGTTCTGCTTTATCATAATCTATTAGTCATATGGAGAGTTTGCTCACTGATCCATTTTGGAGTGTCATTTATGTGGCTGATAAGTTGGTGGTTACATCTGCTGCTTTTTGTATTTGGAAAGAGGCACTTGCACTTCTTTCGGTTAAGCATTTTAGGATGATCTTGCTGCATTTGGTTTTTTATGCTGATGTAATTGCTAAATGCTTTATTGTATTTGATAACCATTGTTGGCATTTAGGACACTGATTGATTTTGTTTTATTGCGTTTGTTGTGTGTTTCAACAAGAATGTCATGTGATAACTTTAGTAATAATGCATTAATGTATATTTGTAATCTATTCAATGTTAGGGCTTTAGTATTTCAAAAGGGTTTTCTGTAAAATCCATAAGCACTTAAATTAAAAAAGAAATACACATATTTAAGCTTGAAATATTTGTTAGATTTATAGCATTTATCGCAGTATCAGTATTATAACATCACTCACTAATTGCACCATTAGTTTAACTGCCTCAAAATATAAATCAGGCCAATCCCAAAGAATGATTTCCATGAATCCAATCCATATTTGATTGCAGCTCTGCACCCTTAATAAAATCAGGACTTCCAATCTCAACCCCATTCACCCTCAAGCAGCTCATCATATATTGGGCACATGCCACTATCAATGCAACACCAGTCATGTGCTCATTGCTACAGTACTCCATTGACGTCCTTGCAATCTAGCAAAGGAGTCTGACTGTATGTTGTACAATTTTGGGTAGTACCAATAAGCGGAGTCACAAAGAATGTTTTTGTCTAGAAATCCCGAAGTCCTGAAGGCAGAAACGCCTGAATCAGTAATTCTCATAATGCGTTAAAAAAATCTGGACCTATTTGCAGGCTTATCTGGGTTTGGACCCTGACAATTTGCATTTGTTAAAGAGCTCAAATCATTGTTATCCAGGATATGGCAATAATACAAGATGATTCCAAGTAGGGCCATATGAGAGTTATGTCCTAACAGGAATGATTGTAATCCTCGTTGAGCTTAATGGATCATCAAGATCATCGGGATGCTGGTCTTTCCAGTGCACTTCACTATTTTCCTTTGCTCCACCTACAACTCAGACAACGCTCACACATGCCAACAGTCTGATTGGATGTTCCTAATGATACTTGAGAATCTTCCAGGTGCATGCACACTTGGATGAATTGATGTTGTCTTGGTGAGGAACTGTGGTGAGCAAAGAAGCAATGGACCCCATAACACATTTTCTTTTATGGTAAACCCTGCATAGCAGTACTAGCAATTATTTCAGACAGGATATAGCTACCCTTATTTACATATAATAGTCTACACATTCTTACATTAATTGATGACATTTCTACACAGAATACGCACATTTTCCAATCAAATAATTATGTTAACATAGTTTAATTGGCAATAAGAATGTACATTCCTACGAACACCGTCTTAAATTAGAACTGGAACCTAGTTCTTATAGTAGAAATATGTGCCTTCGTAAGATCCATCCATTCAAGGCATGCAGACTCTGGGTAAACTGCATGTGTCATATCCCAGTGATTAGCAACCAGTGCCAATATCAGTATGCCAAATGATTTGTGATCTGCAGCGACCTGTGTGGGCTTAATATATGGAGAGCATGTATCCCTGGTTCTCATTAAAGAACCATATACCAGTGTGCTTAATGAATGCACTGTCTAGGGAGCATTCACACATTTCAGCCGTTTAATCAAGCTATGTAGCTGCCTATCATTCAGAACCTCTCTTCTGGAGTGTTGGATGAATCCTGCTCCATACGCCTCCGACAAGAGATGGCACTTCTTTCAATTGATAATGATTTCCCTTCAGAGATCTCTAATATCCATCCGGAGTTAAGTGCAGTCTCATGAGCAGAAAGGGTGATAACCCTCCCCCCTCCCCCCTGCCCTTGCATTGGACGCTCCCCTTTATCTGATCCAGATGAGGAAAGGGAAGTAGCAAGGTCTTTTCCTTGCATTGCAGACCGAATCACCATTTGGGAAGGCGGGATGCACAATTAACCCACACCTCCCTGTCCAGTTTCTCTTGATGTTGCATAGAGGGAAAATCAGACACCCGGATTTGCACATCATGTGCTTTTTTAAGTTCACAAACGAATGCATCCTGAAATTCGAGGAATTTCCCTTGCATTTCCATCCACCTCTATCATGAATGGCCTGAATCCTTTCGGTAATGTCCTGAATATTTTTGTTAACGAAACTAAGAGATATACTTGCACAATTTCTAAGATGTGCAAGAGCATCCTTCCGTTGGGCTATCAAAATGTATTTTGTGCATCAGCCCATAAAACCTGCTCTCCCAGCCATGTGGAGAAGGTGATGGGCGTGTTTCAGTGAACACAATTAGAGACACAAAGGGCGTAATTCATGGAATGTTTAGACCGGTGCAACGTGACTTTGCATTGCCAATAAACACGTTCCACCTGTCCTAATTCAAAAGTACTCTTTGCACCGTGCTTAATTGGTCTAATTCACAAAAAAAGCAAGTTGGTGCACCAGGTGCTGCCTGCATACTAGAAGAAAATGGTTGGTGAGGGGGGGTCCAGCTTACTAAGACCCTGCATATTCCTGTTCAGTGCCCCCACCTGCAGAGGTGGGGCAATGTCAGCATCATATTGACACAGGCGCATTATAAATGTGAATGCCCTTCTTCCAGCTGAGCTAGTGAGCTGCTCCTGAAACGGTAGCGGCCTGGCTGATGCCAGCACAACAAGCCCCTGCGATTCGCACTGCTACACCAGTGCTACCAATGCCATGAATGCTAACTAGAGCAGTGTGATGGCATGACCAGCACAAGTGCCCAGCTCTGCCACTTTTGGGCTCATTGTTATTTATGAACCTGTATAACTAGCCCAACAGGACTGGCATGGCTAATACTATGCTTGTTGTGTAACTAAGACACACTGGCAGTTAAAACATGAAGTTACCAAAACACCAAATCTTGACCTAAGTGGGAGACAATAAGTGCTGCTGCTCAGAAATAGGTCCAGGGGCTCAGCCCAGGCAACACCCACACAAATTAAGCACTGGAAGGGAGCCACTAGGAACATGTACTTGTACAAATATACACTTTTATTTTTTTCCTTTCACTTGCTCAACACAGCAAGAGAAATCATGGCTAGCAGGTGGGTAAAAAGGATGCAGCACTTGTGTTTTGCCTGCAAGCATATTTTCAAGAGTAACTGTGCCCATTATTCAAAGACCTTTTATATTTCCATACATCCTGGTTACATGATATGAAGTTGCAACAGTAGTCGCCATCTTAGAGTGTACAATAAGGTTATTGAAGCACCCTAACCTGTTTTAGTGAAAATATGTATCACTCTGCCATCATCTTATTTACAAATATTATCGTTACATTTCTATTGACTAAATTCACCGTCTTTCACATTATTCCAAATAAATACACACACATTCAGGCAAAAGAAAACACATCTAAATGTCATTATGCATTCCAGCTCCAGTCACCCTTTAATTGTATTAAACTCCATATGCCCTAAAACATATATGTTTGCAAAAGAAAATGTATGATCCGTCTTAATTCTATATATAAAAAACATTGAGGTAGATATATCACCATTGAAATTTAGTATTCCCTAAAAGTAAATGCTGCAGCCACGAGGTTGCAGCACTCGGAAATGAAGAAAAATATTGTTCTCCATTTGTCATTTGGCTATGGCTATTTTGTGCACCCCTAATTATCTCATTGTACTAGTATCACCATTATGACACTCCGAATTATGCACACCACACTGTACAACCACCTTTTCAATTGTCCCAATATGTTCTTGTAAACTTATATTCAGGTAGAAAAATGAAGGTGGACATTGCAGCCACATGTACTGCTCTGGGTAGAACCAATACAGACATGGAAACTTCTAGACCACGCACTTCCTCTCCCATGTTTGAGTTTGGGCAGTCACTGAGACTATCAAATCATTGTACGGATGACAATGTCAAACTGCAGGAGAAACTGCATACTTGACATAGCAATGGTCACCTCACTGATGAGAAACTAGTTTATCTTACAGTAGATTCTGCACCAATCACCATTGTCGAAAGCCACATAGACCACCTAAATGTAGACCAATCATTGTGGGTATTAGAAGTCTGACTGAACACTTGTTAGATGTCTTTATCTGCCATTATATCGAACTTCTTTCTACTTTTTGAAGGATACCAATGTTGTCATATTAAGAATGGAACAGGTGCCATGTGACAATGGCTGTTCTATTACCATTAATGTTGCATCTATTTATACTTTGGGCCTTCATTCCGAATCTCAATTATTAGCCACCGGGTCTGTCATTTTTCTGTATTAAAGATCAATGCTGGTAGAGATGACAATTTACTTTGACTAACAATGTTTTATTTTATTTGATCAAAGAGACAATGGGCCTCATTACGACCCAGGTGCTAATGGGTTAACGGTGCCGTAAAAGGCTTTGGCGCCGTTAACCTATTAGCGCCTAATTACGAGGTCCCTTTGCGGGACCCAACCTTAATGGCTGGTTTTACCAGCCGTTACAGTAGGGACCCCGACCTTAATGGCTGGTTTTACCAGCCGTTAAAGTAGGGACCCGCAAAGGGACCTTGGTGCTAAGTACGGTGCCGCAATTTGCGGCACCGTACTTAGCGCCTTCCCCATTCCTATTGAGCCCTATGGGGCAAAAATGGGAATGGGGAAGGGCCATGGAGGAAGGGGGAATTACCACCCCGCCAACCTTGTAATGGGGTGGTAATTCCCCCTTTCTCCAAGGGGGAGTCGGTAATTTACCGGCATGGACCATGGTGCTAATCGCACCATGGTCTTCCGCCTGGGTCGTAATGAGTCCCAATGTATGCGTTCTTAAATTCACCTCTCTGTGGGTTTTTGGAAAATGGCCAAGGCCTGGTGAAATATATTTGGGATTTGCACATTGGCATGCGGCTTCACGTATATAGTTTAGTGATGATTTGTTTATCATTTGGGATGTTTCTTTGAGGAACTGTGAGTATTTCACAGGGATCTTAACAACGATGTGGCTAAGGTACTAGTCAGCTTCACCTCCAGTCTGTAGAATATTGAGTACATGGGTATGTTGATATATAATGCAGGCAATGAACTTCATAGCAGTGTTTACTGTGATCCAGCTTCTTCCACAGCTGTTTTATTTTATTTATTTTTTATCTCAGGGCTCACACCATCCTCTTTTACAGAACATTCCATTTGGTGAACATCTTTCAATATTATATTGCTCATTCATTCAGAAATGTGTGGATTAGGCTAAATACACCATTAATATAGATGATGGGTGTCATTGTGTGGGAAATGGATTAGCAACTTAATTGCATAGGACTGCCACTGAAAACAAAAACGCATTGTTGGGAGCCTCTGCTCTGAAAATTGCACAATTTCAACTGTTGATAAAGTTTACTAGCCTGATTGATGTATTTTCGTCTTCAAAACCCCCCCCCCGGACCCCCCACCACCCAAACGTTTCAAAATATTCAAAGTGATCATTGGCAAGTTTTGAAGGCTGACACTGACGCATATAAAATATTGCGTGACAATCCTTCGATTTCACAAACTCATCTCATTACTAACTTATGAGGGAAACAAGATGGTTCTAATTGGCTACCTAAAATATCCATCACATTTCACAAATGTGATCACTGCTCTATCTGCAAACCTGAAAACTGACACACGATTTAATTTCAAAACAAACACTCCAGGAACTATCAGAGTAAACAAACTATCACCTGTGTATCTACATATGTGGTCTGTGCAAAGTCAGGTTTCCATGGTACATCTTACAGTCCGTTGGTTCGACTTTACATTTTCTAGAAATACTCAAACAGGAGCATGTAGAGGCCATATACATTGTTAACTCGACTTAGCCAGTGGCCTCAATTTTAGGCACTTCCATGAGTCTGACGTGAAGAATGTGGCCGTCTGTGGACTTGAGAAAGTGACTCCCTGTGCCCGGGGAGTTAGCAGGAGCCGTGCCCTCAAACAGCATGAATGTAAGCGGATGAATTGTCTAGGTGTAGTTTCCCCAAATGGATTTAAATTTGATACGCAATTGTATGTTTCTGTAAAATTTGATTTCTCATTTTGAGGGTTTTCCTTTTATACACTGACAAAAGTTGTCTTTTTGCAGAAGAGTTTTTTTTAACACTGTTGTATAATATTAATTATTCTGTAATACATAAGATACATTTTTCTTAATCACATTGATCATTAATAGTCTCTTAAATTCTTGCAGCAAGCATCTCAGCAATTTCGGGACTGATAAGTGATAGACTGATTGATCAACTTTCTACCACATGGGTTTTTATCGAGAACTATTATGGTAACCTGGTGCAGCATTTCAGCTTTTTTGATGCATCCATCGAAGCTCAAGTTCTTTCAAATACTTGACAAAATATAGGATGATGGATCCTGATGACGCACTATGTGCCCTCGGTCAACATCCCCTTTTATGTGGTGTCATGCTCCCAGTGCTGGCACTTAAATTGCTAAGAGGTATTCCTGCTCCTTCCTGAAAACGCAGAATAAGCTGCCTCTTCAAGTGTAAAACACTGCGGTCTGCCTGAATGAAATACTAACAAAACGTTTTTTTTGTATGAGCAGGCCGGCACCTACCAAGCGCTTTTACATAATGTGATGTAGAAGTCATAGTGCTGCTTCACAGGCCACCGGCCATTCAGTGGGTCTGTTTCTTTCAAGTCTTTTCTTTGTTACTGGACTGGGGCGCACACAAGTTTTAAATGCAGATGTCCCACTTCTCTGTGAAATCTCAGCTCACTGGGAAGGGGTCATTAGCTTTCCAGAGCCCCTCATCCTGTGCATACTCCACAGTGCCTACGTCCACCACATAAACCTGTTTTATTGTGCTTGCCAATCCAGACTAGTCTGAAATTTGTCTCATTTGCTGGTATGTAAACACTGTGTTATGTTCTCACATTTTTTTCACAAGATGCTTGTGTGAAAGATTGACTTCTGTGTTGTGAATACAATAAGGAAGTATACAGAGATGTCTGCATGCCTCTTAGAAGGTCAGACGTTATCAAGCATAAGTGGGGTACACTTGTTTTACTGACTCCTTGATTTCAGGAATAAGGGGTGTTTAAAATGAAACTATATCATCACTGCGCCACACGTAACTGCGCCGATGAAAATGTCAGCGCCAATTACGGCGCAGCACAGTGATCAGATAGATCACTTTTGCCCCCCCAATAATCCAACCCCCACCCCTCTTACTTTTACGGCAGCACCCGTCTGTGTGTGCCTCCAACTCCCTGGTAGCCCTGGAGCCTCAGTTCCTAACACATAAGTGGGACGACACTGACACCGCAGGATCCTTTTTAAAAAGATTTTCTTTTATTTTTTCTGTTCCCTTGCTTACCGTAATGGTAAGCGGGGGACACCCCCGCAACCCGCACTCCCATTACTGCGACCAAGACGAACGGGGGACACCCCCGCTCTACTTAGGTGCGGTAATGGGAGTAGGCATTCTCTAAAATGCAGACAGCGCAGTAAAAGCACATTCGGCATTTTAGAGTAGCAGTTATGGTGTAATATCCTTTAAAATTAATGTGGAAAACAAGGAAAGGGGGTGTTTTAAAAATAGAGACGACCATGGGTATAACTTTATGCTGAGAGTGCCACCACTGTGCTGCAGCATTTGTGCACTGGACTTCTTGATAGTCATAATAGGGCCTCATTATGGGGCCGGCAGTAGCTGTGCCGGTAAAACGTGCAGGTAGCCGCCGGACCCGTAATTAATTACCGGTGCCTGATTTTCCGGTGCCACCGGGCTATTCAATGTCCGGTGGGTGGGAAGTAGTACCCATTCCCATGAAGTCCAACAGGACTCCATGGGAATGGGGACACGGGAGCACTGGCACCGTGAACAACGGTGCCAGTGCTCCCGTGAGAACTCTGCGAGCGGGTGCCATCCCGCCCGGCAGATCTGACCCTGGCAGGCGGGACGGCACCCGCCCGCAGAGTTGTACTGTGCCGGTCTAGTAACGACAGTGCCGGTAGGCTTACTGGCACCATTATTACTGGACCAGCACAATTATAATGAGGTCCATTCACACTATACTACAGACTCATAATGAGCTGCTATTAAACATCACAGAAATGATAAAACTGGTTGTTTTGAGGTGCAACTGCCTTTGCTTTCGCCCTAAAAAAACACATCACTCTAATACTTACCATTTTCTAGAGAGCCGTTTACAGTGGGTCATGAGTGTAGCGTGGTTCTTCTGACATGCAATGCTACACATAATGCTCCTGTCTCCCTGTTGGTAAGTTCCTTAATGTATTCACACGTGGGTGCTACAAATGCTTTAAAATAGGGAAATGTTTAAGTCGGACTAGTGCGTCTTTGTAAGGCAAATTGTTAACGTTATGTTTTTATTTCTGATTTGGAAGTAAACTCAAATTGTTACATTTTCTGGACCTTATTGCATAAACATTACCTATTGTCTCGGTGGAGAGTAATTATTGAGACTGGGCAGAAAATACTACACCATGCTACTGTTTTTCACTCTGAAAAAAGAACTTGGCAGTTCCCGTAAGTAAATCTATAGTGCATTCTCAGTGACTCATGAAGATCGAAAGAGGACAAATGGAAGGGTTTATTAGTTTTCTAAAATTCCAGTGTGCGCCAGCAAGAACATGGCGACACTGAATGCGCATGCATTCCAGTGGCTCTTCCATCAGGCTGATTTGGCAGGCGGGCACTGTTTGGCGGGCTTGACAGTTGGTTTGGCGCACAACCTGCCTTTGAGGAGCCAAGAAATCTAAAATGAACTGATGGCGCTCTGTATGCCATTCTGCGTGCCATTAATTGGCGTAAAATACACTCAGTGGCAAGAGGGAGGCTCTGTATCACTCTATTTAGTCACCGTCACCTGATCAATCACAGAGCTTCCATCTAAGACCACCGGACACCGTGCAATAGCAGAGATGAACTGATGGCTTGGAATTTGGGGTCGCAAGTGCCCCTTTAAGCTCGATTAGAAACTGGAGGGGAGCGCATGTGAGCTCCAACAATAGACTCCAAGAGACAGCTGCACGACAGAGCAACGCATTCTGTTCTGAAACCGGATTACTCAGAGCTTAAAGCTCACAGTGAAGAGTGATAAATAACGAGGGCGCGCCACTTACCTTAGATATGTTGCTTGATCGACTGGTTGAGCGCCTGGGGGACTTCTCATTCTGCTGCAAAACACAATTTGATGAACAATTGAGTTTCCCTGTGATCCTTTGTCTATTTTAATACCATTTCATATTAATTAGAAAACATTGATTCTTGTCATAGCAACGGGAACATCGTTTCGCGAATGGCAGCCGTGCCTCGCTAAGCCTGGCACACAAATGGCTTTTGCCGACCCAGCCTGCAATGCACTCTTTCATGTGGCCTCGGAACACACTGGCGTGCCGTTGATATATTTGCAGGTGCATTTCCAAAAACATAATGGTGCCAGTAGCATCACATTACTTCAGAAAAAATAATATTACTGCGGATAGTGTATTTGCTTAAGATTGTCTCATTCATACGCAACACGACTTCCAAATACTCCTGATTCAGGTGAATTAATGCCAAATGTGAGCATTTCTTTACAGATGTTAATATACCCAATGCAAATGTAATCTATGTGAAGAAAGCATTGTTCCACTGTATTTGTATTTTGCTTAAGTCATTGGGCCTCATAACAAGTTTGGCAGTAGCCTTGCTGGTAAAACCGGCAGGCTTCCGCCAAACTTGCGAATTTTCGGACGCAGTAATTGCCCATTTGCGGCCGCCAGAATAAAATGCTCCTTATTCCCATTGAGCCCCATAGGGACCAATGGGGATAGAGAGGTTGGATGCACCGGCACGATTTTTGAATGGTGCCGGTGCATCCGACATGCTCTGCTCGTCGGTGCTGGTATGCCCGTCAGATCAGACCCGGTGGGCGGAAAGGCACCCACGAGCAGAACACGTAGTTTTCCGGTCTAGTAACAATGGTACCGGCAAGCTTACCAGTACCATTGTTACCGGACCGGCAAACTTATAATGAGGCCGTTTGTTCATCTGAACTTTGCTCTTGTGGAGTCTACTAGTCCATCTCTTATTGCATTTAGTTCAAGTACGACTTCATTATCACATTTGTTAAGTGCTTTCACCAAAGCCCTGCACATGAAAGGCATTACAAACATATGAAACAACACATTACAAATGCATGAAGTGCTTAAGAGAGAGAAGAGAGAAGAGTTAATTTGCGGTGAAGGCGGAAGAGGGAAAATGGTGGGAGAAGATTGAATATGAAGGGGTAGGGAATTCCAATGATTGGGACTAAGAGGAAGAAAGGTTGGAACTGGTATCGGGCACATGGGGGTTTTGGAACTACAAGTAAGAACAAGGCTTGGGCACGTAAGGGCTGGGAAGGAACATAGCGTGAGGTTATTGTAGATAGGTATGGAGAGGCCAGGCCATTTAGGCACTTAAGGACAATACAAAGAAAGCGGAAAAGTACAAATGATTCCAAATGACAGCCGGGAGAGGGAAACAGACTGAATGAGAAATTGAGGTTTTAGGAGACAAAAAGCAGAGAGTGTGGATATTTGAGTTGAAAATTAATTGAGGGGGTCAATCTGATAGGCAGGCAGACCAACAGGAAGTGCAGAATAATTGCCTAGTTGAGAAAACACTTATGTGGAAACAAGATTCTTTGTATCATGATAAGTTATATATCAGTTTAAATGCTTAGCTGATAGTGGGGCATGGACGAAAGTGACATTCCTTCTAGTTTTTTTTTTTTAGAGTCTAAGAACTCAACTTTGGGGTTTGTGTTTTTGAAACTGAGTCTACGTCCTGATGAGGCCCTACTGAAAAGTGACTTGAGCGCAATCGGAAAAGTGCTTTCTGCCTAAGGGCCGAAACATGTGTTGACAAAGATTACAAGGCAGCATCATAAGTCTTGTTTTTCTTTTCCATCCTCAAATATCAAGAACTGTTATGTTAGAAGTGGAATGACCACTTGATTTGTATCGCATGAATTTCTGAACACCAATTACTATACCAATAAACCCAAATATCGGCGAACTGGCAACATTAATGTGGCGTCAGAATATTGATGTATAAGTCACCCACTACTAACTCCCAGTCACATTGATATGTACATTGTAGAGTGTATAATTTTCCTATGTTTGTACTATGATTGTTTGTTTTGTAATTATTTGTATATGATAACTTGGATAAAAGGAGTTTATTGTTTCATATAGAGTTGTCACTTTATGTCTATGTTGACCAAATAATTAGGTCATCCCGAGGCTTTTGGTTGTGCATACATGCAGGTGTTAAGTGCAAAGGGAGAGGTAACCAGTTTCCTACTAGTTTTGCATGAAAAGTTAGAAAGAGATTGGCTTTACGTATATTGTAATGTTGAAATCGAGAGGAGCGTGTGATCGTGGAGAAGGAACGCAAAGAATCAAAGGTTACTCTGTTGGGGGCAGATGGTTATGTCATCCATAGCTACTGCCTCGCCCCAGTCCAATCCTGCATTGGTGAGAAATGTTACTCACTAAGGCAACAGAACCATGCATATCCCAGGCAGGTGCAACAAGAGATGAACACGATCTAAGCTACAAATGGCAAGAATAAACAAACAAGCAATGAAACAAGACATGTGCATGCATTAGACTTGAAGCAAATATGCACTCAACACAAAGGACACAAACAATTGATAATATATGCATTTAGACATGAAGATTAACATGGCATCTATAATGACATGCAGAATATTAACATAGGCAATGTATAAACTGGATGCAACATGAACAATGCGTGAATATAGCTCACTAACATAGAAATGCAAGAGTAATGGGCAGCTATATTTTCCAAAATGGAAGCCGTTGCATGCTGCTGAGCAAATGAAAGGCCTCAAGTCTTCATAAGCACTCAAATACAGAAATAACAAAATACAGATCCGTGCAGAGCTCAGACAGTGATCAGCAATGCAAGCCAAGGAACTGAGATATTAGAGAGGGTCCAAACGTTACAGACAAGGCACAAGATAATAAATCCTAGCACAAGAAGAATACTCCCCATTTAATTGAAGTCTGGAAGAGCACAGCCGACCATTGTAAGCCAGGTAGGAGCGAACTATAACCTAAGAAGACTCCATCAAGAATAACGCAAGCGTGTCCCCAGTGGTAAATTGAACCATAACATTCACATTAAAAATTAGCTAAAATTCCAATAAATGCAGAGTGAAATAATTCCAAAAGCGGTCTCACAACACATGACCCATAACTGAACAACACTATTTATTCATTAATAACAAACATAGATAGGACACTTGCCTCACTTCTTATGCATATGCCTAAATGAGAGGCACTGCACATGGTCTGATACAAAAAAGTCACTCTGGCTCATGTACTAGAAATAAGGGATGGTATTTTCTTCAAATGAAGGGAAAGCAGTCCATGCACCTCTCTCCCCCTACTCGTGTTTGTCTCATGTCCTGACGACCTGTAGGTTGCTCAAGGTTGGTCCGTAGAAAGTCAACAAATCAAAACTCAATGCTCAGCCACCCAGTATGTACTATGCCAACCATTAATCTATTGTAGAAGTGATTTCTTTTTACTATTATCAATTTAGAGGTGGTCTCAGGAAGAGCTATCAGATTGTTGTTACCAAATAAGAGGTATTAGCCCCTAGAGAATGTATATATAGTCAATCCCCTTAACCATTCCCAATAAGCCATAGGTTTTTGCAGCTTAGATTACAGTGTGATGTTAGTTATGACAAATAGTGAGTATAAAACCTGTTGTTTCTGATAAGCACGCTGAGAACGACAACATAGTATGCTTGTATGCTGTTTCTGCTTTGTTTGGATGTTATAAATCTGGGCTTTGCCTTGCGTTTAGTATATTTATGTTAATCTAGCACCAAAACCTATGTTTAATTTTGGTACTTTCCAGGCCATCTTAAAAACTCCTAGATAACAGGCTGACCTGGATAAATGGAGATTAGAGAGTGGAAATTAGATAGAAGGAGATTCAATAGGAGATACTAGAGGCAGGAAAGAAGAGAATCCCAGCCATTGAAGGGTTTAGATGTAAAGAAATGGCATGTATTGCAAAAAGGCATGTAGAAATAGTAGTGTTGAAAGAAGGGAAGATGTCAGTGTCGTCAGCGTAAACATGAGAAGATAGTCCGAATGAGGAAATAATGGCATAAAGCAAAGACAAATATAATGACAAGAGAAGAGGACCCTGAACCGAGCCTCATGGAATGTACTAAAGGAAAAGTTGCAGTGCGCTTACCAGCCCAAGAAAAATAGAATGACCAATTACATAGATGAGCTTTCAACTACTGGAGAAGAGAAACACAGAAACCGAGAGATGTGAGAGTGGGAAGGAGAATGGTATGGAATGCTGCAGAAATATCTTTGAGAATGAGAAGAGATTACAGCTTAAGTGATAGTAGGTGAAACATGAGTTAGAAACACTTTACAGAGCCAACTCTGAAGAATAAAGAGGATGGAAGCCAGAGTGTGGTTTATGGAAGAAGAGAATGCTGGTCAAGATAGGAAGAATAAATGACACTTTCTAAGATTCTAGTTAGATAGAGAAGGAGAGAGATGGGGTGAAAGTTAGCCAGACGAGAAAGATCAAATGTGGATATTTTAGAATAGGAAGAATGATTTGTTCTTGAAATCAGAGGGGAACAATGCTGAAGAGAGTAATGCATTAATAAATATAGTCAGAAATTTCAGTAACAGAGCAGAGATTTTTGGAATGACTGGAAGGGCAAGTGGGACAAGTGAAGAAAATGTAGGGTCAGGTTGAGCAAGATAGGAGGCTGTGTTAGAGAGGAGTTCAAAGGAACACGGAGAAGTGGAAACATGAGTAATATAGTGTGTAGAGGAAATATTGGTTGACAGCTGGGATGAGAAGAGTTGAACAACATCATTAGAAAAGTAATAAGCAAAGTCCAAAGGGAGGACAGAGGGAGGAAGGGAACGGCCAGGTGGGTTAGGTGAGTAATAAAGAATGATATTAGAAACTAGTGTTTTTTTGCAGTAAGCCGTGATGAGTCTTAGGATCAATGAAGAGACGAAAGAGAAATTATATATAACAGGTTGATGGCATGATCGAGCCATATTACAAGGTTAACCATTATGGGCACGATTCATGGAATTATTTGTGCTGTAAATGGGGATTGTGCGCACCAAACTGCATGCGAAATCCCATATGTCGATTTATGGAATCGACTGAGCAACACTTCCTCCACTCTGTGGAGACTTCACACAGACTCGGCACATATCTGCAGGTGGGTGAGTCCATTGTGTGAGACACCATACAGAGCATGAGTGTGGCTTGTGTAGAGGGCAAGGAAGGGGACGGAACTTGTAAAATGAGGAAGAACAAGGGAAAAAGGTGGCATTATGAGGGACGGCCTGCAGGCAGTCCATTGCATGTTCACTATTGTGCGGAAAGTTACGTATTCATGGATCTGACCATGCAACCTCTGGGCAGGGAAATGGCCACGCAAAGCCCTCATACTATCTGCCACCTTAAGGAAAATGCCCAGACACTTACGCATAGGATTCACCACGCAGAGGTATGATTGGGTGTCGTATTTAGGGGTATCTGTATGCAGCCAGTTTTCTGATCTAACTTAGGGGTGCCTGTACGCAGTGTAGAGGGGTGCAGCAATGGTTTACGGGGGTTTGCATGCAGATTTTCTGAGTTTTACCTGAGTTAGAATACATTGTATGCATGTTGTCGGGGTGCTGGTAACAGTTATGGGGGACCACATGGAGGGTCCCAGTGATGCAGGCCTGCTTGCAGGGGACCCTATGCACTGTTTTGAGGGTGCATGTATTTGCACCCAGGGGAAACACAAAGGTAGCTGTTACTGGCTGTTTTTGCTTTGCGTTGCATGGGGGCGTGCCGGGGCCTTTACGGCCGTGACTTGCGTATACAGTTACTTTGCATGAACAATTCCATGAATATGCAGAGCGCACAGAAAAACTTCTGTGTGCAGGCTCGCGCAGAGGTGTTCTCTGTGCACAGGCCTTGCAGGATTTCTACTGACTTTTCCATGAATCGGGCCCTATGTGTCTTTTCCTCTATATTTCTTTTGCATGTTCGCTGCCATTATTGCATGAACAGCAGTTATCCCAAAAGCCATTAGTCCCGGGAGGATAGCTCAACGGCAACATGCATGCCTTGGAAACAAGTCGACACAAAGCAACACAGGTTTGAACCCCGGGTCCGCGCTTAGAAACCTCTAGGTATTAAGCGCGTTATAAATACGCAACTAAGAGACATATTCATGTAACAGTGCCTCGATGCCCCTGGGCTATGTGAGTGCTTTAAAAAAGCAAAAATAAATAAAAAATGTAAATAAATATTTCAAGGAGATTAGGTCATAGCAATTAAAAATGATGCATAATTATTCAGAATTATCTCACTGTAATGAAATATGAAGTATAACCTGGAAACCTGGCCTTTCCTCATAACGATGTATACGAAGGGAGTAAACCAAAAGACTGAAGGCTAAGTGTGTTTTAAAAATCATCAGAATCCCAAGATGCCATATTTTAACCATAAGGCAAATAATTCCAGTTTTGTATTTTTTGTATCTATCACAAATCAATTCGGCACATCCGGCAGCACATGCATGCATGGACAAGGGACAACGACCCTGACCCAGTCAAAGTGGCCACTGGGCATGGCTGCAGATCATACCCTTTGGCTCAATAGGGTCCACCAAGTGTGCCTGGGGACATAGCTGAAGCCCCTGCCCCAGTGTATGTTGGGTACCTGGGACATGACGCTTGAATGGCCTGTGACACCCGAAGTAGTCACTGGCTTTGACATGCAACCATGACCAGTAACCACCTTGCCCAGAGCATGGTCTTTAGCCATGCCCCGGTTCCCACCAAGCCAGTGACCATTGCTAGTGTCTACTTTACCCCAGTCCCGGCCTTTTGCACCAAGCCAGCTGAAGAGGCTACTGGGCCTGGTTTTTCAGTACAACATCCGTACTTCAGGGCTCCGGAGACTGGTCAATACTCACCTGTCTACCTCATGCAGAATGCTTTTCTCAGGTGTCGATGGCCTTTCATAAACCACTGCACAGCAGCGTGTGTCTTCTCATGACAGAGTGGGAAAATCGACTTTGATGTTTGACTGTCTTGCTCCAACTCATCACAGGGAGTATCAGGCTCTATTTGAAACTAGACCCAAAGCCTACATTCCTGACATACCAAGGCAAGAAACGTTTTTATAGCTTTGAAAATAATTACTGGACATAACATGATGAGGTAAATAAATGATACTCTGGGGTAGACATTAGCTCAAGAGGGCCGGGAGTAAATGTAAGTAACTAGTAAGAAATGTGCCAGCGCCTCCAATTCTGACTGTAGCTTGCAGAGTCCATTGTGCAGTCGTATTATATGGTTGTCCATGAAATAATGGAATTAGAAATGTCCTCGGAAGAAAAAAATGAGTTATTTGAACAAAAATGACTTTCATTTTATTCTCCCACTGGCATTTCTGTCAACCTGCTCCCCGCCACCCCATACTTACCTGTCAGCAGCGCACTTCGTTCTGTGCAGCCAACTACTCCATCCCTCCGCTATGCCGGTTCTCTTTACTTACGTGCATGGGAACCGACGCGGCAAGCTCTTTTTTAAAAAAAGAAACTTTTCCTATTGGAAACAGGGGACACCCCCGACACACCTGTTGTCATTATAGCAAACTAGAGCACCGGGGAAACCCCTGCAACCCGTGCTTTCCATGTTCGCTATAATGGTAACGGTATGGTAGAATTGTTCACAATTTTATGTTCAGTCGAAATTCAAACAATTCTACCATTCATTTTTTTTCCATCTATCATACGGATACCGTATTATATCTGTGTCAAACAGAATGTGAGAGGGGGAGCAAGCAAACATGTGTCGCCCATTGCCATCTGCCGTTCCTCAGCCACCTGAGCTTGCAGCCCTGACGACTGCTGACTTGTGCCAGAAAAGTGTTTGTCTGTTTGTTTGTTTATTGGTTTATTGTTTTTATATGGCACATCAAACCCGAGGGTAACTGGGCGCAAGCAGTAGAAGGAGACTTTAGGCTTGATGATACATAAAATTTGTCATAGAATTACATAGAATTAAAGTCATAGAATTACCGATCACAGGTTACCGACGTGCAGTTAAGGATATATACAATACATTACAATATATACAGTTACATTACGGAAAGCAATATGAGGTGAAGTTTCAGTTGCCAACTTATATGGTGGCATTATACTAGCTTATTCTGTCGGTTCTAATCCGTTTCTGTATGTTTTGTCTGAAACTGGGGTAGGTTTGATCGGTCCGGAGTGAGTAGGGGAGTGAGTTCCATGTTTGGGCTGCCATAACTGGGAAGCTTCTGCCGCCAGATTTGGCTAGGTTGAAACGCAGTACACTAAGGTAGCAAGAATTGGAGGACCTAGTCAGGCGATTAGTAGTTTTCTTGGCTAACGGTCGGAGAGGTACTGTGGTGCAGCATTGTTGAGGCATTTGTGGGCCAGCGAAGTGTGTTCCTGTGTTCTTCTTTGGCCAATCAAACATCACTGCACTGTCTCTAGTGCGGCATTGTGGAGTTGGATGCACACAGAGTATCACATTGTTTTGCCAAAGTAAATTACAATGTGGTTATCTACTTCAACAAAATCACTTCGATGTCAGGGGGTACATATGTATATTTTAGGGTAAGAGGTACAGGTCAGGTGGTGGGGTTTGGGGTGGCGTGGTAGTTTTGGGGAACGGGTAGTATGGGGAGACCTCCCATTTAAAATAAAATGGTGAAGTAATTTGAAGTCATTTCGTTTACCATGTAATTTATTTCAGCAACAGAACAATTGAACGGGACACAGAAAGCAGATACACAAGTTCTTAGGTGTCTGTTGGTGTGGCCGTTTGATCCCTTGGTCACCGCTCCTGGGTCCTGATGTAGGAGATAGGTATACAGTCTAGGTCTATGACTGGGCTCACAGAGACAACACCCTCGAGTTAAAGTGCCATTTTTTGTTGGTGATATTTTCATATGGTAGAATTATCTAAGTAGTACATAGGTTGTAAAATTATATGGCATACATTAGTATTGCATTAATATGGACTCCATTGTATCATTGATGATGGGGTATAATATCAAGACCGAGCAAGAATAAATGGGGCCATCACAGAGAAAAACTCCAGCGGTTCCATCGAGTGCTTCATTTGTAAGACTATAAGTGCCAAGGCCCAAATATGTTCTAGCACTTGGGGCAGGCAACTCCCATCTCACTGTAGCCACCACTCATGGCTACACCCGACAGCGTCTGCATATTTAGAGCTGCAATTTCCATTGGATATTGTGGGTGAAAGATGCACTAACGATAACAGCGACGAAATATATAGATTCCATTCAATATAAAATAACATAGGATACTACTTTAAAGTAAATATTTATGTGCTTCTTTAAATACCTCATCATTGTCAACTTGCTTGGATGTTATAGGTGGCAAGTGTAAAAATGCTGACCATTGATCAACAGAAAAAAGAGCAAATGTGCTTTCCTCCGGTATCAGGTAATTATGTCCCCATACATAATGTTACTGGGAAAAGCCATTGGTGACATTATATATGGTAACATTATGTATGGGGACGGGTTGCGGAGATGTCCCCTGCTCCCCTTGTAAAACAAATAATAATTCAGGGGTTGTGGGGTCTCCCCCACATATTCAATGTAATAATGCCTCTGCAAAAACAGTGACTATTTTGTCAGGAGGCATTTTTGCGGGAACATTTTTACATGGAACCTTTCCTCCTGTGGTAGATTGACTGATGAATGCATGAAAAAACATTACTGAACTGTTGAACTGCAGCAACATCTGTGTGTATAGGTTTGTACTCATGACAGGCAAGCCCCCTTAACCAGTGGCCTTTTCCCTAGCCTTGCCCTTGTGTTTGTGCTGTGTGCTGGTGGCTTCATTCTTGTCAAACCACATTGCTGTGGTAGTGTTGCCAGTTATTGCAGCACCAGAAATGCACCATTGTTATGCACGAAGACTGGAGCAGTGTGAGGGCATTCCGATTATAAGCAAACAAATTTATCACCTTCCAGCTCGTTGTTAGCAATGAAACAAGCACTGTCCTGCCCACCTGCATCATCAGGTTCAAGAATAACAATGAGTCGGCCCAGGACGAATTGACCAGGGCCAGTGCACACTATTGTTGCTAGTTGTGTGACAACTACTGAATGAGAGCTAAAATAATAAAGTTGCCAAAACACTACATCATAATCAGACTGAGTTTGAGAAAATAAGTTCCGGGGTACAAAATGAAGTGCCAGTACTGAGCCCTGGCAAACTCCCTCACAAATGTAGCACTGGTTCCTTTACTTTGTAAAGTGACAGTGACATTTGGTAGTTTGCTATTCGTACTGTTTGCTTTAGATAGGATACAGTACTTCCAAAGCTTGCTTTTTACTCAAACGTTCATTTATGTGTTAGTAACGGAATGCTGCGGTAAATAAAGAGGAAGCCATCTTGGAATGCGTTGATCTTATTCTAGGGCTCCACTTAACCCTATGCGCTACTTCTCCTCAAATACCACGTGCTTGTAGTTGATGGTTATGGGTGCAATTATAGAACAATGGAAGACACCGTTTAGGTTCAAAACGTCAACAGGCCTCGGCAAAAAAAGCGAATTTGAAAGCACACATTCAACTATTCACAGTACCCTTATTACGAAACAAGGTTAATTCCTAAGCGAACAATGGAACAGAATGTATTGCCGCACAAATAACGCCAAGTCCAAATGTTCCCACTAGGGCGCTTTGAACATTTTAAAGAAATTGGACCAGGGCTTTGTGTTTACAGTTCTAAGGGTCTGTTTCAGAAAAAAATGAAATACATTCACAGAGGAAATTACTAAAACCCAAAGGTGAGAAAATATAATATGGGCCTTCGCTGTAAAAACAGGAATGAATAAATGTTCTTTAATCGAGTTGAATTATTCACACATCCAACAAACGAGCTGCCAGCCAAACATTGCAGACTGGCCAACAACGAATTTCCAAGCAGAGACTCTGATTCTGCAAATTGTCTGAAGATAGGCTCAAAAGTAAATCAAAAATTGGTAACACTGCAGTGAATTCATTATATTTCCCAGAACAGTATTTGTTTAAACGTTGTTTGAGTCTCAGCCATGTTTCCGCTCTCTCAATTGAATTGAGAAGAACATCGTTCAATGTTCTTGGATTTTCCATGTTTCATTCTGCTGTGTTTTTTGTTCGACTTCTTTGTTTCTAAAGGTACAGTAGGGCACTCAGTGAATGTCTGATCGACCCAGAATTTTTTTGCTAACGGGATGCAGCACTGGTCTTGTAAACCCACCCCAGAGCCATTTTGCGGAAGGATCAATGTTTTTAAACCCAGAGTCGCGTTCTAAGCAAAAGGTCCAAAGAACAATGAATGTGCATGAAAACATTGTACGCCTTTAATCTCAGTGGAAATGATCTGCATATCGTTAGTCCTGACAACATGAAAGGATTTTTAACATTGGTGGCTTGAGGGTCCCAGCCCTGGGTAAAGATATATCATTCTCAAACAGTTATTTTGCATTGGACCTTTTTACCAATAATAGCAGTGATTGCATGATGTCACTTCTTTATGTATCACTTCAAATCTCTTGAATCCTGGCAGGATGACAGCATCCTTCACGCTTCTGGAGTCGATAAATGAGCAAGATTAAATCACGTTCTCACTATTGCTACAAGGTGGAGCTGTCGGGAATCCGTCAGAAAGCAATATATACAAAATGTGATGGTGTTAATTTTATTTAAAAGGAAGAGTACATCATGTGATTTGGCAGGAACAGAGACATCAACCCCTTCTGACGCACAGAATTTGGAAGAATTTTCTTTCAAGGAATTATAGATCACAACACTGGAGGATGTGAATGGAATGGATTTATCACACGAGTTAGGCAATATTCCTTTCATCGTCACTGAGGAGGGAATGATGTGCTAGAAGCAATACACCTTCCTGCACATACACTGGCTGCTCTGTAAATCTACCAGGGAACAACATAATTGAAAACCCCACAGATGGAAACTGTTTAAGATTGATGCATCAAGCTCCCCCGGTCCTCGTCAATTTTGTACGTTTCAGTGAGATGTGTGATTGGTAACTTTCTGAGCAAGATATGACCACAATCTGGAAAGCAGATGCGTTTGTATTATTCATTAGCTGTGTGAGCACACTTGGAATTCACTTTGTGTCTTAACTCTTTTGCTATCAAGAGATGATTTTGCTAAAGAGACCTTGTGTGGGCTACGATTTCTAGCAAAAGCTTGGCTTGTTGACTGGTCTATGTTTGTGTTTAGTCTTTGAACTACATGCAATGTTGTGACAGTCGTGGCCTTAGTCTTTTGACTGAGGGTGTCAAGAACCAGCACTTAGAGAAAGTGTCTGGCATGTCCATGGGCACCCATGAGCTATTGTTCAAAAGGTGTGAACCTTACAGCGGCACAAGGCATGAGTGCATTTTAGAAGATCTGTCTGTGTGCTCTTGGAAACAATGATGACAGTGTTTCATAGTGCTGACCAGGAAGTGGAGAATAGTAGCAGCGTCTCCTAGGCATGTTTAGTGCTTGGACAATCTCATTTTAATGCATCATTAATGTTGGCAACAGACTGGGACTTCCAGCAGCCACGTTAGTACTGGTTACTATTCCCACCTGGATGGGCACAATGGCCATCCTCTGTGCCCTTTAGAAGTGTCCTACACACAGACCCATGCCTCATCAAGGGTCTACGTAGATACAACCACATCACCCTGGTCCTCATTGACCTACACTGGCTCCCACTGCATGCACAAATCACCTTCAAGTCTTGCTGCATCATCTATAAGGCAGTTGCCCTCAAGTCATCCAGCTACCTCGTGTAGAAACTCAGCATCTTAGGTGGACAGCTCACCACCATAAGCCATGACATGTGCAGACTTCAAATCTGCCACTGCAAAAAGGAAAGTACCAGAAAACAAGCCTTCTCTGCCCACGCCCCAAGATTATGCAACCTCCTCACCGTCAGCATCAGACTCGGCCCCAATCTCCTACAATTCAGAAAAGAACTCAAGAACCATCTCTTCAAGGAGTCTCTCCTCTTCAACACCTAGGCCATCACGTCACCCCTCATGCCATCTGACTCACTAGACGCCGCCCGCCCGTTCTTCCCCACCACGCTGTACAGATATGCCCCTCTGTATCCTACCCCCGCTGTATATCTGTTCTGTTGTTACCTCTGAAATGTGCTCTGTTATGCATCTGTAATGTTGGATACCTCTGTAAAGTGCTCCGGTGCTTCTCAAAGGGAGGTCCGCGCTCAATAAATCTAATAATAATATTACTGATCCAATAACCCAGTGGGGATTATCATGCAGTGAGTAGAGGTAGTGAATTTGTTATAGTTTTCAGAGAAGTAAAAAGGAGCAGCCGAAGAAGGTTTAGTTTGACTACTGTGTACAAACCATTGTCGGTTACAATTCTTTGCATAAGTTTTGAAAAGGATTTCATCTGCATTTAAAGAACCATCTCAGCGGTATGTCAATACTGACATTAAGCACCCTGAGGAGCCCATCTCAGTTCCATCATTTTTAGATACCCCCTGCTTGTAAACAGATTGCTGACTTTTACTAATCTCAACACCTTTGACTAGGATTAGCAACTGGGATGTTTCAAGGACATAACATAGACCCTTGCCGATGCATTTTAGACTGTGTGCCCATCTTCAGGGTGGGCTCTATAGATACATAACATTGGACAAACGTTTAAGTATAGACCTCAAATTTACAATCTAAAATAAACATCTCAAATTCAGGAATGAGTTCATAAACACAATTTTATACCGCTTTACTAAGAACAGAGGAGGCTTTTCGACTCCCTAGGCGCCTGGATAGAAGAGTCCTTCTAATTTAACCTGCTCTGGACAGTAACTTGAGGCAATACAACTCTAGATCCCCTGCAATATAATAGGCATTTTAAGGAAATATGTCTGAAACATGTGTATGGTGTCGTCACTAATGCAGAAGGGATCATGCTTGTGGGCTACTGAACAATGACATTGTAGGTATCATGGAATTACTCTTACCTAAGTGTCTATGTTAGATTTAGACACTTGTAGAGGATACTAGACAATGTTATCTGATGTAATACATTGATTGCTCCGGGAACAGCTCCAATAAATAATATGCCTCCTCAGCACGGGTGCATACTCAGTCTAACTGAGTATTAAATAATCTGTGGCTTGTATGCACAAAATGATTCCTTACCATTAATATGGTGTAGACTATGCTCAGTTCTCTGATGTTGATAGAAGTTCTGTAGATGAAGAAAGCCACACACAAATGCGTGTGTTATGTGTCTGGCAGTGCTGGGGAGCTCTGTGTTGTTAAGCTACTGCTGAACTGTACTGGAGGATAAGTTAGCAAGAATGCGTATTACCTTGTAAGCAGTAATCTTGATAGGAAATGGGCTCCAAATTAGATTGAGTCAGTGTGGTGCAATGTGGATCAGTGGTCAGCTTTTCGAATCAGCACATCTGTCTTGCCTTGGAATGGAGTCGTTCCCATGGCTGCAATGGCGTGAATGTTATAAATGCTGCTAACGGCATCCTGGTGCCATAGCGTGGTCACGTGAATGTGAGGCATCATGAGGGTGGTGTGCCGTTACCATGGAAACAACTGCTGGTTTGGAAAGTATAATGTGTCGAGCATCGTCACGTAAACCTGCGGCAATGCTTGTAATGACACAGTGAGCAAATGTCTTATGTATGCTAGAGCATAGACTGATGAGGGCTATAGTTCAACTTGGAGTAACTTGGAGTAACAAAGCATTACCCTGCTACTGCCAATTATAACTTTGTGGACAATTGGTTCCTGTTTGGGAGCTCCCTTTGAACTCTGTCTTGCATGCATATTAGGTAACAGAACAATGTGACACATGAAAAAATAACTCACTTGGAGATCTGTGTGTCTACACATTTGCTAAATTATCCCAAGAGCTTGTGTTTGAATCAGCTATTATGCAGTCCACATACACAACTCAGTTGGAGAATAATACTTTAAATATACACATGATCTCTTACTAATATTCCAACAGTGTTTACGGTACAATTTGATTTCATGTACGGTCTATAGTATTATGTCTATTTAGATGCTTAAAGCATTCACAGTGATCTGAGTGACCTGCAGCCCTTTAAGATGAGTAGCAATACCCTTGAGATGGATGGGGATGCAGACTTAATTCATACATCAATAATCAAACGACTCAGGTAGTTGGCAAAAAGGATAACTCTTTTAATACCAATTATCTAAAACAGGGAGTACAACCGACATCAACGGATGTCTCAGCACAAATTCTCTCAATTCATCTTAGAAAAAAGCATTCTTTTATAGCAAAAAATCGCCATAGGTGACATCAACTTACGTATTTACTAACGTCATCCTACATTGCACACTGTAAAACCTATTGAAGAATGTGATAGGGTCTAAGGGAATATCTAAGTATACATTCTATACTAGTATGGGACAGTGAAAGAAAGTAATTGGTTTCTTAACATCACGTAGGGCTACTAAGCCCTCCCCTTAAACAGGTCACTATGAACTTTACTAAATACACAACGTCCTATTGGCTACACAAACTATAGGACCCTTGATTACGTGGTCCCCTACAATTGGTTGGCACTCTAACCTTTGTCAGTACCTTTCCTCCTGCGATAGCAGCATGCAGGCTGGGCTCCCAGGTGAGCTCGTCTTGACCATAGCTTCCCACCTATTAGCATATGCATCTATCATCACCTCAGTGGTCTGCTGCCAATTAGGACTTTGAACCTGTCCTTGGGAGTGTTCTTAGCTCTGGAGAATTCAGGGAGTGTCAGCACACTTTGCCCTCATGTGTCGGTGTGACCATCTTGTTCGTCCAACTTCATCGTTCCAAGTGACTAAAGACCACACAATCGCGCCTCTCGTGTATTAAAAATACTATTTTCTAATAGACGTCTGACATCTTTCTTGTTTGGGTCATGCCTTCTCAACAGGAGTTTTGTTCTTTCACACGATTTGTATCCAATGTATGCCCACTCCAGCCTGATAAGACCTTGGCTTCTTGGCTTTCTGAGGTTCACTTGGTCATTCTTTTGTTTTCTTACTGCAACACACTGGTAAAGAGTCCTTCCTTTACTATCCCAGCTCTGCTATAGTTCGTAGTAGAAACATTCAATTTTTTCTCACTTATGCATTTATGTATATGTTGTCGCATGCCGCAATTTATTCACTATAAAGCTAGCCTCAAGAATACTTTGTCTGCTTGCGTTTCTCTGCATCTGTGCATGTGTAAACTGGCTTGATATCTTCATCAGTTCTGTGGCATAAGCTTCTTCACCTTGGTCCCAAGATGTCACTTATCATTGATACTTTCTTGATGCCTTATAGAATATCTGCATTCTCTTTTCTCTGCATCTCGTCTCTGAATGTCAGCTTGACTCTGTATGACGTCACCATTTGTCTTGGCTGTTCACGTGCAGTGCCTCTTCCGGGATTTCATTCAAATGGCCATCATGCTTTATTGTATGCAAGTATGGGTTTCTGAATGGGAACCTTGCTTCCAGGATTCTCCTTGGTATCAGTATTCTTAGTGGTACCGCACGTGTCTCACACTCTGGTTCCAAACATATAGGCAATATGGCCGAAATTGGTTGAGTTGGGGGTACTTGACTCCTTCTCTACAACAGTAATTATTGGATACATTCCCTGTTAATGCACCCATTGTACTACGTGCAGTTATTCATATTCAGATGACAGACTAACCAAGCAGCAAAGGAAATCGCATAATTCATGGCTTCATGCCATAATACATCCCTATACACAACATTAATCGATATCATCAAACTTCTTGCATCTCAAGGTCTTACTACTTTATGGTGTTCCCAAATACATCTGAGTACAACAAAATATGATTGGAAGCATTTGTAGAAAGTTGGGATGTACACGAGTGAGACATCAGCTACTCTCATGTCCATGAAATATAGAGTCTTGTGGTTTGAAATGCTCAATATTTTCCTAAGTGTTTCTGCCTGTATTTGAGGATGACCCACCATAATGCTTATACATGGCTTCCAGGTGACCATCCCTGGTTTTGTATTAGGCATTGTAATATATTTGTTTATGTATTTATTTTAATTCGTATATAGTGCAACTCGGCCATGGGCCTCAGTGCGTACAAAGAACATAAAGAAGACGAACCACAAAGTGGCAGAGCAGCAGCGTAGATGGGAAGGATTGGAGCCTGGTTGACTGGTTTACCCGGAGATGAACTGTTAATCACAAATAACAGAACAAATCCAACTCTTCATTCAGGCCATTAGGGGATAAGATATTGGAGGAGCCACACATTTGCTTGAAACTCGCATTAGTTCTTTTTTTTTTTTAATATGTTTTCTCTCATAAAAATCTAGCACCATCTTCTAATTGAACAAGAGATTTGTTGGGACTAAATGTTGCACGTGTCACTTTATATGCTGCTATTGTTGGGCAATTGATGGAGTTTTATTTGTACAGGCTTTGTTTCTTTTATTGATGTATAATTGTGTTATTTTATTGTGAAATGTCTGATTTGCTAACCATACCACAATTAAATTAAAAGCAAATCTGTTTTTTTACATTTGTTGCAATGTTTTGAATTGGATGCCATTTGTAAAGAAAGAAAGACTTTATAATCTACTAAGTGCAGAGGTATAGCTATCACACTAGGGGCGTATTGCTTTGGTGTGTCCCTTACCTGGGAATATTGCAGAACATGTAGTGGCAGACCACAATAATGGCTGGTGTTCCTTTTCTGTCCCAGCATTTCAAAGTTTTGCTTTTGTCTGCCTATGTTTCAACCTAATATTCTACCACATTGGGTTGAATGTTCTAATAAAGCAAAATAACCCACTTTCACAGACCTTTGCCAGATGGTAACGTATTTTGACCTGCCATAAAGGCCCTATTATATCCTACCTGGTATCGGCTATTGGAATGGTAACAGTATTACTTAAATATTCCATCACACATTCCAATTGTCAATAAAAGTTACACCATTGGTGCTAGACTTACTTACCGAATGAACATAGAATCACACAACAGTCTCAGTTTACAAAACCAATCCCACGGTTCCCTAGATGTGTCTCACAAGGTTAGTTTCAGAAGGACATGGCCTTAGTAGCCTACCACTCTTCGTGAGACTACCTCTACCAAACAGATGAACTGGCTGGGAGAATAATAACTCAAACTACTCCAACTCAAATCCTTGGTCTTTCAATCTTTTACAAGCCTCCTGAGTTGCCAGATCATGCATGGATTAGTTTCAAGATCCTATGCACATCATCAACAGGTATAATATGTGGCTAGCTACACGTCTAAGGGTTCCATGTGATTATGTCCTCTGGGAAAAAGTCGCCAGGTAGGCAAGTTTTTTGCCAGCACCACCAAAAGCCTTCCCCCACATATTCTAGGATGGGTGCAATTATCTATTCTAACTCCAGTCCTAGAATATTGGGCGAAAGTGCTTGATTTTCGTGGGAGTGCAAATTTGGGGATATGTCACCACATGCAAACTTTTCCCAGGCAAAATTATCACTGGATACCCATGTAGAGCGTTGGCCTCTAACATGAGAGCAGTCTGCACTTCATAAGTTTAGCCTTTCATCCATCTGGGGTCTAAAAGTCAAGTACCAATGAAAATGGGCTAATAATAAGACCTTTTATTAAAGCAGATAACAGCTGGAGGATTGCGGCATGACGTGCGATGTAAGAACACAATATAATTATAACAAAAACTATTTGAAATGTTGGCCTAGTGCCTGCAAGTTAAATCATGTGGTTACATTTGTGTGGGTGACATTTTTGTTTCAAGGTGAAAGGATTTATCCTAGAACAAATGTCAACTTCTGTACATGCGAAATATGCCCAAAAGTGAAGAACTGTCAATTGTGTGGTGTGCCCATTTCCTGTGTGGCTTATTTCCTGACAGGCCGCTTTCATCGAACATCGGACTGTAGGGATTGCTGCATGCACTTTTCCTGCATTGAACAAAACAGGTTGAAGGTCCCACGGGTATCAAAAACCGATAAGGAGTGGGGCAGTTGTGGGATGAGTTGTTGTTTCGTAAAGGAGGGAGGGGACAGGCTCTTGGGATGGAATGAGCGGCACCTACCAGAAGATCAGGGGCTCTTGTAGTATCCCTGACACCAGAGAAGGGTGGAGGCGCAGAAGGCTGATGAGGGGCCGAAGGGCACAGGCTCAGGGGTGTTCACCGCACAAGAGGAAAGTTGGGGTTGGGAACGAAATTCCCAGATAACGCCAAACAGTTCTCAGCAAAATAGTCCGCGTGGAATTTTCATGGAACCATTTGGACAACAACGTATTGTGCAAAAGCAAATTGTATGCAACTAGGAACATTTTGAAAACAAATGGCAATGATGGTAGGGTTAGAGGATAATGCAGATGGGCAAGATATCCCTTGCCCATTCCCTTTGATAACCCCGATCCGTGCAGCTTTTCACCCAAATATGAATAGTCTCAGAGAACCTCAACGCTTAGGGCCCGATTCACAAAAATTGTTTTTCAATCTGAAAATCCCATTGAGAAACGCTTTGTAAATCGTTTCTTGCTGGTAGAAGTTAGTGTGTATGACTGTCTTTCTTTCTCCGGCCCTAGCACTAAGAAACCACTCAGTGTCATATGTGCGCTGCACAAATCTGTCTAACATTTGAATGAATAAGCAGTTGAAATGAGGAACACATGAATAAGGGAAGCACTATGGTGGAAAGGTTGCTGATTTACAAAACAAGAGCAAATGATTTCCTCCGAAGCACTCTCAGCATAACGTGCTCCAATCGCAAGCAGGAGCAATATGCATAAGCAGGGCAATTATCAGAGTGCATGGCCCACAAACACCAGATGCCGCTGCTTTGATGTTATGCTCAAGGATTATGTAGAACGGGGAGCAGTTCTGTCAAAAACACAGTATCAGCAACTCCAATATGCAAATTAATTTAGAAGCACATACTTGTTTAAATGTTTCTCTAAACTCCAGATATAACAGTATTTTACTTACTAAATAAATGAGCTTGTTCTACATTAGAATTCACCCAGCACAGATAATTGAACATTGTGCATGGTACCCTATTGTACAAAAACGCAATGCTGCCGTGTGAAATGGCATGCCACAGCACTGCGGTAGTGTGAACAGGGTAGACACTGCGCAAATGACACTTACCAATCACTAAAAGTCTACTTGGATGGGCCCTGGCATATTGGCTGGTGCAAAGATGCCTCCTCAACAGCCATTTTGCAACAAAGGCAGACTGTGTGTCCTTGCCCGCACTGCCTGGATTAGATTCAGAGATCACCCAGACTGGAATTGCTGGGGGAAGGCATCCCCTCATTTTGCCTGGGAAAAGAGACCATCGGTCTGATTTACAAAAACGTTTTTCAATGGGAAAATGTAATAGCAAAGTACCTATGAGAAACTGCCACTTCCTAGCAAAGCAGGCACTAAGCAAGGCACTTGCGGCTTGGGGGCATATTCCATAAATGGAACAGGCACCGGGGAATAACACATTCCCTCTTTTGCATGGGACATAGTTTATGTTCTGGCTCTTTGGAGGAGGGAAGTTGTTGTTTGCTTATCTATTGCTATCAAAGGTTGAACTTTCAAGATTTTTACGAGTAGAGTGGGGTTATATGAGATACAGGAAAAATCTTGATCAGAGAGTGAATTAAAAGCATCTCCAGAAAGAAGCACATTGTGAATACTCCATATGTGCCAGAGGACCTAGAATGTTTATTTACACAGAAAGGTTTAGTAAAATGGTAAAACCCCCAGTCCTCAGGGTGCAGGAGTTCATGTGAAGTCATTGCTATTTCCAAGCTGGACAGTCTTTCCATCAGTGTTAATTATCCTTAGATCGACGGTTCCCTATACATACATATTGGGAGGGGGCTACTGACCTCCACCCACCTTGCCCAACTTGCCCACTGCTCACGCCTTCCCCACCCTACTTTCATCTGACTGCTTGCTCTTGCTGATGCACACCCACACGCTTTCATAGGTGCAATTGCCTTCATTTGTAGTGCAAATAAAGGTTTGCGCGGGTGAGAGTGAAGAGTAGTGATAAGATTAGCTAGGTAGAAGGGTGCGGCAGAGTCTACAGCAATAGCAAAGGAAAGGAGATCATTTTTGTAGGTTAGAAGGTCCTTGAGCCACCTGATGATGTTGCATGTCCATATTGAGGATGTGCTTTTGAGGTGGACAAAGAGTTAAGGCATAATTAGAGGGACAATGGTGTGTGAAAGGACAGCAGAGCACCAGATTGAAATCAGAGAAGACCTGCTCAATAGAAGAGGAGGGAGTGAGAGCTACAGATAGAAAGGAGGACTGGTCTACAACTAGTTAGGGGGCCAGGAGGTCAAGCTTTAATGTATATAATTTAGATATGGGGGGTTGGAGGTGGAGAAAGTGTAGGAGGAACAGAAACATTGAATTGGCGGGTAGAGTGGTCAGACGAGTACAATTCCATTGTAAGACTGGAGATGAAGAGTTGGGGCGAGAAATACAAAGTCAAGATAGTTCCCATGTGAATGAGTGGGTAGTTTGTGAAGGAAGCCAAAGGAGTGGTCAGAAAGCAGGGAGTGAATTTCAACTTTGTTAATGGGGAGATGTGTGGGAGTTTCACGCCACACTTGGGTATGAGTCGGGCTTCGGTGAGAATAGAGTCAATGACTAGATCTAGGTCAGAGAGGATACCAAGACAGGAGGGTTGTAGAAGTAGGTTAGCAGTGAATTCAAACAAGTGTGGTAGCAGGTCAGAAGATGGAATAGAGGCAGAGGGTTGGGTCTTACTGATAAGGCCAACACCACTTCCTCCTTCAGATGTGCAGGAGGAGTGCACAAAAGCAGCAAAGTCAGAATGTAAGATGGCAGTGGTAACAGAGTCCTGAGCCATAATCCATGTAGCAATAATACCTATGGGAACAAGAGGAATTTTGTGAGAGCAATGAAGGATGTAATTTTGCAAACAGATTGGAAATTCCAAAACTTGCTGGAATGAGTAATGGGAGAGGGAAGGGAACATGACTAAGTACTACAGGACAGGTGAGAAGGATAGATGGGGTTCGAGTAGGATAGTTAGCCAGAAGGGCTCTTGAGAATGGGGCATTGAGCAGGGGCCTGATGGGGTGCATTGGAGATTGTGTGGAAGCGATACAAGGTATGGTCCCGGGAGGCAGTCTGCATGGGAAAGCAGAATTATACGGAGAGAATGAGGAGAAGTAGTAGTAGTGGTGGTAATAGGAGGAGCAAGGGGAGTGAGGGCGTAGTGATGGCTAAAAGAGAGAATGGTAGGGCAGAAGGCTGTGTGTGATAGGAATGAGTGCTAAAGTACACACAGTGTAGTTCCAGTCCAAGCACCCAAAATACAGTACGCCTGGTTAAGTAGGACCATAGGTGACAAGAATACAATGAAACAGTTTATGCACACCTATAGGTGTCCAAAATGCAGTATAACAGGATAGGAAGGACCATAGGCAACCAAACTACAGTCACTGGTTATGCAGGGCCATTGTGACATGACTGCAGTATCACAGGTTAACCAGAGCCCTAGGTGACAAACCACAGCATAATAGACTAGTGTGGACATGGACAACCACAATAGAGTATCACAAGAAAAGCAGCACTATAGGCGACCATAATAAGTAGCACAGGTGGTAGTGGGAGATTAGTACAACGTTACAGGGGTAGCACAGTAATATTGAGTCACATTGAGGTCAGTGGATGGCCAAAGAGGAATGCGCACTCCTGTTGAAGATGGTGGTGGTTCAGACAAATGTGTGTAACTGCCCTTTGGCAGATGGTCAGATGATCACTGGATAAGAACAGGAAGAAGAAAAGGCGAGGGTGCCTAGGTCAGCTAAGGCCTGTGCAGGGCCAAACAGAACATGCACTTAGATTGGGATCCCTTTGATGTGCATGACAGGTGATGTGCCATCTAGTGCTGGGGGATTAAATGAGTGTCAGGTGACCTTCACTAGCCAGTTGGGAGTGCGCTTGATTCACTTATGATGGCTGTAAAGACAATGCCAGGTGGGATATGGCATGAATGGGCCCCAGCACATTACGGGAGGGACTACCAGCTGCGTTTGAAGGCCATTGGCATATCTAGACTGGAGTGGTCAAGAGTAACTTGCATGATGGTGTGAATATCTTCCTACCTTATGGTCACAGGGCCTTCCCTAGCCATTGGGACGCATGCATGCTTCAGTTACTCCCATTCATGCACATTCCAGAGGATCATAGAAGGCCAATTTAACTTCCTGTCCATCATACTTCAGGCACTCAAAATATGGATGGACCAGAAGGGATGCAAGCTAATTGATTCAAACACAGTACTGCTGATTGTATTGCCAGATCACCTTATGAACCAAACCAACACTATAAACCTGATGCTACGCTTCCTCAAGTCTTAAAAAGAAATAGACAGGAATCATGAAATAGTCTATGTTTCCAATCCCATTCTAAAATCTATCTCACAGTCTTGATTGATATCCTCAAACTTCTGACTTAAGCCTCTGTAAAACATCACATCTTTCTTTCCACCAAGAAACCACTCTGTGGTTGTTGACACACTCATCAGCGTGAGACTCGAAAACGAACAGTGCTCTACATGCAAGCCTCCTGACCCATCCCCAGCCCCTACCACAAGCAGCAGATTGGTTGTTTGAAAAAGCCACAAAATGCATCGGGACAGCAGATCATTGGTTTGACAAATGTTCAACCAGTCTTGTCCCACATTAGGAGCTTTTACCTCACCTAAATATGCTTGGAAGTTACAGCCACAAATGCCTACAGGAAAAATGGTGCACTAGTAACGCTGATGTATTTTGTGCTCTTCCCACTGCAACCCCCAGTCCACCTCTCTAGCAAAGCCTTGTGCTCGAGCTTGTCTAGGGCCTCCCCACATCTTTGCAACAAGCTTCCTGCAGGGATCCATAATGCATATAATCTCATGAACCTCAGGGTGTTTCTCAAAGCCTACATGGCTTAAGCCATACTACCTATGCTCCTCTCTTACCCATGGCGGTCAGGAACCATAACTGGAAGCCTAAGCTTCCTTATAGCACAACGTTCCACCTCACCATCTGTAATCAATCAATTCATGGTAATCTATTTCCCTGAGCCAGGAATCAGGCTGACATTAGAAGAGTAGCCCAGGGGGCTGTGCTTTTGGACTCTTTGGGCCTCATTACGATCGTGGCGGTCCGGAAATAACGGTGGCGGTAAACCCGCCGCCACCGTTGTTTCCGGACCGCCTGATCCCGACCCCTGCAGGCGGGAGGTGATGTTCCCGCCAGGTCTGACCTGGCGGGTTTAACACCGCCCGCCTGCAGGCGGACGAGGAAACACCGGCAGCATTACAAGATGCTGCCGGTGTTTCCATGATCCCGATTCCCATTGAGTCCCATAGGACTCAATGGGAATGGGGATTTACACCATTCCGCCTCCGTGATTCCCGGAAAACCGGGGTTGTGATGCCCCGGTAATTCCGGGAGTCACGGAGGCGGAATGGTAATACGAGTCCGGCGTTAACCAGGCGGTTTTACCGCCTCGGTTAACGCCGGACTCGTAATGAGGCCCTTTGTCTTTGTCGTCAAGTATCATGTCTCAGATTCCAACTTCCCAGCCAACTAATAGATCACTTTAAAGATGGTGGGCCTCAATACGACCCTGGCACTAATGGGTTAATGGCGCCGTAAAAGGCTGCGGCGCCGTTAACCCTTTAGCACCTTACTACGAGGTCCCTTTGCGGGAACCGACCTGAACGGCTGGTCTAGACCAGCCGTTAAAGTAGGGACCCGCAAAGGGACCATGGTGCTAAGTACGGTACCACAATTTGCGGTATTGTACTTAGCGCCTTCCCCAGTCCCATTGAGCCCTATGGGGCAAAAATGGGAATGGGGAAGGGCCAAAGTTCAATGGGGAATTACTGCCCCGCCAACCTTGGAATGGTGTGGTAATTCCCCATTGAACATTGGCGGACTCGTTACGATACCGGCACCAACCATGGTGCTAATAGCACCATGGTTTAGTGCGAGTATCGTAATGAGGGCCGATGTGTTCATTACCTTAGTGAATGGGCCTCATTACGAGGTCGGGGGTAAGTGGTTAACGGCAGCGGTAAGGGTGCTGTTGCCGTTAACCCCTTACTGCCACATTACGAGGTCCCTTAGCGGGTTCTGCTAAGGGCGCCTGGTTTTACCAGGCGCCCTTAGCGGGAGCTGCTAAGGGACCAGGGAGCTAATAACGGGCCCGCTATTAGCGGACCCGTTATTAGCTCCATCCCCATTCCCCATTCCTATTCCTATGGGGGCTTGAATGGGAATAGGGAATGGTTCTCAGAATGGGGACTTACTGGGTCCTCCAAGGTTGGAATGACCCGGTAAGTCCCTATTCCGAGAACCCGGACCCAGAATGTGGAAAGGAGGTAGCCATGGTGCTAATAGCACCATGGCTACCTCCAACCTCGTGATGAGGCCCAATGTCTTAATTGCATACTTAATAGGAATCTCTTTGACTCTAAAGAGGTGCTCTGCCTGCCCTAGGGTTGATACAAGTCAACTAAAGGAAACAATGGACATTAGTACTCAGGGAGGTGGAAGCAACCAATCATGTTATTCGGCTCGCGTGCTGAAACCCATGGTCCAAGCCTGTGCTTGGACCAACCCGGTGGTTGCTTTCCCCGCCCCGCCATCTTCCCCCACCCTGCCTTCCCTTAATTTAATTTTCCACATCCCTCCCACCGCCGCTTACTGCTGCTGCTGCTCCTTCTTCCTTTTGCCTGCCACAATGGAAATGTGGAGCCCCATCTTCCAGCCCAGTGGTGCCATCTCTAGAAAGTCTTTTATATGAATAATCAGGATGCCACAAAGCGTCCTGTTCATTCATAGAAAAGACACCAATATCAGCACCACGAGTTACCGGATTGAAAACTCGGGGTGCTAGTAATGTTAACACCTGTTCCACAGGCTATACAACGGGGTAACATCCCAGAGCCCTCGTTACAGCCCGTGGAATGGGTACTTAATGCTACATTGTGTCCTTCTTCGCAGGGCAGTAGTAAAGAGAAATACACATGAAGTTGGCACTTGCCCATCCATCAACGGTTTTCCATCTTAGGGCAATGCGGTTCTAGCAGGTTTCAAGATGGGCGCCAATGTCAAAATAGACCCCAGTAAGCACAATGAATAGCTGCAGGTGGATGCAGAGTTCCAGCACAGGGATACTTATGGAGAGTAGATGTGTGTATTTAGCGGGAACTCAAAGAAAACGTGTGTACAGAACATTTTCAAACTTCACAGGGTATTTGTATACAAAGTAAGTTGGACCCAAATACAATTCTGATGTAGGCAGATATAATACTACCAATATGTGTCAATAATTATTGTAGTTTTTTATTTTCACTTACACTTGAATTTCTTACAAGTGGAACCTCTCTCGGGCAAGTGGAGAGATGGTGTATAGAAGAGAGAGGAGAGAGAGAAAAGCACATTGAGAAAACATTAAAAGACATGGGGCCTCATTACGACCCAGGCGTTAAGGGGTTAACGGCGCCGTAAAAGGCTGCGGCGCCGTTAACCCCTTAACGCCTTACTACGAGGTCCCTTTGTGGCTCCCGACCTTAACAGCTGGTCTGGACCAGCCGTTAAAGTAGGGACCCGCAAAGGGACCTTGATGGCAATTACGGTACCGCAATTTGCGGTACCGTATTTGCCTCCTTCCCCATTCCCATTGAGCCCTATGGGGCAAAAATGGGAATGGGGAAGGGCCATGGAGAAAGGGGGAATTACCGCCCCGCCAACCTTGGAATGGGGTGGTAATTCCCCCTTTCTCCATGGCGGCATCCGGCATGGACCATGGTGTTAATAGCACCATGGTTTAGCGCCGGAGTCCTAATGATGGCCATACTAAGACACCTGCAGGTATTTTATCTAGTAAGATTCTTGCTGCAAACCAGCATCTCACACTGTTTAATCGTATGTGGAAGCAAGCGTTTTCCCTTTCTGTACGGTTTCCCTTAACGCATTCTCTGATTGGGCAGAACCTCTGCCATTCAGGCCAAGTAGAGAGCCTGGGTGCAGACCAATTCATATTCCTAATCCGCTGGACAGAATAGCAGTGGGGGGTGCACATTCTGCTATCCTATTCTGCAGCACACCAGGGGAGATTGTAAACAGTCCTTTGGCCAGGAAACATGCAATGATACGGCAATGTAATCTGTCCTAATATGACGTACCTGCCGCTATGTAGCCTGAACAACATGTAACCACTCCTGCAGCGCCAAATGCTATTTGGTTTTCAGTGCCTACTTGATGAATACATAAACATCACCATTTTTGTAAGCAGTAGAGGAGAATGAATGTTCTTTCCGGAAATATTCAAGGCTAGCCAGCCCGGCATTTGCCCTGACTTCTGAATGCTAATACCTTGAATACAATTGACCATCATTACCAATTGCAATGTCCTCAGCCAAGTGACAATTGGCCTGACCTCCTATGGGAGAGAGTTCACCTTTTCCCCAGGAGAATAACTGTGGCTAGCAGGCAATTACCCAGCTGCAAAGTCATTTTCCCAGCACACAGCCAATGCATGAATATTGCAGTATTTGTGTGCAGAACCTGTCCTCTCCCAGACTTGGAATAATAACATTTTTTTTTTATAAATTGGTTTCCCATGAGCAAGAAGCTTTACTTTCAGTGTCAGTGGGCTGATATCCGATGATTTTGCTTTGGCTACCACTGCAGTGTACATTGTTTTAGATGTTGATTTATTTTTAAACAATTTTAGTTTGGAAGTTGGGAGGTTTTTCATCTAAGATAACAAGGGTGCCTCTCTTCAAAAGGGCATAACAAAAACATCAGCACCTATGAAATCTAGTTGAGTGGATGCAATAAAGAAGTAGTATGTTGATGGACAGGAAAGGACAACGCAGGACATTGTCAGCATGCTTCGGGCTCATCAAACTATTTAAAACCAGCTGTGAAAAAGCCAGCAGTTTTTAGTAGGCATATGCAGTCTCAAATGTCCCAACAATGCCATCTTATTTCTGGCATAGTCACCATATGGATGGTATTAGCCCCCTGGGCAGCTGCTGGCATCATATGCTATGCACAGCCTCAAAAGGCCCAATAACGTCCTATATAAAACGACCAAATAGATAAATAGGTGCATGCAAAGTCATGCATGGATCCCTTCAGTAAAATGGTAGTTACTCTATTGTTTTGTCTAGAGAAGTATACGGTTGCATTTTTGCCTGACAATGGCCCTCATTACAACCCAGGCGTTAAGGGGTTAATAGCGCCGTAAAAGGTGGCGGCGACGTTAAACCCTTAACGCCTGATTACGAGGTCCCTCTGCAGGTTGGGGAATTTAACGCCTGCTTTTAGCAGGCGTTAAAAACCAACCCGCAAAGGGACCTTGGTGCTAAGTACGGTGCTGCAATTTGCGGCACCGTACTTAGCGCCTTCCCCATTCCCATTGAGCCCTATGGGGCAAAAATGGGAATGGGGAAGGGCCATGGCGGCATGGGGAATTACCGCCCCGCCAACCTCGGAATGGGGCGTTAATTCCCCATTCCGCCATGGCGGAGTCGGTAAGTTACCGGCATGGACCATGGTGCTATTAGCACCATGGTCCAATGCCTGGGTCGTAATGAGGGCCAATATCTTCTCAGCAAAATATAATAAAAGCTTTACTTTTAAGCCTGCTTTTCAATTTTCTTTCTTCATGAATCAATGCATTTTATCGATGTATCCCAGAAGAAGGAACAAAGGTTATCACTCGCTGACATGTACATTCAGTTGTATTTGTTTGTTTCATGATCTTGCTTTTACCATTTAACATTTCTGTAAGTGTATAATGTCCAGTGTGCTTAGTAGCAATTCCAAGGTTGCCACCATACATTACAAGGAGTACGGATAAGCGAGGGATAGTTGTGCAAGTCACAGGGAGGGATAAAAATGACCTACATCTCAGACCTTGCGAAATGGAGAAGCTCACAATCTCCTGGATGGGGCGGCCCAATGCAATTAAAATGGTATGCCTCCCAAGATTTCTGTACCCATTCCAAGTGCTCCCATTGAAGCTCCCGGAGGCATTCTTTCGAGAAGTGAAAAGAGCCATTCTAAAATTTCTATGGCAGGGGAAGAAAGCGCGGATACCATATGAGGTACTCATTATGCCCAAAGATAAAGGAGGCGTGGGCCTCCCAGACTTAAAGTTATATTTTCAAGCAGTGCAATTAAGACTATTGATTCCCCACCTGAGAGGGAAGAAAGACTTAGAATGGGTACACCTTGAAAATTATAATCTGGCCCCTGCCACTGTTTCAGAATGGCTGTGGGTCTCCAGAAAGAAACTTCTACGAAGACTCCGACACCACCCCATACTCGGCACGATATGGGACATCTGGAGGGAGGGGGCGGACAATAAAGGCCTTCTCCCTTGAGTCACATATGGGCCCCGGGGGTATGAGAGGAGATACCTGAGCATGTGCGATTTCAGCCCTGGTATGATGCGGGCGTCAAGCGGGTGGGACAGTTATAGGGAGGTGGTGTCTTTCTAACAATCTCGGACTTGGAAGAGGCACTGGGAATACACCCACTTCCAGTCTTCCTTTACCTGAGGCTTAAGGGCACTGTAGGAGAAAGGAATGGCGTGCTAAAGTACAGAGAGAACTCACTCCATTCGAAAAGTTGCTCGACACAGTAACTGAAACCAAGGGTTTGATCTCAAACATGTACAGGGCGCTATTAGATAATGGGAGGAGATCAACTATTAAGCTGAAACAAAGATAGGAACTGTTAAGTGACTTCAAGTCAGCAATCCCACTAAGTCAGTGCCTCGTCTGGGACGCCCAAGGGAAGCCCTTATTTATATATTTTTATGACAAGTTATACTCTGGATGATAAACCCTTATATAACGCCCCTCTCTTTGAATCCCCCTGACCTCACTGAGCCAAGAAGTAGGTTTGTTTTGCGATTTAAAAGATTTATTGAATAATTAAACAATATATATATCACACTTTTATAATAAATTAATATTTGATATCACACTTCTGAGTATAATGTCGATCCACAATGGATAATGTTATACTAGCACACTTATTTTATTACTTAGGAGTTGGTATGGAAAAAACAAGGTAGCTGAGAATACTTTTATGATTTCAAGGAATGCAGTGATGGAAAAATGCAGCACAGGAATAAACTGATATTGGTTCAACAAGAGCTAATATGTTCACTTTTCCCCTTGTGGCAATTCACTCCCCCCCTTTATGCAATATAAGGAGATGGAAGTAAAGCACACAGTTTTGAGGAATACAATCAACATGCAATTCAGTTCCCATTCTCCCCAGCAAGCTTAGAGAAACAGGAATGATTTTAAACACAGGCAAAGTACTTTAAATGTGGTATGCAAAGAAGGGAAAAATATGCTAAAAATGATTTTAATTCCCTATAAGAGATTCAGGGTGGGTGATAGCTACTTTAAATTAGTTCAGGATCACTTTAGCAATGCCCTATGAATGATTGTCAGGTTGCAAACGAATTTCAGCAAAGGAAAGCAAGAAGCTGCTATTTTGACAAGTGAAGAAATTTGAGCCAAATCGCAAATTGCGGCACTTTTCCGAGTGCGTCGAGCGCGATTACAGAAAAAGTATAATGAATAGAAAGTCGGTTTTGGGAATCTTAGCTTCCAAATGAAAGTTAAATCTCGTTCCTAGCACAAACGGTTCAAGAGATATGGACGATTTTATGAAGGTTTTCAGAAATTAAATAATGATTCAAAATGGCAAATTACACTTTTACAGGTTTAAAATCGGAGAACGGACACACGATTCTATGATGCAGTTTTGGACAGGTTAAATGTTTTGAATCAGATTATTTTAAGCTAAGAGATGGGTTCTACACAGTTCTAGCTGGGTACTCACACTATAAATTTGAAAGGAATGGCCTCGTCACGGATCTGGTCAACAAGTTTAGCTGCGGTTCTCTCTGCTCGGTGGGTCAATCAGGCACCGGTTCTGTTCACAGCGGTCTGGGTCTCTGGTTCTGCTGGTCTGGATCAAGTGGATTCTGGATACCGCACTGCTTTCTGGGTACTGGTTCTGTTCTGGATACACAGGACTCTTAGCAAGCAGCAAACCGCACAGCCCGGCGGTTGAATAGTTTGCAAAAGATTTTGAGGCCTACTGAAGAGTTCAGCTCTTTGGAGTTTTTGTTCTGGAGTTAGTATGGATCTCTGGAGTTCTGGCTTCTGGAGTTCTCCGTCAGCGTGCTGCCCATTAATTCAGTTGAAGGTTGGAAAATGAATGTCCCTGTCTAACTTCCAGTGGCTCTTTTTATGTCTTTAGAAAGTGGGTGGGTCGGCTCATTCTGCATGCCCAGCCCTCTCGTGATTTGATAGGTCAAAGGATTCTTTGGTCCCTGATTTGAGAAGGGATCGCGTGTCAGAGTGAATCATCATCATTTACAATCTATTGAAGAAACGCCCCTTTGCTTTTACTTAGAAAATGAATTTTTCATAACTAACAGGTTTCCCAGATACACACGTCATTGACATTACATGTACATATCATATATCACATATGGTAGTCTCTGTTCCAACTCTGATGTTTCTAAGAGCTTGCATTCAAACATGACAACTTATTTTTGTTTTTGGTAGCTTTTGCAACATTGTTTTTCATCAAATCTTTACACAGACCTGTACCCTCTTCCTAAGCATATTAATCTAAGTTATTATGTCTCTAGCATAAATGCAGTGTTTGCAGCATTCATAATTCCCGGGGTTTTGCCTCAGAACATCACAGAGCGACCAGCCTAGTCTTGAACTGGGAGTGAATGTGTCATTTTAAAGATCCCAAAGTTGTACATTTGTGTCATCTGGTTACAATTAGTTATCAGTATTCTTATAAAACATATATTTGCCTTCAATTCACTTCACTTCAGTGTTTGGGTCCGCCCCCAGAAGCTTGGTGAGTCAGAGATCACATGTCTGGCTTCTCCCAGAGCATTGTGTTGACAGTAAACACCTAAAATCTGCATGCCCTATTCAATGGAAAGAGTCTACTGTGTTGACTGAGGTCAGCAGACCAGGGGGCCACTCTGCATTTGGTTAGCATGACCGTGTGATCTCCTGGGCTGTTGCTGGTAAGGGCTGGTGTGAATGCTTCCCATGGACAGAGGCCCTTTGAACTGTTTTAATTGAATCAGACTGCCTCCTGGGAACAAACCTTTGCTGTTTAGCTTCTGCAATATAGGTCCCCAGTCAGAGTTTAGACCGCTAGCGCCGGTTTGTGTCCAATGCTGGTACTGCACCCATTTTTGGGATCTTTCTTGAATTAATTCCATTTCAAAAAGGGAATTTTACTTGATAGTATATGATCCTTGCTTAACATTGTTTTGATGGGAATCCTTACAGTAGAGTGGTGATGTGGAACACCCCACAAGAAGGTTGAATCTTTAGAGTGGGCTTGTGAGCCATGATTTTAGAAAATTTTTTGACATCAATAAAATGAATTCCCAACAGCTCTGGGTTGCTTTTGGCAATCAGCATTGCCATTCCCAATGGTTTCAGGCTACTGTGTGTGTAGCCCAATGGTGGTTTTAGGCATTGCCCTCCTGTGCTCACAGACATAGGCAAAAATGGGTGGCAGCCTATTCTTCATGTTTCCCAATGCACTTTCTGGGGAGTTCTGGCCATCATGATGTTTTCAATGCCAGTAATGCACAGTTTTGTGGTAGGGCTTGGATGCATGGGTAAAAACATCCCACAGAACAAGATCTCGGCAGAGAGCTGGATGCACATTTATGGGCAAAGATATGTAAAGGAGCTTCACAGGTATCGATTGCTGCCCAATATAAATTACATGCTATCAAGTTGCTGCACAGGTGGCAATATGACCCCTACAGAGTGTCAAAAATGTTCCAAGCTACGAGCCCTATGTGTTGGCAATTATGTGGGGAGAGGGCAATTACTGGCAGATGTGGTGGGAATGTCCCGGGTACAGGTGTATTGGAACGAAGTCTGGGTTGGATCAAGCTGATAGATGGGATCTCCCGGGAAGTCGCACCTCTCCTAGTACTGTTTCGTTTAGAGGAATGTGAAGATGAAGTGTTGAAAGTGAACAGAATTGTGGTCCCCTTGCTGTTCGCTGCACGAGCCTGCTTGTTGATCAAGCGGAAAGCAAGCCAACTTCCGAGCAAGAGACTGTGGATTGGGCTTGCCACAAACATTTATACAATGGAGAGAATCACTGCAGCCCTCCACGAAAAGGCTGCTCAAAATGAATCACTGTGGAATGATTTTGTACACGTGTACATTCCTGTCCCCGTAAGGAGCCCAACACAGAGGGACTAAGAGAGAAATCAATACTTAAAATATGACTTGACTTACAAAATGTGCCAGCCCGTAAATCCGTGGGATAAGTTGTCATCTGCGCCATGACTTTCCGACCTGGACTATTGAATGGCTGAAATCGAAATGTGGGCCTTGTACAGCGCAAACATGAACGAAAAGTATGTGTGAACTAAAGAGAAGAAACTCTGTCCTGGGGTGCAGGGATGGGGAGGGGAAATAGAAGTTTCTGTTGATGGTTATGATTCGTTTGGTGGAGGGAGGGAGAGACGGGAAGCGCTTGGTTGTAACATGCCCCAAATGCCAACTGTATGTTGTTTAATTTGTTGGATTAAACTTAATAAAAAAAAAAAAAATAAATAAAAAATGACCTGCAGATTTACATCCAAATTACTAACAAAAATAGTTCAATTCATACATCGAAATCACCATTGGAACTTCTATAATAGCAACTCAGGAGTTGTTCATACACCGATGTAAAAAAAACTTGAGTCAAACAAATTCCATCTAATGTCCTGCACAGTTAAACACATTGAAGAACACAGTTTTGAAATATATTTTGGCCCTCATTACGACCCTGGCGGAAATCGAAAAACGATGGCGGAAATGTAATACCGCCATCGAATACCGCTCGGTGCGATTATGACCCGTCACCGTAAAGTACGATGCCATTAGCGACACCGTAGTGAACGCCAACGCTAACTGCACCAAGTACGCGCACGCGCACCATGCAAAACTGTAATTACCACCATGGCGCAACGGTACGCGAATTCTGACCCTAGCGGACATTTACTTAACGCCATCAAGCATGGCGGAAAGTACCATTCCGCCATGGTGAGAATTACGGCATCGTGAACCAACCGTAAATGGCCCTACTGAGTGCCTGTACACCACTCCCTGCCCACATTGCACAACTCCTCGTAGGTGCAATGAAGTTACACAATGCAACCAGTGAAATGTACAAGTCACCCATGCATGCCAACGAACAAATGAATGTAGGGGCTCCAAGTGCCTTGTGAGTGGCCATCCATATTTGGCATGTCACCATTGCCGTACTGATGCAGCACAGGCATGTGAAGGTACAAGTACAGCAATATGAACTGAAATATGAGACAAAACAACAACAGGCCCCCATCGCTTGACACCAGTGTAAGGCAACATTCAAAGCAGTATCCTGAGGGAGACTGCACCAGCCCTGTACTCTTGCCAGTAAACAAACCAACCATCAGCATAAGCATGTACCACACAAGTTGGCAGAGTGACTGAGCAGCCAGGCTCATCTCAAGAGGGGCCAATGGGAGCTGCAGGGCACAGATGGCACGAATACAGAAGCTATTCCAATGGACATGACCTCAGTCTCCCTCCAAGAAACGCACGCAAACACAGGCACCTGTGACCAGCCATTTTCTGATAATCACATCATTCCACCAATCCACCTGGCTGACCGGCATCTGTTACACAAAAGCTAATCCCCCGCCCCTGAGCATGACATCATTAAAACAGTCATAATGGCAGCCCCTATCCCTGACCTTACTGGGCTTCGTAGGCAAACGCGGCCAGTACAGTACCACGCAACTATACTCAGAAGCCGGAACCCAATGCAGATCTTCTCACAATACATCGCTCCACAAATAGGAATATGCTACATTACTTGCAAAGAATAACGCTACACGGTTAATATCAGAATAAAAATTTAATGCACATCAAATTCACCAAGCCCATACAGCTATTAGGTCATAAACTCCAAAATATTTTTCATTACTGTGGGCTGCATCCGCAATAAATGACCAGCTTCTTCTTGTGTGACGCCCTGTTCCTTCATGGTACACAGGGGCTACATTCACGTTCAAAAAGGCAACATGGAAGCGCCTAGAACTGCAGGGCCGTCCCATTAGGTAGGCACTAGTCCAGCTGAAAGGTTGATATGTTGCTCCTAGCCACTAGTACTGCGTAAGGGCATGTGGCCCATTGGCGATCGTCCCATAAGATCGTAATGGTGCTCCACTGATTAACTCGAAGCAGCAGGTGTCGGGAGTAAAAGCCATCTGCAGGAGTGGCATACAGATGGCAGCGGCAAAAGGGGAGGAGATACCTGTCACCCAAATGAAATGAAAAAGAATAGTATGGGCATCAGAACTTCATTTGTATTACTCACTTCAATGATCACACTAAATCTACAGCCATATGCATGCTAGCCCACTCAAAAGGATTATTTCCACCCAAAAATCACTTGCGAATCATAACTATATAAATCGAGGTGAAAACACTATTACAAACGAGTGTTTGTGTGCATGCGTCTGTTAAAACAGAATCCATTAGATGGGATTAGTAACGTGCATAGACACAAGTGTTTGAAGGCGCGTCGAGACAGGGAGGGTTCAACAAGGGCAGATAGATGATGGTCCCACTATGGCAGCTCTGCATCACATAGCGCAGGGGAAGGGGATAGATTCCAAAAAGCCATGTACATGGCAAACTCTCAATTAAATCATCTGTCCATGCATCCATACATCATTCCCTCATCCCGGTATGAAAACGCCAGATTATTCACTCACATAACATTTGAAATTTCCATTGAGTCTGTGCGTAATGCAGTCTGCAAAATCCACTGTGCTCCAGCCCGGAATTCTAGTGTTGTGAAGTAACATGTATTTGGGAACGTCCTGCCTTATCGTCCACTACGCTATTGCGCATCCCATACTATTCATATCAATCATTGCATTCTCGCCATGGCCCCTGTCCCAAGGACATTAAACAATAGAACGTTATATTTGCAGTCAGACCTGTGGGCGTCTCCTCGCCGCTAGCTGAAAACCGAAAGCGCTGTCCTTCGAATTCCTCATTTGCAACATCACGTCGAAAAGGCATCTGTGACCGCTTGAAATCACAAATTCATCCATGTAGTGCGGCAGTGTGTGAAAATGGCAACTGGCTTCACTCACAAATGGGACGCCCCGCCCGTCGGTGAACCTCGGTACAGTGCTGCATGAGGGTCCACCGTTAATCGAGTACTACATTCCACTGACCCTTCACAAGTTTGTTCGCGACTGCAAAGATAGTATGTGAAACAATGGGACCATAGCAGAATGAACATATAAACCAATATTTCACTGCCATCGGGATTAAATACATGATTGTAATAGCAAGATGCCATGCGTCACATTGCAGCGTTGTGTGCGGGACGTGCTCGCCCAAAGGGGATTGCAGCTGGCACAGGTGGAATGAATCACCACAGGTGGAGGCTATACAGCCTGAAAACACATAAATTGCACACCCAACCCCCTCCCACAACCACACCCACTCCAAAATGCTACCGGCAGGACTAGCGATGTTGGCCCTGGGGGACCTGATAGCACTGCAAGTACTCCAACTTCAAGAAGAAGACGAACACCAACTACTACAACAACCGGCCGCACAGAGGAGACGCAGGAGGAGGAGGAGGGCAAGGCAGGGCCAGCAAGGCCCACCAGCACAGCCACTACCACCACGCAGGCAGCCCGCAATCCCACGCCTCCGAGCTCATCCGTTCAACCTCACTGCTGAGCAGATCCACACCCTCTACCGTTTGGACCGGGACACCATAACCGCCATTGTGAACATGACACACGCTGACCTTGTCAGCATGATAGATAGCCCAACCGCCATCCCACCCCTACTGAAGGTGGTGTCTGTACTCCACTTCCTGGCCACAGGCACCTACCAGCACACAGTCGGACAGTTGCATGGCATTTCACAGCCACTGTTGTCACGGACACTATTGCAAGTGCTCGATGCCCTCCTGAAGCACGCAGACGACTACATCTCTTTACCACGCTCGGAGCAGGAGATTACAAACACAAAAGTGGGATTCCATGCACTTGCCGGCATACCGGGTTGCATTGGTGCCATCGACTGCACCCATGTGGAATTGGTTGTCCCACATGCCATGGAGGTCCAGTACCGCAACCGGAAACAATATCATTCTCTTAATGTACAAATAGTGTGTGACTCCAACAGGATCTTTACACATTGTTGTGCCCGATTTCCTGGATCAACCCATGATTCTATGGTCTTGAGGAACTCTACAATACCACGCTACATGGAGCGACACGCAGGGAACAGATCCTGGCTACTCGGTGAGTCTCATTTCATGCATGATAATGTGGGGTATGTGATGCGGCAATGACCTGGCAGGAAGGGGGGGGTGATGCGTACGTAGCAATGTCATTCCACAAACATCCTTTATTGTCCACATACAGGTGATGCCGGGTATCCACTGAAGAGATGGCTCCTTACACCACTCCGGAACCCACAGAACCAGCATGAGGAGGACTACAACCAGGCCCACTCACGTACCCGTGTAGTCATAGAACAGGCATTCGGCCTACTGAAGGCTCGTTTCCGCTGCCTCAGCAGGTCTGGCGGGGCACTCCTGTACCGCCATGAGAAGGTTGCAAAGATGGTCATGGCATGTGTCATGCTACACAACATGTGCGTACGTAGAAATGTGCCCATGCCCCCTGACGCAGAACTGCAAGCACCTGAAGATGGTCATGATGAGGGTGGGGATGTGGCAGCACCTCAAGGAGTCCGCGAGGCACAGGAGGCCCGTGTAATTCGTCAGAATATCATAGATTCATGCTTCTAGCACTCACGCCTGGTGGCTGATACATGGACACGGGACTTGTGGCACTGTGTGTGTCTGGAACATGCACAATGTTAATTGTACGCCTATAAAGGCCTCGTACACAAAGATCAATGTCCACACATCTCATTGGATGATTATGAAATGTTTATAGCATATGTGAAATTATATTACACACCCCATCGACCCGCCACCCAAGAAAGCCCAACACCCCCCCTCCACCCTCCTACCTCCCCCCCGAACACCAGTGTCCAAAGATGCTCATTGTCAGTGGGCAGACGCTATTGCAAGCCCCCTTTCCGGGTATCAGGGGCACCCCTGCCTGTGGAGCGCAAGTTCCTCCCAGATCTACGTTGGGGGCTGCCCTGGACGGAACTTGCAACGGATGATGTCTCTGCCTGCTCACGTCCATGCATGTCCCTAAGGGTTTGTGAGAGCTCAGTGAGCACACGGCGCACAGCGGCAAGTTCACCACATACGTCTTTGGACGTCGCATGCAGTTCCCCCCTCAGGCTCTCGGTGCTTCTCTCCATTTGTACCCTTAGTGTCTCTGTACTTCTCTCCATTTGTGCCCTAAGTGTCTCAGTAGATGTTTCTATGGCTGCCTTAGAACCCCCACATTCATCAGCATGCTCCTTGAGGAGCGTGGCCAGTTGCTGCTGTTGCACGATCACCTGGTCGAGGGACTGTTGCCTCTGCTGGGCCATGCCCATTTGCGGTGGTGTCACAGAGGGGCTGATCACCTCATGTTGCCTTGCCACAGGGCTTGTGGGGGATGGCCAGTCGTCGTCTTGTGGGTGCCCCTGCGTGGTATCCTCATGGTGTACGGGATGAAACAAACAGGGGGATTGAGACAGGTCATGGATGGGTCCTACATCGACAGCACCGTTTTCTGTGTCGGAGCATGCTGGCATTAATGCAGTGTCACCTATGGTGCTGCTGCCACCAGAAGCAGTGCCTTCTGTGGCATCCATTGGGGGGACCTGTGGTGCTGCTGTTGTGGGCATGCTGGCTGCTGGGGTGCCTGTTGAAGTCCCCTCCTGTGTGCTGCCACTTGATTTGTGCTGCTGCCGTGTCTTGATCCGTGCAGCTGAGGTGGAGGGTCTTTGGCCGTTGGTCTTGGCCCTCTTTGCAGGTGTGCTGGTAGGGGTGTCCTGAAGCTCGTCGTTTGAATCGGACCCTGTGGTGGAGTAAAGGAGGGCGAGCGTTATTTATGGGTCTGTTGAAATTGGAATGGCAATGTATCACATGCATTGGGGTGGTACCTGAGGGTGATTTGGGTCAGGGCCTTGGAGGTGGTTTCATTTTTGTGTGGATTGAGGATGCAGTTGTTTTGCAGCCTGCAGTTAGGGTGTGCATGCTGCACGTGTAGAGGGTGTTTTTAGGATTTTTAAATATTTATGTATTTAATGTGACTTTTAAAGTGCGCTATCAGGCCAATGTATGTGGACGTTCTCCTGGACATGTGTTTCTGTTGCACTATGTGGACACATGGTACTTCACATGATTGGACATTGTGGATTTAGCATTGTTTTATTTGGCCCACCTACCTGATTCTTCGGATGTCTGCACTCCTTTCTCCATCCCTCCGACTCCCTCTATACTCTCCATTCCAATGGTGGAGGCACAGATTTCTTCCCAGGGGGTCAACTTGATGGGTGATTCCGATCCTCCCCCGGTAGCTGTGGCAATGTTACGGTTGGCTGATAGTATGCTCCGTACGCGTATCCGCAAGTCGTCCCATCGCTTTCTGCATTGCTGTGGGTTGCGGGGTGCGGTCCCCACCGCACTTACCCGCTGTGCCACCAGGGCCCATATGGCCTTCTTGTTCGCAAGTGCCGTCCTGGTCATTTGCGTCGAGAAGACGACGGCAGCATTCTCCTGGAGGGTCTCTGTGAGCACAGTGAGTTCCTCATGGGAGAAGTGGACCTGCCGCTTGCGGTCGCACGCTTTTTTAGCAACTTTTCCCATTTTGATTGTTTTAACTAGGGTGGCTAACGGGTTGGGATGTGTCTCAGGGTCGGATTTTTGATGGTTGTGTTGGGATTCTGATTTTATAGGTGTACGGCGTGCCGTTTCCCGTTCCGGCCCCATGTTTTTACTTCCGTTTCCGCATATTTACGGTCACCGTATTTTGCGATTACCGCTCATTACGGTGACCGCTATGATGGGTGGCGGAATTGCACCTAGGGCGCCGTACGACTTCGGTGAGGGGCGTTTTGTGGACATTTCCGCCATCGCAGACTTTGCACTTCCGCCATGGCGTGATGCTCGTGCCCGATGGGTCAGAATTAGCCGCATGTTACTCCATCGTGCAATGGCGGAAACGCTATTTACGCTATGGCGGTCAGGTCAGTTACTTTCCGCCAGGGTCGTAATGAGGGCCTTTGTGTGAAGAACACTACTTCCGTGAGTTACTGTAGCCATATAATTTGCTTTCCTTGCATCTAAATAAAAACCGTTGCCATGTATTAAACAGCCAACACATTTTGTCAAATAAACAAATCATGATTATGAATTGTTCTCTGTAGCCATACAATTTGCTTTCTTGGCATCTAAATAAGAAACTTTGCTATGTGGCATTATTTAAACAGGAACACATTTTGTCAAATAAACAAATCATGATTATGAATTGTTCTCCTTTGTGTGCATTGATTAAATGTCACACGAATGAATACCCTCTTCAAAAGAATGCACCAGACAAAACTCATTGATGTTGGTGACGCATTTCAGATTTTAAAGTTCCTTTTCACTCGTTTTGCCACAATGACCATGAGCAAAACCTACTACTAATAAAGCAAGCAGTTACATTCAATATCAGTGTCTCCAAGTGTAAGGCTCGTGTGTCAGTCGCTCATGGTGCCAAGATGCTCTCTATCTCTGAAACAATGTTGTTTTCTTGAAATGCTGACAGAACAAGGGCTATACAAGGCAGATCTGTTACTTCATACAGCAGAGCCAGCATCTATTTCTGCTGAAGTCCATTAGTGAGACAAAAACAAGTGACAAATAAGTTAGACGTGACCAGTTGAATCCCAATAACAACCTGGCTGAAATACCTTGCACTTGCTAAGTCTGAATGACAGCAGGAAAGCACAAACAGCATGTCCTGTTGAGATGTGAGGCACCAATGCCTTCTTGAAATGACTGTGGAGATTCTGTGAACATGACCAAATCAAGGGTCCACCCGTATCCATTCCCAAACCGAAACCTCTCCTCTTCATAGTCGTATTATTAAGTTTAGCTTCATAGCTGTCACTGAAGTGCCTACTATTAGCTGAAACCTAATACAAATGAAAAACCTGCAAATTCCAACCTGCATCCCATACCACCCAATATCAAGCACATGATATTTCCTTCTGATTCATGCAAAATGTTCTAGGGCGAATCAATTTCACAAGACTATTCACGTTCAAAATTTCCAGGAGATTCACAATTATTTCTCACATAAGTAATCCTTTGCCTGAATCTCTCCATGTAGCAATACCAATTTCCATGAACCTACCCACATGCCAAATTTCAGATTTGTAGCACGTTGGGAAGTATGCTGAACATCTCAAACAGACACACACATATATCGAAGCATTTTAGACCGCTTAAAAAATAAAAATGAGAAAAATGTATATATTAAACTTTATTACATTGTCTACACCACAGAACCTACCCACTTGTCTAATTTCAGGTTTGTAGCATGTTGGGAAGTATGCTGAACATTGCGAACAAGCACACACACATATCCACAAATTTCACTTTTATATAAATAGAGATATGTACAGTAAATTGTATGTGAAACAGATTGGCCCTGATTCATGCCATTATTTGCGTGTAAAACTAGGATTTGCGGGCCATTTTATATACCCAAATCCCTGTTTGACACTTGGGGATTTGCGTTTTATATGCAAATAATACCAAGAATCAGGGCCATTATCATTGAAGTAGTTCACAAATTCTAGAAATCTGTTTTCTGTGCCTGCCCTTATTAAAGGAATGTTGTTTATATAACGGTTCCATTATACCAGATGCCTGGTGTTGTATTTGTTAATCTATGTTTCCTTGAGAAAACGCATAAAGAAGTAAGCCACAGAGGATGCACATTTTGTGCACATGGAAATGCCTTTTAGTTGTTCATAAATATCATTGTTTAAGACAAAGAAAATATTTTTTCCGATCAGTTCTAACAAATTGAATAACAGATTTCTCTAGCTAGCAAGTTGCTGATTTTTTGTTGTAGTGATAATCAATTGTCTGTAATGTCAACTAGGGGTCTATAGATAAATAAAGGGCTACCATGTCCAATATGACTAGTTACTATGTATTATTTTTCAATTCTATTTCTGCCAGTTGTTGTAGAATGGCATGCTATCTCTTGTGTATGAAGCCAATTTTGCTACCAAAGAGTTTAAAAAGCTATCTATGAATTTTTGAATCTGCTCCACAGTTGACCCTATTGCATTGACTATGGGTTCACCTTTTGGTTGGCTGTGTTAATTATAGGAAGAACATAGATAAATGGTTGTTTAGGGTGTTTAACCTGTATACAGTTATAATTCTTTTTTATAATCAATCCTTCCGTGTACCATATTTGTATTTTCTCATTTGCCTTTTTAGTTAATTCTTGCCAAGAAACAATATTGATCAATTTGTAGTCACCTTCCACTTGTGGGTGATTCATTCCTGTTGATATGCCATCCATTTTATCCATCACTACAATGTGGCCCCTTTATCTGCAAACGAATCCCAATCTCACTATTTGAATATAGTGTATTTATTGCCTGATGTTCTTCAAAAGTTTCGTTATACTTCATGAATGGATGTTCATCTCTCTATTTTCCATTAAGTTTTATGATATGCTTTGTGATCAAACTGACAAAAAATATCTATCACATTGTCCTTAGGTAATATCAGTATGAACTGAGTTTGCTCACTCCCCATTCAATGTGTAATTCATTAATGAATGTCCTCATGTTGAGCTCACCCTCTTCATCAAGGGACATTCATGTTTAATGGGTTAAACATCCATTAATGTATGTTCTGTTGATTCAGCTACTGCACTGCTGGTGCCCATTACTTAGGCCTCAATATTGGTAAAGCACTTTTTAAATTTAATTTTCAACAAACTCTACATGTGTCCACATGTACATTTACTGGTTTCAAGTATGCAATAGGAGCAAAGGATACTTGTTTCCTTAGAACCCATATTTCTTGTTGCATAATGTCTTTGAAGATAAACGGATAATTGTATTATCTGAACTTAGCTTTTCTCTATGCGCTTCAGCTTGGATCTGGTGGTTACCCCTCTTGGATCTTCTCTTTGAGTGGTTGTTTCCTTTGACTCTATTTCCTCTCTTTCTGATGCTGAAGAATCTGAAGGTATCTCTTTGTGTTGTACAAGAACATACTTTTCAGCACCCCATAAACTGTTGTCTCTTTGCTCTTTAATTTCATCTTGGAATTTCCCTAATATTTGATCTAATGTATTGAAATTATTTTCTACTGTGTCTGAACAATCTATGGCATGCAGTACATCCTCTAAGTCTATATTTTGTTCTGCTTCTTCTTAAGAACAGTGTAACACAGTAAATAACTACTGAAATATTCAGAGCCGGCAACGCTATGGTGCATACTTTACACCCATACAGTGGCATATGTTGGACAGTGTTTGCTCTTTGCTGCAGCTTTCTGCAGAGCCTTTTCATGCAGCCTTTCGCTATGCCACTCACAGGAGGTGCTACCACAGGTGTATCTGTTTGAATTTGAACTATTTCATGTAATATATGCCCATGACCTATCTTTCAATGCTGAAATAGGGCAACTGGCCATGACTCTTCTCTCAACCCTATGACAGGATCCATGATTGTTGGGATGTAGGGGAATATGAAGTACCTCTTTGCATATTTACTTTTCCCATGGTTAAATGTCAAGGTGACACACATTAATCATTATGTTCATGAGGAGAGGTAAAACATGATAGTCCTCTGTAAGGATGCATCAAAGAGACATCTAAACTTCTGGATGGAACAAGAATAGGGAGCTGAAAGTCAGAAATTAACAAACCAGTGCAGGACTCCACCACATGAAAGAGGTTTATCGGGCAGGGCACAGCCATTCTTCACAATTCCTTTGCAGTAGTTTGCATGGAACCATGAAAAGCTTTTGGTGAAAGGAAAAACATAAGAGGCGGGGGGACAGACTCCTCCACCCCCCCGAAATGGCTTGCAGTATGCATCAGGATCAAATTGAGAATTTAGAAGGCCCAATGAGTCCAAATGGTAGATGCCTATGTTCTCAACAAATGCCAAATGGGTAGTGATGGTGATATAATGCAAATCTGGATTTGCAAGCAGTCAGTGTAGCCAGCTGTACTTGCTCAATTAGCTGAGACATGCTTAAGCTGCACCCCTGGACAGTGTGCAGTATGAACACATTGTATTGCTACTGAAGTTTTGTCTCAGAAGACAGATGAACAAATAAATACGTTCATGAACATGAATGAGCATCTTATTGCTGAAGGCTTTCACACGAAGAAACGCCATGACCATCTCTTGGAAGACTAGACAACAGATTTATGGGATGAGGAAGATTTGTGTACAGGCCAGCTACAGATATGCAGATGAGGGTCTGGGAAAGATGGGGGAGAATTCAACTCTGAAAGTAGTAGTTACATGGACTGCAAAAGGAATTGATAATTTTTTACTTCATCCTCAATGTATTTGCTTCAATTATCCAGCAGAGCGACTTGTGTCTACATCCTGCTACCCGACTCACAATTTGAATGTCGGTGTATCTAGCAACCAGATGATCCACCCTCTGAATCGAAGTATCGCACTGACAGTCTAGAAGTTCAACCTAAATATATTTGGATGTACCAACTAGTGGTGCCACTCTCTGAGGCCTAGTACTGTGCACACAAACTATAGATAGTGTCACAAATTATTTGGCCATGCCTACAGGTATTGCTATTGCTTTTTCTGCACTCTCCCAGTTTTCCGTGCCTCCACATTTGCTTGTCTCTTGCCCATTGACTAGAGATAGGATAGTGTGGTGCTGCAGCATGGGCCTTGACATTTCACACGACTGCCATGGAATCCAGGTCCCCGAACTGACAGAGGACAAGCTAAGCCTACACTATTTGCTTGCATTCCTCTTCACTCTGGTTGCATATCACAATGCTAAAGCAGTCCCACAAACCTGACCAAATAGGTAGTGTTGCAGTGGTTGTAGATGTCTTGTAACTCGACTTCACACTTTTGAAGAAAACCTTAACTAACCTTGCCCCCTCCAAACAGAGAGGAAATGCTGCAGTGGCCCTATTCTCCTTCTCTGAAGAATTAACTGAGGGATTAACTGTAGATTCTCTGCCTGGTGCAGTTTAGTGTCCTACAGCACCACCACATCCTCTTCTTTCCCTCTGCCCTGTGCCCCACTGGACCACTGTAGCTACCTCTCCCCGCTGCTGCAGGACTATAAATAACCCCATACCAAGTCCAAGGCGAATGTACACCTTGTGCAGGTACTGCTCGAGTGACCCTAATTCTACCACACCCCCTACGGATTGGTAGTCACACCCACCTCATCACTCTCTTCATTTTCATCCATCAATTCCTCCTCCTCAACCACTGTCTCAGCCTCCTCACGTTCTGTCTTGATCACCATCTGCCTTCTCCTCCTGGCGAAATACCTTAACTTCTGACACAAGAGTCTCAAAACAACAGAGCGTGTTGCCTAAATGGCCTATGGTGTGCCCAAGGTTCCTAATGTGCCCAGGTGTCAGTGCGCAAAATACAAAACAAGTGACAAAGACTGACACAATGGAAAAGGGTTCTTGTAAAACACAAACAGTAAGAAAGGGGTAGGGAAAACAGTAGGAGAGGTGACTGAGCACAGAACAGGAAGACTTCTTAGGTTCACACACAAAGGTTTCTCTACAAACACTGGAACGGGGAGGTGCAAGGAAATGTTATTTTTTCATTTGTGGGGTGCCGCACAGGGAAAGGAGAACATAACTAGAGAAACGTGTGTAGTTTAAAACAATGTTTTTGTACATTGTTCTCCTTTAAAAAGAGAGGTTTGAAGTGGGAGCTTACAGAACACCGAAAAGAAAAGAGATTAAACAGAAACGCCAACAACGTTACAAACTACTAACAAACATATCGAAACCTCACATAATCTCTCATTAACTCACCAAAACATGTTAAAACTCCTCCAACACCACCAACTTGTATGCATGTCCTGTTAGCTCCCGACCTAACTTGACATCCAACAAAACTCACAATGGAGCAGGAAACAAGCTGGGCTTCTTAAGGTCCCCTATAAACACCCTGGATATCACCCTTAGTCATATCCCTCCAATACTGAACTAGTAACCAGAGGCGTTATTAGGGGGACTAAGGTGGCTATAGCACCAGCTCTTTCGGTTGAAGCCCCTGATCCAAGCTCAGGGGCTACAACCAAAAGGCTAGCTAGCCCTGAGTGCCAACAGTTCTGACATTAGCGTAGCCCCAGATCTTTTCCAGATTTAGCAAAACCCCTGCTAGTAACACACAAAGCAAACTAAATCAATTCTCATTCCAATCTGAAACTGTCTCTCTTGGAAGAACACACATGTTCCTTGGAACATCTCTCCTTAGGGAACAGTGCTGTGTCGTATATCTAAATAGATGGCATTGAATCTATCTCTCCAACGGCACTCACACTATTATTCAGCTGAACATTCAAAACTCCCAAACAGAAAAAAAACACACTCATTAGAGGGCTACAACCTTGAAGCCCTCTCTCCATGCTCAGCACTTGCATCAGCTCCCCGTCCCTTCCATTTCGAAGCCACTATAATTACAGAGTCCTTTCTCCTCGGCACGCCATTATTACTTTTGGCATCCGCCTCCTAGTTTGTTACACTCAATGCAACTCGCTCCTTTATCAAACACTCCCAGAGATAGAACCTTATTCTCATCTGCACGGCTGCCGTGTCACCCTATATTCAGAAATCACAGCAGACTGGAAGTGTTACAAGGTCTACGGCAATAACGCTGCATTTCTCTCTTTGTTGGTGGCCATCTTAGCATTGTCAATATCTATGGACCAAGATGACACTCCACAAAAGCCTGACATTATAGCTTCTTACTTTTCTCCCCTGAGCCACCTGCCCATATTGGCACACCAGCATGGACCAAATGAGCACCTGGACCATTAATAACATGTAGCTATGTACGACAATTACTGTGTTTACCACATGCCAATTGCTTCATCATCGCGGTACTAGAGCTCTTTTTTCTACAGATCTCTTACATTTGCAGTGTTGATGCCTAACTGACTCGATGTTAGCCAAACTTCCTTCCCTTCTAAAAGTCTCTAAAAACCTGTTGTATAATGGTTCAGAGATGCTGATTGACGAGTCAAACTCCTCTCTCAAGTTCAAGTCACAAGCCTTCCCATTGGTCTACAGCACTTGAACGCCACCTTGAGCCTTCTAATACGTTTGACCCATTGGAAAACCCACTGGAATCCACAGGTTGGCTTGAATCCACCCAGAAAAACGTGACCTTGGCCTGGGGTGAACTTTGGGAAATTTGAGCATACAGGACGCACTATCGAGTAGGCTTCACATTATTAACATATTTTTAGCAATGGCACAACAGAAGAAGACCTTGATTTGGACTATGTGTTTATTTTCATCATTGGTGTCTTTATTGGTGTTTTTTCTGTGTCTGTTCATATTTTTGGGAGTACCATATCCTCCTTGTATCTTCTTTGCTCCTTCCCCCCATCCTCTAGACCGCTTTCCTATCCGTTTATTTCTATGCTCGAAAGCGCAACTGTCAGTCAGGATATTAACTTTGCACCTACTGCTTGATATGTTGTGGAGAAATTGTGCAATACATCAAGTTGCAATGTCCTAGTATTGCTCAAATTTCCTATGAGTACAGATGCCACATGTGTTAGAACATCATGCATGATCATTTAGGCTGTTCCATCCCATTAGAATCCCAGGGCAGGACACAACCCTATGTTCAGACATATAGCTGCCAAGATACATTGATATTTAGCACTGTGCCTTGAAGGCTTGGTAGGATAGGCACAACGCAACCAAGGTCGGGGTTCTGGCATGCACCCTTGAGCATCTTTAGTAATATATCTGTGGCTCTCCCCATGCTCACACCATGTGTCTGAGGGCTAGTTGTGACTCAGTACAGCCCAGTAAAAGAACATTAGCTTTCTTGAATAGTGCTATGCGTTTTCTGGCGGCCCCAGACCTGCTGCGAAATGCAAAGCACTCTGAAGTAAATTCTGCTTCCCTACTGGTGGGATGGAATTATTCCACGTGCAAGCTGCAGTGGAGGAATTCACCCCAGTGACCAGAGAGAATGAACACAAGGAAGACGTATGCTCCAAGGAGTGGGGCTTTTGATCCTATGCTACCCTGTGTGTGGACACATCGGGGCCAAGGAAGAACCCCAAATGTTGAAGGCTTTAAATGTGTATGCTTAAATGCTGTGATTTGGTCTGGATTAGCCGTGTCACACAACTATGTATTTAGTGTTGATGCTTCCTCCTCAGACCCCAGTGCCAACAGGTTCTTTGAACGTGGGTGCAAATCCACTGATGCCGCCGCATTCGCCTCTGGAACCTGCCTTCATCAAAGGTCCATATACTGAGAGCTTAAGTTTTGTCGGCCAGCCGACGAGACACATAGATAACAGGCAGCAGCCATGACATGCGCGAGCGAAGACGTCTTCAAGAAAGCCAAACACATGTGGGGAAAACCAGGTGGAAGCTGAGTGAACCATATGCTTTGAAACTATGCAAATAGGAGGTTTTTTTTGGTATCCGGTCATTGCATAGAATACAAAGCATCAACAGACGATACTATTGAAAAAAATGCATGGAAAAAGCATTGAATGCATTTTTTCCAATGGTAAATGGTTTAGTTTAGTAAAAAAAAGTGTTTTAATGGTTTAAAAAGGGGAGTTGGGGGAACCGCCCCATAGAAAAAAATGCATTCCATGTTTTTTTTTTTAGATGCTTTTTTGTCAATGCTATGGTTGTCGATGGTTTGGCTGTCGATACAATCACTAGGAACCGTTTTCTTCTGCAAAACCAGTTTCTGACGGTTGTTTAATGAGACTGTCTTGTTTATGTGTATGCTACTAGTGGAAAGGCACACGTGGGTCGCTTCAGACATGGTGGAGTCTGTACTGCACAAGTTCCAATAGCATGCCAAAGCCGACTCAACCCTTCGTTCTTCCGAGGGCGACGCATGATGTAATTTTAAATTGGTTAATGATGGCACCCGCCATTACAGTGCTTAGAGCCTGCAGCAAAACGCCATGAAGTGCTGTACAAGAACACAAATTAATATTATGAACTCGCTATGGCAGTCGAGTGCTCTATTGAACTCTTTGTGGTGACTGTCGGTCTCAACACAAAATGCATGACCCTGGAAATAGGCGTATTGGTTATTCTTGAACTTGAAATATATATGTAGCAGGAGGCGGTTAATACTAAACCATTCCCAGGGCTATACGAGCACTTATTTGGTGGCATTGGGTTTATATTGCAATGCTCACCACTGTCACTGAAACTCTTAGTAGTGTATATACCCCATGTATGAGAATGCCATTTCCATGATCCAGGCCCTTTACTGCAGAGGCTAGATCAGTGTGCTATCTTACACATAATTTTTCCTACCCCCTATTGTGAATTAATATGCAAGTTGATGCTGTGGGAAAGGTCAGTTTTAATGATAGAGGAAAACAATGTAAACGAAAAGCAACTCTGGAATAATTAATTGCTAAGGAGGTCGTGGTTTTGACCTTCCATTGAGACATTTCATTATATAGAACAGTTAATTTAAATTAACTTTAGGGCAAAGTAATTATCCATGGCGTTCTTGCTGTGCACATTAGCTATATGGTAAAAACATGAAATGATCGGCACCAGTGCTGTGAAGCGGAACGATAAGATGAATCAGGGTTCTTTCGACGTGTTTTATGCAAATATATTTGCAAACGTCAGTGTTTCCGCTGACGGCAATAGGATTACTCATTTACTGACGGCGTTACTCATAAAATTACCAACTGGTTAATCAACACAGAGGGATTAAAAAAAATATCTAGTGATACATGTTTCATAGTCACGCAATACTACACATACTGCACTCATGCCAGGCGATTTTGCATCAATTCTGGGCATTAGTTCACCGTTACAAAGCGGCATGTCCCAACAATTGCACTGAGGGACTAGTTCTTAAAACACCATTTGCATTTACTGTTCACTGCACTATTTGTATTGTATTGTATTGTTTATTTATTTATAGAGCTCACCGGGCCGTTAAGCAACGGGGCGCTTGCAGAAAGTAGAGTCTTATGTTACAGGTACATAGATATTATACAGTGCTAATGTTATAGATTCACATATACAAGATTTCTTGTGTTACAGGGTCATATGGCTTACAAATAGAATATGTTGCAGTTTCAAGTATTATACATTAAATATACAGAAATTCGGTGCCGTTGAAGCTTAACAGTCATTGGTGTGAAGCCAGAGTTTGACATTAGCTTTGAACACATGGAAGGAAGGAGTAGCTCTGAGTGAATTTGGGTTGGAATTCCAAAGTTGGGCTGCTAGTACTGGGAAGCTGGACCCTCCAGTTCTTTTCAATTTGAAGTTGGGGACCTTGATACTATTTGATTGAGCCTTTCTGATGGGTCGTTCAGAGGTGTACTTTGTGAATTTCTCTGTGAGGTATGCAGGAGCTTTGTTATTCATACAGTTGTGTGTAATATTCAGAGTTTTGAGTTTGATGCAGTCATTGACAGCCAGCCAGTTGATGGCTCTTCTTTGGTCAGATATGTGTTGCCCTTTAGGAATGCCTAATGCTGTCCTCAGGGCATTGTTTTGCAAGGTTTGGAGTTTGTTAGTGTTGTGTTTACTGGTGCCTTTCTACAGTGCATTGCAGTAGTCTAATTTGGAGAGGAGGAGGGCTCGCACTATGGTGGTACAACTGCCTGTGGACAGGTAAGGTTTGCATGCGTGAATGAGTTTGCAGGTGTAGCTAGTTGCTGAGGCTGTAGCATTTACTTGCTTGTCGAGGGTGAGAGCTGAATCAAGGTAGAAACCTAAGGTTTTGACTTCCTTGGCTACCTTGATTTTGATACCATCAATAGTGATGGCATTGTAGAGATGCAATGATTTGTTAAGTTTACTGGTGGACCCGATGATTAAGAGCTCAGTCTTATCGTCATTAAGACATAGGCTGTGTGTAGCCATCCAGGTTTGGATGATTTGGTAGACTTTATTTATGAGGTTGGTGTCGTTGTCATAGTCTCCTTGGATTGGGATAAGGATCTGTGTGTCGTCGGCGTAGTTTGTATATGAGACCCCTAGTTTGTCCACGATATCGAACAGAGGCTTTGTAAAAATATTGTACAACAAGGGGGAAATACATGACCCTTGGGGGACTCCACAGATGATGGGGACTGGATCAGCTGCTGATGTAGGTGAGAAGACTCTAATAGTTCTCTTATCCAAGAATGAGTTTACCCATGCAGTGGCTTTTGTGGAGAAGTTGCCAGCTGATTGGAGGTGGTTACAGAGAACCTTGTGATCTACCAGATCAAAAGTGGCTGAAAGGTCTAGGAGTAGGAGAATAGAAATGTCTCCTCTATCTTTACGCTCATCTAGTTGATTTTTGAGATTAAGGAGAGCCGTTTCGGTTCCATGTCTCGGTATAAATCCTGATTGTCTTGTCCCTAGTAGGTTGTTGATCTCCAGGTAGGATTGGATCTGTAGATATGCAGCTTTATCTAGGATTTTGAGGAGGAACGGGACAGTTCTTATGGGCCTATAGTTCGTTGGGACATTGGGGTCCAGGTTTACTTTTTTTAGTAGAGGTAATATCCAGGCATCTTTAAGGTTGGTTGGCACCAAACATGATTTGAATGATAAGTTGATAAATGATGTGACGAAGGGGGCTAGTTCATGTGCAGCCTCTTTGATAATGGAGGCTAGACAGGTGTCACCAAGGCATCGCAAGGGTTTAAGCGACGTAATGATACTCTTAGTTTCCACAGTAGAAATGGCTCTAAAGCTGAATTGGTTAAAAGGTTTGGTTTGGTTGGCGGCAAGTTCTTGAAGGATAGTTTCTTGCGTGGAAAGGGCAATGTTGTGGAGGGAGGTTTTTTTGGCTGCTATTTTGTCTTGTAGCATTGTGATTTTGTTGCATAAGGCATTATGAATGTTTGTGCACCAGGCTTTGTCTTTGGTGCAGGAATCTATGGGTGCAATAGGGGATTCTAATTCTCTCAGGATGGAGAAGATTTCCCTAGTATTAGAATTCGCTTTTTTTATTCTGTCGTTGAAGTTCTCTTTTTTTGCCTGAATGATTTGTTTCTTGTAGCTGTTGGTGAGGTCAGTAAGGATGTTTTTGTTGTGGGGAGAAGGTTTTTTTTCTCCATCATGCTTCTGCATGTCTTTTCTCTTTGCGTAGGGCTTTTAGCGTAGGCGTGAACCAGGCATTGAGATGGGCAGGAGGTTTAGATTTAGTAAGCTTCAGCGGCGCAAGGGCGTCAATTGCTGAGTTGATGGTGTTATTGTACAGGTCCGCTAGATCCTTAGGGTTGGTGGTCAAACTGTAGTGATTAGTAATAGGTTGGATCAGCGGGAGGAGGTTTGATTGTGTTATATTTTTTTTACAGCGGGTGAAGGCAGGAGGAGCATGAGGTTTAGTCGGTTTGGGTTGGGGAAGATCTGAAATGGTCAATGAGATCAGGTAGTGATCAGTCCATAAGCAAGGTTCAATTGCCGTTATGAGGGAAACGCAGTTGATGTCTGCTACCCAGTCCAATGTGCGGCCATTAGAGTGCGTGGGGCCGTTGTTGCGTATGGTGAGGCCAGCTTCCTGGATGCTATTGACAATAGTGGAAGCATTAGAGTCTTTTAAGTCATTGTAGCCTAAGTTGAAGTCGCCTAATAGTATGATTTGTGTTCCTGGTTTAGGATTAGTGTTTAAGAGGGTAGTTAGGTCTTCTTCAAAAGTGCCTAGTGAGCCAGGGGGTCTATAGATAAGGTGCACGGTGATGGTGCGTGAGGCGGAGATTTCTAGTTTTAAAGGAATGGTTCGGTAAAAAATATTTATTGCCCCTACGGGTCGGCCATGTGTTTTTAAGCCTAAGTCGCTCGATTTTAGAAAAATTTCCTATGGACTTTACCCGAGTTTTCGTCCATTAAACGCACACGAAAACAGGCATCAGGGAGCTGCCATTTTGTGATAATCCTATCATTTCCCCCATCGCTCTGGCTGACCTGCTTTTGCGGCACTAAATCATATCCCCCGCCCCTGAGCCTGTCATCAGCAGACGCGTACCGCCCATTTCACAACGCCAAAGCACGTCTCATGTCAACATTCGCTGCGCTTCAGCTAATGACGTGTCGCCATGGAAATGGCAGGATGCCTCTTTCCTCAATAAGTATAAACAGACCGTTTCACAACACACAGCAGCAGATTTTCGATTCCATTCCTCTCTCTGTGTTACTTTGAGTATTCTGTGACTCGTTTCTGTGCTCTGGTCAGCTACCTTCGTTGCTTGTAGCCCGTGTGAACTGATACCAGTAAAACCGCTATAAATTATTTTAGTTTGTTTAACACACAATGGCTACAATAATGCCCTACATGTACGAGCCCGAGTATACCGAGGAGGAACTACTGGAAAGGGAAACACGCGAAAACAATGGGGCTTCGGACGGCAGTTGGGAGGACGATTCAACAGCTGAAGAGCCTGGACCTAGTCGCATGGACGGTGTTTCCACCTGGTGCACATGCAATCGGTGCGAGGTAATGCCAACCGAGGACGAGAACTGCTGCTGCTGTGAAAACTCGGGATGCGTGGCCTACATTTCGGAAGGCGAGCCAGGACTGCAATGCATCACTGAGCTGCCAGACTTCAGGGCAGCCTGCCTCACACGGTCCGTGTTGAGGATAATGATGGTGCTTATGCACGAACTTCGTGCAACTGCTCGTCCTCGTAATTCAAGTAACGAGTAAGTATCCTCTGCTTGTCATGCCACTCCTATTTCATGGTCTTCTACTATATCCAAAATTACATATACATATCATTGTAACGCATGAAAGTCGTTCAACAGTGTGCCGTGTCTAGATAGCATTTGTCTGAGCAGAATGCCATTAGTTACAAGAATTGTCATTGACAACAAACATTTATTAAACTTATCTTGGTCATTTAAAAACAGTTTGTTTCATTCCTTTTCACAGGTGGTACAGGCTGGTGGCCTATCGTTCCTTTACATGGTGGCTTCACGGGAGGCTTGGACACCGTGTTCGAAGAGTAATACCCGCCTGTGCCGTTCATGCCATAAGAGAAACATTCCCGAGTGACAGCGGTCAGTACAGGGATATTTTCTCTCACTGTGCTGCAACCTGACCTGTACAATGTGTAAAGTCTTGTATTTTTGTGTCATCAAAATAAGATACAAAATAAAACACCACATATATTTTAACAACGGTTGTTTCCATTTTTTAAATGAATCAAGTGTGTCTCCATTCAAGTATGGACGTCAGACATCTGTGCTCCGAATGGGTGAAGGTCAAGTCACTGTGAAGCATGGTGGTCACTATCTTAGCTAACATAATATATTCTCAATAATGCATGCAGGTATTGCGGACACGTTTGTGGAGATGAACGAGCTATGTGCTTAGTTCAGGCTGGTTCACATGCAGGACAGTGATCGAAGAGGAAGAGTGATGTGTTACATTTATTAGCTGTTGCAAATACCTCTGGAGTTTTCGAGTCAGAGCGGGAACGAGGGTGGGGGCCATGTGCAGTGCGCAGTGAGGCCTGGTCACCAAGATGGATTGGAAAGGGGGTACAAAAATGGATGCCCCGTGTCCTGCTCAGTGGTCCCATCTACGCGAATGTCAACCAAAGTTAACATCACATAAGGGCAAGGGGCGAACCCACTACTGGAGGCACTTGGTCCGAGTTTCTACTGAGAAGTAAAGGATGAGAGGGGCCTGATGGCCCCTCGCTCCCACATACTTGCCTGCATGCCCACCGGCCCATCCATCCCACCCCCCTCTATCAAAGGCGGTTCGCACCCGGGGATGATCGCTGGCATGGGGGGCTGTCACGGGCACAAACGGCCAAGGTGCCAAACAGCATGTACACTTCAAAAGGTATCCCACGCCCAGGGGCCATCGCTCACATGGCCTCCTCAGACCCCGTGTCTCCAGGCAGGCCTCCCCTGAGGCAGGCCGCCCCCCTGCAATCCACATAAGTGTGTCTCCATTCAGCAGTCTTCCTGTGCCTTATCTGCACGCCCACCGGCCCATCCATCCCACCCCCTCTATCAAAGGCGGTTCGCACCCGGGGATGAGCGCTGGCATGGGTGGCTGTCACGGGTGAAAACAGCCAAGGTGCCAAACAGCATGTACACTTCAAAAGGTATCCCACGCCCAGGGGCCATCGCTCACATGGCCTCCTCAGACCCCGTGTCTCCAGGCAGGCCTCCCCTGAGGTAGGCCGCCCCCCTGCAATCCACATAATACCACGACATACACACGTCATTCATTCACAAACACACCCGTTTCTAATACTTTATAAACCACTTGATATCTCTCATGAGAACATCTTTGTGCTTTGCAAGTCAACTCCTGAACCTTCTACCTGAGAAGCACTGAGATCTATGCTAATCTGCTCGTCGTCGTGCTATCTGTGACCGTTTCGAGCAAACTCGTCAGTGTGCTACCTGTGGCCATCTACCTGTTCTCCTGCAACATACTGCTCGGCCTGCTGAATCCAACTGTTTGTTGGTCAATGTAAGGCCATGTATCCTAGTCATATTTCGGTCATTTTTACATTTCTATCTATTTGTGATTACAGTACCCAATAGAGCTGTGGTCATTGGTCTCATTGCTATTGACTTGAGTTTCAATTGTTAGGCTATCAATAGATCTATTTATTTTCATCTGTGTCAATTGTCATCGAATTGCATCCTTCGGGGGTCCAGTCTATAATGTAAGCATGTTTCCTTTTCGTGCAAGAGAGAACATCCAAGGGACGAGTCACATGTTCAGAGTTTAGTCACATAATTTAAAACATTTCTGTAACTTATACTAAAGCCTAAGCCGTACATGATGAACTGGTATAGTTCCGGTAACCAAAACAAACCATGCATTAAGCATGGTATGGTTCATTTACTTTTTTATGACATTTTTATTCATCAAGGTTTTATAATAATCTTGATATTTACTTTTCAGAATTTTCAACAATGCCTGCCTGTTCGATTAGCGGTTGCCCTTCGAAGACCCATGCTAAATCTGAAGGCAATACAATGCATGTATTCCCGAAAACTGTTGATCGAATAAGAGAATGGGTCAGACATTGCGGATATCCACTGGATGAGCTGGAAAGTAGAGTCCAACAAGTCTTAGAGGACAAGAGGGGTGATCAATACCGCATCTGCAGCCGGCACTTTTCCTCGAACATGTACGCCACATCTTGGGTAACAAAGAAGAATAAACGGCGAACGATACGAAAATTGCTCGCAAACATTATTCCAACTCTATTCGTCCACATTCCGCCACTGGTGAGTCAAGTGTCTGGATTTAGCTTTAGGCCTTGTGGTAGTGTGTAGGTAGCCGAATGGATTAATTGATATTTTAGGTGTTGTGTCCCTTGTAAAACTCCCTTGTAATACTTTTGATATTGATATGATTGTATAGCTTTTTGAATAATGACATTTACCAATAAATTATTTTTCGATTTTATAACCCCCAAAGGAAATCTGTTTATGGGCACAGGGAACTGTACTATATTGCGCATTTTCAATAGCATTATTCTCAAGTATTCTGTCGGTTTACATGGCAATTTTTTAATATTTGCATTTCATCATCAAACAATAATTTACCTTTACAACTGCTTGACTATCCACTGAATCTGAAGCAAGAACATTCTACATCCGTGACGTGTCCACAGTTATCAACCACTTCTAGCGCGTATCAAGTAATCATACTTGGCTATTCCGCTACAGACTTGTTTTATGCATGTCAAGTAATAGTTTTCATGTATCGTGTGATTATTTTACCAATTGTTTGGTTAATGCTTTCCAATTGATATACACCTTAGTTGTCGTCCCCAGGTGTTTGTTTTCAGTTATAATTAGTGTTATCCATACTAATGCAAATACTGTCTTTCAGGGAGATGCTGAAGCGTCCACTACATTTGCAACAGCCCTAGATGTTCTTCAGCAGCACGAGGTATGGATACTGACAGCTCCATCGACCGTGATCATCAGGACTGGAACACTTGTCGTTTGATTGTTCTACACCATGTTTCATTCGTGGTTAGCCATTGATATGTACCTGTGCGGTCGACCCCAAGTTTGTGTTGTGTTTTCAATATTGTAATCCTTACTAATGCAAATACTATGTTTCAGGCAGTTGTTGAAGCGTCAACCCACGCACTTTATGCGGAGCCTGACATTCAAGTAATTCCAGGGGAAGCGGGACCATGCCGATACAAATCGGTGCAGCTTTCGGAAGTGCGCACCACATTTACAACATCCAAAGATATTCTTCAGCAGCACGAGGTATGGATACTGACAGCTCCATCGAGCATGATCATTTAACGTGATTCCATTTGCTATACTTTCTTCCCTATTAACGCAAGAACTGTGTTTCAGGGAGACGATGGAGCTTCCACTACAATCACAAGATCCCATTTAGATGATGCAGATGTAAAGAAATCGGAGAAATAAGTCAATTACATCTGATCATATTTAAATATTCCTTGATTCTTTTAGACAATGCAACATTTGTGGTTATCTCTTTATATGTACCTGTGCCGTCGACCCCAACTGTGTGTTATTTTTACAATATTGAAAACCATACTAACGCAAGTACTGTGTTTCAGGGAGTTGCTGATGCCTCCTCTTCAATACAATAATTCGTGGCAGTCCATGCAGAGCCAGAGATATGGATACTGACAGCTCCATCGAACTAGGTCATCAGAGCTCGAATACTTGTTGTTTGATTGTTCCCCACAATGTTTAAATCGTGTTTGGCTATTAAGATGTACCTGTGTGTTCGGCCTCACGTGTGTGTTATGCTAACAATATTTTGATACACAGTAATGAAAATACTATGTTTCAGGGAGTCGATGGAGCCTCATTCCGTGCTGTCTATGCGGATACAGAAAATTTACAGGCCGATTCATGGAATAATTAGCGCGGCGCAAGTGGGCAAAAACGTGCGAATCGCAGTGGAATAGCGAAAATCGCAGTGCAAGTGCGAAAATCGCACGAAAAACAGCGCACATCGATTCATGGAAGTCCGTGCGCGAGAAAACCAGCGGATGTGCGACAAAAAAGTGCGCGGCGCACGTTGGCGCACAGGCCATCTAACAGCGTGCGCCAGGTCACAGCGAAAATCGCACAGGCCACAGCAAAATTCGCACATAGCGCGGCGCACGCAACAAAAGTAGGCGGAACACGGGCGTAACACTCGGAATGGGGAACAACTTGCCAAAACGTGGGCGTCACGGGGGAAGTACAGGGCACAAGTGCGCGGAACGCCCACACGCTCGCCTACAACACATATTCATGGAATAGAATAGGGCAAAAAAGCGCACGCTCAAACCAGCGCACAGGCACAAACACGACCGCCACAAGAAAGCAGGCGGTAGCGTCTCTGCGGCTGTAAGAAATGTGCGCCAAAAGGTGCGCCAACAAATAGCACCTATATACTGCCATGATGAATGTCCTATACTGTGGCCCTCCAGGACAAATGACGTGCAAAGGGGTACCCACAAACACGGACACCCGCTGACAAAAAATACGTGTGCGTGTATACCGGGGTGCGTGGGAAGTCTCACACGCGATTTGGCCGGGTACGTGGATTTCAGGGGTGCGCGGGAAGTTCCACACGCGATTTCAGCAGGGTACGTGTATTTCAGGGGTGCGCGGGAAGTTCCACACGCGATTTCATCAGGGTACGTGTATTTCAGGGGTGTGCGGGAAGTTCCACACGCGATTGGCCCAGTGCGAGCAGGGTACGTGTATTTCAGGGGTGCGCGGGAATTTCCACACGCGATTTCAGCAGGGTACGTGTATTTCAGGGGTGCGCGGGAAGTTCCACACGCGATTTCAGCAGGGTACGTGTATTTCAGGGGTACGCGGGAAGTTCCACACGCGATTTCATCAGGGTACGTGTATTTCAGGGGTGCGCGGGAAGTTCCACACGCGATTGGCCCAGTGCGAGCAGGGTACGTGTATTTCAGGGGTGCGCGGGAATTTCCACACGCGATTTCTGCAGGGTACGTGTATTTCAGGGGTGCGCGGGAAGTTCCACATGCGATTTCATCAGGGTACGTGTATTTCAGGGGTGCGCGGGAAGTTCCACACGCGATTGGCCCAGTGCGAGCAGGGTACGTGTATTTCAGGGGTGCGCAGGAATTTTCACACGCGATTTCTGCAGGGTACGTGTATTTCAGGGGTGCGCGGGAACTTCCACACGCGATTTCAGCAGGGTACGTGTATTTCAGGGGTGCGCGGGAAGTTCCACACGCGATTGGCCCAGTGCGAGCAGGGTACGTGTATTTCAGAGGTGCGCGGGAAGTTCCACACGCGATTTCATCAGGGTACGTGTATTTCAGGGGTGCGCGGGAAGTTCCACACGCGATTGGCCCAGTGCGAGCAGGGTACGTGTATTTCAGGGGTGCGCGGGAAGTTCCACACGCGATTTCATCAGGGTACGTGTATTTCAGGGGTGCGCAGGAATTTCCACACGGGATTTCAGCAGGGTACGTGTATTTCAGGGGTGCGTGGGAAGTTCCACACGCGATTGGCCCAGTGCGAGCAGGGTACGTGTATTTCAGGGGTGCGCGGGAAGTTCCACACGCGATTTCATCAGGGTACATGTATTTCAGGGGTGCGCGGGATGTTCCACACGCGATTGGCCCAGTGCGAGCAGGGTACGTGTATTTCAGGGGTGCGCGGGAAGTTCCACACGCGATTTCATCAGGGTACGTGTATTTCAGGGGTGCGCGGGAATTTCCACACGCGATTTCAGCAGGGTACGTGTATTTCAGGGGTGCGCGGGAAGTTCCACACGCGATTTCAGCAGGGTACGTGTATTTCAGGGGTGCGCGGGAAGTTCCACACGCGATTTCATCAGGGTACGTGTATTTCAGGGGTGCGCAGGAAGTTCCACACGCGATTTCTGCAGGGTACGTGTATTTCAGGGGTGCGCGGGAACTTCCACACGCGATTTCAGCAGGGTACGTGTATTTCAGGGGTGCGCGGGAAGTTCCACACGCGATTGGCCCAGTGCGAGCAGGGTACGTGTATTTCAGGGGTGCGCGGGAAGTTCCACACGCGATTTCATCAGGGTACGTGTATTTCAGGGGTGCGCGGGAATTTCCACATGCGATTTCAGCAGGGTACGTGTATTTCAGGGGTGCGCGGGAAGTTTCACACGCGATTTCAGCAGGGTACGTGTATTTCAGGGGTGCGCGGGAAGTTCCACACGCGATTTCATCAGGGTACGTGTATTTCAGGGGTGCGCGGGAAGTTCCATACGCGATTTCATCAGGGTACGTGTATTTCAGGTGTGCGCGGGAAGTTCCACACGCGATTGGCCCAGTGCGAGCAGGGTACGTGTATTTCAGGGGTGTGCGGGAATTTCCACACGCGATTTCTGCAGGGTACGTGTATTTCAGGGGTGCGCGGGAAGTTCCACACGCGATTTCATCAGGGTACGCGTATTTCAGGGGTGCGCGGGAAGTTCCATACGCGATTTCATCAGGGTACGTGTATTTCAGGTGTGCGCGGGAAGTTCCACACGCGATTGGCCCAGTGCGTGCAGGGTACGTGTATTTCAGGGGTGCGCAGGAACTTCCACACGCGATTTCAGCAGGGTACGTGTATTTCAGGGGTGCGCGGGAAGTTCCACACGCGATTTCATCAGGGTACGTGTATTTCAGGGGTGCGCGGGAAGTTCCACACGCGATTGGCCCAGTGCGAGCAGGGTACGTGTATTTCAGGGGTGCGCGGGAAGTTCCACACGCGATTTCATCAGGGTACGTGTATTTCAGGGGTGCGCGGGAAGTTCCACACGCGATTGGCCCAGTGCGAGCAGGGTACGTGTATTTCAGGGGTGCGCGGGAATTTCCACACGCAATTTCAGCAGGGTACGTGTATTTCAGGGGTGCGCGGGAAGTTCCACACGCGATTGGCCCAGTGCGTGCAGGGTACGTGTATTTCAGGGGTGCGCGGGAACTTCCACACGCGATTTCAGCAGGGTACGTGTATTTCTGGGGTGCGCCGGAAGTTCCACACGCGATTTCATCAGGGTACGTGTATTTCAGGGGTGCGCGGGAAGTTCCACACGCGATTGGCCCAGTGCGAGCAGGGTACGTGTATTTCAGGGGTGCGCGGGAAGTTCCACACGCGATTTCATCAGGGTACGTGTATTTCAGGGGTGCGCGGGAAGTTCCACACGCGATTGGCCCAGTGCGAGCAGGGTACGTGTATTTCAGGGGTGCGCGGGAATTTCCACACGCAATTTCAGCAGGGTACGTGTATTTCAGGGGTGTGCGGGAAGTTCCACACGCGATTTCAGCAGGGTACGTGTATTTCAGGGGTGCGCGGGAAATTCCACACGCGATTTCATCAGGGTACGTGTATTTCAGGGGTTCTGGGGAGTACCACACGTGAATTGGCCGTGTGGGCCCTCCCAGGTGTACGCTCCACAACCTCCACGGACCCTGCAGGCAGCCCACACCACGGGGGACTACCCTGCACCCATGGTCATGTCCCGCAGGCAGCCCATCCACCATGGGCATGCCCCCCAGCCAACCCACATGTCACCTTGCACTACTGATCAACAATGCATGTCTACCACCACCCCCACCCCCCTGCCACCATGGGCAGCCTCCACCAGGCCCCCACTCATGTCTCCCACCACCCCCACCCCCCAGCCACCAGGGGCAGCCTCCACCAGGCCCCCACTCATGTCTACCACCACCCCCACACCCCAGCATCCAGGGTCACCCTCCACCAGGCCCCCACCACCCCCACCCGCCTGCCACCATGGGCAGCCTCCACCAGGCCCCCACTCATGTCTCCCACCACCCCCACCCCCTAGCCACCAGGGGCAGCCTCCACCAGGCAACCACTCATGTCTCCCACCACCCCCACCCCCCTGCCACCATGGGCAGCCTCCACCAGGACCCCACACATGTCTCCCACCACCCCCACCCACCAGGGGCAGCCTCCACCAGGCCCCCACTCATGTCTAACACCACCCCCACCCCCCAGCAGTGCAGGGGCAGCCTCCACCAGGCCCCCACTCATGTCTACCACCACCCCCACCCCCCAGCATCCAGGGTCACACTCCACCAGGCCCACACTCATGTCTCCCACCACCCCCACCCCCAGCAGTGCAGGGGCAGCCTCCACCAGGCCCCCACTCATGTCTACCACCACCCCCACCCCCCAGCATCCACGGTCACCCTCCACCAGGCCCCCACTCATGTCTACCACCACCCCCACCCCCCACCATCCAGGGTCACCCTCCACCAGGCCCCCACTCATGTCTCCCACCACCCCCCACCCCCCTGCCACCATGGGCAGCCTCCACCAGGCGGACTCATGTCTCCCACCACCCCCACCCCCCAGCCACCAGGGGCAGCCTCCACCAGGCCCCCACTCATGTCTCCCACCACCCCCACCCCCCAGCAGTGCAGGTTCACCCTCCACCAGGCCCCCACTCATGTCTCCCACCACCCCCACCCCCCAGCAGTGCAGGGGCAGCCTCCACCAGGCCCCCACTCATGTCTACCACCACCCCCCAGCATCCAGGGTCACCCTCCACCAGGCCCCCTTTCATGTCTCCCACCACCCCCACCCCCCGGCAGTGCAGGGGCAGCCTCCACCAGGCCCCCACTCATGTCTACCACCACCCCCAGCATCCAGGGTCACCCTCCACCAGGCCCTCACTCATGTCTACCACCACCCCCCAGCATCCAGGGTCAGTCTCCACCAGGCCCCCACTCATGTCTCCCACCACCCCCACCCCCCTGCCACTCATGTCTCCCACCACCCCCACCCCCCTGCCACCATGGGCAGCCCCCACCAGGTCCTCACAATCCCCAATCATGTGCGTAATGGACAGCCTCCACAGCCAAAAAGCCCTACCAAGTAACCCATTCACTCACATGGAAATGGAAATCACATGTTACACCCCCAATGTTCATTAAGCTAATGAACCCATGTCCGTCACACACAATGGTTGCAATTGAATGGGAAAACACACAACATGACATGCATGAAACCAATGAGATGATACCACACAGTGAAGTATGGAAACAAAATTGTATTGAAAAAAATAAAGAATGCTAAAGAAAGAAAACAAACTACAATATGAATGAGAAAAAAAAAGCTGCATGTCCGTATAAAAACACAAAACTGCAAATCAGAATCCAAAAAATATTTGCCCAAAGTCAAAAGTAAAAAAGATCTCCATGCAATAAAGAACTATGTAAAAAACTACCAAGGGTCCATGAGCCCAACTGAACAAAGGAAACCTACTAAAAAACCTACCTAAAAATCAACTATATACAAAAAGTGGAGCAGTGTCCGTCGACTCCAAATCATAATAAGAAAGAAAGGAAACCTAAAACTAAAGAACTATATACAAAGGCGGCGGGCAAGTCCAGCGGCTCACTCCGTGGTGTCCCGGGCCAGGGCATCATCGAACTCCTGTTCGATGTCCCGGAGGCGGTCCAGTTCCATGGCCCCGAGGGTCCGCAGGGACGACGCCGTGTCCTCCTCCAACCCCCTGCGGATTGCCTCAAGGCACTCGGCCCGCCTCAGGGCCCTCCGCATGGAGTTCTCCGCCCTGACCATGGTGAGCCGCGCCTCTTCCGCTCGCCGCCGCTCCGCACCTATGGCGTGGCCCAACCGCTGCCACATGGAAGACACTCTCTGTCCTGGGTCCCTCTGCCCTCCGGCCGATGCCTGCCCCTCCGATGTCGAAAGCCCCGAGCCTTCATGTCTTCCACCATGTTGCTGCTGCTGCTGCTCTGTTTCTGCCCGTACACTGCTTCCTGCTGCCTGCACATCCTCCGCCGGCTGGGGTGCAGTTGTTGATGTGGCCACCCCTGCTGGATCTCCGACTCCCGACTGTGGCAGGGATGCCTCCTCCACCAGCCTGGCCGCACCGTCAGAGGCAGCTCCACAGGGCACCCAGGTGACTGATGGGTGGGAAGATGGCACAGAGGACGACTGGCGCGTAGGGGGTCCAGTTGAGGATGGGGTCGGAGCAAGCCCCATCAGACGGAGGAATCTGGCCTGGGTGACCTGTCCCAGCAGGCTGACGTGGTCAACGAGCCATTCGAGATGATGTGCAGTCTCTCCATGAAAAGACTGCAGGTCACCTCGCATGGCCCGTTGACGCAACGCCACACCAGCCAGGACAGGCTCAACCCGGACCTGGATGGCCACGTCCGCAGGCAGAGGAAGGCCAGTGGACGTCAGCTCATCCCCTGCCTGAAAACGGGTCTGGACGTAGGCATCCCTGCTGGTGCAAGATGATGCAGGGACAGGATCGGGGACAGGATTGCACACAGGCACCTCCGCGGCCGCCTGTGCTGCCTCCTGTCCCTGGTCCTGCACTGCACCACTAGCACCAGTGGGATCCCCACCTCCAGACCCCGTCTCTGGTGCTTGCACAGCCCCCTCCTCCACCAAACCCCCCACCAACCTGGATGACTCCGTGCCATCTTCCCCTGTTGGGCTCTGTGGGGTCCCAGCTGCCCCTTCTGCTGCCGAGGAGTCCAACTGCAACCTCCGCCTCTTGGACCTCCTCCCGGCAGCTGCGGCCTGGGACGCGGCACCGGACTCCTCACTCCCCGACGAGATGACAACACGGGAGGGGAGCCGGGCCTTGCGTCTCCGGCTGGCGGTCGGATCCCCGCCGCTGTGCTCCACAGCACCTTTTCCGCCCTCTTCATCAGTTGACGCTGCAGACAGGGAGAAACAAAACACAGGCATCAGGGCACTGTACAATGGACACATACACGCATGACAGTTGCACATGAGTGGCATTGGCAAACCTCAGACATGTCATCACAATCCCCAACACACATGTCATTGCAACTCGCACACATGAGCCATACCACAGCCATATCGCAACTGCCACCACCATCCCTACACATACAACAGCATGAGCAGCCAAAGTGGAGCCAGACATCACATGCAACACAGGAAGTGCACCACACATGTACACACACCACCACACTTGCATGCATGTCTACACCTCTGCCAAGTGTTGCACTGTTCAGACGGGCATCCATGTCACATCTGCCAATCAGGCTTCCACATACCGCTGTCACATGCATCCATGTTGCATCACTGTTGCACCCTTGACAAATACACACACATGCACATGTACACAGTGCTCATACATGCAGCCGAAAACAACATACATGCCTGACATCACGGACATGTCTACTTACATACACATTCATCCAAACATGTGTGCATGCACAACTGCATTTGCCATGCAAGCCCACACACACAAGCACCATCCATGTCTCACACATTACAGCCCTCGCATGTGTCAGACCCACAGCCCTGTACACCCCCACCCATACTCGACCCCATACAAACAGATGTGCAACCGGCACAATGCCGAATAATCACCACACGCACTGCTCACAATCAGGATGCATGTACACTCACCGCTCGACTCCAGACGGGTCTGCTTCTCTAGGACCTGGACGTGGAGCGCTGGGGATATGCGTTCCAGGACCCCCATCTGTTCTTCCGACAAGTGGCCCCGGCGCCCCTTGGCATCCGCTGCCTTCAAGAGGCGCCGGGCCTTGTTCAGGGTCCTGGACCTGAAGTCCTCCCAGCGCTTCCTGACATGTTGTAAGTCCCGGACTGCCACCCCCTCCGCGTTGATGGCAGTCACGATGTCAGTCCAGATCCGAGTCCGTCCTTCCTTGTCGGCGCGGGAACTTCCGAAGAGGGCATCATACTGCCCCAGGACTTGCTCCACCAGGACACCACTTGTGGCTCTTCCACCTTTGCCACCCTTACGGAATCCTCGCCTCCCAGCCATGGCACTGATGTTAATGTGCGTATGGGAGTGGCTGTAAAATATTGTCCTGGGAAATTGGGGGTCAAAGGGGTTGGGTACCAGATGGTAATTGTACCATAGTGCTCTTGCAAGGCTGATTGTAACCCCTGGGGAAAGATGACGGGTCACGCTACGCACAGGAGCCCCAAAAAAGGGAGATGACGTGCACGCAACCCCTCCTAGACCACGTGTGCAGAAAGAAAAACCTGCACTACGCTGTGGCACCCAGTAACACAAGAATGAACGTATGCGTGTCACACGCAGCCTAGAATGACCTCTGAAGGGGTAGGCTACACACGGGGCAAGCACAGATGTTAGATACGTGCGTGACTCACCGTCTGCCAGGTAAAAGAGCGTGAAAAAGGAGCGCATTTGGTTGGCAACACCCCCGCCAAAAGAAGATTTGTACGCTGTCTGAGGAGACAGGACAACAGTAGAAGGGAACACTGTTTGAGGGAACAGGAACAGGCCCAGGTAAAACAGTAAAAGAGAAAAAATAGAAAAAGCTGTCAGAGGTAACAGGGAATACGAACTTGAAACGCCGTGAAGTAAATCGCGTGTGAAACGACAAGAAGTACAGAATTCACCCACTCGCTCTCCACGAAAAGCACGTACAAGGAAATGGTGTTCTACGTGTACCTTTTATACAGGCCCACACGTCCAGCGTCACTTACGCGCGTGTACGCGCTAGGGCCATTTCCACCAATCACACGCTTTGTCACTTATGCGTGTAGGGCCATTTACACCAATTACACGCTTTGTCACTTCTGCGTGTAGGGCCATTTCCACCAATTACACGCTTTGTCACTTCTGCGTGTAGGGCCATTTCCACCAATCACACGCGATGACACTCTGACGTGCAGTCTTTCCACGTGTGCTCTGTCATCACGTGCTGTGTGGGAAACACCCGTGCGGGTCACGTCACAGACGCGCTTACGCGCTGAGGGCCTTTGGTCCAATAGAATTGCGTATGCGTGCTGACGCGCTTACGCGCTAAGGGCCTTTCCTCGGTTTTCACGCTGACGTGCAGGATTTTCACGTGCCAAATCACTCCGTACCAAGCTGCCCACGCGTAAGCACACGGAAGACCACGCTCCTGCCCAGAAGGCCGAACTACTGCCCCCCAGAGCCCCGAGCACGCTCCCACCTGCCATCTGCTGCTGCCTGACTGCCTGCTGCCCCTGCACTGCTGGGGGGTGGGGGTGGTGGGAGACATGAGTGGGGGCCTGGTGGAGGCTGCCCCTGCACTGCTGGGGGGTGGGGGTGGTGGGAGACATGGGTGGGGGCCTGGTGGAGGCTGCCCCTGCACTGCTGGGGGGTGGGGGTGGTGGTAGACATGCATTGTTGATCAGTAGTGCAAGGTGACATGTGGGTTGGCTGGGGGGCATGCCCATGGTGGATGGGCTGCCTGCGGGACATGAGCAGGGGTGCAGGGTAGTCCCCCGTGGTGTGGGCTGCCTGCAGGGGCCGTGGAGGTTGTGGAGCATACACCTGGGAGGGCCCACACGGCCAATTCACGTGTGGTACTCCCCAGAACCCCTGAAATACACGTACCCTGCTGAAATTGCGTGTGGAAATTCCCGCGCACCCCTGTAATACACGTACCCTGCTCGCACTGGGCCAATCGCGTGTGGAACTTCCCGCGCACCCCTGAAATACACGTACCCTGATGAAATTGCGTGTGGAACTTCCCGCGCACCCATGGAATACACGTACCCTGCTTGCACTGGCCCATTTGCGTGTGTGACTTCCCGCGCACCCCTGGGATACACGTACCCTGCTGAAATCGCATGTGGAACTTCCAGCGCACCCCTGGGATACACGTACCCTGCTGAAATCGCGTGTGGAACTTCCCGCGCACCCCTGAAATACACGTACCCTGATGGAATCGCGTGTGGAACTTCCCGCGCACCCATGTAATACACGTACCATGCTCGCACTGGCCCATTCGCATGTGTGACTTCCCGCGCACCCCTGAAATACACGTACCCTGATGAAATCGCGTGTGCAACTTCCCGCGCACCCCTGACATACACGTACCCTGCTCGTACTGGGACTATCGCGTGTGGAACTTCCCGCGCACCCCTGAAATACACGTACCCTGATGGAATCGCGTGTGGAACTTCCCGCGCACCCATGGAATACACGTACCCTGCTTGCACGGGGCCAATCGCGTGTGGAACTTCCCGCGCACCCCTGAAATACACTTACCCTGCTGAAATCGCGTGTGGAACTTCCCGCGCACCCCTGGGATACACGTACCCTGCTGAAATCGCGTGTGGAACTTCCCGCGCACCCCTGAAATACACGTACCCTGCTGAAATTGCGTGTGGAACTTCCCGCGCACCCCTGAAATACACGTACCCTGCTGGAATCGCGTGTGGAACTTCCCGCGCACCCCTGAAATACACGTACCCTGCTGGAATCGCGTGTGGAACTTCCCGCGCACCCCTGAAATACACGTACCCTGCTTGCACGGGGCCAATCGCGTGTGGAACTTCCCGTGCACCCCTGAAATACACGTACCCTGCTGAAATCGCGTGTGGAACTTCCCGCGCACCCCTGGGATACACGTACCCTGCTTGCACGGGGCCAATCGCGTGTGGAACTTCCCGCGCACCCCTGGAATACACGTTCCCCGCTTGGCGTTTGCTGTTTGCCAGCCCGGTGAACTGGTCCAGGGTTAGCGCAGCCCTTTGCGATGATTTAGCGATTTTGATGGCCATTCCTTGCGCGAGGGCGTTCTTGGGGGCGTTACTGGCGCTGCTGCAGGGTCGCTGCGATTCTCTGCGCCACGGCTGGTTTGGGAGCCTAAAATCCATGAATACGCTGTGCACGGAAATCGGTTTTAGCGCACGTGCCTGGCGCAGACAATCGCACGCGGACACTCTGCGCCAGCCGCTTGCGACACTTTTCTGCGAAATTCTATGAATTACCCTGATAGTCGTTGCAGCGCAAGAGGAAGGGAAGACATGTGGATACAGATCGGAGCAACAGCGTGCAGATGTTGAAGGTCGAGTCAAAAAAGTTGCAAAGAAAAGAAACAAAAATAAGGTTAGTTACAAACAGTTCATAACTTTAGAATTTTTTTTGTGCTGGGGACTATTTTATGTTTTTTTCCAGTCAATTGTACTATACTTTATCTTGTGTTTAAACTGAACATCCCTTTTCCAATCTATCCTCTAGTTACCCGTGGGTGTCCGAACTATACATACACAGACAGTGAAGCGAATGAGAGATGTTGCTTGCCAGACCATTTACACTATGGAGGAACTATTAATTCAGACGCCGCGTGTTGAGACTAGAGATGCTCATGTCCAATGGCCAGAACATGGAATGAATGTATCCGGAGAATCCAGCAAAGTTGTATTGGACCATTGCTACAGTGCGACCACACCACCACAACAACATGATACTGGATGTATTGAAGATAGCTCTGAAGTAGTCGCAGATCAATTCACACAATCTACACCCGCCAAACAATTGCCACCAGAAAAGCTGTCAACATTGTGTTCTCCCCTATCAATGTTGAAGTAGCAGATATTGAAATGACAGAGAATGAACCAGCAGCAGCATTCACTGACGCATCAGAACTTGATAGCAGCAATATTTCTTTCAAATGTGGTGATATGTCCTCAACGTCACAGGCCGAAACAACTTTGACGCCGGATGACAGTCTAATGAAAGAGGGCAAATACATAGTATTCAAAAGTTGTTTGATGGATATTATAAGTATGCTGAAATGTGAGAATTCCGTTAGAGGGAAAGTATGTGGGAAGCCATTGTATCATATCACTCGTCAAAAAAAAGGCAGTAACGTCAAAATAAATGCTGCCTGTAGATTAAATCATACGTTCTCATGGTCTGCACAACCGGTGCTGGGGAAACTGCCAGCAGGCAATCTACTGCGTGCAGCTGCATCACTTTTTAGTGGGTCCAGTTTTAGAAAGTTAGAGTCTTTCTTTCAGTTTGTGGGACTCCATTTCATTTCAAAAACGCAGTACTACAAATACCAACATGATTATCTGTTTCTGGCCATTAGTGATGCTTGGAAAATTGAACAATTGTCTGTAGCAAGTACATTCGAAGGCAAACAATTCAGGCTAGCCGGCGATGGACAGTGCGACAGCCCTGGATTTTCTGCCAAGTACTGCACCTACCACTTTCAGGACATGGATAGTAAGAAAATTGTGAGTTTGGTGGTCATGCAGGTAACACAATGTACATACTCAGTGGCCATGGAGAAACTAGGATTTATAAAATCAGTGGAATATCTACAATCGAGGGGAATGCACATCGACCTCACAGCCACGGACAGACACGTTTCAATTGTCAAGACAATGAGAGAGCAGTTCCCACATATTAAACATCAATCTGACGTATGGCATCTTGCTAAATCAATCAATAAGAAAATCTCGGCTGCAGGGAAAAAAAAAAGGTTTGGAAAGTATTTCAGAGTGGTCCCAGTCTATCAGCGACCATCTTTGGTGGAGCTCCAAAACTTGTGAAGGGTCAGTGGAAATACTACTTGAAAAATGGCAGTCACTGATGCACCACTGTACCAACGTGCACCGCTGGTCGAAAACCTACATTTCCACCAATGTGAACATGGCCCTTTGTCCCCAGTGGAGGCACGGAAGAAGAAGTGGTTGATTCCATCTTCACCGACACACAAAGCCATTGAGAAGATTATTTTCGATAAAACTCTATCAAGAGATTTGAGTGGACTGACAGAATTCTGTCACACAAGAGGTTTGGAGGTGTTCCACAATATGTGCCTAAAGTACAGGCCAAAGGGCTTGCATTTAAGCATACAGGGCATGAGACATAGGACTCTACTTGACGTCTTGGCCCATAATGAGAATCTCGGCCGTGAACAATCTAGGACTACGGGTAATGTAAGGATGACTCGCTACACTAAGGCCTTTTCAAAAAGAAGTAAGCAATGGGTGATCAAACCAGTCTATGAGGAAATGGAGTTCGACTTTGTCAAAAGCCTTATTGTTGCTGTATTAGAGAAGCACAGATATGGAATTTTCAAAGTTTCTGTGCAGACACTGATCCATTGCCACCAAACATTGCCACTGTGCCATGTCCACCCAAAGGAGAGCTGATTTTGAAGTACAAATCCCGTTTTAAATAATTGTAATACGATTGTCTTTTTGAAAATAAATGTTATTGTACAGTGTACATACAAAGTATGCTAACACTAACCCCTACCTTCACCATCCTGGGTGGCGAACAACCTGGGTGTCATCTTTGAATTCTCTCTCTATTCACCTCATATTGCTGACCTTGTCTATATGTGTATGTATATATTTTTGTTGATGTAACTAATTTTCGCAATCTCATGTAAATGCTGCGCACTGTTAACCGAGGGGAGGCTTGCGTATTGCAAATAATAAAACAAACAAACAATAAAACTCACTTTCAATTCAACTCCTTGGGTACTTTATACTTTCCCTGACCTTCCCCAAAAAATTAAAAGTCTCAATAGTTATGGTTCTTTGGGGCTGCAAAGCTCGCAGACAACGAGGACAAAATTGGGGGCCTTAGAACACGCCAAGCGAGCCGTTGCAGTTGGCAGAGAAGCCAGTTAGCATTTGCACATTGAGGCGCAGTACATAGATGGATTCGAAACTTCAAGTTCTCACAGATGGCTTTACTAAGGGATGTTGCAAAGAAAGAATGTATGCTCATTTCTAGTGAAGGTCAGCGGCTTTGATTTTCAGCTCGCGGCCTGAAGAGGCCCACAACTCGCACTGGCAGTATAAGGTTCTATTGTTTTTTGACCTTGAGAGACAGGGACCATGCCGAAAGAACTTCATTTGAAGGGGGGGGGGTGCAATAACGTAAGAGACGATAAGGCAGAACATTCTGAAAGTAGACCGAGTTTCATGTTAGTTCAGAATACGAAAAATCGTTGTCAAGAGCACAGTGGGATTTACGGACTGCATTACGCAGAGACACAATGGAAATTGCAAATATAATGTAAGTAACTCTTTAGACGCTTTTATACCGGAATGAAGAATTAATGAATGGATGCATGAATAAATGAATGAATGAAGAGCTAGGAAAACGTTTGTGGGATCGTCCTTGTAGCGGGCACATGGGCATGCAAGTCCACATTCCACACGCATGTAGACAAACAGTCGTTTCTCATTGTGTGCTAACCTCGATTTATTTCGTTACTTTTCGCATTGATTTTAGAGTCGAACATACTCCATTGCACTATCCTTGAAAGCAAATAGTTTCAGCTTGGCCGTAATAAATAAAATGAATAATATTAATAAAGATCGGCTGGCGAGACTTATTATAATTTTTATGTTTTCAAAACAGGCATATCCTTCCCTACTGCGACTGCCACCAGTTTCAGACCCCGGCAGACGGCTTCTTCAACCGCCAGCTGCAGCTTCTTGTCAACAACTGCGCCACTTTGACAATCTTATGGGACGATCGCCAAGGGCCCATATGCCCTTACGCTGTACTAGCGGCTAGAAGCAACATATCAACCTCTACACTGGTCTAGTGCCTACTTGATGGAACAGCCTTGCGGTTCACCGTGCGACCAAAAAGCTTCTTTTATCGAAAACCAACACCCTGTGTACCATAAAGGAACAGCGCGTGACTCACGATAAAACGGAACAGTTTTTGCGGATAGAGATAAAAGAAAATAAATGGCATTCCGAGTTAATATGGCAATTGCTGAATATTCTATAAGCATTTAAGGTCAAATAAATGTACTTTACCAAATGTACCGTGTTGCTGTTTGATTTTAAAGTACAGTTTCATATTCCGAATTGTGGCGCTGTGTTGTGAGTTGATCTGTGTTGGTTTCCGGGTTCTGTGTGAAGTCGCGTAGAAGACGACTGGGCGCGTTTGCCTACGCAGCACAGAAACGTCACGGAGAGAGGCGGGGAATATGAATGTTTTGATAATGTCAGGCTCAGGGGCGGGGGATATGATTTAGTGCAAAAGCAGGTCAGCCAGGGCGATGGGGGAAATGATAGGATTATCACAAAATGGCAGCTCCCTGATGCCTGTTTTCGCGTGCGTTTAATGGACGAGAACTCGGGTAAGGTCCATAGGAAATTTTTCTAAAATTGAGCGACTTAGGCTTAAAAAGACATGGCCGACCCGTAGGGGCAATAACATTTATTTACCGAACCATTCCTTTACGGAGAGTAGTTCAGCTGACGGCATGGTAATGCTATCTATTTCTTTGATGGTAAGGTTGGCTCTGCAGATAAAAGCAATGCCACCTCCTATGGAAATTTCTCTGTGTTTTCTAAAAATGGTGAAGTACAGGGGTATAGCAAGCATTAGGGCAGGGCCAGTAGGTTTGTGCAGCCAGGTTTCAGTAATTGCTAGGAAGTCAAGTTGGTTGCAGGTGATGATGTCAGCAATTTCGGAGGCGTGGGCCATTAGCGATCTAACATTAATGAGACCACCCTTGAGGTTGTGTGTTACTTTTGGATTGTCGAGAGTGTGGGCTGTGTTGGGCAGGGTTTCAGGACTGGCCTTAATCAGGGTGCCTTTGATACGTGGTGCTTTGGGTAGGTTGTTCGGTGTTGGTGAGTGTGAGGTGATGCTGCTGCGGTGAGATTGTGGCACTGGCAGGCTCTGAGGGGGTGAGAGGGCCTCTTGGGTGACCGGGTGTGGCGCGGAAGTCTTGAGCCCAGTCTTGAATTCCTAATGGTTGCTAAGCAAGGTTGATTGGGCATAATGCATTAATAGACAAAATGCAACTATCAGATGGCGCTATACAAACAGGCTAAAGGCAACTATCAGATGGCGCTACACAAACAGGCTAAATGCAACTATCAGATGGTTCTATACAAACATGCTAAATGCAACTATCAGATGGCGCTACACAAACATGCTAAATGCAACTATCAGATGGCGCTATACAAACATGCTAAATGCAACTATCAGATGGCGCTACACAAAGAGGCTAAATGCAACTATCAGATGGCGCTATACAAACATGCTAAATGCAACTATCAGATGGCGCTATACAAACATGCTAAATGCAACTATCAGATGGCGCTATACAAACATGCTAAAGGCAACTATCAGAAGGCGCTACACAAACAGGCTAAATGCAACTATCAGATGGCGCTATACAAACATGCTAAATGCAACTATCAGATGGCGCTACACAAACATGCTAAATGCAACTATCAGATGGCGCTATACAAACATGCTAAAGGCAACTATCAGAAGGCGCTACAAAAACAGGTTAAATGCAACTATCAGATGGCGCTATACAAACATGCTAAATGCAACTATCAGATGGCGCTACACAAACATGCTAAAAGCAGTTATATGGTGGTAGTATAATGCATGTGCAGCTGCAAGGGCAGTACGATAGGTACAGCTGACAGAAGGTGATGCAGCAAGTTGCTAGATATAGGTAACATGTGGCAGTACATGAACTTAAATGCAGTTATCAAGTGGTATTACAGGAGGGGGACAAGTGGTAGTACAGTTACAGGCAAGAGGTGCTTACAATCAGGGTTACCTCTGTGATGTAAAAAGTGCATTGTCTGCTAAATCCTGTTTGGGGCTCAAAGGAGGGCTGTTGAATAGCGAGGGTAAAGGGTCCAATGCACAGGCCAGGGAGTTCTAGATAGGCTCAGGGCTTGGGTAGGCAGGGGCTGGCTTTGTAGGAAAGTGTAGCGGTAGGCAAAGTGAGTAGTAGCAGAGCGTTAGGCCCTGCAGCCTGCAGCTCCATCAGTTCAGTCAGGCGTGATTTAATCTGTGCAAATATCGATGGAAAAATGCCCGGCACTGGTACAATATTCCCTGTTACAAAGTTGTACCCCACCATGTTGAACTCAGTGGACTGGGGAAAGTCAAGTAATGCAGGCTTCATCTAAAAAAGTGCAATGCAAACAATATGTTGTGTAAACACCTAATGCAGGCCTGGATTCACCGTGTTTAGGCAATACATGTGAAGTGCAACAGAAGTGACGTTTGTGTCCTTCTGAATGATCACCAGCCCTCCTGACCCCATGTCTACTCCCAATGTTTAATAACCTTGTTTAGTATGTAGCAGGCACTTTCGTGTAAGAAACCGTGGGGGTCATCCCGATATTGCCGGTATCCTGGCGATAAATCCACCAGGATACCGGAAAACTGACCTACAATTACGGCACCTGATATTCCGGTATTACCGAGATATTCCAGGTGCCGGATATGGTGGTTCTTGCCCATTCCATGGAGTCCCATCGGACTCCATGGAGGGGATTGACGGTAACACTGGTGCTGGTAATACCGGATATTTGTTTGCCAGTGTAGTACTGATTTACCTCCAGCTGTTGGCTGGAGGTAGATCAGTAAAACCACAAGCAAACTTTTACTCTGCTGGTCCGCAAAAATGTTGGTATATGGAAATACCCAGACTTTTTTTTCCAGACCAGCAGAGTAGGAATGAAGCACAGTGTCTCCACCTGTCCAAATATGGTAGACAGGAACCCATATAGTAAATTATGAATAATTTGCAGACAACTTCGATACAAACTAGCCGTTCCCAGCATAACATACGCTGCTCAAGCAGATCTTAAAGGTCAATATCGGTCAGTAATTCTTACGTTCACTTCTGTCCCCCTTCTTAAATATCTAAATTACCACTGATTGCTTCCAGGAAGGGGGCATACGTCCCTGTGACTTATTAATGGTCATTGAAAAGGCTAAACATATATGTAATAGTCTTCTTTTGAATTTGAAAGGCATATTTGTATCAGATGGAATTAAAGGTATGCAAGGTATAAGAACAGTATCTAAGTTCCACCGATTACACAGGGCTCTATGATGTGTCTTTGTAGACGCGTAATTGTCAATCTCCTTTCATTGCAGAGTCCCCTCAATGGTATAAGAGTGTGAAGTAGCATAATTACAGCACCTACGTTCAGTTTTAGCTCGTGAGGGAGCATTCGGCTTACAGCATTTGGTTCTTCAGAGACTGCAACATTGACCCTGTAATTAACTGTTAATTGATACTGGAACCGCCATGCCCTGTGTGAAGAAAAGTGGGATGGAAAGAAGAAACTTGCAATTTTTCCGAATGTTTACGATAGTGGTAGGTGAAGGTGATCGCGTAGAACTGGCTCATTCTGTTTGTTAAAATGAAAGCTGTTTTTGAAGTGGAAGGGCACACAGAGGTGCACTTTGCCATTTGGACAGCAGAGGGCAACCTAACACTGATGAACCGCATCAGCTGAGTTCGGGAGCATACCAAAGAGTTGTATACATATTGATGTTTAACACTGCTCTTTTATACGTCATATCTACCACTTACAGCCTGCTAACTACAGGAACAGGAGAACTGGAATCCAAAGTATATAAAATGTTTTTTTGTATTTCTCTTAAGTCAGGGCCGTTAAGCAACAGGGAGCTTGCAGAAAGTAGAGTCTTATGTTACAGGTACATAGATATTATACAGTGCTAATGTTATAGATTCACATATGCAAGATTTCTTGTGTTACAGGGTCATATGGCTTACAAATAGAATATGATGCAGTTTCAAGTATTATACATTAAATATACAGAATATTCGGTGCTGTTGAAGCTTAGCAGTCATTGGTGTGAAGCCAGAGTTTGACATTAGCTTTGAACACATGGAAGGAAGGAGTAGCTCTGAGTGAATCTGGTTTGGAATTCCAAAGTTGGGCTGCTAGTACTGGGAAGCTGGACCCTCCAGTTCTTTTCAATTTGAAGTTGGGGACCTTGATACTATTTGATTGAGCCTTTCTGATGGGTCGTTCAGAGGTGTACTTTGTGAATTTCTCTGTGAGGTATGCAGGAGCTTTATTATTCATACAGTTGTGTGTAATATTCTTGTGATAGGACAGTTCCAGCCAATGAGGGCAATGAGGAAGATAATTCCTTCAATACTTTAAAGATCTGTCTCTGGGTAGAGGCTAGAAAAGCCAACTTCTTTAAAATTAGATCACTGCTTTATGTATAGTGTAATGGGATGCTTAGAGGGATGCTCTGTAAACTATCCTACAAGACTGCAGGTAATGTGGATGCCAGCGGTGATCCAGATATTTAATTCTTATCGCCAGTTTTTAGACGGTCTGAAAATTAAAGAGCTTAAGGAGCAGAAGGCTTAGTGCAAGCATGACACACAAACGTTAAGGGGCAACATGCTTCAGCATTCCCAAGATGCCTCAGAGAGGTGCACCATGAGGAGGAAGGGGGTTGCCGTAGTGCAAATTGGACTTCCAGCAACTATGAACATTGCATGTGTGAGGGTAAGTCTGTGATATTCATTAATTCATCTGCAAATGTGGCATCACTGTGTAGCGGGGGTAAATAACCAAAAAGGTTGGAGTTAGTGGAGGAAATCTGAACCATAACCAAAAAGGCTTCTGCTTTAGTGATGGACAAGGTCGGCATTCGGATGGGGCCTATGTGCTCTCTTGAAATATGTATTCATTCAAACTTAATTTTTGTTCAGGCTGGTCCTACCCAAAGGATCTCGGAGCGCCTTACATAGTTCAATGTTTTAAAAGGTGGGAGATAAAAAAAGAAGTTACAAAATGTTTTCAGGGAGGGATAGGATTATTAGGATATACAAGTGATAGCGGTGGAGAAGGGCAGGGTTATGTGTGGGGAAACAGGTATTTGTTTAGTCTCTTTCTGAAAGTGGTGATGGAGGATGCAGTGTGCGTATCTGAAGAGGCAGGGTGGTCCATGCCCTGGGTGCCCAGTGGGTAATTGCTTGTTTTTGTGTGCAGTTTGCAGAGTGGAATGTGTAGAAGGTGTGGTCTGGGCTTTCTGGTGTTTGTGTGGGTGATGGGTTTGAGTTTGTCATGAAGGTAAAATGGAGTTTTGAGGTGGATGGTATTGAATAAAAGGCAATTCTATGGGGTAGGAGGGGCTAGCGGAGCTGGGCACGAGCATGGGTGATGCGTGAATGTTTGGGTAGTTGGAGATGAGTCTGGCTAATGCATCTTTTATGATTTGCAGGGGGCAAGGGTGTTCTTGGGGAGTTCAGTGAGGAGAGCATTTCCATAGTGCAGCTTAGAGAGAACCAGTACTTGCATTGTGGAAAAGATGTTGTCAGGAGTAACTCTATATGTGGTTTTGCGTAGGAGGTGAAGTTGTAGATTGCATGTTTTGGTGAGAAATGGCTATGTGGTGTGTGAAGGAAAGGTAGGAGTGGATGGTTAAGCTAACAAATTAACAGGTGCTCAGAGGGATATGCGTCGGTTGTACGTGACGAGTTCGTGGTAGCAGGGGGTGGGGCCAGGTTTGTGCCTTGAGGGGCAGATGAGGGGGAATTCTTTTTTGTAAGCATTGAGTTTGAGGAAGTGGGTGGCCATCAAATTGGTGATGTTGGAGAGACAGATTTTCAGGGGGTGGAGTTGTGAAGGGGATGAAATTTGGAAGTACATTTGTTTGCGATCTGCATATTGGTGGAAATGTACGTTTTGTTTGCTAAGTGTTTGTCCAAGTGATTCAACATATAGGTTGAATAGGAGGAGTGGAGATAGTCTTGCAGACTCCATACTTGACAGGGATGGGGTCTGCTCCATAAGGGGGAATGAAGACAATGAGTCCTCTCAGTGAGAAAGGAGATGAAACGGTCAAGTACGGTGCCAGAGAGATTCCTCCTGGGGACTAGGATGTCTGTCCTGATCAACTATGTCAGCATGGACAATCCTGCATCCAAGGGGATATTGAAAGGCAATGCATGCCCAGGTGAGGTGTGAATAACAGGTATCAGTAACTAAACAGACAACAGCCATTTTAGTGTGGTTAGAAAATCAAAGATATTTGGTTCATCTTATCCGAGTACAGGCATTAACAAGAATAGATGGAAGAAGTTCCTCTATAAAGACTACGATTAACCGGGCTAAGCAAGGAAGATGAGAGGGAGGAGAACACAGATATAGAGGTTGGCACAGACAATGTTGGGCATTGCTGAAAGTAACCTCATTCTGAAGCCAGGACATACCTTCAAGGGTAATAGATGTATCAGAATAAGCATGTTGGACAAAAATACTTAGATGAGGAACACATGAGCTAGCCTCTGCCATGTCTCTGACGTGCCTGCGCTGCATCCACTGACCTTAACCATTGTGAATATGGGATTTTACTCTGCAATTGAAGGTTCCACATTTACAGTTTAATTTGTAATTCATGTATAACCTTCAATTTCAGGTTGGCACAACAGTATAGTTGAAACAATTATTTTTTTATACTTTTATTTTTAGTCTCAATTATTAATCTTGTTTCTTATGTTGCAGGCATAATCAGGATAGGTTTGTAAACTGACCTTACTGAATAAAATAAGCACAAAATAAAAAAAGAATAGCTTAAACTAGACTTTTTTTTTACTGTTAAAATTGATGTCTATAACCAATGCCTAAATAACACTCTTTAAAAGCATCTCATGACCTCTGGGCCATGAGAACGCTATATCTACTGTGAAAAATCCAGGGAATTCATCCCTTTTCTCCAAGAGGATGTGGGCCCACTACACAATACCCTGCCTAGGGGTCAGGGCAAGCGGGATTCCAATGGGGTCGCCCCCTCAGGAGACAAGGAATGCCAAAGCCAAAGTCACATCCCACCTCCATTTTCCCCTAAGAGTGTTTGTTGGTTACATAGTAAGCAACCCTGTTGATAACATACAGGGTCCTTTTAATGTAAATGACTTGGAGACTGAGCTCTGCTAGATCCCACCTCCTGTGGAAGCTGATTAGCAATGGATTATTTTCTTAGTTACAGGGAGGAATTAAAAGACCGGGAAAGACAAAACCAGATAGACCACATCTGGCTGGAAATCAGGGGCAGCAACCTGCACCAAAGCATGGCAGATGGAGGTGGTCCATTTGACCGAGAAAGGGGAACCATGCAGAGGATGTGTTGCACAGGGAGCAAGAGCTCCTTGAGAACAGCAGATGCTTTGATTTGGGCAGGGACCCCAGTCAGTCTGCAAATGCTGAAGCAGGAAGCACACTACAATGTAGGACAAGGTACCAGTGTACCGAAGCCCAAATGCTGCAGTACCGAAAGGGAAGAAGAGGAGCAAGAGAAGCAACCGTGCAGACAGACACAAAGCTGCCAGAGCTAGAGAGCCCAATGTCGACTGCGAGCCCTGCTGACAGGGAGATGGTAAGCAGCTAAGAAAGGAAAATGGTCGGAGGGTGGTGTGGGCATCAGTAGATAGGACTGAGAAAGCCCAGAACGCATTGGGGGCTGCTAAAAGCAATACCCCATGATTGGATAGAAGAGATTCAGTAAACCGGGGTGAGATAGCACTGGAGGCTGATTAAAGCAAGACCCCACAGGGGGAGAGAAGAAATACACTAACCAGGGCTGAGAAACCCAGAGCCTATTGGGAGCTGCTAAAAGCTAGACCCCAGGAGGGGAACAAGAAATCCACTAGCCAGAGCTGAGACAACCCAGAGCCCAGTGTGGGCTGAGAAAAGCGAGACCCTGGGAGGGGAGAGTAAAAGTCTACTAGTCCAAGCTGAGAAAGCCCTGAGCCCACCGGGAGATGAGAAAAGCAACACTCCATAACTGTGAATGTTTAGTGCTATCAAGTGTTGGCTCCCATCAGAGGTTGTGAGTTGTTGGAGAATTGGTAAGGTAGTCAATCAAACTGGCAAGTACAGATTTAATTATTTGGAAGTGATGGGAGGTGTTAGGGAAGGTCTGATAACATGAATATTGCTCTGCAGGAGTAAGGAATGCGTTCTGGCTTATAAATACCCACTCAGCCACACCCTACTACTAAATAAATAGTAATCTCAGGCATAAGGGCCCATAATTCAATGACAGGTGAACATAGCTATTGTCTTATACTTTTAATTTTATTTCAGGGGCTTAACAACATCGAGCTGGGCTTCTAGCTGCTTTCCGGTGGGTCAAGTCAGATTTGAGTTAGTCAAGCTGGTTTGACAGGCTGCAGTAATGTAGACAACTCAAGAAGTAGCAATGGCCCGAGGCATGTTGGGAAAAGTGGTGATGTGACTATCCATGAAGTTCAAAGGTCAACAATGGCTCAATTTCAGAAATGTAGAGATTCAACTTCAGTAAAAATCTGACTTGACTGGGTCCAATGTTGCGATGCAACAAACTACCTTGCAGTGGTTCAAAGATGCAGTGAGAGCCAAGTGCGGCTTTCTTTGATTCTGGGTTGTTTTGAGGCCGTGTTTAGGGACTTTTAGAAAAAGGTAAGTCCTATTTCTGGCCGTTTCTGCCAGGAAGCCTGCCAGACATACTTGCAGGTTTATCACTTCAGCAGGGAGAGTCATGAGCACCAGCTTTTCCGAGCAGGTAGACTTTAATGCAGCAGGTCATTTCAAATGTTCCCCTGAAATGGTAAGGATGGGAAGGCTGCACACTCCTTAGCAATCCTTATCTTGACCCCAATGGACGGGGAAACTTAGTCACACCTTACTCCAACAAGTTTCCAGTGAAATATTCTTTAGAGAGGATTCTTCTGGATGTTTCTTCAAGATGAGTCCAAAGATGATTAATTTAAGTTGGTGGGGTCCCATACATTATACAGTTGATTTGACGCAGCATTTTGGTCCATTTAAAGCCTTCATTAAGGTGCCAGTGCTTGCTGCCATAATAAGAGTTCTGCCTTCTGATGACAACTCCCAGAGTGACATATCTATAAGAAGTTTGGGGCATTGGAAAGAAGTGGGGCATAAGCCTTTTCAAGGTGGCTGGACCATTTTCCTAGGTTCAGATCCTGGCGTAAACTACACTATATGTTCCCTCTCATGTCTCTCTAAGATGTAATGGTATTTAGTGAGTATCCCCCTTATGTGACCTCCCCATTGTGTTGGCAAGGCTCTGTGTGAAGCATTAGCTCCCACCCTGGCGGTGTGTCCTGTTCCTCTCAGAGGGTCCCAACCCTTTTAACAAGTGAACAAAGGGGCTTCCAGTGCTGGGACCAACATTTGTTGCGGGTGAAAACGGAAATATCTAAAATCTCTGACAGTTTTAGGAGTCACAGGAAACGAGTGGGTAATAAAGTGGCATTGGATTATTTTAGCTTTTAAAACTACACTTTCGCATTGGTCACTATGTCAAAATAGATCAAAGTACCAGAACCTGTCGTTGAGATACTGTTACATTTGAGTTATGGGTGCCCACTATTAAAGGCTACCCATGGATATTGGATTTAATGTAATTCCAACAGGCAGTTTTCAAGGGTGCACATGTTACTCTGAACATGCCATGTTGCCAAATCACGCTGCAGCTGCTGGTTTGTCACTAGATAGGTCAGAGCGAAAATGCATGTGTTTATTGTTCTTTTCTTTTAGCATGGCCAAATTGGAAAGTGAAGCTGGGTTAAGAGAGCTCACTTTCTGGGAGAAAGAAATAGCATTATCTTGAATACGAAAAATCAAAAAAGCTCAGGGTAGTACAACCTTGCAGATGACATTCTGTCACAGACGACCTTTACAAAACTCAGGGGTACAACTGTTTGTTTTTGCAATTATCCTCTGAAATGGGAAGTGGTTTTCACAAAAAGTTCCCCATTATGTGTGTTGATGGAAACATGTAAATGAGCCAAAACTTCAGTAAGTTTGTGGTACCTTTATCTTTTGTCATTTCCAAAACAGCTTGTAAGGTGTTTACTGTACATAATGTCCAATTTTCATATTTTTTTAACAGTTATTTTGGCCGTGTTGGATTGCCTGCCCTCTCGACATACTCAGTGCATGTTTTGGAAAAGATTCTGCTTATTCTGATGTGAATGGCCCAATGAACATTCAAATATGGGTGTGTAAACTATCCAGTTTTGACTAGCATGCCTGGCGGAACCATCAATGCACTCCACACACCACGTACTGCTCAGAGAATAACACATAACCAAGTGTGAAACGTCCTCTGCGCAATACATGGAGAGTGAAAGGGACAAAAAAAGTGGTTCCAATGAACAAGGAGGTGTAGTTAATAGGGAATGATAAGGGATGTTTAGGGGTAGGGGGCTTTAGGCAAGTGGACTTGGCAGGTGGGATCAGGAAGACGATAGGATAAGGGGTCACAGTGGAGTTTGTCAGGATGACCCCCGGATAAAGTGAGCATGTGGGAATGGGTACGGGAGTTAGGAGGGCCCTGCAGAGTGGCAAAGGTTGGCAGGTAATATGGGTGGGTTGACGAATTTGCACTTCTTTCACGAACCCCATTGTATGGGAGTCTCACTGCAATGGGAAATGCAAAAAGAATAACTTTCTGAATCATCACATAGAACCAATAATATAAGGTGCAAGCTTGGCAAGTGAAAGGATGGCACATTATCTGAAAGATGAAAACAAAAAAGAGAAAGTCATTGAATTAAAAATGGAAGCAACAAATGGCAGGGTTTATGTTTATCTGTGTAGGAGAATGGTTAAAGAAGCAACAGACAGCACTGGAAATTGAAAGCAGGGAGGAAGGATGGTTTGGTAAATTTAGAACAGCACTTTAAAAAAGAAATTGCCATAAGAAAAATCCTCATAAAAATATACATCCGACTTGCACACTTTACACATTATCCTAATGTTATCATTTATTATCATAGTTTGTGTTGGCATAGGTTTCATTGTTTGTATACAGTGTTGTACATATTTTGTTTCACCTTGGCAATCTGCAACTCTCTGTTAAATACTAAACCAGGTTTTTTGCACTGAATGTATTGGTGTCAGAGAAAACCAATATAAACATATACTTATAATATTCAAATTACATGTCCCCATTTATATAGTATTCTGATATATATATGTATATATATATCAGAGAGGAAAAGAGGAAAGAGTGAAGCGCACTTTCACAGGCCAAAAGCAGTCTCCAAGATAAAAAAAGCAAGGAAACTCACATCATCAGATACGAGTTTTTAATGATATAAAACGGGACAGCAACAAACAGACAGAGGCAGGACGCCATGTGGCAACACCTGCAACACAACGCATTTCGCGCAAAAGTGAACGCTTTACCATATACACAAGAAGAAAACAGGAAAGTAAAGCGCACTCCACGCAGAGAAAAATGTCAGAGTTCCAAACCAAAAATGTAAAATCCAGACAATAATTACACACAAGTTTATTAAATTGGTTAAAAGTCAGCAGCAACAACATAACAGAGGAAGGACACCATGGGCCAGGTCCTGGTGCAATATATACATATATGGTCCATTGTAAGACAAAAACTATAGTGGATTGCATTAAGGATCTATGAGCTTAGTTTAGGGAAGCTGTGCATCCATTTCTGAGTGCACACATATTGCTCTGTTTATAATTCATACAAATATTAAAAAGTGTTTTACTGAAGGGATATAATCTAATCCCCCAATCCTACTTGTACATTTCTATTTATTTATTCATTTTTATTTATTGCATTTGTAAGTAGCACCCAGACCCAGAGGTATGGACCTAATACAGCCCAGACCCTAACACAGCACCAAGACCCAGCGGTATTGAACTAATATAGAGTCCCCTCCCTTCTGTGCAATGTCATTGGAAAGATGCAATTGTCATTTTAAACTGCATCTTTTTCGGGGTAGAGCAATGGACACGCTAATCTCCCTCTCAGTCTCCTAGAATGTTGTGGGTTTTCTCAATATGTCTTTTTTGAAATGACGCTCGCTTCCACAGGACCACAATGTAATAACCCACTGTAAAAATGTGGAGGGCTATACAACTGTTCACCATTTGAGTCTTAGAATTCAACTGTGAAAAACAGGTTTGGTTTATTTGACCACTCTCAAAAGACAATGCACAGTTCCCCCTCAAAATGCTACAGTATTTTATTTTAAATCAGGTACCCAATAACTTTGAATATTATCTGAAAGCAAGGTTGCATTTCAGGCTGAAATACAATTTCATTCTATTTTAAATCAGTCCCCAAGCCAGTGACTTTGCTGGCATTGCAACTCATTCCCTTGGGCCTGATGGTGCGCGTTACAAATAAATAAAATACAAATACAAATACAAATACAAATTCCAGAGAAAGGATTTCTGTGGGCATATATCCAATTGAATGGGGGCTTTTATACTAACTTTTGGGATGGTCTTTTAGTGCAAAGAACCTGCATGAAATCTCACTGCTCAAGACAGTTTCACCCCTTCATCAATGCTGTTTGGCTTCAGTCTTCCTTCTTTACTTAAGGCAAAGTCCTGCACTAAGCTTGCTCTTAATAAGTCCTTCTTGCTAGGGAGTCCTAACGTTACCTACATGGTATTAACTCATGTCAACACTTATCCTCTCGAGCAGCGTTTCTCTGCGCAGGCTTTCCAGAATCCCACAACTAGGCCTACTTGTTATGGGTTTAAGCTTATCTGGAGTCTAAATGTTCTCACTCAGTGTGATCTGACATCATGATTTTGGATTGGTTGAGTGTTCCCATTAGCTCACTTAAGTGGTTGATACTCCAATAGAAGACACCACCTTCATGGATAGGTAAAACATATTTAAACATGTGACATGGGGTGGTTCTGTTCAATGTTCAACTCAAATACATATTTCTTCCATCACTTTTGTTCCAAATTCTTTCATCAATAACATGTACATCATTGAGATTGCAGGGAAATCCCTCATCTGTTGACATGTTACACACTTTGGTGGCATTAAAGCTGAATAAGTCATAACAATGATGTAATAATATTAATAATGAATAAATATTAATATATCATGTTTAGTTAGATATTATGGGGCATGATCCCCTGGTTTAAAACCTTCATCATTTTCTCGATGGACTAAATTGTTGCTAACTTATAGAGAAGAGATAGAGCTAGGGTTTGATATATCTAGTGCACTTTACAATGTGCAGGGTTTCATTTCTTATTGATTCTATTCATAGAGGTCCAATTTCAGCTTAATTATGCACTTGAAAATAGCTGGATGGGTGTCTTTGGATTGAAGTCATCTATTTCTCATACACAGCTGTATTTTATGGTCAAGCTAAAGTTTGCATAGTTCAAAACTAAATGAAACCAAGTTTTTGTATCCTTTATTATTTAGAAAACAAGTATCAGTGAGAAAACAGTGGGCAAGGTCACATTATCTTTGTGACACAGTGCCACATGTCAAACTGAGCATTTTGGAAAGTGTAATTCAATGCATTTCTTGCTATACATTGAAAATAAGCCTTTATTGATGGGGTGCATTCCTCTTAATGGGGTTCTAAGATTTATGAAAGGCCTGGATTTAACAGATGACCTCAAGATATTCCTCAAGATATTTGTTTTTGAAAAACAGGTTTGAAGTCAGTTTACAGTGTGACAGAGCTGTCTGTGAACAAGCAATGAAAATAATGTATCTATGTGTTTGACTATCTGTGACATAATTGAATCCCATATATACATTATTCCTAAAATTTAGATGTATAGATTGTATTCCTGGCACATTCAAAAGTGTGCAGGCTTAAATTCACAGATGCATCACAACATTTCTATAATATAACATTTATGTAGAAAATGACAGAATGTATATTGGCTTATGAAAATAAGCATCACTTAAAGTGCACTCTTGGTTAACACATGCAAGTAAAGTTGCAGATTACAAATAATACAAGCCAAGGTTTTATTTTATTTCAATCACATTTCACCATTTCTCACAAGATGTGCAGAAACAGAACACCAGGCCCTAGGCAGATGTTTCCTTGTGTTTATCAAACATGAGTACCATTTATATTTAATAAATATTCTTCATAGGTTCCACACCATTTGTATGGAATTGCATATTATAAAAGGAAATGTCAGTAGATGTTTCACAGGCTCTGCACCATTGGAATAACAGAGGTGGGAAAAGCACATTATACACAGATATAGTAATGCACCATACAAGAACATCATACAGTTGGCAAATTACTTTTCTATTTTCATTAAATCTTTCTACAGTTTTTTGTTGATTTCAACAGCAAACTCCAACTGGGGTCGTTAGACAGTAGGTCAAAACAAAGTTCTCTTGATCCAATGCCCCTTTTCTCCAAAAGGTCTATCTTGGTCGTCTCCAGTAAAACTGACTCTTGGCACAACAAGGCCTTATGCAGATGACACTTCAGTACAGGTGGTTTCTACTCAGTGAACGGAGGACAGGTAACATCTTTGAAATAAACCAAGTGCTCCATTTGTAGGAGCAAGCTATGCTGCAAAAAATATCTCCAGTGTCTAACAGAGGTGGGGTAGCCCAAGAGGGTCTCTTCATGTCTGGGTGGGTACTACAATGCTCTTCTTGCCTCAAGGTCACATCCTGCCACCCAGCCTCAGCTTAATGTCCTCCTTGTGGAGATGATGGTCACTCATTCCCGAGGGTCTTGCTCTCTAAGCCTATTTGCTGATGCAGTGGATGTTTGCCAACCACGTTGCCATTCCACCATGAGCTTGTTCCAGAGAACTGTTTGATTGTGGTGGTATTAGTGATTTCTGTATTTGCAAAAGTACTTGGTGGATACAGTGTTCATGTTTTATTTGCTCCATCTTTGGTGTTAGGTAATTATGCACCCAATTGGAATCCCTAGATATAAAATATCCTTTTTTTTTTTGTTTTTGTGTGTTTTCTCATTGAACACCACAGAAGAGTAATTCATTTTTTTAAAACTCCACCAAGAACTGAGGTCTTAAAAATGCAGTTTTTGAGTCTGAGTTTTACTGATGACTTTTCAGCCTGCTTTATTATGAAGTTACTCCTGCAAATTGTGGTGGTTTGTAACATCAATGATCATTTACAGCTGCATTCTGTTCCGCACACCTTTGTATTTATTGTCCCTACGGTTCGGCCATGTGTTTTTAAGCATAACTCGGTAGATCGTGGAAAACTTTCCTATGGACCTTACCCTACTTTTCGTCCATTAACGCACTCGAAATCAGCCGCCATTTTATGATAATCCTATCACTTGCCGCATCGCCCTGGCTCACCTGCTTTTGCGGCACTAAATCAAATCCCCCGCCCCCGAGGCTGACATCAGCAGACGCGTACCGCCCATTTCCCAACGCCAAAGCACGTTTCGTGTCAACAATCGCTGCGCCTCAGCTAATGAAGTGTCGCCATGGAAACGGCAGGACGCCTCTTTCCTCAATAAGTATAAACACACCGTTTCACAACACACAGCAGCAGATTTTCGATTCCATTACTCTCGCTGTGTTACTTTGAGTATTCTGTGACTCGTTTCTGTGCACTGGTCAGCTACCTTCGTTGATTGTAGCCCGTGTGAACAGATACCAGTACCACCGCTATAAATTATTTTACTTTCTTTACCACACAATGGCTACAATAATGCCGTATATGTACGAGCCCGAGTACACCGAGGAAGAACTACTGGAAAGGCAAGCATGCGAAAACGATGGGGATTCGGACGGCAGTTGGGAGGACCAGTCAACGGATGAAGAGCCTGGACCATGTCGCATGGACGGCGTCTCCACCTGGTGCACGTGCAATCGGTGCGAGCTAATGCCAACTGAGGAGGAGAACTGCTGCTGCCGTGAAAATTCCGGGTGCTTGGCCTACATTTCGGAAGGCGAGCCAAGTCCGCAATGCATCACCGAGCTGCCAGAGTTCAGGGAAGCCTGCCTCTCACGGACCGTGTTGAGGATGATGATGGTGCTTATGCACGAACTTTGCGGCACTGTTCGTCCGCGTAATCCGAGTAACGAGTAAGTATACTCTGGTTGTGATGTCAGTGATGCCACTACTATTTCATGGTTGTCTCCCACATATAAAACTACATCTACATATCATTCGAATGCATGTAAATTGGTTCCATGTTGTGCATTTTCTAGATAGAATTTTTTTCAAAGCAGAATGACATTTTTTACCTGAATCGACAGTGATAAGAAAGTTGTCATTTTAATACAGTTTGCATCTTTCATTTTCACAGGTGGTACAGGCTGGTGGCCTATCGTTGCTTCACTTGGTGGCTTCACGGGAGGCTCGGACACCGCGTTCGGAGAGTAATACCTGCCTGTGCGGTACTTGCCATTAGACAACATTTCCCCAGCGACAGTGGACAATACCGCGGCTTTTCCCGGGATGTGCTGCAACCGCAACTTTACAATGTGTAATGTTTATTATTTATGTTCAATTGAAATTAAGATCTAAAATAAAACCCAACATATATTTTAACAATGGTTGTTTTGATTTTTTAAATGAATCTAGTGTGTCTCCATTGAATAGTCTTCCTGTGCCTTGTCTTGTCACACCACATGTCTCCGGCCAGCATCCTCCCTCACGCTGGCCGCCCACCTTCAATCCACATAACCGTTGAACCCATATGCAGCAGACATACATATGTTATTTTGCGGGTTGGCATCAAGCCTCCCGGCCTTGCCTCCTCCCCCAAAAATACTTACCACACCACTTTGTTCAGGGTCTCCAGGGTGAACTGCACCCATATATTCTCCTGGGAGGCTGAGGTATTTATAAACTCACCCCCCTGCCTTCCATGTACTAGATCCTGCAGCCTGCCTCTTACATGCAGTTAGATGGCCTCTCCTTGGTGAGGCCCTACGGCAAACGAGTCTTGTCTGCACGACCACCGCCCCAATCCACCCCCCGCCCTATCAAAGGCAGTTCGCACCGGGGTACTTGCGCTGGCAAGTGGAGCTGTCAGGGAGCGATAAAGGCCAAGAGGTGCCAAAGACCATGTACACTTCAAAGTGGTCTATAGAGCATGGGTTGTTGTTCCCATGTCTACCGCCAGACCCCGTGTCTCCTGCCAAGCATCTCCCCTCACGCTGGACGGCCCCCTGCAATCCACATAAGTGTGTCTCCATTCACGAGTCTTCCTGTGTCTTGTCTGCACGACCACCGCCCCAATCCACCCCCCGCCCTATCAAAGGCAGTTCGCACCGGGGTACTTGTGCTGGCAAGTGGAGCTGTCAGGGAGCGATAAAGGCCAAGAGGTGCCAAAGACCATGTACACTTCAAAGTGGTCTATAGAGCATGGGTTGTTGTTCCCATGTCTACCGCCAGACCCCGTGTCTCCTGCCAAGCATCTCCCCTCACGCTGGACGGCCCCCTGCAATCCACATAAGTGTGTCTCCATTCACGAGTCTTCCTGTGTCTTGTCTGCACGACCACCGCCCCAATCCACCCCCCGCCCTATCAAAGGCAGTTTGCACCGGGGTACTTGTGCTGGCAAGTGGAGCTGTCAGGGAGCGATAAAGGCCAAGAGGTGCCAAAGACCATGTACACTTCAAAGTGGTCTATAGAGCATGGGTTGTTGTTCCCATGTCTACCTCCAGACCCCGTGTCTCCTGCCAAGCATCCCCCCTCACGCGGGACGCCCCCCTGCAAACCGCATAATGCCACGACATATACACGTCATTCATTCACAAACACACCCCTGTTTCGAATTCTTTATAACCCACTTCATATTTCTAATGAGAACTTCTTTGCGCTTTGCTAGTCAACCCGTGAAGGTGCTGGTTGTCTGCTCTTCGTCTCTGTGAACTTCCGTGACCACTTTGAGCAAACTCATCAGTTTGCAACCTGTGAACTGCTCCCTATTCTACGACAAGAAACTACTCTGATCCCTGCATCTAACTGTTTGCTCGTCAAGGTAAGGCCATGTACCATACTCATTTTGCGTCCAATTTCTTTTCGTTCAAGACAGTACATGCAAGGAACTAGTCACATGTTCTGAGTTTAGTCAAATTATTTTTGTATTTTTTTAAAGTTATTCAAATACTTATCCGCATGTGAATAACGTGTATAGTTCCAAGAACCAAAACATACCTTGCATTGAACCTTTTATGTATTTAATTTTTTAACACATTGGTATTCATAGAGAATTGTTGATCTTTACTTTTCAGAACTTTCCACAATGCCTGCCTGTTCCATTGGCGGTTGTCCTTCGAAGACCCATAATAAATCTGAAGGTACTATAATGCATGTTTTCCCTAAGACAATAGATCAGATAAGAGAATGGGTCCGATATTGCGGATATCCACCCTCTGAGCTTGAAAGTAGAGTCCTAGAAGTCTTTGCGGACAAGAGGGGTGATCGATACCGCATCTGCAGCAGGCACTTTACCTCTGACATGTACTCCACATCATTGCTAATAAAGAAGAACACACCGCGAGCGAGGCGAAAATTGCTCTCAACCGCTATTCCCACTCTATTCGTCCACATCCCTCCACTGGTGAGTCAAGTTTACGTATTTATCTCTCGGCCTTGCGGTAGTGTGTAGCATTAGCTAACAATAATTTCCCCATTTATGTATCCACTCAATATGAAGGCGGAAGATTCTCCATCCGTGTCGTTATTGCAGTCATCAGCCACTTCAAGCGCCTATCGGGTAATCTTACTTGGCTATTCTGCCACTGACTTGTTTTAGGCATGTAAATCAATAGTTTTAATTTATCGTGTAATTATTTTACCTAATGGTACACCCTTGTACTCGTCCTCTAGTCTTTGTTTTCAGTTATAATTATTGTTATCCAAAATAATTCAAGTACTGTCTTTCAGGGAGATGCTGAGGAGTCCAACGTATTGACGACTACCGTTGATGTCACTCAGATGCTCGAGGTACGTTTCAGGACAGTTCCATCGATGGAGATCATCAGATCTTGCATTCTTGTAGCGTGATTGTTACACACAATGTTTCTTTCGTTTTTAGCCATTGATATGTCCTTCTGTCGTCACCCTCCTATGTGTCTTCTTTTTTCAATATTGTGTTCATTACTAATGAAAGTCCTATGTTTCAGGGAGTCGATGGAGCATTAGTCCAAGAAGAAGGGGGAGCGTGCAGTTACGGGTCGGCGCAACAGCTTGCAGAAGTGTGCACCGCAGTTACATCGTCCCTTGATGTTCTTATGCATTTCGAGGTATGGATACTGACAGTTCGATGAAGCGAAATCATATGACGTGATTACATCCGCTATACTTCCTTCTTTATTACCGCAAGTACTATGTTTCAGGGAGATGACGGAGCTTCTTCTACAAGAACATCACCCCTAGTAGTTGATGCAGATTTCTGGGTGGTGACACTTCCAACGATCGAGCAAATCGAATCATATTTAGATATCCATTATTTATTTTAGACAACTGATCATTTGTGCAGGTCTATTTAGATGAGCCGTTCACGCCTGCACAAACTTTCTGTTCTTTTTATCAAAATAGAAAACCATACTAATGCAATTACTGTGTTTCAGGGAGTCACTGAAGCATCATCTTCAATAATATCATCAATGGAAGTCTATGAGGAGCCCGAGGTATGGATCTTGACAGTTCCATCTAACTAGATCAACAATGCGTGAATAATTGTCGTTTGAATGTTCTACACAAAGCGTTCATTCGTGTTTTGCTATTGAGAAGTACGTGGGTATTGGTCCCCAAGTACATTTTGTGTTTTCGATATTATTATACATACTAATGAAAGTTCTATGTTTCAGGGAGTCCATGGAGCGTCAGTGCGTGATGGATGTGCTTATCAGGAAAACATAGTCGTTGCAGCGCAAGAGGAAGTGGAGACATGCACACACGAGTCGGAGCAACAGCGTCCTGATGTTGAAGTTCGAGGCAAGAAAGTTTCAAAGAAAAGAAAGCAAAAGAAGGTTAGTGTCCTGGTCACTATATTATGTTGTTTTTCACTGTTAATAGTTCAATACTGTAAGTTGTTTTTAAACTGAACAACCCTTTTCCAATCTGTCCTCTAGTTGCGAGTGGGTGTACGAACTAGATCTACACAGACAGTGAAGCGAACGAGAGATGTTGCTTGTCAAACCTTTTGGCAGGGACTTGAGACTGGAGAAGCATCGTGCCAATGGGAAGAATATGAAGTGATTGACAACGGAGCTATACCACCACCAGCCATTGATAGTGAATGTCCTCCTGGTAGTTCGGATGCAGTCGGAGATCAATTCACAGAATCCACACCCGCAAAAACTAAGACGGCGAGAAAGTTGAAGAAATTGTTTTATTCACCCATCGCCGGAGAAGGAACAGATGTTGCAATGGAAGAGAATGAAGTAGACGACAATGAAACACCATCAATATCACTGAACATAGCGGAAGACGATATCAGAGATTCTACCTTTCATGTGAGTGACATGTCCTCAACGTTACAGGCCGAACCAGCTGGGATGCAGAGTGACAGTATAAGGAAAGAGGCCAAATTCATTGTATTCGATAGTTGTTTGATTGATATTATTATTCGGATTAAATGTGGGCATTTGGTAGGTGGGGAAGTATGTGGGGAGCCGTTGATTAATGTGACTCGGTCAATTCGAGGCACTAACCTTAAAATACATGCCACCTGTACAAAATATCATCCTTTCACATGGTCTGCACAACCTATGCTGGGACAACTGCCAGCAGGCAATCTACTTTGTGCAGCGGCTGCACTTTTTAGTGGTTCAAGTTTTAAAAAATTAGAGTCTTTCTTTCAGTTTGTGGGAATCCGTTTCATTGCGAAAACTCAGTTCTACAAATACCAAACCGATTATCTATTTCCAGCCATTAGCGAAGCTTGGAGAATGGAAAAAATGTCTATTGATAGTACATTCGCGGGCAAACGGTTCAGGCTAGCCGGTGATGGACAGTGCGACAGCCCAGGATTTTCAGCCAAGTACTGCACCTACCACTTTCAGGACATGGAAAGTAAGAAAATTGTGAGTTCGGTGGTCGTGCAGGTGTCACAAAGTACATCCTCAGTGGCCATGGAGAAAGTTGGCTTTGTAGCATCATTGCAAGAACTACAATCGCGGGGAATGGTGATCGACCTGATAGCCACGGACAGACACGTTTCAATTGCCAAGACAATGAGAGAACAGTACAAAAATATAAATCACCAATTTGACGTTTGGCATCTTGCAAAATCAATCAATAAAAAATTGTCGGCTGCAGGTAAAAAAAAAGAATTGCAAGGTATTTCACAGTGGTCCAAGTCAATCAGCAACCATCTTTGGTGGAGCTCAAAAACATGTGGAGGGTCGTTGGAAATTCTACTGGAAAAATGGCGGTCAGTAATGCCACACTGTACGAACGTTCACCGATGGAACACGAACCAACATTTCCACAATTGTGAACATGGCCATTTGTCCACAGAGGAGGCACGGAAGAAGAAGTGGTTGATTCCTTCATCACCCACTCACAAAGCCATTGAAAAGATTGTATTTGATAAAACTATAACAAAAGCTTTGAGGGGACTCACGGAATTCTGCCACACAGGAGATTTGGAGGTGTTCCACAATATGTGCCTAAAGTACAGGCCAAAACGATTGCATTTTGGCATGGAGGGCATGATAAATCGGACTCTTTTAGCGGTCTTGGCACATAACCATAATGTTGGCCGTCAACAAAGTAGGACGACCGGAACTTTAGGGACGCTTCGCTACAATAAGGCCTTCACTAAAAGAAGTAAACAATGGGTGATCAAACCAGTGTTTGAGGATATGCAATATGAGTTTATTGAGAAACTTATTGTTGACGTCCTAGATAGGCACATAAATGGAGTTGTGAACGAACCTGTGCAGGGGACAACTGCATTGCCACCCAACATTGCATCTGTTCCATGTCCACCTAAAGAAGAACTCATTGAGAAATACACATCACGGTTTAAATGATTGTAATTTGATTGTCTGTTCTCTCAAGTCTCCTCATGTCGCAGGCCCATTGAATATGTGTATCTAGCCAACCTTGTTCATTTGCGCATTAAATTAAACCAAACAGTAATATAAATCATTTTTCAATAAATATAGAATCTCTCCGTATTTATGGTTCTGTGTGGCTGCAAAGCATGTAGACAAAATGCAAAGATGGAGTGTAAATTTCAAGTCCTGTGAGAATGCCTTACACTGAATGTAGCTAACTTGGAATGTGTGCTCGTTCGAAGTGAAGGTCAGCTGCTTTGATTTTTTCTCGGGTGCCAGAATGGCCCACGACTCAGAATAAGGTTCTATTGTATTTTGACCTTGACAGGCCTGGACCACGTAAGAAACGATAATGAATATAATTTCAGAAACGAAAGCCATTTCATGTTCGTTCATTAGAAGAAATAACGTCGGCATAGAAGGAGTGGTATTTCGGGGCTGCCCTACGCACAGACGCAATGGAAAATGCAAATATAATGTAAGTAACTCTTTAGATGAGTTTATACCGCAATTTAATTACTATACAGTTGCTTTAAAGACGGGTTAAGTTGTACTTGTTCGTTCTATGTGGCATGTTGTTTTGTACCGCGCACTATCTTGGGGAGAACCGTCTACTTGGCCCCCTTCCCGCCCCTACCTGCAAGGCTAAAAACCTCGGGGTCATCTTCGACTCCACACTCTCCTTCTCTCCTCATATATCTGACGTCTCTAAGAAGTCACACTACCAGCTGCACCTCCTCAGAGGTATTCTTCCCTTCCTCTCCTTCCCCCAGAAGCTCACTGTCTCCCGAGCCCTGGTTCTCTCTAGGCTGGACTACTGTAACAGCCTCTATCTTAATCTGCCTGCCTCCACTCTCCGCCCTCTGCAACTTATCCAGAACAGAACTGCGAGACTTGTCCTTGGCCTCAAGCGGGCCCTTTTTATTTATTATTTATTATTTTATTACGCTACTTACCTTGTACTGCACTTCCCCCCCACCTCCTCTCCTTGCACTTTCTCCTTTTCCCCTTACCTCTGCACTTGCGCGATCTGAATGACACCTGGCCTAGTAGGATCGTTTGTCTGTCTTCCCCTTGTTCCCCTCCCTCCCTGCCTCGTCGCGCCTTGAAACACTTGTGTATAGGCGCGTTACAAATACCATATCATATCATATCATACTTTTACGGAAGCACCTCAAAACCTTTGCTTCTGCTTTCTCTCTCCCTCTCCCCTGCTACAACTGGTCCACTGTCTGCGATCTCGGTCCTGGGCCCTTCCACTCTCCACCTGCACTCCCTGTCAACCCCTGCACTGGGGGACTGTCTCAGTATCCTACAGCCCCCCTTGACGTTTAAAACCCAGTTGCACTGTCCTAGCTATGAAATAATTTCCAGACCTAATATATAAAATGAATAATTTTAATAAAGATCTGATGGTGAGACTAATTTCCTTTTTTTATGTTTTTCAAATAGATACATCGTCCATTATTGTCTGTGTCACGAGTACCAGACACCGGCGGATGGCTTCTATAATCGCCAGTTGCTTCTCCGCGTGAACAACGTTAGCACCCTGACCATTTTGTGGGACGATCGCCAAGTACAAGTATGCCCTTACGCGGTACTAACGGCTAGATGCAACATACAGACCGTTGTGGTGCCCTAGTGCCTCGTTGTTGGAATAGCCATGCGATTATCAGTGCGACCGAAGAGCTTATTTTATCGTAAACCAACACCATGTCTACTGCACACGAACATCGCTTGCCTCAAGACGAAATATTTTGGATCGAGAGCAAATAAAAATTCATTTATCTAAGACCCTGTGTACAGCAAAGGAACATCGTGTGCCTCGAAACGAACTTTTTGGAACATGTGCAAATAAAAATGCTAATCGCTGAATATTCTCAAAACATTTGATGTCAAATAAATGTACTTTACCAAATTTACAATCTTGCGGTTTAATTTAAAAGTACAGTTTCATATTCCCAATTGTGGCGCGCTGTGTTGTTTGAGCTCATCTGTGTTGATTTCCTGGTTCTGTGTGGAGTCGCGTAGAAGACGCCTGGGCGCGTTTGCCTACGCAGCTCAGTCACGTCACGGATAGAGGTGGGGAATATGAATGTTTTCATCAAGTCTGTTTCAGGGGCGGGGGATTTGATTTAGTGCCGCAAAAGCAGGTGAGCCAGGGCGATGCGGCAAGTGATAGGAATCATGAAATGGCGGCTGATTTCGAATGCATTAATTGACGAAAAGTCGGGTAAGGTCCATAGGAAAGTTTTCCACGATCTACCGAGTTATGCTTAAAAACACATGGCCGAACCGTAGGGACAATAAAAAAAAAGTCCCGGAACTCTCCTTTAATCATATGTAGGCAACATTGTACCTATGACTGGTACAATAGGTTTAATCAAGAACGTTTTATGTATGCTGTAAATGGATACATTAACAGATGAAATTGTACAGTGAGATCAAGAAAACACATTTTTGATAATGCAATTTTTAGAATAATAAAATGATGAATTTATGAATTGAAAAATGAAAGATGTGCTGATTTGTTTCTTAAAATAAATGTGCAACTTTTTTGCAATTATATATGTATATATGTATATATATATTTATATATTCAATGAAAAAACTTTGTTAAAGGGAAGTTATGGTTAAGGCGCACTAATAAAAACCTATGAAATTCAATGAAAAACATGTTTAAAGGGACGTTATGATTAAAGGTAAAACTGAAAAACCTTAGAAATTCACCAGTTATGGTAAGCTAAACAACTCACGGCACCACCATGCACTGCTAAGAATAACACCCAGGACATCAAAGATGACATCACAAATGTAATTGATGACATTACTGATGACATCACAGGTGAAATTAATTTTGAAGAAAAGTCCCTACAAGGGGTTGTGTTTTTAATGCTGGTAACAAGATGTCAGGGGTGATAGTTGTGTAATGTTAAACATGTAGCTAAATAGCTAAAAATTCAAGACTGATGATGCTGTTTCTTTCTCCCTTACTTAAGTTTCCCTGTATGTGCCTCTGATTTGTATGCATTGTGGTCTTCATATGTATTGTTTGTACTAGCAAACGTGTATAGCAAGTCTTGAATTGTTAACTAGTTATTACATGTTAACATTACTCAAAACTCTGATAAGGTAGCATTCATTATTTTACTATCCAAAATTACAAGATTATAAATATCGTATTTCTTTGGTGCATGGTGTCATCAATTACATTTGCAATGTCATCTTTCATGTACTTGGTATTGTCTTAGCAGTGCACAGTGGTGGCACAAGTTATGGTGCGAGTTATGGTTGCTAAGCGAGTTATGGTTGCTCAGTTTACCATAACTGGCAAATTTCTGTGGGTTTTTGGTTTTTCCTGTTAATCATAAGGTTCCATTATCAAAGTTTTTTTTATTGAATTGTATAGGTTTTAATAAGTGCAACTTAACCATAATGTCACTTTAGCAAAGGGTTTTCATCAGTGCAACTGAAAAAAGTCCCTTTAACAAAGTGTTTTCATTGAATTTCATGTGTTTTTATTAGTGCAACTTAACCTTAATGTTCTTTTAACAAAGGTTTCCAGTGAATTTCATGGGTTTTCACCAGGGCACCCTAGTTTGCTACAACTTACAAATATCATACTTACCCTATTAAAGAAATATTCTTCAACAGTTTTACTTTAGAACTGTTCCAGTCCCCACCGTCTAGCATCATTTTGAACACTTCTATACATTTTTTTCAACTTTTACCACTGTCTTTATGTTTGCCGATGTTAGCGAACGTCTGACATCATCGCAGACTTTTCAAACAGTAACATGTGACCAGCTACCTTGCAAGCAATAAAAGAGGCTGTTGATCCATATATTTTGAAAACAACAGTACTCTGTGTATACTGTAATACACCACTCTGCAGGGGGGAGACATTTCAAAGTGCTTTTGAAACTGTAATCAAGGAGCATGAGAAAAACTGCCCTTTACCTTAGATTTAACACATGCACACAATCTTCCCCTGTCGACCTGCCCCTCCATATCTGTGGTTGGTGCACCTTTCCTCATTTCCCTCACCAACTTACTTTTATGGCCTCTCCTGCACAAAAATAAATACATTGAAAAAACATAAAAAATGTTCCTTTAGGAACCACCTTTCACAGTTAAAATATACAAAAAAAAAATAAGCGTATAGACTCTCCATCTACTTTACATTTTTCAGTATAGTAGTTAGATTGAAGAAGATTATCCAACAATCCCATTATCGTTTTCTACCATGCTAATGGAAATAATGCACAATTGTATACTAGCGAAAAATAAAAAAAAGAACAGAAACAAATTTCTGCCCGAAATGTTTCTCTCTAGTATACAATAAACACCATAATCCGTTGCTGTTTCTAACTATCCATAGTCTCTGTGTTTCTGCATTCCCCTGTCTAGCCTATGTCTTATTAGAAAACCCAGATTGCACATGCACACCATCACACAAAACAGCCCTTCTTCTCTTTCTACTGTTATGTTTGTAACACTCCCTCATTGACTGCTTTAAACAATTCACACATATATTCACTAATCACTTAAATAAACTCTACATATATCCTGTCAGCATGATAAACTTCCACCCACCAACTGCCACTTTGGCCACTGCCCATGACCACAGGCCATGACTCAGACAATCTGGACACTGCCCATGGCCACTGGCTATACCGCAGTCACCAAAGGTATATAACTATTTTTGTACCTACATTATTACACTTTTCAAAAAATAAAACTCAGACACATTTGGAAAACCATGCTTCCAGGTCCTTGCCAATGCTCCTTGCACAGCTTTCCTGCAAACCATTCCATGTTTAGTTTTTTAAAAAGTGTCAAAATGTACAAACATAAAATAGTCATATAACTTCGCTCCAAGTTGAAAAAATCCATTCAAGCTTTCCAGAAAAACTCAAGGTTGCATCTATAATCATAATCAAAGTCTTTTGTGCACATTCTTCAAATGGCAGCAAAGTTATAAGCCATCTAAAAATGTTGAAACCCCCCTCTAATTTTGCCCCCTCTTCACAAAATCCCACAGACTTTGCATGAACATTTAAATCTGGGTCTTACATCTTTTTGCAAACGGTTGTGCATATTTGTAAAACGGGACCACATTTATAAGCCTTTGAAATATTTTGAGACTCGCCTCTAATTTTGATCCCTATTGGCAAAACAGCACAACAGTTTGTAGAACCATTCAAGGTCATGTCTAGAATGATATTGCAGAATTTGATGCAGTTTCATTGTGTGGCACCAACGTTATATGTCATCCAAAAAGTGCTTTTCACCAACCCTGTAATACAGAAATATTTATGGATACCCCTGAGTATCAAAGATGTTCCCAAACATCATCTGACTGTCCTGAACTGTTCATTGACTTCGGAGATGAAAAACCATCCTTTTTCTGGCTTTCCATGGCAATATCCCCAATATCCCATCGCACCCTTATCACCCCTCACCCCCCCAGAGATTATTTCATTAGTTTGACAAGTGCAATGTTGTGTTTCTTAATATGTTTTTACTGTGACGTTCGCGGACAGAGGGCACTGTCCGCAAATCCAACATGGCACCGTTTTATCCACCTTCTTCCCTCCTGCAATTTCTTCTCATGAGCTACCAATTCCCCAACAAGGATGTTGGTTAAGCACTGAAGCTCCCACGCTGCATGGGAATTGCATGGGAATTGCCCGTACCACCAATAAACTGTACAGACGTGTGGCACATTTCTACAAAAAGTGCAATTTCCATTGCCTCCTGCAGGGTGCTATTTTCGGCCTGCCACAATTTTCTGTGCACCATGCTGTTAGATGTGTCCAACATTAATTGATTTGTAAAATACACTTCCTTGGTTCCCATCATTTTGAAAGTTGCTATCAACCTTCTTAAGGCAGTCATGTATAAACAGTTTTCTCCTTGAACTGTTTGGGAAATATTGTGTTGAACCAATTCCATTTTTGCAACGTTCCCAAATCTTGACTCTTTAAGATGCATCATGCCCATTCACATTTAGAGGTGCACACCACATCCTACTAACCCCCTCCCTCCCAATCACTGCTCTCTTCTGCTGGATATGGTAATGCACACAATCATTCTCAAATGGCATGGGTAGTATAGTTCAGTGGCAGCGTGCTCTGCAGAGCAGACCAGGTTCTAATCCCGGGACTGCGCTTAGAAACCTCTACGGTATTAAGCACGTTATAAATAACGAATTATATTATTATAAAATCTTTATTATCTAACACAGCCTGACAAGAAGCACCCCTCTCACCATTCACATAACTATGGCCACCAACAGCACACAGGTGTGCTTGAATGGAGTCATGCAATGCTTCCCACGGTACACTCTGTATTTTGTATGCTGACAAAGAAGGTTACTCATGACTTACTAGGGGAGCAACTTTTGTGGTCTAGCAAGTCTCAGCTCACTGCCCCCATCTAAATGAAAGTTATGCACTGCCCCACTTTGACAGGAAAACATGGCACTCGGTTGGAGATACACAGGGACCTCCTTGAGTATGGAGTGTGCAACTGATTTTGAGGGAACACAAGGAAGGATTGTCAGTGATTAAAACCACTCTCGCTTCACCAAGTTCTAAGAGAGCTTCATTCACAAAAAGTAAAAAGAAAAAGCCCAACAAAAAATAAATGCAAACATCTCAATTTAAGTCTCACGAAGCATAGATCAAGACAAACACCTCCCTTGGATGCCAACTGCCATGCACACCTCTACAATCATTCTGTGCAGGCAAATACGGAGGCACTCGCCTTGAGCTATGCTCCATATCGTGCAATGATTTCCTGTGTGCACGGTCCAATTATGGGTCTACATGACTTAACAAGTAGAAACCATTTCATAACAACCATTACTCTTGCACTCCCAGGCAGTGTCCAGGTTGCTATGGGTACAGTTTATCAATATGCAATGTGGTTGACTTGCTTTCACACAGACAGTGGTGCCTAGTTTATGTGGTGCCACAGACTCGCCAGGGTGCTGCGCTCACTTTTCTTTTATCATGTGCATTATGCTCCCACACTGTGCCCCACAGATTACTAGACTGATGACCGCAGCTTCTGGGCCCGCTGCTGATGTAATGGTAACTGGGTAGATGCTTCATTGGGACTGGCTGGGTGACTGCAAGCCAGTGAGTGGCCTGACTAACTCCTTACATTTATTTTTCCCAGTTAAGACGGAAACATTATTATTATTATTCAACAATATACACTCACACCTCTTTACTGATAGCTGATCTGGAGGTTCTTTGAGACACCTGAGGGTGTTCTCACTATTAAGGCCCCTGCATCCTCTTCTCAGGGGGCCAAGGAAAAGCAATAGCTCTTGGATCCCGGCCCTGCGGGTGGAGAAGTGAGGGAGGATCACCTGGGTGGAGGGTCCTTGTAGTCTGGGGGTGGGGTGCCCTTAGTTCAGAGATGGTACCCCCTTTCCCTAATAGTGGCCAATCTGAACCTTCCCCAATCTTTATCAGGGTATTGTAGGACCTCTCCCCTCATTTCTCCACATTTAACATCTGAAAGTACTGGGACAAGGAAGAGGAGACTAAGAGTGATGAGCACTAAACCTTTTCACCATTTAGGTACTGAGACGAAGAAGATGCCTGTAAAGTATGGTGAGGGCCCGGCATGTCCTCTTAGACAGGGTCAGGCAAGTCTAATAAGAGGTCCTCACCTGCAGCCTGTTAAGTGGCTGCAGGTGTATAAAGGGAAACGAGTGAGGAGACAAATTGAGCAGCAGCAGCGAAGCCTGGGCAGGAGAGACCATGGGACCCTTTCTGTGTGGAGGCAGCTGTGGTAGGACTTGAAGTGTGACCAGGATGCCAGAAGATATTCCAGAGATGTGCGGGCCTCTGTGGCTGAGTCGGAGGAGCTGGGAGCTGCTAACAAGCACCAGAGAAAGAGAGGAAGCAGTTTGCGTCCACCCCGTAGCAATAGAGTTACCGTTACCCACAGAAGTGAAAGCGACATGTGAACGGGGCTTGCTGAGGTTTGCACGCCAACATGGGAAGTCGAGAGGAGCAGCAAGAGATACCGGAAGAAGATGCCACGAATCAGTGAGTGCTGGGGAAAAAACACTCGGAAACCAGTACGCTGCAGGTGGGCTGCTTACTATGAGCAAAACTCTATATGAATTAATCACTTCAAAGGGAAACAAGATACATATTGAATACTGAAAAGAATGGAAGTTTTTGAAATAGCGCTAACCTAAATAAATGTAATACTGAACTGAACAGAAGTTTCTAAATAGCACTAAATTGTAATTTTGAAAATCGAACTGAACAAAAGTTAAAACGAGCATCAAAACAAGATATATTGAATACCAAACTAAGTGGAAGTTGTAAACAGCGTTAGTCCACGCAATACTAATTGCTGAGCTAAATGAAAGTTTACAACAATGATAAAACAAACAAGGTGAATACCAAATTGGCTGAGAATACAAAAGTTACCCTGATATTAAATATTAATTACATTTATAAGCAAAACCAAGAATCAATACAGAATAAAAGGAGAACAAACATATGAAAGCAACCTATGGGGAAAGGAATACATGTACAGGAGTGCAACCAAAGGTGGGCATGGGCAGAATTACCACCAAATAAACTTTGTGAATAAATGCAGTGCGGGAACACCAAAGACTGGAAAAAGGTGTGTGTCAAAGCCAAGAACCAAACAAGGAGAATCTAAGCAAGTTTGCCTTTTCACATAGGGGCAAATGCAGAGAAACATGTGTGAGCTGAAGAACCAAGAGGCCCTGGTTGCGTGACCTGTAATGGGTGAACCGTGTGGTCAGATAACTGCACCTAGACCAGTGAAGCCTACATTATAAAAGGTAAAAACACTGCAGCACCTACCAAGAAGGAACAGTACGAGAGCTGGTGATGCAAACCAGAAGGGGGGGGGAGGGGTCAAGTTGACAACGCATTAAATTGAGCTTTTCAAAGAGTGAATCATTCATTGGTTGCAATGTTGAAGTCTTGGGGAAGGGAACCCTGAGACTTGATGAACTCAAACTACCATCTTGGGGACAGGGCCTCAGGACCTCTTTTGTTTGAACTGTATTACTTTGAACTTGGGGAAGAGAATTTAAAGATAAGCTGTGAGCTGGAAGAAGCTCAGCATTTTGTGTTGTTTGCCATTTCTTTTGATCATTGACATCCCTATACACTGTTTACTTTTAGTTGCGAGGGGAAGCATGGGTTTTGGAAACAGACATGCTTTTAAGTTGGACTCTTTGATGCAGACTTTCCATAGTTTTGTTCAGCTAGGGAAATCCCACCTTAGTATAAGGCAAGTTAGTCCTTCTACCATCCTGATATTTGTGTAATATATTGTTTGTTTGAACTTAAGTCTTTTGTCTGTGTCTTACTTCATGATGCCTTCACAGTTCCTACTGTGTTTTGAAGGATCTGTGGCACTTGCACTTCCCCAGACACTAACTCTCCCAGGCTGCATGCTGGGGACTCCCGAAAGCCTGCAAGTCCCTTGACTTGTCATTCAATAAAGTGCTTAAACCTGGATAATGAACAGCAAGGTGTATTGTGCTGCAAATGCCCCAGCCTCTATACCGTGACATATTGGAGCTCAACATTACATTCCAGTTTCTAAAGGGGAATAGAACACTAGACAGACTATGAAGACTGACAAAGGTCCTTGAGATCTGAGAACGTATCAACGAAATGAAATTAGCACCTCGAGCAGCGCATTAAACTAATTGCTCCCCCTTCTCCACTTACCATCCATGTAGTTTCGTTACGTGGGGGCTAATGATGTAATTTTTTGTAAAAGAAAAAAAGAAACTTTTCTTTGTTGCAAAGCTTGGAGCCGCACAGTGCTGCGTCACCGAAGTCCCTTTTCCCTGTTGATGACATCACAGTCATCAACATGGAAACTGATTTCACTGACAGCAGCACTGCATGGCGCTGAACCACACAACAAAGGTTCTTTTTCAGTTATTTTTTTTAAAAACCCACCATAAGCACCCGTGTAGAGAGCTACACGGGTGCGAAAGGCGATATTAATGTTGCCCGCTGGCCCGCTGACTCGATTAATATCACAAGACTGTAACCATTTCATTTAAATCAGTGAAAAGCTTTCTTTGTAGAATATTTTCATTTTTTTGCTCTGTTCTACACAAACTAGAAGAATGTTTCTTATTGTACAGCAGCTTCTGTTTATGCAGTTTATGGAAATGCTGGCATTTATTGCAATATATTCGTACGTGCACGATGGGCACTGTACCACAGAAACTGAAAAACAAGTTACTTGCAGACACAGAATAGAGAAATTAAATTTCACTAATTAGTTTATTCCTGACTGCATCATTAGTTTCAAACAAAATGTGCCAACATAGTTGGCTATTTCCTGTTCAGAAAAGCAACAATGTTTCACACAAAGTAAAGCACACTGTGCCTGATTCACAAAACGTTTTTCAATGGGGAAGTGCCATTTAAAAATGCATTGGGAATCAGGCCTATTGTTTGATCCCGCCTGTTTAGCATTAAGCCTGTTGGTCCATCCTTATTATTGGGTCAAAGGCAACTCGGTTTACTGTTTTTAGTGACTCATTGCTTTCATGTCGAAATTGCAACTTTGCCATTTTTACTATGTACCTACAATGGTCCTTTTCTGACGACCACCTTTTATCATCAATTACTGTTTTTCGTTTGTTTTTTTAACAGGGGTTTCAACCCCAAAACCTTATCCCTTGCCTATCCCTTTTCCTTGCACTCATTTTTAAATGTATTTTCTATTTAACTTTATCTTTTATGACCCTCTGTTGTTGTGGTTGTGATTTGGTTTTTGTCCAAATCGTCATAAAAGAGTCAACAAAAAGGTCTGCTTAAAAAGAAATGTTTTACTGAAACAGACTGAACGTGTAAATGATTAGGAGTAGTGAAAAAGTCACTGATTAGGAGTCAACCAACCGTAACGAGGCCCTTACTCTTCGACGGTAATAACTAAGTAAAGTGCCCTTGTCGGCTAAATATAGGCGCCAAGCGGGACCAGGGGTGTTGCCAGGTCTGGAAAAGTTCTGGGGCTATGCCAATGTCAGGATTGTTGAGACTCGGGCTAGCTAGCCTTTTAGTTGTAGCTGCTGAGCTTCTATCCGGGGCTACTACCAAAGGACCTGGGGCTACACTTCCCCAAGGACCCCTAGCGATGCTCACAGGCAGGACAGTGTTTTATCCCTGTTATGTGCCCTTGATGAGTTTTAGGCACCTCAGTCTTATGCATGTCGTGCCTCCATCATAGGTGTAGATAAAATAGTAATATGGTAGGATCCGCCTTTCCCCCACTCATGCACATAGCAGCTCTCACTATTGGGCTACCCAGTTTACCTGTTTCAAGTGCAAACATGGCTTCCACTAGATCCAATTTTAGCATTAACGTTTTTCAGAGTCTACAAGTCCTGCAAAGGAACAAGAGGAATTCTACTTATAAAGTAAACATAGGAACTGAAAACAGTAGGCACCATTAAAAAGTAATAACTAGTGCAAAGTTGCAAATGAAACCTTATGATTACACAGCTCCCTATTCTTGTCAGCCTGGACTGAAGGCAGTGGTGGATGAGCCACCTGCAAGGGTTTAGGTCAATAAAGGGCATCTTAAGATTCTGGAAAGCACCAACATCGCACACTACCAAGGAGGCATTGATAATATATGTCCATGTGCTAAAAACAAAAACATACCATCATGTTCATGAGCTCTAGGAATGTACTTCCGAGTGCTTGTGTTACGCTGCTCCCTGGCCACAGGGCCCAAGAGTGCTGCAATATCCAAAAGTAAGTGGTGATATCGCGTATTGGATTTACAGCAATACATATACTAAGAGGCATGATCCTTCAAGGTGCCCTGGAGCTTTTTAATGACTGGGAGCATCTGTGGGAATGCTCCATACCCTCACAGCAACCTCACGTGTCTATGTGCCTTTCCTACACTCTCCCGTCTCCTTCATGTCCCCATATCTCATTCAAGAGGCTGGAAATAGGCTGTGCTGTGACTCCATTCTTGCTATACATGTGTAGGGACTCAATGAATGTGTTTCAGTAGCATGAGCCACTCTTGCCAACTCACAGAATAAATCATTTCATGTTGTAATCTTTGGAGTGTTCCCCCCAGCTCAGTGCTGGTCAATGCAAGCTGCATCATCTTTCTGATGTCAGGCTCCTCTACTTTAAACATTGCAAGACCAAGAGCTGAGTATTTGGGGAAGGGGGCGTAACAAACTCTATTCTTTCTAATTTGCGGTGAATGCTATTATGCGGGCTTATTGTACGCTGCACACATGATCCTTTAATAGGCTTCATGTATCATCATAAAACCTTTATTTCGACAGAAGAAGCCATAAAAGTACACGTAAAAAATAACAGACATATGTGATAAAGTGACTCCTCAGCCAGTACAATTCGATCAAATAACAAATAATGGTCAGTCAGAACAGGAATATTGGTTAGACAGTCTGATATAAAAATACATTAAGCTAGTCATACAATATACGTGTAATTAAAAAAATCAAGACAAAATCAAGGCAAGCTTATGACACAATAATTCAATAAAATCTACTAATGCATTATAAAGACGTAGACCCATTAAAGTCCTCAGGGCTGCCGGACCTGGTTAATGAGGTAAAACAGTGTGGGGTGAGGAGACAAATCTTGCAGCCTCGCCAAGTCAATCTACCTCCGTACTGCCTCCCATATGCCGTAGACATTTCCGTCTTGGTAGCCAAACCCTATATACGAAACGAGTAGTTACAGAAATGGAGAACATAGACACATTTATAATCCTCAGCACTGCTTCACATAATCAATGAAGTATAAGTGATGTGGGGCGAGGAGAAGAAATCTCGCCCACGTCAATCTACTTCTATATTGCCTCCCGTAAACCCCAAAAGTAGCCAAGCCTCATGTATGAATCGAGCAGTTGCAAAGATCACATGCAAATTATCACATTGGCTTAAGAATCTTTTGGCACCTGCTGTTTGCGGATCCCCACTTCTGTCAGAATTGGCTTTATATAGTTCCTTCTTCGATTAAGAGTTCCATCACAAATTAGCAGAAAATGTATAGTCATTTAATTTGCATTCCCACACAGGGGGCACATACTTGTGATGGATACCTTCCACGTTAGTGCTGCCCTGTAGAATTATAGACCACACTGTTTTTATAACTTAGCCCAAAGAAAAGCTGATCTAGCCCTAATCGAATGAACAGCCAGAGTGATATTGAGTTCTAAATAGACCAATGCCATGGGGGCACTGGTAGGTAGCAATAAAAGCTTCTTTAGAAACGTATACTCATATGTGTTGATTTTGGAAATATCGCAGTGGCACCAAAGTTCTGAACCATATGTGGCAGCAGGGAGAGCCTATTTCTGGAAAAGGTCGAGTGCTGGGGAAATAGTCCCACTGCCATGTTTCACATAAAATGATAATATGCCCCCATTGACCTTTCCAAGACAATGGCAGATTTTCTTAACATTCAGACCATCCACCATTTATTTTTCTTGAATTCTCATCCCCAGATAGTCATAATACTTGGCCTGCTTGAGCACCTGCCCACTTGCTTCCAAACTTATTTGACGTGGTTTCGCAAAAGGAGGTTTAAACACCATAGTCTTGGATTGTCAATGTTTAACTCAAGGTTGAGCTCCTTGCACCTGTTCGGAAAGATGGAGAGGGCTTTTTTAGGCCTTGCAGCGTTGTACAAATGAGGACAGCATCGTCTGCTTAGAACAAAGCTGGGTATTTCTCTTGGCCCATTTTTGCACAATGTTGTCAGTCTATAAGCAATCCTTCTATACTTTCTTGAATATAGAGATTAAATAGAAGAGGGGCCAATATACATCCTTGCCTGACCCCTCTCTCTATATCAAATGGGCGGGTTAATTCACCTCCCAGGCCAAATCGTATGCTAGCCCCACGATTAGTGTACGTTGGCGGATTACTTAGATTAACTTTTGGGGTGCTTTGTGCATTGTGTAAATTTGCCACAGAGTTGTTCATACCTGTCAGGACAATACTTTTTTCTTTTGTGTTTATATCCCAGTCCATGACACAGTGGGGAACCACCCTCCAGTATATCACCTAAAAGGACTATCAGCCTTTAATTGAGGGATGCCCAAGGCCTGTTCCTGATCGTCCCAAAGCTGTGATATCTATTGTAGTGGTTCCAACTGGAGTTAAAGTCCCCTGCCACAATAGTGAGGCAGTCAGGGGGCAGTCTTTTAAGACTCATGAAGTTATGGTGGCTATGCCTCGGGGGCGCTGATGATCTGTTGTAAATATTGTATAATCACAATGGTTCATTCCCACCCAGCCAAATGGTCAATGCTTGGAGACCTGGGGAGCCAATTAAGCTCTCCTCAATCTTCCAAGCAAAGGAAATGACAACTCATGTCAGAAGACCACCATTGGGTCGCCCCTCAGGTCCCCTGATTGCTGGAGTAGTGGATATCCGGAACCCCTGTAGTAACGGTGGATTGACTGCCCATGTCTCTTGCAACAATATTACGTGGAAGCTGTGCACAAATTCACACCAATCACGGGGGTTTAGCAAACTATTCACTCCTGCAATATTCCATGACAATAATGTAATGGCTCCCTGGCGTCTCTCGATGTTACCTTCTGGGCCCTTCAGTCAACCTACATCCTCCTTTATATTGATATTGCGGGCCCACTATTGTAGGAAGGACCCCTCAAAGTTGCCAAGTTCCACGGTACTGTTGAGAACGGTACTTGCTGCTTGCTGTTAGGCTGGATGGAGCTTCCACCAATACAAGGCAGTGCTTACCTACACAATGAATGACACTTGGGTTTCTGCATACCACTGCAACATTCTGAGTACCCCGAGATCCGGGCAGAGATCAAAGGGAATCTTTGAATCGCTTGTTTAGTGCTGCTTTTTCAATCATGTTGCACTTTCCTTGAAGAGGGCCAATTCACCTTGAATGCTCAAGCAGACTTAACAGCTTCCCAGCATATGCAAGTGACCAGCACATCTCTCCTGTTGGCAAGCCTGCCACGGATAAGATGCTAGCCAGTCTACTTCATCCCATCTCTTGTCATTGTGATTTAGAGAATGCACTAACACCACAGGTGTGGCCTCGGAGTACTAAAATGAACTGCACCTTTGCTATCACACTGTGCGAGCATTACAGGACGCAAGAAGCAAGCAGTTAATCGGTATGCATATCCCGTAACAAAGGGATTTGACATATCAGTCGAGAATTGAGCTTTATCTGGAGCCCACCTAATATTCATATTTAACTCGAGAATTGGCTAAAGAGTATTCTACAGGTGAGCAAACTTTAGCCAGGTCTCTCATAATATCAGGAACTAAGATCCAGGACTTATGTTTCATGTTATTGATCAATCACAACACAGCCCTGAGGAAGAGCTAAGCTGGAAACACGTGTTGGCTATCTGTTTTAAGAGATCACTTGTGTATCAATTCAAAAACCATAGTAGCTCAATTAAGCCCACATTGTTGGCCATTTGTTTTGGCGAAGATTCTCCATGTGTTATTTTAGAAGCTATTTTTGATCAACTGGGCTATCCGCCTTCAAAGACTACTTTGCTGTCAAAACATTCTGTAACAATTGTCAAGAAAAACATTCAATAAACATAGAATACTTATAATTTTATGAGTATTTGTCATTAATCGATCATTTGGAGTGAGACGCATGTTGAGACTTTAATTGTGTTTTTTGTTCAGTCATTTCCTTTGGGTCAGGTAAAGGAAACATCCCCACTAGTCACAACTACTACTCCAACCACCTACTGTCCCAGGCTGTTAGCACAGGTTCAAGGGTCATTCCCACTTTTTTAAACCTCTGTTTTTAGGTTGCTTTGAAAGAACAGGGCAGTAAAAGATGCGTTTTAATTACATTCCGAAGGTGGAGATGAGCAAACACTGGAAAGATGTAGGCAGGGAGGGAGTTCCCCAAGTTTAAAGAGACACTTGAATCACTCGCATACAGAATTCAACTGTTAATTTTCCTATCTCTATCCTTAATCATGGTCAGAATCGTTAAATGTATGATTAATATCTTGAAAGATCTGTCTTCTTGAGCGATGACACAGATGTCATGCGATAAGTGTGACTACTTTGCTTTTTAACAAATTAATTTACTCATTTTCAATAGCCGAACATAACATTTAATTTTTAAACTTGTTGAATCCAAAATGAGGCAGCCATTAGAAAGTCGCTGGACACGAAATGCACATGCTTCCATCTTTAATTGATCGCCCTCAGGTGGCTATGAAACATTAAATAACATTCATTAATTTAATGCATTCATCCTCCTAATAATGTGTAATGAAAACTACTTAACCATTAATATCCTAACAAACTTCTCAAACATTATGAACCATCCAGTTCATAAATCGTGAAAGAAAGCAAGTTCAAAATATATCTTGAGACATTACTGCGGGCCCCATTACAATTTCGGCAGTGTGGCCAAAAATGGTGGTAATGGAGTCAACACTGCATTACTGCAGCATTAACACACTCCCATACTGCGCTGGAGGTAATTCCTTTGCCTTACCACCAAAACCCAGCAAGATCAGCAGAATTACTGGCGGCAGAAATTCTGCCGAAATCCCCATGGAGTCCTATGGACGCCAATAAAAGGGGACTAACACTACCAACCACCACATGTAATCCACCAGAGAAGTGGCTGTAACTGTAAATCCGTTTGGTGATATTTTGGCAGATTTATCACCGAAATACCACCACACTTGTAATGAGTCCCAGCGTGTTTAAAAATCAGAACATTGCATACAGGGACTTGGATTGTATATTGAGATATTGAGACACAGCATGCTAGTTCAATGTTCATGTTTTTTAACAACAACAAAAAAGATGGTTTCAAATGAGGCCATACTGAAAGGGAAAAAGGCAGTGACTAAAAGTAGAAACATATTTAAATCATCTATGATTCGAATCATTAAAAATGTCTGTTTGCTTACAGAAAGGAAGGGTAAAGTATTATATGCAGGGATTGGAAATGTATGAGCAAGACATTGATCAGGAAGTGGGTGAAAAGTGTATGGCGAAAGATGTAAAGCAAAATAGGTTTCCATGCCCTTGCAAGTTCTGTCAGTGACATTTTGTCCCATTGTTATCCTTGTTCCCGCGGTTTTAGGAGATTTGCAGCACAGCTGTTTGCTAAAGCTGTATGTGGACTCATGTGAATAAAGTAGCTGTTTTCATAAGTGAGATAGAATAGATGTCTCCCGAAGCATGGCAAATATGTATTACTTAGAGCTTGTCTGGGTTTTCCTTTAGCTATTTTGGCCATGTTTATAGGGACTAGGTTTATGATGTTATTGACTGGTGTGGTAAATCAGAATCAGGAGACGGACACCCATTTTATTTCAAACTGAAAGGCTTTATTTTGATGCAAAACCCTAGTCTAATCCCAACATTCTCGTCGCTATTCTAACAGCAAAAAAAGAGTCTAAAAGGGTGCATGTCAGAATGACAAAGAAAAAATAAATGCTGTCCTCTGTCTAGATGTGTATCTATCCGGATCCTAACCCTACCACGACAAAGTAACAAAACACAAATGAAAATAATTAAGAGTCTCTTGCCTGATTATCTGGATTCTGACCCGCACGGTACTGTCCCAGCTTGTCACTAGGCAATGACTCTGAGACCTCTGCCCTTCTCCCAGTTCCAACACATATGTTGTTGCAAGGGCTCCTGCTCGTGGCTTATGGAAAAAAAAGAATGTTTGTAGGCTTTTAGGTCTTTAGTTCAATTCTGTATCAAGCAAAATCACTTCAACTGTCCTGAGATGGCCAGGCCTTCCCCGGCTTGGTCTGAAAATCATTCAGTTCCTGCCCCTCTCTGGGGTCTTGGGTTTTACACTGCCTCGTGGGATCTTCACTCTCTTAGCCCCATTTGGGCTGTTCGCTCTATCTGCCTCTCTTGGGTTCTTCAGGCTCTAAGCCCCTTTCACTGTTTCTGATTTCTTTTTCCAGCATGGGGTATTCAGGTTCTCACCCTGTTTCGAACTGTCAGTCCCTCTTGGTCCCTTTTCTTCCTCACTCCAGACTTGGGTATACAGTTCTTTCCCCGTCTCAGGTTATCGAACGCCCCAGCCCTTCTTGGGCCTTTTGTTCTCTCACCCTGGCCTGCGGTATCTCCTGTCCGGTCTGCTCCTCCCGGTCTCTTGAGCATAATGCATACCGGTTTCACAGTGGGGAAATTCCTCTGGGGAGGCATCTGTAAGAGGATTCAATTCAGCACTACAGCTAAGTTAACGCCTAGTCTATACTACTGAATGAAAACCCTTATTGATATATCTTTAGGTCCAGTTCATGCGTTCTGGATGACTACCCCTATATAACACCCCTCTCTTGGAATCCCCCTGACCCCACTGAGCCAAGAAGTAGTTCTGTTTTGCAAGTTGAAAAGGTTTATTTGATAATTTAAACAATATATATTATATCACGCTTTATAATAAATTAATAATTGAATAGCACACTTTATCTGATATGATGAAGATTAACAACGGAGAATCTGGCACTAACACACTTCTTATAATCACTAATGAGTGGACATGAAATGGATAAGGTAGCACACTGGTAAATAGGAACAAAAGAAGAAGGTGGTACAAAATGTTTTATAGAGTTCAAATGGATGCAAGGTTGAATGAATGAAATGCAGTATAGAAATACTCAATATGATTTCAACAAAACAATGTAATCACTTTTCTCTGGCAATCCCCTCCCCCCCTTGATGCAATGCAAGGAAATGGAAGGAAGCACACAGTTCTCAGAAATGCAATCAAATGTGATTCAGTTCAATCCCAGCAAGCTTACAGAAAACAGATAGGAGTTTTGAAAACACAGGCCCAAATGCTTTGATATGTGCTAGCAATGGATGAGAAATATGCTGGAAATGCTTTTTAATTCCCTTTCAGAGGTTCAGGGTGAGTGGTATCTAGTTAATATTAGTCCAGACTCACACTAGCAATGATGCAGGGATAGTTAGCAGGTTAAACGAATTTCAGGCAAATGAAATCAGGCAGCAGCAGTTTTTTACATGTGAAGAAATTTGCAAATCGCGGCAAAATTCGCGGATGCGTGTTCCGCGATTGCGGTAAAACTATAAGGGGTAGGAATGCGGTTCTAGGTTCATAGGAAAGCCACGATTCTAAGCTTTCAAATAAAAGTTATTGCAAGTCTCTAGCCCAAACGGTCGCGGAGATATGAGCGATTTAGTAAAGGTCGTTTTTGGTTTTGTAAATTTTAAACGCACACTTTTTCAAAATGACAAGTGACAAATTTTTGCAGCTAGAATGACAGGTGACAGCTAGGAGGCAGTTCTACTTAGGTTAAATAGATTGAATTAGATGAATTTAAACTAAGAGATGTGTTCTGAGTTTTGCTAAGTACTCACAAGAGATTTTGAACAGGACGGCGACTTGGCCACGGACTTCAGTCTGGTCAGGTCTTTCCGGGTTCTGCTCACAGCGCCTGGCCTCTGGAACTGCTCACAGGGGTCTGGTCTCTGCTAGGCACCGGTTCTTTGGGTCTCTCTGCTCTGGATAGATTGAAGTCTCTAGTTTGGCTTTCAGGAGGTTTGATGGAGGTGAGTATGGATTTTTCCGGCAGGGCTTCCAGCGGCAGATGGATTTGGAAAGTCCTATCTGTCCTGTCTGTCTGCTTTTATCTGTTTCTTGAGAGTGGGTGTGTGTGTTACATCACTAGACTCGCCCCTCTCAATCGTCATTGGTCCAGCTTTCATCCCTTACTTGATTGGGGGAATGAAATGAAGTGTCATCATGATGAGGTCTGTTTATGATACAGAGAACCCACCCCTGTCAACTTTACACACAATCTATATCTGACCTAAAAACATGTTTGCACAGGTACACATTTGTTTAAAATTACATATACATGGTGTGGCTGAATTTAGCCATGTCTATGTCCAAATCTGCTCATTCTCGGAGCTTGCATTCAAAGAGTGTACATAATTGACTTTTTAACTGCTTTTCCAATTTCCGACATGGACCCAACTTTACATACATGTGTGCAGGGGGTAGGGACATTAACTGATGAAGTTTCAGATTTTTAACATGCACACATTTAGAGTAATATCCACTTTTCCGCTAAAACCCCCCTGAACATACCACCGGTTCCTACCACGTCTTAAATTGTGGGCAGAAAAATCACAAGAATTATGGTATCATTTATAAAATTTTCACATGTCCGCACCATGAATTATTAATCTTTTTATAAAACCATATCCTTGCTGCAGGGGTGTGTCTTTTCAGGTCACATGGTACAGAAACCAGTCTTTCCAGTTTCTGCCAAGCCAGCTTGCTTCTCACAGGCAGTGCTCCTCCCAGCTTCTGCCAAGAGGAAGCTACAATTTACGACTGCGGTAATAAAAACCTTTGCCTGAGTGAAGAGGGCTTTGTTCACTCTCTTGCAGAGCACAGATAATTCAATTATCAGATAGATGGCATATCCTTAGCTTGGGCAGCAAAAGGAAGGTTGGCCTGGGAACACAGTGGTGACTCAAGTTTCACTCCTGATGGGTAGTTGCTAGGCAAAATCAAGTTCCTTAAGCCAGACCTTCAGCTAACTTTTTGTTGCTTTTAAAATAACTTGTAATTTTACACATGCAGCTAGAATGCTGATTCTAAGTGCAAAACTATGACATTTCAACAGTTACAAAGGCATGTGACACCAAACATAGGTCACTCATTTAATTTAACATTTTCGATTTTGGTGGTTTTAAATCCAGTTGCAGTTAGGCTTAAGCTGCTGACTCCATAGCATTTTTGTTATAAGCATTGTTTTTGGGCTCTTCATTTCCCAGATTTTGTAGGCACACAAAACTCCATTCTGCCAAATGTCTGCTGGTGTTCAGTGAATATTTTGCACATGTTGCAAGGTTTGAAATAGGCATTTTGCTTGCCTTCAGAAAAACACACAGAGTGGTTTTAAAACGCCGGCTTTTGGATAGTGGTGAGTACTGGTACTGCACTCATTTTTGGGATTTAAGAAATGAATTCCCCACACTTCTAGGTTGCATTTGGCAATCAGCATTGCCATTCCCAATGGTTTCAGACTACTGTGCGGGTAGTCCAGTGGTGGTTTTAAAGCGCTTTGAAGCTAACCGGCGCTACTGTTTTTCCTTTGGCAACCCATTTCCCTCATGGCAACCCGGCCTTTCATTCTCGCACTGGTGGGTGGCAAGTGAGGCAACCATTTTGGTGGGCGCACAAACTGCGCAGCTTTCCTGGATTTCGGCGCACATGTGGGTTTTCCGCCATCTTGAATTTCCTAAGCCCACAGCACCAAATGTTGTAGCAGGATAGCTTAAACGTGGGTCAGGACACCCAACACATCAGAGCAACTCCTTCTTCTCTCTGGTCTTCCACATTGGTGCACAGGTTTTAGTTCTTGCTGTCCATTCAGACAGGACTTCTGCATCTGTTGCTGTAGGTGCCAGTTGACCATATCTCAGGCAATTGTTTCTCTTTTTGATATGGCGATGCCGATCTCCTCCAGCTCTTTCCCTAATTGCAGGAAGCAGTACTCCACCTGATTCCTCGCTCTTCTGCGCTCCATGCTGTCTGTGTACGATGGATCCCTGACTCTGTATCGAAGGTGGGCGGTCCACATCTATGCCTGCAGGCTTCGGAGCTGCACTCCGGCACACTCTAAATCTCCTTCTCGTGTAATTCCCACAATGTCTTCATATTCATCTCTGAAGGGAGATGCAACACTCTATTGATGTTGTAATGGCAACAGTACAGGGTCAGAAACCAAACCAGGACAAACCGTTTCTGATCTGGTGCAATACCCAAACAGCCAATTAGTACATTGGCTTCCAGAAATATAGGAGTGTGGCACATATCCCTGCTAAGGGATGGCCGTCCACTAAGAGTTGTCACCCCCAGTGGAATCCTGCTTGCCCTGTCTCCTAGGGTGTGTCTAGCTTAGCGGGCTCAGCTCCCTAGTCCCAAAGGAGGTGGCTCCACCTTGGGCAGAGAATGCACGTTCCATGGATTCGGCTTCTTGGGCTTTTCTCTGTGGACTAGGATGCCTTTGCTTTGAAGATGTTGCCTGGAATATTCCACTGACTCTGTTCTTTTGGTATGAAGTTTTCCTTTCCGCTAGCACAATACAGATACAATTATGAATCATTACATTTCCATATTAATTATGATGACTTGATTGTTTTGACTTATGCCTCTTATGGGGAATCTTTGTAGAGAGAAGTACAATATCAAGATCAAACTATATTGGTGTTTTTTTTATTTCCCCAAAACATTCTGTAGCTTTCAAGACCGTAAGATGTGGGTGTGGTTTCAGATGAATAGGTGCAAAACTGCTATGCCACTGCTTGCTGAACCATCAGAAATTCTGCTCGAGTTTAACCAAATGATAAATACGGAAGGACTTTAACAAGTCACTCTTAATTGGATATAACATTCTGGCAGAGCAGTGCATGAGAAAACCAAAGAAAAGAGCATTCAAATATAAGTGATCAGTGGCTTTATTGGACTAATCAATAAAGTAGCCAGCTCAAAGGTCAATGAGGTTAACATTCCCCATCTAGGTTTCCACTTGATTGTAGGTGACAGAGCCCACCTTCCTGTGTTGATCTTCAGGCTATGCGTTTTGGACTGCTTTAAACAGGAAGCGTGAAGGTGTTCCCTGTATAGACGTGCGTAAGCCTATGTGTGGCTGACAATGCATGAAGTAGTCTGGGATGTTGACCTGCATTGTGGGACGGCAGGCTAGCAAGACACAATAGCAAGAGAGGGGGTCGGTATAGCAAGCCACACCATCAGGCGGTGACTGGGCAAACGCTTGCACTCACTCATGGTTTACGGCCAGCATGTATGCTTACTCTTCTCACTTTATCCCTTGTGAGTCTCTGCATGTCTTTCCTGCCCCACTCCACATTTTACACAAAAAGCGTCTATTCCCTGCAACAGCTGTGTTTTTCTCTGAGATCCTTCGTTCTCCCACTCCCTACTTGTTTCACTGTTCAAATGAGTATGCCCCTTGAGAGCCCTGAGTAATCCCACATAAAATGTAGGAGTCACTGGGGCTCAATAACAGTATTAGCATGTATACAATGTCAGCACATTTTAACATATTGTATAATAAATACGAAGAAACACAAGTAAATGCAAATCATTTTTATTATATGGAATGCAAAAAATGGAAATGAAAAGTGCACAATGTAATATGTACCATAACATGTGTTCTCTGTTTCCATTGTAAACACTGTAACCTGAGAGAACAAAATGACATCCGCCATTTAAAAAAACAAACTGCATACTTAGATGATTGAATACCTTATAATATGGCTGCCTTTGGAGCGTCTCAGCAGAGTCACTGTCCACAGTCCCCCACCTTGCTGTGGACATGGAATAATGGTGGAGCCCCTGCCTGCATAATAACACAACCGCCGACCATAATCCTGGGGTGAGCTGACGGGACCCAGTCTAGAGGAGGACTGGGCTTCCTGTCTGCCCCTCAAGGCCTCGTCTAGGCCCATTCTCTTTCTGCGCTTTGCTGTGCATCACCTCATAAAAGAAGTCCCCCTGCACTTCATCGTGTGCTGTCTTTTTAAACTTGAAGCCAGGACCAAATGGAAGGAAAAGGCTGGTTGACCTGTGTCACGCTGCTGATTGGCCTGAGCGCCAGCTCAGTGAGGAAGAATAAAGCCTCCTGTTTTGTGCATCACTGGCCCTTCAGTTTTCCGGGGTATGCCACAGGAGTAATCGGAGAAGAGGAAACAGATCAAGCAGAAGGTTTGAGAGCTGCACCCATTTCGCCGGCCCTAATTCTTGCATGCTCTGAAGGAAAGTATCATTCCGTCTCCTTTGTGTTCAGGTGCTCTGGAGCCTCTGGTACAATATTACAGGCATCCCACACCCCCTTCAGAGGGCCTGCCAGTCCCGCAGTATCCCAATGTTCAGTCATTCCCGAGGGCCCTGGTGCTCCCACAACCTGTTCCAGAGAGATGCCGTGGTCACCACCGTCACCACTGTGTGAGCCCTGGTATAGCGACAGCCATTTAGCCCTAATCTTTACGTAGGTCTGGGTACTGCTTCGCCATCAGGCTGGGAGAAGATTGACAGTAGCTCCACACTGCCTTCAGCCACAGTGTAGAAGAGGCAGATGCTTTAGCCAACATGAAGTCAGAAGGATCCGATTCTAAAATGAGAAGAAACTTTGGATCAGCATGTTGCTATATCAGAATAGTGAGGAATGTATTCTTCAAAGTGTTGAGCACTCTCCAGGCTTCCTCTGTCCATACGTAGGGTGATGCTTTTCTTGTGAGGCAGGTAAGTGGCACCATAATAGTGGCAAATGCATGGATAAAGCACGTGTAACAATGAACGAACCCAAAGTCACCTTGTAAGGCCTTAAGGTTCAGTAGCCGCGGCCAGCCCAATGTGGCATGTACCTTACCATCTCTAGTTTTGTATGCACAAAGTTTCCAACCCTTAGGTAATGTGCCTTTCATGTTCTGGCAAAGTGGGAGAGTGTACCAAGATGCCATCAAGGTTTATCATCACAAAGTCGTCTATGGCTTCACGGAACACATTATGAACAAAACGTTTAAATGTTGCTGGTTGTACACAATTGAAAAGTAATAACCTGGTACTCTTATGACGCGTATTAAGCCTGAAATGCTGTTTTCCAATCATCATTGGACCACAGGTGTACCAGGTTATATGTCAGAGTGAGGTCTGCATTGGTGTAGAGCTGGGGTCATGCACCTTCTGTAGAAACACGGATATCAATGGGCCTCATTAAAAGTGTGCCGGTTCGGAAACAACAGCGCTGGTAAGCCTACTGGCACTGTTGTTTATGGACTGGCACACTATGGGTTTGCCTGCCTGAGCTGCTGTGCACGACAGGACAGACCCTGCCAGACACAGTGGCCACGGTAAGCAAGCCATCACAGAAGCACCGGCATTGCTTCTGTGGTCCCCACTCCCATGGAGTCCTACGGGACGCCACGGAAATGGGGATTAACAAAATTACTGGCGCCTGACTTTGCAGCTGCCTTGGTTGTAACAGCCGGTGTTACCGGGAAGTCAGGCACCAGTCATTCTTTACAGGTCCAGTGGCAACCCACCGGTATCACTGGCAGGGATACCGCCGGACCCATAATGAGGCCCATAATGTGTAGCAATTCTTTGTTGAGTGCACAATAATCTTTGTATGGTCTTAATACATCAGTTCCTTTCTTTGATAGTATAAAAAGAGTGGAGTGGCCATCCGAGACCTAGAATGAAGAATTAACCAATTTTATAGCCATTTGTTTAGGTAATGACAAAGGTACATTTCCTCCTTCTATCTTAAAGCAAATAGATGGCTACAGGTTATCTTTGCCAAAGGAAAAACATAACAGAACAGGTGCATTTGTAGAGCACTCATTCACCTCCAGGGGGGTATCTGGGTGCTATTGACAGATGACAGATGTTTATCGTTACCCAACTCAATGGTACTCAGAGGAATACTATTGGTAGGGCCATCATACACTCCATTTGGCAGCAGGGTTGCAGCCAGCAATTTAAAGAACATGTCTGCCCATATGACAAAACGGAAACAAATGTATTGTGGAAACGCTGCCCATCTGATGTGGTTAAAGAATGCAGTGTGTGTACCTGGTACCAAAGGTTGGTGCAGGGCACAAGGCCCTGTGTGAAGTCCTGTTGCATTACTACAAGCATGATCAAAGGAGAAAGATCATTGAGCGTAGGAATTTGTGGGACTGTGGCTTGTCAAAGAAGATGCTCCCAAGATTAGGAGATGGAGCATTAAGGCCAGTCGGTCATGGGCTTGTGGTGGTCAACAAAGGAGTTCCCAAGATTGCTCTTAAAAGAGACGCATAGCTCAGATCGATTGCCAGATTTTCAACATGGCCATCAAGACAGGACATAATTGAGTTTGATTTTATGTTGTATCACAAGTCCAGAGGATCAGTCTTTACAGCCGACTGCTTCTGTAGGCACAAGCTGCACTTTTCAGTTAAAACATTATTAACAACACCGACAATCACTCTCAGTTTGCCTAATGTGCAGCTTGAGGGACATTGTGGCTTGAATGAACAACCAAAAAACAGCACGGTATGCGAGTCTCGTATGGATGCGCGCCATGTCTTCTTGCCTCTCCCAACAAACCATCACATATTGATAATTGATAATAACCAATAGCATTTATGGTTAAAATAGTAAACAAGAAAAAAAATGTATGATAACCTAGGTGGCGTGTATCCAATTCCATACCTCGCCCCTGGAGGGAAAACGACTTGTTGTTGACTCTTTCGCTAGCCCATAAAAGCCCTGCAAAGCCAGGCTTTGTCAGTAGTTATGCATTGCTGCAGAATACATGCATTATTTAGAAGACTCACTGTGAAACAGCAGCTCGATTTCCTGATTGAGTCTCACGTCTTCGCTGTGAATCGCAAGAAGATGAGCCCTCACCTGGTTCGCGAATGACGAGCCGTTTGCTTTTGCTTATGGTAACTAGATGAATTGGCAAGGCGAGACATTATAGTCGGCCTGCATCACATGCATGTCTAATTAGAAGCCTCTGATTAATCTGTATGACACTATGCGTCCCAGTTCCCAAACTACAAACAGAGTTAAGGCAGAAAACATGGAGATGGTCGGAAGACTCTCCTCGCGCCAACTGCCTTATCCACACATCCAGTGGAAGTGCAAGAAACATGATTACATCATTTGCAGGCTCACCGCTGAATTTACATCAGTTGTCACTTTGGATATAAGTTGTGAATACGCATCACACATCACGGAATTTATGGGGGAAAACACATTAAAATGAACAAAAGAAGGTGTTGCAGTGGAGAAAAGAAGTTGATGTGATGCAGAAACAGTGACTTTTGGAAATTAAGCACAGGGTGCGAACAAAGGACGTTAGAAGCGGTGAGGGAGGCAGAAGAGACGAGAAGTGAGCGAAAGAGCGAAGAAAGCAAAGGGCAAAAAAAGGAAGGCACACAAAAAAGTGGAGAGGGAGATGGTGGCAGGGGACCGATAGGTGATAAGGGAGGTAAGCAGGATGAAATTGGGGGCGCACACAAGAGCGAAGGGGATATTTGAGGGTGTTCCTTCATTGGTGTCGAAAATGTAATAAAATGAAAGAAAAAGGACGCATAGAAAGAGGCCAGGGTAAAAAAAAAACACAAGAGCGGCATGCTTCAAAATGATCAAACCAATTGCCCGGATCTAAGTCCGTAGTCTGGTAACAAAAGGCCAACTTGGCAGATCCCAGAACGAAAAGGTAGCATCTACAGGGTCGGCTTTTTGTTACCGGACCTCTCCTGTTCTCTTTCGGGGTCCTCCGCTAAGGACCCCTATCCCCAAGCCCACCCCCCACTTACCTGCTGCGGCCTCTGGTTTCATCTGGTCACAATCTAAATAGCGTGAACCCAGAAGGCCGATGCACACCACATCGGCCTTCTCTGCACAGCCTTTTGTGACTCAGGCTTCCGGGTTCACTCTATTTAGGCTGCAAAAGCAGTTGCCCAATATGCTGTTATATAACATGCACTAGGGTTGCAAATCTAAAAAGAGCAATGGTTCTGCGCTAATTTTAATGTTACTTAAGTGAATCACAGATCTTAACCAATAGGACTAAACACATGTCATCAGGGCACCTCAAGAAAGTTATAGATTGCAACGCACTGGTATCTATATATTCGTTATATATCTGACCCACAATTGCTAGTTATGCAGCAGATACTGTGAGGAATATAAAAGCCAGTGGGCCTCATTATTAATTGGGCAGTATGTGGAATTAAGAGTCGCCGAAATGGTGCTAATTCCACGGACAGAATTATCCCTGGTGGAATTAGCACTGACAGAATTACTACTGTAAACTGGTGGTAATTCCCTCGGGCCTAGTCCACCAGAAGAATTGGCACCGGAAACATTAATGGTAATTCCACAGCATTACAAGTGGAAATATCACACAAAAAAGCAACAAAATGTTGGCGCAAATATGGTGCAGTTGGCTCCAACCAAAAGGCGGAGGTAAATGCGATGGCAATGAAGTACACGTGTACCCAAATGGCCCTGAAAGAGTATGTAAGGCCCACACTTTCCCTAAACACATTCCCCAACACCATGCAGTGCCTACCAGCAGCAGACCACGAGATCCACATTGATCTGCAAAGGCATGCACGGCAGCACTGTGGAGTGCAAGCAGCATAAGGTCGCCTTGCAAGGAGAGTTCCTATTTCACGGGTCAAGCCATTAGCCTGCGCATTTCCTGATGCTGGTAGCATTGGGTCGATGGAACAGGTGATGAGAGGCAATGAGTGTGCTTGCCAATGTCACAGCATGGGTGGCTGGTGTAGCATTGGAGAAGTAATTTGTCTCCACAGAGGCCTGAAGGCTGTTGGTGTTGGTAGCAGGTTGGGCTGTGTCATCGTCATCAGTGTCGTTTGTGGTGCCAGCTTGTGGTGGTGCAGCACTGGAGGCAGTGTCTGAGATGGTGGCATCATTGGCTGTAGCTGGCATGCTGGTTCTGGCATCAAATGATGTCTTGGCAGTTTTTTTGGGCCAGATGCCATGACTGCAGGGTACAGGCATAGAGGCAGTGGTGTCAGTAGACTGTATTGGCCCTCTCACTGGCATGTCCCATTGAAAGTCCCATCAACCCTGATGAACTAGGCCAGGTACTATCTCTCTAGGTGGGCTGTGAGCCTATTGGGTGATGCACTAATCATACAGACTGGTACATGGCCTAGTAAGAAACCCATGCATTTTGGATAATGTTGACCAAGGCAAATCGGGTAGGGTTGTTTCACGTGCAGAAGGATGACTACCAAAACATCAACACAGATGGCATCTGAGGTACACAACCTTTGTAGGATTGGAGAGTTGACTTTTGTGTGTTATGGCCTTTGTTGTGATGTCCATCTGTGGATTGCTCCGTGGTGTGAGCATGGTCCTGTACCATCATGGACAGGGTATTTTGTCAGGGCCCACATACAGCACTTGCCAGGTTGGAGTAGTACAGGGAGATATGGGGACTTTTCCCATCATGTATGCATGCTCTCATTGGCAAATGCATTGCTCATGTAAAATGTACATGGGTGAGGCCGGTTATTGGCACTGATGTTTTCAATATGGGCTAATTGTATTTGGGATGTTTTAGGGATGTGTATGGACCGAAAGGGTCACATGTCCATAGATGCAATGGTACATTTCTATATTCTATGTCATGAGGACATGGTGCCCTACCATGGATGGCAAATGCATGCTGCTGCCCTAACACTGGACCCACTGCCTTGTGAGCAGGGCCTTGGCCTCACCATTGTGGCCATCTGATTCCTCAGCCTGGCACATACCTAGGCTAGGGATTGAGTTCATACATTCAGATTAGAGAGGTAACATTTCTACTCCCCTAGCTCCAGTTGCCTGACTGCTCTAAACTCTGCTCTACTGATTCTCTCAATGCCAGCAATGTGGAGGACACTGCTTGCCTTTTCCTCCCAGGACGTGAGGGTGAGTAACTCAACTGTGCCACCACCTATGGCAGCTGTCTCCCACCAGTGGATGCACAGTAGGCTCTGTACACTGGCCTTCAAGTCATTACAACATTTTCGGCAATCTTCGTTGACCCAGGGTGTAGTGCCAATCTCAATGACCTTCTCTCTTGTGTCTGTACAAATGGCATTCTTCCGCTGGACAGGGATCTTTCTTTGTTGTGCCCCAAATAGCTCTTCACCATGGCAGACTAATGTGTCCAAAAGGACCTGAAGTTCTGTCTCACTGAATAAAGGTGTTCTAACTAGCATTTCAGGCACCATCCCTTTGCCTTTGTCACCAAGCATATCTGGCATTGCTTCTGGAGTGGATGGCAACAGGAAATGTGTAATTTAGAATGGATCGAAGTTTTTTAAAGATGGCCCCCTCTAGGATTCCTTTTTGCAGCATCATGCTATTTCCACTCGGTGCTAATTCCTCCTGCAGTTTCTGTTTTGAAATTCCTGCAACTTTCCAGCGGTAATGCAAATTCTGCCAGAAATTTGAGGATGTATTAATCCGTGTTTGTTTTTGACGCTAATTCTGGCAAATGGAATTACCGTTACTGTCAATGATTGAGGTGCGCATACTTGGAGTCATAATTTGATGCTTATTCGATCGAACGCCATTGTGCTACTGGTAATTTCATGTAGCGGAATTAGCACTGAAACGACACCTGTACCTGTTATAAAGCCCAGTACCAGGTGCCTAAAAGTGAGTGTGTTTTAGGAGTCACCCTTGAGATTCCCCGACACTTGCTGTTTTGTGACTGTGCTGCGATTGTCACAGTGTCACGGTCACCCCAAGTAAATCCTCTCCAAGTTTGGGGGAAGTTCCTTAGAGCTCCACCATCCCATTGAGCTCCTTCAGTCTGGTGCTGCTTTGGAGCATTGTACACAAGAGTCTAGAGGGAGACGGGACACCTTTCAAAATCATCTCTTCCCCGGTTTCATAACCAATTGGAAAACACTACCAACTAGCTGGAGAACAATGCTACTGTCCTGCTGCATCTATTTTCCCATAACGTGGAATGATGCGGTTTTACCAGCTATAACATGCTGAACCACCCACAAAATGCCAAAGCAGCCCTTATAAGTAAAGTCAGCACCCAAAAACTATTTTTTTATTAAATCCCCAAAGTACAATGGAGTCAGTGATCATAGGAAAACTAAAACAATGTTTAAAAGAGACACACCACTTACACAGGTAGCATCACCCATGGCCTTCTGTTAATTGGTAGCCAGCTCAACCTGAATATTACCTCCAAGGCGTATGAGGAGATTGATTGATTTTGAAATTTCTTAAGCACAAACGGTCGCCCAAAGGCATCTTGGCGCTGGAGTGTGAGGTAGACCATCCATATGAAAACCACTAAAGGAAGCAACTGACTATAACAGAAGTATCTTAATCACTTTCCTAAAGGCCATATGATTCGAAAGTTTCTTTTTGGAAGTTGGAAGTTCGTTCCATAATCTAGCAGCGACTATAGAGAAGGCTCTGCCTCCAATTCACGTGCAACGGTAGGGGGGCACGATGAGCAGATCAGCTGAGGCTGAACGTAGTTGATGATCAGGGTAATAGCGCGTGAATTTGGACTGTAGGAATTCCGCACCTAGATCATGAGTGGCTTGGGGCACTATACATAGAGGCGTGAATCTTATACGCTGGCTAACAGGTAGCCAGTGTAACGATCACAAGACCAGAGAAATGTGGGCTCCATAGGGGGTGACAGTTGTCATCCGAGCCGCCAGATTTTGCAAGCACTGCAATCTTTGATAAGACCATTGGGTTGGGCCAAATACAAAGAATTGCAGTAGTCCAGCCGGGATATTATCAACACTGCTACCATAGGGGGGCATAGGGATGCAGGAATCAAGGGAAGGACCCTCTTCAAAATTCTCAGCTGGAAATGCCCGCCTAACATACAGTCGCAACTTTATTAGCCAGAGAAAGAGAATCCAAAAGAACTACACCCAGATTTTTTACTTTGCTCACTGGGGACGGGAGAACACCAAGAGAGGAGGGCCAGAAAGAGGAGATCCAAAGAGGACCTCTGTCTTGTCTCCATTCAGTTTGAGCCAGTTGTGGTTCATCCATTCACCCACGGCCACCAGGCATCCTCGCAGGCATGACAACATCTCAGCCTGATTGAGATCTAATCGGATCAGGATCTGGGTGTCGTCAGCATACGAGTAACACCTGACACCGTAGGAGCAGATGAGACACACAAGTGCCAAAATGTAGATGTTAAATAGAATATGAGACAAGGAAGAGCCCTGCGGGCCACCACAAGTGAGAAGACAGGGAGCAGATAGAAAAGGTGGCAGGGAGAGGGTCTGGGTACGATCCGCCAGGAACAAGGTGAACCAGGCTAGTACCCTCCAGATATCCCTATCTGGGCCAGTCGAGACAACAGGATGGGGAGTTCGACAGTGTCGAAGGCTGCTGACAGATCTAGCAATATCATGGCTCCAACCCCTTCCCCTGAGTCTACCAGACTGGACATATCATTCTGGACGGCAACCAGTACACTCTCTGTACCTCTATCAGGCCATGAGACTCATTTGCTCTGCTGGCATGTACTCTGCTGTACTATTTTACAAGAAGGGAGTATAATGTTTATCTGCTTCTCTATTATATACTGAGAAAGCAGTAAGTTGCATAATTTACTGCAACTGAGCCAGGTGCCCCAGTGCACAGAAATATTAAGAGGTGATCAAGAGAAGCATCATCCCGTTTGCACTGAATATTGCTCATATCCTCCCCTTTTTAGAGACACTCACAGTCACACCCAACGACTTAGCAAATGACTACCCTATCACCAATCTACCATTGCTTGGAAAGATAAGTTAATCGAGAAGAGGGTCACCCCTGACTACATAAGAAGTTCACCCAACGCAATCTTCTTAAAGAACACTTGGATTATGTCCCATATGCGTCCCCTAGACTGCCACTGCCAGGTCTACGAAGGCAAAATCCTCATAACGGACAATGAGACCCATTGTCTTCTGATCCTGCTTTTCCTTTTGGCCACATCTGCAACGTCTTTCCCACCTGCATTTGGGGATTTGATTCCGAAATCCATTGCTAATTTGACTCATAACTCGCTAACAGACATGGCTTGTCCAGATAGGGACATAGAGATACCAACAATACCTAGAGACAGCGGGGTGCCACAAGGAAGTCCCCTCTTCTCCACAGGCATGTTCAACCTCTAACTAGAATCACTTGGATATTTCTTGCCACCTTCAGCTTAAAGTCCACAGTATGCTGATGCCACATCACTCTACCTAACGACCAACTGTGTGCATGTCAAGTGCCTAACCGCCACTCAGCCTAATGACGTCAGACTTTCTTCTCCTTGCAGACCACAGAAAACACACCCAAGCACAGAACTGGCTAGCAGAGAAGCAACTCAACATCTTCTCCCCACAACTCAGCCTTAATACAAAGTCCCTCAGCTTCACCGTGAACTGCTACCTTTCATTCAAAGTCCACACTACAAAGAGTACAGAGACTGGTACCAGTGTTACCAGGACCATAGATCCAAGCCCTTCATTCCCACCTTGACCTTCAATGCCATAGTATAAGCTCTTACGATCGCCTACCTTAACACTAACAAGATCTTCCTTGCAGGTAGCCCAGCAGCAACCCATGCCTCTCTGAAAGCTGTCCAGAATGTGACTACCTGCCACATTGTAGGACTGAAGAAAATGCGTCCTCGTCACCCGCACGCTCAGGGAACTTCACTGGTTGCCTCTCCATGTGTGCAGCACCTACAACACGACCTGAATCACCTACAACACATTGATGACAAGAAAGCATTATACTTGGCTGAAAATGATGTTCCCACAGGAGGCCAGCGCATTTTTAGGTTTGAATCTGGGAAGTGCAGAAAAGAGACGAGTAGAAACAAACTCTGCTATGCTTTCACACTGGAACAACATACCTACTTAGAGCATGCTGACTCCCTTCCTCCTGCACTCTTAGAGAACCTGATCATGAAAAAATACTGCATCGACCTGAAAGGACAGGGGACTGATGACAAGACTCCCTTCCCCATCCCAACACCTCCCTCATTTACTCTAGATCCTTTGCTTTATCCCTGGGCATTCTGTCCCTTACATGCATGGTGCTCCGCTGCCCTTGAGCTAGATTCACGCCGCATGAATCTCTTTTTATTTCTATCTATCCTTCACCCTCAGAACCCTCACTGCCCGTTTTCTGTTCTCTTGGACTCGCTTGTTTCTCGCTGTCCTAACACATAACACGATTCCCCATCAAAATTGGAGCCATGCAAGTTGGCCTGCCTGACCTCCCTCTATCTTTTTAGCTTTCCACTATGTTACTGGAGTCAGTAATAATCCTGTATCTTACTAGCTTTAACCCAGCCAAAACTCATTCCCAATTAAAATACACCTGTTTTCTATTGCATTAAGAATCCTTCTAAACTGAGCGTCTTTCTGCATTATTGTTTTATCTGCTGTAAATTCATGTGCGTGTAGGGTCTGTGTGAGTAAGAATAAGGGAGGGGAGCATGTTCTCAGTTCACTACTCTTCCAGGTGGGGATCACCTACTTTCCTGATTGGGTGCATATTTTGACACCCTGCCATCAGAGAAGAAGTGAAGGCAATTGCTTATTTTTGCCCCAAATTCAAACCTGAATAAGTTTCACGGCGAGCGATCAAGACCTATAGCTTGCAGTGATTGCAAGTGTTGAAGGAGCGCGTGCAGCGAGGGCTGATCACGCGTGTGGCACATCTTACCCGCATATCCCATTAGGGTTGCCACAGGTAGTTTGCTTCTAGCATGGTCTCCAGGTGACTCAAAGCCTCTTCCAAGTTTGTGCAAAGGGGGGGAGTAGGCACATGGCAGAGATTTTCCTGAAGTCCTTTGTATTACTGAATGACGACCGGTAAACAAACTGTGAACATACTACTAGGAATGTATTATATACAAGGGAATACATCCTTCGCTGAGACATGCTCCATGAAACTGCCCAGACATGGCTACATCTGGGTGTTGGGTTCTTTGGAGTATCTTTGTGATAGTGGGCTAGTCTATAAAGCAGTGCATAAGGGACAGCATCGGTTTTTGGCAGAAAAGCTGAGACTGTCAGGAGGTAACAAAATCATCGTAAGAATATATTGCACAAGGTTAGAAATTCAGTGTAGCAAAAAATAAACAAAATGTATGTGGTTACGGATGTGTTTCGGATGTTACATTTGGTAACTTCTCAAGGAATCTGCACCATGCCCAATGCCCTAGGCATGCAACAATGGTGCCATGGTGAACATTATTGAACCCTCTCCCACTCCACAATGCTTATTGTAGAATTGTGCCCAGACTGTGTTGGCATGGCCAGAACAAACCTTCACATTTCAATGCATTACCCAGTGCTTTAAGTGTGCTGGGGCCAGCCGGGGCCGATCCCCGGCAGTCCACAAAAAGTGGAGCTGAGCCTGGGCTTAGCCTGGGCCCCCGGCCCTGCCACGGCTGCATCAACGACAGGACATTTGCCCGCCACCATAATGAAGATATGCAGGTGTGGCTGGCACTTCTGTCAGTCATAACTGCAGGAAAAGCAAACTGTAACTTCCTCTTGTGACCTTGTGCGAGTAACTGGGCCAAACCAAGTACTCTGACTGGAAACAATTCCCAAAAAAGCCCTATGTTACCTGCCTTAACAAAAGCTCATGTGACCATTGGGCTTGTCATCTGACTGATCCTCTACTAGAATTAACTATATGTACTGACCATGGCTCCATAAACCTACATCTTGAACATGTGGGTACAGTGTATCACAAGCAAAGAACCAAAACACATGTCGACTTGAGAAAGAAAACTTAATTCTATGGTCTTCTGTTATGTGCTCCTAAAACAAAACAAAAAAGACACTGAATAATAGCACAGCATCAATAAACTGCACCACTATAAAATCAGTGTTCAGTAAGAGATATCTGATGCAAAAAAAGATCACAATCCAGACTCACGTTTAGTAGTGTTTGCCTACCTTAGCACTGTGCTATTGTGTCAAGAAGTACTATGCAAAATCACAGTATACTAACCCCCCCCAGTCACAAAAAGTATGTGTTCAAAGTTTTTATTGTAGGTGGTGATGTGTAATGAGTGTTTGTCCTTGAAATTCTGTCAATGTTAATCACTTTATGTTGTTGGGTTTAGCCGATTTTTACGGCCCTCTTTGTCCACTGTGTATGGATTTTCTTAAATAAACGACTGACATGAGACTTTCTGGTTTCACTCTCTCTTCAGCTGGATGCATTAGAAGCAGCAAACAGCGGTGCAGTTTAGACAGTGTGAGCATTTGCTCGCTACTAAACGAAGAGAGGGGTAACTATTCTCCTATAGACTGATATATGTGTGTGGTGTATGCGCATTTGTGCGGCCGTCAGCAGTCTATTGAAATAACCCATATTTTTTTTCATTTATTGTGGATCTGTTATACCTAAAGCGGTAGTGAAACTGCTTAAACAGACACAACGTAACAAGGGAACTTGGGATGCATATGAGGGGAGTGAGAAAACATGAATGGTTGTACAAGCAAGAGGGTGTCCAGTTTTACCAATAAAAGTAATTTTGCATGGAAATGTTATCCTACTGTGAGTCTTAGAGTGAGACTAAAAGTCTGCCAAGCCTGCACTGCAGAGGCAGATATAGCAGTTGAACAAGGTGCAAATGACGACAGGACCCCTCGGCTCTGCCTCTCACACTTGGAAGGCAAAGTGCAAGGGCTGCACACAGCATCCCAGTCAGGCCTTAACACCTCTCACAGCAGGTCCTTTCATGATTAGTAGTGGCAACGACTAACTGGCAGGGACCGTTGTCTGTGGCATTGCTTTCATCGAATTTGATAAGGTTTTACTAAAGTTTTATTTAGCTAATTGAAGTGATTGTTGGGTACTTAGAAATGATGGGGATACAAAATAAGATGAGAACTGTGCGAAACAATGATCAGGTCATACATTTGACTTCACTCTGGGTCTGCAGGAGATTTTCTGTATGCTCTTGTGACCTTGTTTTCTGGAACTTGGAGGCTTCCTTTCAGAAAACAGAAAATAAAGCTGCAGTCAGACCCTTGTTGTTCAATATATCTCTGCAATGATTTCTATGATGCCAGGATAGTTTGTTGTGTGACTTGTGTACTTTTACATTCATTTCTATAAAACCAAGTGATATTTTAGATCTTCAAACACAAAAGCTAACAGAAATTTGTACCAATCTAAGTTGGGAAGCCAAGTGGTTAAGTATGTCCATTTCCGACTAGACTCAAATCCCGTATTCCTAAATTAACAAAAATGTCTGATCTTGGGGAAATCGTGTATTCTCTCTGTGCCTTATCTCTCAAAATTAGGACTCCCTAGAAGTGATTGAGTTTGCAGTAAACCAGACTGCAATAGAAATCTCACTCATGTTTGACTAAACTGGTGCTGCTACATATTTATGAGTGGCCATTCATAGTTAATTTACAAAGAAGCAGTTTTGTTTTCAAAATGTCTGGCACACCCAGTGGATTTGGTTGACATTTTCATTTGCTGCGGTTCTTGCACTTGGTATATCTTGCCTGCATTCTAGCACTCAAACACACCCTCAAATTTAAATTTTAAAAAAATGGTGCCGATAAAATGTTTCGGAAGCTTCAGTTTTGTGGTGTAAAATGCATTTTAAGCCACAACTTGTCCCATTCTATTCTGCATTATTTTAGAGGGGCATGTATTTCACAACAAGATGTCGAGACCACAAGCTCCTCCTCCAGGGCTTGCTGGGAGCGGTTGCAAGGTTCAAGGAGGTATCGTTGGAGCAGATTACAGCTGGGCTGGATGAGAGGCTGGGGCCTCTTTCTTCCGCCCTAACAGGGGAGAGGAGTCGTCATCCTCGCTTCTCCACAGCCAGGCCCAGAAGATAAGGTGAGGATGCAACGATGGGAAACGGAAAGGGTGATAAACGGCTACAGATGGAAATTGAATGAGGGTCAGAAGGAGAAGTGGGAGTGGATGGACTATAAAGGGAAGAACATATAGGGAGGGAAGATCTGTAGTTTGATGTTTACACACTACTTCTCCTGTTACTTTTGTGCTCTGGGTGTGTACTGTTTTTATAGCTCAATAAATATATGGTGAAGACATTTATATTTTTAAGGCATGATTAATTATTTATTTTTCATGCTTTGCCAAAAGCAATGGAAAAGAATAGTGGATGAAATGTGAAGAGAGTGGATAGTAAAAGGTGAGAGGGGTGAAGGGGACTAATGGGAGATGAAGAGTAGCACAGAGAAGGTGAAAGTGTTGGTGGGGCCTAGTGGAAGGTGACGAGGCATTGGATGGAGAATAGAGTAGGAGATCGTTGAAGAGGTATGGGAGAGTGTGTGATTTTGGAAGGAATAAGCAAATGAAATGGGAAAGCATGTTTCCCACTGGAACAAAGTGAGTGACCCTTGGCAAATACTTTTATTTCAGCAAAACCCGGTGATTTGCCTGGCTGCTTTCTGCCATAGTAAGATACCTAAACTTACATTTCCAACAAAAACAAACATTAAAACCATCCAACATTTTGCCCAGAAGTTTATCATTATCACATTTGCAACAGCCATTAACCTCTCGCACCCTAATCTCTGCCTCCATGACCGTCACAACCTGGGTTCTTTGTCCGTCATGCCCATAGGGTCCTTCTGCCTTAATTTTGACACTGCTGCAGTGCAAATTATTTTATTCAACAACAGCAACACAATGGGCCTCATTACGAGCATGCTGGTCCAGTAACATGGGTGCCGCTAAGCCTACCGGCACCATTGTTACCAGACCAGCACACTCCGAGTCTGCGTGCGGCGGCTGGCGGGCAGAACGGCAGCCACACGCAAACTTTCACAGAGGCACCAGCACCATTATTTACAGTGCCGGTGCCTCTGTGTTCCCCGTTCCCATTGAGTCGTATAGGACTCAAATGAGAATGGGGAATACAATTTTTCCGGTGCCAAACTTCCCGGACCGGCAGGGTTAGAATCCCCCACTGTTACCGGCAAGCCAGGCGCCGGAAGAATTCACGAGTCTGGCGGCAGCCTGCCGGTGTTACCGGCACAGCAACCGCGGGACTCGTAATGAGGCCCAATATGTCTAAAGCTATAGTTTTTAATATACAGTATCATATTGTCAAATAAAGCATAGCTAGAACTTGCATTTATTTAGAATTTTAAAGTCAGGAATGACAATAAAATATCCCTTTTTTGGAAATATCCTGCAGAATACATTTCCTGTGGCAGTTATTATTATTATTATTATTATTATTACTATGTTTCTTGTAAAGCGGTACACGGCCGCAGGACTCAGTGCACATGTAAAACAGAGACAGACTAACAAAGAAAGCAGGCTAGATACGAGAGTCAGGGGAGGAGAACAGGCCTGTGGAGAGGGGCAAAATGTTAATACTTAGAATTGAAGAGGACGTATGTAGATGTTAACAAGAGTAGTCGAAAGGGATGCGCCTTGTGTAACGCCACATGCTAAGGTCTCTGGCTGTGATTTAAACCCTCCAGTGGTAACCCTTCCTAATCTGGGACCAAGAAAATATGACATCCATACTATAGTCTGCTTGGAAGAATTAATAAGGCTTTCCAGCCTCTCCAAAAGCAGGGAATGATTCACCAAGTCGAAAGCTGCTGAAATGTCCAATAGCATTAATACAATACAGCAATATGGTTCTTTCGGCGGTTTTGACCAGATTGTCTCTGAGATTTAACATAGTGGTCTCAGCGCCGTGCATGGCGCGAAAGCCAGACTGATAGACACCCAGCAAATCATTTTCAGTGACATGGTTAAGTATCTGAAGATACACAACCCTATCAAGGACCTTCAGTAAAAAGGGAACAGTCGTGATCTGCGGTAACTCCCTAAGACTTATGGGTCAAGGGTTATCTTTGTAAGCATTGGAGTGATCCAGACATCCTTAAGATATGTGGGAACCACTTCCCTTCTTGAGCAGAGTTGAAAATGTTCAAGACTAGTGGAGCAAGGCATTGAATGCAATCCTTTACAAGGGTGTGAGGGCAGATGTCAGTGGGGCGAACAGTGGGTTTGAGCCCAGAGATGATGTCTAGAAGGGCATCATTAGTGATAGGGCTGAGAGAGAAAAAAGGGGATAGAGGCACAACATTTGGTGGAGCCATTAGTAGATGTGTCATAATAAACTGAGGTAGGCCTGCCATGGTTAGCGAGGTCTTGGCGTTGAGCATTTATGGAATCCTGGTGAGATTTAATCTTAGTACAAAAGCAATCTTGAATTCTCGTACACCAAGTGTCAATCAATTGCATTGTTGCATGAGGAGTTGTTTTACCCTCCAATTCTTTAAAAATTAAGAAGAGCTCTTTCTTATGCAATTTTGCCTCGTGCATTCGATAATTAAAGCTATGTTTTTTGCGAACAAGATGGCCTGTTTCTGCTCCAAGGCAGTGGCTTTATATTTAACATGAGTGGAGGATATTTTTCCTCCAATACCTCTCATGCAGCCTCTTATTTCTTCTACAGTGAAGAATGTCTACGGAAAACCAGGATTCATTCCGTGCTGCAGTTTTGAGGATTACTGAGGCAGCGAAATCCAAGAGGTTCTGAGTCAGAACGTGAATATCATTGGTTTGAATGATGTTATTTAACATAGGAGTGGCAAGTTATTCAAACGCATCTGAGGTGACTTTACATAAGTTTCTCATTGTATTTTTTTTTGTCTTTGATTAGTATTAACCTTGTAGTAGGGAGCAAGAGGCAGTATAGCGAAGGTAATAAGGCAGTCATCACACTACAGGCCATGCAAGATTTTGGGAACTGAAGTTTCCAGATTTCTAGACAGTATCCGGTAAAGTATATTGCCTGCATTGTGAGTAGGCTCGCTGATGATTTGATTTAGGTATGAATGCAGGGAGACTGCAGAATTGTCCTTGACATCATTATCCCAAAGATTAAAAGCTCCAAGGTTTATTTGTGATATCGGCGATGAGGGTTAAAAGCTGTTCTTCAAAGGTGGGTGTCTAAAATGGAGGATGATAAAGGACTACATTACTAATGAAAGTGTTATGATCAACCGGTCATTTAATTGATAAATATTCACAGTTATCTAAAGTATTGCGAGTAAGAGAGGGAATATTAAGGGCGTTCCTCAAGGTAATTGCTACACCTCTTCCCCTGCTTTCCTCACGGTTAGTAGGAGTGATGTAATAACCGGGAGGAATAGCTAATTGGGCTACATGGTTGGTGAAGCTAGAAAACCATGTTTCTGTCAGACAACACACATGCAAATCGAGTGAAAGGATTAAATCGGCCACTTCAGTAGCTTGTCTGACAGCTGAACGAGTTTTGAGAAGGGCAGCCTTCAATATATCAACTCTCTCATGTTTAGCCGATGGACTTTGAAGACCATTATTGTAAGTGCCATCCAGTAAATCAGATATGGAACTGCCTTGTGTACTAGAGTCCTTTTTAACAATCACTGGTATGGCATTGAGGTGGCCACTTAGTGTAAGGCTCGGTGCAATTGCAAGGACACTAATAGCAGGAGTAGTGTCTTGCAACTTGTCACCAGGTACTTCATCTAAATTCAGCACAGCATTAGTAGATAAGGTAAAACTGCTCAGGACTTTAGTATAGCGGTTGTGTACTTTCTGGGAAGGTTGCATCGGTGACTGTGCAGTGAGCTTCTTGCTAGCATCAGCAATCGCATCAAGTAGAGGTATATTATATAACCAACAAACAAAGTTCAGAAATAGAAAAACGAACTTGCAAGACAGAAAAGAAGACTATCAGAGCTCCATGACGCGGCACGGACTGGCACAGACTGGGCTTGGCGCCCTGCTCCAGCATTCATGTGCCGGTCAGCAAAGAAGTAGAAACACGTGAACTACAATACTGCTGTAGTTCAAAGCGTGACATGGCATCTACTTGTGAGATTAAGGCCAAACTTTCTTGGTTAGTTTACCAAGAAATTCATTCAACTGAGGGTCCAGAGGAGGGTGCCCCACAACACGCCCGACCAAGCAAGCCCCCCCACCTCTCACCCAAGACATTTTCCACAGGGAAGCTAAGCATATCACCTGTACACAACGCTGCGCCTTGTGCTGTTTTCTTTCCAGCACCTTGCTGCTTTACACCACATAGCAACATGCACTCATGCTCCAATCTACCATCGACACTGGTAGGCTTTGCGCTGGCTCTGCAGAGGCAAGTTGCAGGAATGATCCAGGCCAATGGAGTTCTGGCTCAAGCACCCACAGTTTTGGCATGCATGCAACCATAATGCACAGCAGGGGCCGGAAGTGCAGAGGAACTACATATGCCACACTTCATCCTGGCTCCCACTTCCATGCCCCCACTAATGAATGAAAACAATTTGAAATAATGATCTAAGATATTAGTTACTGCTTTTCTAGATCTTAAATCTCAGTCTAGCCTAAACAGTGGTGTTGGATTCCCCATCTGGATTAGATGCAACAAAGGGCTGTTTGTTGATCAAATCAATGTGGAACCAACTGTCATGGCTTAGAGGTGGAGCTATGCTGCTCATGCACTGAAGCCGGCCACGTGGTGGAGAAGTCACATGATGACCAGATGGAAGTTCAATCTTAGATTTAGGAATGCAGTGGAGTAAATCTAAAGAGTGTGGCTGTTGGCTGAAGCCTGAAGGAACTGAACAGAAACTGGAAAGAAATGGTTATCTTCTCCCAGTACATAGCAATGCTGACATTAGAATGTGTAATGTAAGAATAGTATGTTGTCACTGGTGAAAGTCGCTAGCTTGAGACGCTTTAAAAGCACTCGCCAAGGATAGCAATTCAATCTGGGAAGGTCAACCAGTCAGTTGGATTTCAGAAAATAGGTGATGGATATTATGATACCCCTAGCAGTTTTCTTTATTACACATGCAAAACCTGCAACATGGCCTTGCGAACCGGAAGTACGGGGAACTACCATGGTATGATGCTCTCTGAGCACGATTTACACGTGGACGGAGTTATCTCTTGGTTGGAGCATATCCAACAAGCTCCCAGACTGGAAAGAGTGGGCAGGAGAAGTCTAACAGTGGCAGGACCTCTCCTTATGAACAACCTCCCCTGGTTTTAAGGATAGAACCTACCCACACGAAATTAAAAAAAAAAAAAACTCTTTTATTCATGAAGCCTTTCCCGGACACAGCAAAGGGATCCATTATAAATCCTGCTATCAAATGGGGGACCACCCCACCTGAGCGTTAGAGGATCGTGATGTTTAAATGATAAAATAGTGCGTTTTTCAAGATGCAAATATACAATATATGCAGCACTGCATAAACCCTGAAGTGCTTATGCTTGACTATGATCTACGTTGTCTACTAAATAAATGCACAAGATAGTTCCATAGCTCATTATAAGCTAATGCAAAACAATGCATAAATTTGCCTTACATTTTCAATAAGGTTTATTGTGTTTGCGTATGCATGAATAGAGAAACATTTTCCCTTGTCCTGACCATATACCTATGCAACTGTGCAGGTAAAAAAATACACACATACACTGGTTGCTGTTTATAAAGTATGCCTGGGAAATGTTCCCCCTTGGGGAAGGTAACACAATGTTAATGAAGTGTTTCTTTTATCTTACACTCTAATTAACTGTAGGTTATATTCATAGGTACTTTAAGATTATGATGCAGTTAAACAACATCTGTCCTTTTATAACCCAATGACAATTCTCCCAGATGTTTTTTAGGGCTATAAAGTCAGTGCCACGTGGATTGATGACCCTTGTGCTCTTTCCGTGCTTGCCGCCATCCCCTGCATTTCATAATTGGCTATAAATCCAGTACCCACCAAAGCAACAACAACCCACAAATACATGCACAACAACGAAGCAAAGACGGTATTTATCTCGCATGTGACAGGCATTTTAGTGTATGATCATGCTTTGCGGTATTGTCTCGTTATGAATGTAAATGATGGAAAGCTCGATATGGGCATTGTACTGATTTTGTCTTTCATAACTTTTTTGTGATTGGTCTGTGCTATGGTCAATAGATGTTTTCACATTTTAAAACAAATACTAGTAAGTGGAGCAGGAGTCATTATGTCTATGATTTTGCACATGACATCAGATTATCGTACATGATATCAGTGTCAAATCATATGATATCTCTCTTAAGTTCACTAAAATCGTCATTTTTGTGTGGACAGAAATCATTACAGAAAAAAAGCGCTGGCAAAGCCAATAGCTTTGACATTGCTGTGGGGCAGTAAAAAAACGAATTGTGGTTAGCCATCTATAAGCCACGGCTAATTCTGACACCAAAGCACCATATATGAGCCAAAACTAATTGTGGTACAAAAGTGGCAACTATGATCCAACACTAATTGTGGTGCTAAAGTAGCATCTAAAAAACAAAGGTATGGGCCCTCAGCAGGAGTACAAACAAATCTTGGTACCAAAATGTCATGCATGGGCAAAAATAAAGGTGAACAGTAAAAACGAACTCCGCAAAAATGTATAATTCAGTAAAGTAAGAAGTCACATTTATAGTTACTAAATACAACTAATGAAAAAATGAACACAGCTAAATATATCCAAACTTTAAAATGGAATAAATAATTGTAAAATAAATCATGAAAAAATAAATCTTGGCTTGGTACGATTTGGAGCAGGTGAGGGGGCAGAGGATTGCTGGGATGGTGGTTTGGTTCATGGCGACTGTTCCTCCTTTTCAAAGTATATCTTCAAGCTGGAAATAGGTAAGTAGAAATTATGGGGTGATGGATTTAAATAGGCTGGTATTGTGGGGGAATCCCTGACACTATACCAAGGCAATACGAAATCACACATATATATTTAAACAAATACGTACATTTTCACAACATATGCATTTTTAGAAAAAAAAAATACATTTATTTATTTTTACTTTCTTACTTTAACATTTCTTTTTGGTTATTTGTGTATTTTCATTTATTTTAACTGCTTTGTTTTCAATGCAGGTTATTCAGGGATATTATAACATAGAACCAAAATGAATCATGGCACTGTAGTGCCACCTATAAGCCGAACCTGATTGTGGTGCTAAAGCTTCAACTATAAACCAAAACTAATTGTGGTTCTAAAGCACATCAATAATGCAAACAAACTGCCCGATTCATAGAAATATTTGTGCGTAAAAAGGGGGACTTGCGCACAAAAAAAAAACGTTTAAACGACAGTTTGCCAATTCATGGAACACAATGAGTGGGTCCAACATGTCACTGGGACACTACAAACGCCTTGCGCTAGACTGCCAGCGAAGGGGTGTACCGTCTTGCACAGTCACCTAAAAAGAGGGCGGAACACGTGGAATAGGGAACAACAAGCATACATGCGGGCGTTACGTGGGAAGTGCCACTGTAAAATGCTCCCATGCGCGCGCTAACAACACATATTCTTGGAATCAAACAGGGCCCACCACAGCGCCGGAAAAGACACGCTAATCCGGAAACACGTCCGCCAAGCGAAAGCTGGCGTAAGCGTAATCGCGCACAAGTACATGCATAAATAGACACAAATGCGCGTATACAGCTACGATTAATGTGCCATTTATCACAGCAGTGATCGTGGGACACCGCAGGAGGAGGAGGATAGCCAGGGCATGCATTTGTTGACCCAGGACCAGCCTTTATGGATTGCCTAATGACCAGGTCTATGGCAGGTATAGGTTCCCACCTCATATCACCATAGACCTGGTCAGGGAGTGGGAAGATGACCTCACTTCACCCACCCTGTGCTCCCAAGCACTGAGGCACATGGAAAAGGGGCTCAATGTACTGGATGCTTTGACCACTGGGTCATTTCAGCAGACAACTGCCATAGTCGGGGGCGTTTCACAGGCCACGCAGTCACGCTGCCTACACCAGGTGTTGGCAATCATGACTGCAGACCCCTCAGTCTGCAGGCACATATACATGCCCAGAACACCCGCAGAAAGGCAGGCCGTGGTCCAGGACTTTTACGGAGTGGCGCACTTCCCTAAACTGCTTGGTGCCATTGATTGCACACATGTGACCCTACATCCACCTAGGGCCACTGAGCACATTTAATCGGAATCGCAAGCACTGGCATTACATTAACGTGCAAGTTGTATGTGATGCCAAGGGAATCATTACCTGTATATATGCTAACTACCCATGGTCCACCCATGATAGTTTCATATACAGAATGTCACCCCTACACGGGCCCTGGAAGCTGGGAGGCATGGCAACACATGGCTCATTGGTGAGTACAAATGGCCCTGAAAATGCATGCATACCTCACACAGACTAAACCACACCACTGACAAACCATCTCACCTCCACAGGGGACAGTGCCTACCTACTGAGCACCTACATGATGACGCCAATACGGAACCCATCACATCACCCCAGGTAAGATACAATGCAGCACATATTGCAACTAGGGCCATAGTGGAGTGTACATTCGGAGTGCTAAAGTCACGCTTCCACTCCCTTGACCACTCTGGTGGGGTACTCCTATATGCACCACCAGTAGTGTACAGGATCATTGTGGCAGCATGTGTCCTGCACAACGTTGCAACATGGCGGAGCGTACCGGTGGACATGGTGGTGCCCCGACATCTCCAACCATATGCACAGCCACTGACATGGGAGGGGAAATGGCATGTGGCAAGGTAAGCCACAGTGGGTGGGGGCCCAGGAGGGTGGAGGGACAGGGTGCTCCCCAACACCCACAAGTGTTGATGTTGAGGAAAAAAAAGGAAAACCGTCCATGGGTTCGTGGTCTGCACGGCTATCAGGTTTCGGGAGAGCTGTTGCTGCTGTGGCCACCCTCTGGTGAAGCACTAGAAGGTGTCAGTGGTAATGGAGGTAGACCACGTATAGCCCTGGTCTGGTCCTCCATGGGTGTGGCCATGCGAGACTGAGATGTTCGCACCTGCAACATGTGGGCACGGATGTCTGCATGCAATACCTCATGGGATGCACGCAGTTCCACTTGCACCATGTTATGGGATGCACGCAGTTCTGCTTGCAACACCTCACGGTTGGCTCGCTGTTCCACAGATATGGTGTGTGTCAACTGTTGCTTCTGCTCTTCTGAGCATCTACTGCATGCTGCCTCTAATGCCGTCAGTGTAAATTGCAGTGACCTAGCTACTTCCTTCAGGGCATCCCTATGGGCCCGACCCTCTGCAGCCATGTCTTTGCGCAGAGACCACAGTTCTGCCCGTCACCACCTGTTGCTGGCCTGCATCTGGAGCATGTGTGAATGGCATGTGGACCGCACTGCCTGCTGCTGGAGCTCAATCTGTCTTTCTAGGGGGAGCATGGAATTGGCCACCCTATCCATGCCCTGAGCCAACATTTCATATGAATACCCCTGTTGCTGGGCACCTGAATACATGGATTGCTCCCACACATTATCGCCTGTTGGCACATGGCCACTGCATTGGCAGGCCCCACACCTGCTGGGCCCAAGGAAACCTGGCACTTGATTTGCTGGTGCAGTCTGTGGCTGCAGGAGTGCATCCTTCCCTTGAACAGATGTCCCAGGAACAGGAACCAACACTGTGGAGCATGGCCTTGCACCCGTAACCACCACAGACCAATGCTCCAACACTGACTGGCCCTGTCAGGGGTCTTCCCCCACTACAGATGTTTTGATAGGCCAGCACCCACAGTTGAATCACTCACCTGCAAGAGTTCCAAGTAATCCATGTCCGATTTAACACCAGAGCCATAGGCTTCCCCAGAGGCAGAGTCAGAGTGAGTCATGGCCAGGATGGACTGTAGCACCATTGGATCTTCGTGGGCTACCACACCACGTCCTCCACTGGTGCCTGGTTGTGGCCCACTCTCCTGCACCTCATCCACCTCATCTTCTGCATCCAGTGTCTCATCAGCTGCACATGGACAGACACATGGACAGACATGGACAGACACTTGTAAGTAGCATAGCCCACACACATAGGTATCACAATGTAGTCATGCAACAAATCAAACTGCCATGTCAGTGAGGTCTTCAAACTCTGCCACGTACGCATTGTGAATGGGAGTCACGGGTAACATGAACGCAGACATGATGTGTGTCAAAGGGCACGGCACCACATGTAGTGCATGGTGCATAGCACATGCTTCACAGACAAGCAAAAGACAGGCATAGTTGAGTTACCAGCATCACTTATGCAAATACACAGATGCCAGTAGGATGTCCATGCCTGAACTGTCAAAGAGCATGAGATGTAAATTGATGCTTAGTTTCCCTGATCCATGTAAAAAGCTTGTGACATGACATGATTAGGAAGTAACAATTACCAAAAACAAGTGTCACACGGTGCTACGATGCTAGGGTGGTGAAACAGAGTGAAAACATTCACATAATGCAAGTGAATAGCCATGTAGAAGTGGAGACCTGGGTTTGGAAGTGGGAGGGGGCATTGCAGTACATGGGAACGTGCTGAACGTACAATAGAACTACATAACCCAGAAATGCAAAGTTGTGGGCTGACGGCAGTGGAAGGGCAAGTGCATGAATCAGGTGTAAATTGTTGGCAGTGGGTTGGAGGAATATAGTAAATACCCCCCAAGTGCGGGTGGTGCCTGGGAGCCAGTGCCATCACCACAGTCCTAGGGAGATACCTGGCCCCAATAAAAACAGACCATTCACACAGTCCAGTCCTGGGTGAGTTGCAGAGCTAAGAGAGTAGAAGCACAGACATTTCTGTATAGACTGTCACTGTAGCCCAGCACAAGAATGACCAGTCCCCTGGATACAGTGTGCTGCTGGGTGACCTGTCAGAGACGTCAAGAGATGTGATGAGAGAATGCGAGTGTGCATAGGAAGATCATCACAGGCAATACGCCATAACAGGTTTTAGCTGGAAAAGGGCCAAGAGAGGCTGGACAGAGGGTGACATGGAATGAGGAGAAAGAGTGGTGATGAGGATTGGCTCGGTGTGCAGCACATCATCCATATGCAGTATGCATGACAACAAGCTCATGCCAGTCCACCATGACATGGTCAACCCATGGCAGTCAGGTAAATGTAGGCATAACTGCAAAACAATCATTACACTTCATCCAAATATCATACACCTGTCCCAACACACACGCATCAGCACTCAACGGACATATCATCATACATTGGCAGGTCTCCCATGCCTTGGATCTGCTCCACATGTTATGTTACTTTGTTATGTTACTTTGCATTTGTATAGCGCCTTATATACCATTGGTATGGTCTGAAGGCACTGGTAGTTTGAACGCCCTCGGAAACTGAAGTTCAGGTCAGTAGAGAGAGTAGAGAGAGTCAAGGGTGCTTGTGAGCACCGGATATGTGTTCAGCTAGTGCGGTATTCGTGTAGTAGCTGCTTCTTAGCGGTAGGTGTGGTGGTTGAGAGGTCAATAGTATGTGTTTGTTCTGGCAGGATTTATCCAGACCGATTGTGGCTGTGTTAGGCCTGAGGAGAACGCCTGGCTGGGGTGAGTAACCAGAAGTGTTTAGTTAGAGTGATGGGGAGTATGAGGCAGATGTTGGTATGAGAACAGATATACCGAATGGTGTCATAATATCTATGTGTTCTAGTTGAGTGGTGGTGTAAAGAAGAGAGTAGGTGTGATGATGTGAGATGGTGGATTATATGCTCAATAAATGTTTCATGCATTCCAAGCCATCCCATGTAAGTCGCGCAATACTATGCATTCCAGTTCACTCCATGCCCTGACGTCCGCTCCATGCACTCCAGTCCACTCCATGCTCTCCAGTCTGCTCCACGCACTCCAGTCTGCTCCACACACTCCAGTCCGTTTCACTCCAGTTCTTTTATGCACTCAATCCTCGTGTTTCACCTGTACCATCCACATACTTCACGGTACCTTTCACATGTTACACCAGTACCTTCCACAAATTTTATTTGTTTATCCACATATTTCACCCTTCCATCCACATGCATCATCCGTTCCATCCCCATACATCTCATGGTCAATCAACACAGGTCACCCGTTCCATCAACATGTGTCACTCATTCCATGAACATACATTACCCATTCTATCTACATACGTCGCCCATTCCTACACCGAACCTCACCCGTTCTGTCCGCTCTGGGCGCTCCATGGCTCTAAGTAGTCATCCGGTCTACACACTCATTCGATCTATGCACTCATCCCCTCTAGGCGCTCATCCGCTCTAGGCGCTCATCCTCTTTGCATGTTCTACGCATTCTTCTGCTCTATGTACTCACCCTCTCTATGCACTCACCCGCTCTATGCACTCACCTGCTCTACGCACTCACCCGCTCTACGCACTCACTCGCTCTACACACTCACCCGCTCTCACGCACCCCTCCGCTCTCATGTACCCCTTCGCTCTCACGCACCCCTTCGCTCTCACGCATTTGTTCGCTGTTACGCATTCATTCGCTGTTATGCACTCGTCTGCTCCATACACTCGTGTGCTCTACCAACTAATCTTTCAAAAAAGGTAGCTGGCGCTCCTCTCCAGAAAGAACAAGGCATGATAACCTGTTCGGAGGTGAGAGTTTGCAGCACACGCTTTTTGCTCACTATGCCTTTCACAGATGGGAAATATCCATTTGCATATCAGTCTTTGTCCTGCCCACATGGGCAGTCCAGCACCAAAATGCTATGGCAATTCCTCTCTGAACAAGAGTACCAAAAGCAACCCCATACACGTGTTTCAGCCTTGTTGGGCCTCATCAGTGAGGTGAAGCTTTGCCTCTCTGAGCACAGTGAGCAGGGAGTCCACGTCTGGTTGCCCCCAGGTAACTCAGGGTGACCAACCCCAAGTTCCTTTCAAATATTTCAAAAAAGGTAGCTGGCGCTCCTCTCCAGAACGAACAAGGCATGATAACCTGTTCTGAGGTGAGATGGCTGCGAACTCTCAATGTGGATTACAACCACTGAATAGGTTATCATGCCTAGTTCTTCCGAGAGAGGGGCGCCTGCTACCTTTGTTGAATTCGTTGAAGGAACTTGTGGTTGGTCACTCTAGGTTACCTGGGGGCAACCAGACGTGGACTCCCTGCTCACTGTGCTTAGAGAGGCTCAGCTTCACCTCACTGATGATGCCCAACAAGGCTGAAACACGTGTATGGGGTTGCTGGTGGTACTCTTGTTCAGAGAGGAATTGCCATAGCATTTTGGTGCTGGACTGCCCATGTGGGCGGGACAAAGACTGATATGCAAATGGATATTTCCCATCTGTGAAAGGTACAGTGAGCAAAAAGCAGATGGCTGCGAACTCTCAATGTGGTTAGCAACCACTGAATAGGTTATCATGCCTAGTTCTTCCGAGAGAGGGGTGCCTGCTACCTTTGTTGAATTTGTTGAAGGAACTTGGGGTTGGTCACCCTAGGTTACCTGGGGGAAACCAGACATGGACTCCCTGCTCACTGTGCTTAGAGAGGCTCAGCTTCAACTCACTGATGATGCCCAACAAGGCTGAAACACGTGTATGGGGTTGCTCGTGGTACTCTTGTTCAGAGAGGAATTGCCATAGCATTTCAGTGCTGGACTGCCCATGTGGGCGGGGCAAAGACTGATATGCAAATGGATATTTCCCATCTGTGAAAGGTACAGTGAGCAAAAAGCAGATGGCTGCAAACTCTCAATGTGGTTAAAAACCACTGAATAGGTTATCATGCCTAGTTCTTCCGAGAGAGGGGCGCCTGCTACCTTTGTTGAATTTGTTGAAGGAACTTGGGGTTGGTCACCCTAAGTTACCTGGGGGCAACCAGACGTGGACTCCCTGCTCACTGTGCTTAGAGAGGCTCAGCTTCACCTCACTGATGATGCCCAACAAGGCTGAAACATGTGTATGGGGTTCCTGGTGGTACTCTTGTTCAGAGAGGAATTGCCATAGCATTTCAGTGCTGGACTGCCCATGTGGGCGGGACAAAGACTGATATGCAAATAGATATTTCCCATCTGTGAAAGGCACAGTGAGCAAAAAGCAGATGGCTGCGAACTCTCAATGTGGTTAACAACCACAGAATAGGTTATCATGCCTAGTTCTTCCGAGAGAGGGGCGCCTGCTACCTTTGTTGAATTCTACCAACTAATCTGTTCTACGCATTCATCTGTGAAAACAGAAAAATAATATGAGGCCGGGAAGCCCAAAAAGAAACAGACCAACACAGGTTACAAAGAAACATACAAGTGCTTTATTTAAAAGCTACAACAGTTACCAAGTCAATTGACAAACGGATAGCTATTCGGCTCTCAGAGTAACATAACAAACTTCAACGAGGGTTCGATGTGTTAGTGAGAGACCGCACATTGGAATACCTGAGCCTTTTATACAGTTTGTCCAGCCCTTGGACAAACCTCTTGCGGGTTAACCATTCTGTGAATCAGGTCTATGGGTTCCTTGCCAGGTCAATCCTTTAATATATGCATTTCGATTAGTTTCACTGATATAGTTGTACATTTACATATAGGTCAATGGTAGGACAAGGTCTCAGTTCGCGACCCTGACAAGTGGCCTGCAGGCATATTAATTATTCATATGTACGGAGGTCACAACGGCCAGAGATTTACTCGGAATGTCATTTGGCCTCCATTTTGATGTTCAGGGTGACTTCCATATAACAAGAGAACCTAAAATGGTGGCTTAATCCAAGATGGCGATTTACATTACTTTCTCTAAGGTCAAGACCTTGCCGTGAAGTTTGTTCGCATATGATGTTTAGACAACTTGGCGTAGGCCAATACACATACAATTGTTACGATAGGAGGCATAATAATGTTTCTATTACGACAAACCCTCCTTTTGGCCTATGCAAAGTGCTAATATCATTTCTAACGTTTTTGGAAATAACTCCATGCATTGTCGTCCATACATCCTGAATCGTTATCCGTAATATCTATAGCCATTAGGTCGTTCACCAGAACCTCTTGTAACACAAACTCTTTAGACGCTGTATCTGGGGCATACATTTTGTGCCCTATCGTGCTCACTGCCTGAGCACAACATCCCCCTAGCATTGCCCATATACTAGGTAGACATTGGATACAGCAACACAGGAATAGCAGGATTCCAAAAATAACTAGTATAACAGGAAGCACATTCCAACCCCAGGATCGTAGAGAATCCCAGAACCAAGCACTAATACTCCAATCTCCCACAGGAACATGCACTTCTGAACTAAGGATGTGCAAGTTCTGTATTGCTTTAAAAATTGTCGGTGAGGAATCTGGTACGAAAACAGAGCAAGCGGACCCCACTAATTTACACACTCCACCATGTTCTGCCAGAATGACATCTAATGCCATCCAGTTTTGGAGCGCTACCAATCTTATTGCTTTCTGTTCCAGTGTCATATTGTAGAGTATATCCGTGGTCCGGTTGATGGTTCTCTCCAATACCCTTGCTAGCCCCCTAATATTTTCAGAATTTGCTATCTGTCCCCAAAATGGCACAACTGATTTTGCTATATCTCCCAAGATTTGCCCAGGGGTATCTCCATTCTTGTCCCGCCGTGGGCGAGCCTTAGAAACTTCCAATGTACTAGCTATGAACACCCCAGGTAACAGGATTCCTAAATAACAGGTTCCCTGCCAATCCTTGGGCAACCAGGGAAATGCTGAACTATCGCAAACAAAATAGACAGGTCCCCCTACATACAGAGGCCTGTTCTCCCCGGTCAAATTTACAATGTTCACACACCCTTCAAAATCTTCCATTGACCTAGTGCCATTTCTTTATAAACAAAAAGGGACTGAATCGGGGCTATGGTTAATAGAGTAGGAAGGAGGCAGAGCGTCCTTATTGCCTATCTGAGCCATTTTAAAGGAAATTAGAGTTTGGAAGGGAAGAGACAGTTTATCAGATGGCCTAATAGATGCAACATTAGGTTTACTTCTATTTGCAAAAAGCGAGCATCCCAGGGGAGTCAATTCACGTTTCTCAAAATCATTTAAATTAGTTCCATCAAAGTTCCCTGAGATGCTGTCATTCCAACAGCCAAAGAATAGTGCTCTAAGAGAGGCATAGCAAGCAGTCGTTAAAGGTAAAGGGTGAATATACCATCCTAGCCCCTTGTTCCCATGTTGCGGTAAATGGGTGCAAATTCAGCAATTACTCTTATTAAAAATGGCATGCGTTGAATTCATTATTATCATTAAAGTGTTATTATGGTACTTTCGTCTATGCTGGGAGTCCCTAGGTGACAAAGTATGAAGGTGTACAGAGGGAGTCAAAGCAGTAGGTACAATTTCAATTGGCAGAAGAGTACCAGAGTCCCACGGCAGTAACTATACAAATTCCAATTATCATTAACACAACACAGCAACACGTTTTCGGGGCCCAGGCACATTGTTCATTGTCCGAGTTGGTCACCCCCTTATTTACAAGTCCAATGCGAGCAGCAGCGGTGGAGGTGGCAGGCATCATAGTTTCTCAATCGACGACCCCAATGTTCGTTGCTGGCGACACTACGGTTGCGCGACTTCTTAGTCCTTCCCCAACCCTAGCCAGCAGAATCCCTTTTTCCTTTCACAAAAACTTTCTTTTGTGAGAACAAAACTCTCAATGACTCTTTCTTTCCAGATGCACAGGAAAAACCTGTGCCGTAGTTCTATTTTCTTCGTCGAAGGTCGTACCTGGTGATTCCTGGTACTGTTTGATCCAGAGATAAGGTAACGTCACTTCCTGAGGGAAGCAACGTATCTGAGGCGACGGAAGTCGCAGGACTTGAAACAACGTTTTCCGGAAGCGACCTTTCCAAAGAGTGTGGAGATGAAATGGACTGTTCCCCAAGCTTCACGGGCTCAGAGAGGTTCTCCGACACACTCACAGCGCTATTTGCTACTCCAGGATCAGAGATTGTAGCATCAGCGAGGGGTTCTGCTTCTTCCGTAACGTGTGGCGTCGGGTGAGGAAGTTTCTTGACATGCGTCGCGTGGATCCAATGCTTCTTTCCAGCCACCCGCACTGCTGTCTGGGTGACCAACAGCACCTGATAGGGTCCCCGCCAGCGAGGCGCGAGACAGGAAGACCTTTCGTAGGCCTTCACCAGGACCCAACTTCCAGGCTGAATATTATGTCCTGGGCCCATAAACCGTACAGGTAAAGCTGATTGAACCTGATGATAAATGAGATACAGATTTTTAGTCAACTGGTTACAGTAGTCTACAAGCAATACATTTTCAACCTCCCTCAGAGTTTTGGGCATCGGAAGGCCCCAAATGTTAGCAGGTCTCCCCATCACTACCTCAAATGGAGAGAGCCCAGTCTTAGTCTGAGGTGTGGCACGCATGGCTAACAATACAATAGGTAAGGCATCTGGCCATTTCAGTTTGGTGCCGGCACGTGTTTTGGCAAGCTTATTCTTTAGGATACCGTTATGTCTCTCTACCAACCCAGCACTTTGAGGATGTCTAGCCGAGTGAAATCGCTTTTCAATGTGTAACGCTGTGCATATCTGCAAAATTACTGCTGCAACGAAATGGGGACCGTTGTCCGACCAAATTACCCTTGGCAGCCCAAATCGTGGAAAGAATTCCTTTACCATAGTCTTTGCAGTGGTCATGGCAGTAGCATCCTTAACGGGGAAGGCCTCATCCCATTTACTAAAAGCACAAATGATCACAAGAACATATTTTAGATTGTTACACCGTTCCATCTCAATAAAATCAAAGTGGATGACCTTGAAGGGAACAGAAGGAGGCCCAAAACTACCCCTTGGAGTCACTGTCCCCTTCCCTACATTGTGCTGTAAGCAAATCATACAACTTTGAACATAACGCTGTGTGATCTTCAAAATTTTATCATTCACCCAGACTTGTTCTAACATTTTCGTGATCTGCTGAGCACACACATGTGTAGGACCGTGTGCCATTGCAACCATCACCAGCACATATGAATCAGGGAGCAACCATTTCCCTTCAGATGTATCCACCCAACACCCATTGTCATCTAGTTTCCCCATCCCTTCGGCCCACCTTTTAGATTCTTCTATTGTGGCATCAGCTTGGATATCTCGCCCAGACCCAATACCCTCATCCATTATATAGGCATCTTTTGTTTCTCTTAGAGCATACATGTCTGAGCTCAGGTCTGTGGCCGTTTGCCTGGCTATCTGGTCAGCAAAAGCGTTCCCTTTTCCCACATCATCTATGACCTTACGATGTGCTGCACATTTCCTGATCGCTAACTGACTAGGGAGCGAGAGTGCCGAGAGCAATTGCACTATCAGGGGGCCATGCTGAATCTTGGTCCCATGTGAGGTTAGGAACCCTCTTTCCGACCAGAGCCTCCCAAAGTTGTGAGCCACCGCAAAGGCGTACTGGCTATCAGTATATATGTTCACTGTATGCCCTTCAGAGAGTTCACAAGCTTGGGTCAACGCTATAATCTCTGCGGCCTGCGCAGAGTTATGCGGAATTCTCTTCGTTTCAACAACCGTACTCAATGAAGTAACTGCATAGGCAGCTGTAGATGTACCATCTGGGAGTTTGAAGCAGGAGCCATCACAAAACAGCTCCCCTTCCGCATTGTCCAAAGGAGTATCCATAAGGTCTATCCTGCCCTTTGTTTCCTGTTCAGTAGTATACAGGCAGTCATGTGATTCTTCGTCACCGCAGAGAGTATTTTGCGGGAAAGGTACGAATTCAGCCGGATTAAGAACACAACACCTCTTAATTTGAATGTGAGGGGCAAACAGAATTAATTCATACCTCGTCAGCCGTGCAGAGGTGAGGTGTTGCGTTTGGGTTTTATTCAATAGGACATCTACAGAGTGAGGTACCATCAGGATTAAGCCATGGCCTAGGACCATTCCCTCACTCTGTTTTACAGACGCGGCAGCAGCAGCGACTGCTCGCAAACATCTTGGCAAAGCGCATGCGACAGGATCAAGGGCGGAAGAGTAGTAGCCGCACGGTCTATTCTTCCCTCCGTGTTCCTGTGTTAACACAGCCAAAGCACATCCATCACATTCATGCACAAACAACACAAAGGCCTTGTCATAATTTGGAGTACCCAGAACCGGTGCAGAGCATAACGCAGTTTTGAGAAGCTCAAATGATCGTTGATGTTCCGATTTCCATGGCAGCGGCGAAGAAATGCCCTTCTTCGTCAAAGCCAACATCAGTTTTATCACTAGTGAGAAATTCGGGATCCACAGCCTACAGTAAGTAGCCATACCTATTAAGGCTCTGACTTCTTTCTGTGTATTTGGAACAGACATGCCAGAAATGTGTTTTATTCTTTCAGGTGTCAGTCTTCTCCCCTCCTTTGACAGGAGATAGCCTAAATAGGCGACCTCCTGACAACAATATTGAAATTATTTAAGCCAAGCTTTATGACCGTTTTCAGCCAGATGAATAAGCAGCAATACAGTGCCTTCTTTACAAGCACTGTCAGAATCTGCAGCTAAAAGCAAGTCATCGACATACTGAAGCAGTGTACAAGTAGGTGGAAATTCAAGGGTATCAAGCTGCTCTTTCAAAGCCCTACTATAAATGCTTGGACTTTCAGTATACCCTTGAGGTGCACGAGTAAATGTGAACGAACGTCCCCCCAAGGTGAACGAGAACAAATATCTACTCTCCTTGTGCATAGGAATACTAAAGAAAGCATTCTTTAGATCCACAACACTAAAGTGCGTAGCTGTAGCAGGGATCATCGTTAGTATCGTTGTCACATCAGGCACAATTGGAAATTGTGAGGCGACAACTTTGTTAATAGCACGTAGATCAATTATGAAACGGTATGGGATTGCATTGTCGTCTTTCTTGTATACGGGTAAAATCGGGCTGTTACATAAGCTACCTGCAATCTCTTCAATCACTTCTTCATGCACACAATCGGAGACAATGCACTTCAAAGCACGCTCGCCCTCAACTGATATTTTATATTGCGGAATGCGTGGTAGTTTAACTCCATGTTTCAAAATTATTTTAACAGGTTCAACCTGTAGTACCCCGACATCATTGTCGTCAACCGCCCACAAACGTTCCGGGACAACGCTAAGCTCAGGAGGCAATGGTCGAGTCAAAAACTGAGAACTGGGAAGTTGGAGGAACAATGAATTACTGCATTCAGTTTCTTCAACAAATTTAACCCCAGCAAATTCTCTCCACAGTTTGAAGTCAGGAGGAAGGGACAATGGTCCTTGAAGGGACCCAAAGAAACAGGCACCGGCGAAGAAACCGGACAAGCAATTGGTATGCCAGAAAACCCTACAGAAACATTAGTTTGCCTTGACAGTGGAATGTTTGGAACCCGGGAATGATCAATGGAGCACTTCAGTGCTCCAGTGTCTATCAAAAACTGATGTTTCCTATTCCCCACTAACAATTCAACGTAGGGACCTTTCTGATTAACGGGAATAGGTGAAGGTTCCAAACCCTGCTTCGGGCAATCCTAACGAAATAATATGTCATCGGAAGGAAGCTCTTCAGAAAGGTAGGCAGTAAAAGGGTGATCAAATATGTTTCTCGTGTCCACACTCGAAGTCTGATTTTCCCGTGAAAAAGGTTGCTGAGGATCTTGCGAGAACTGACCTCTATCAGGGCCCCCCACTCCGGGGCGACTTCTAGGTCGTCTACCCATACTCCCAAATGTGTTGTTTGACCTTTGTCGAAGGACGGGGCACTGTGCACGCCAGTGACCTTCCTGGCTGCAATAGGCACATTGATTAACATTCACAGGACCCAAGGGAACGTTCCCATTTGGAACATACTGACCTCTGGTCTGTGAAGTACCTCCTCTGGGATTTCTAACAATTTGTTGTAACAATACTTTAGTCTTCAAATCTCCTTTCCTCTTCTCTATTTTCTCCTTTTCATTATTAACACGGTTCTCATAATACTGAGCCATGTGTAAAACTTCAGATTGGGATTTCGCCTGCCAAGCGCTCTCAGAGGACATAATCTGTGACTGGATGTCGGGCAACAATCCACGTACAAATTTGTCCACAAGCAACCTTTTCCCAGACTCTGTGACCAAGTCCTGTCTACTGAAGTCAGAGAATACCTGTTCGAATCTATTAAAGAATTCGGTGGCACCTTCAGTTTTTCCTTGAACACAGGCTGTAAGCTTGTCCCAAATAATTCTTTTCTCAGGAATTATGGTTTTCAATTTTGCGACAATTCTATCAGGCAAAGTGAGTATTACCTGAGGTGGTTTCTCACCAGCTGGTCTTTCCCCATCAAACCTAGTCATGTTAGCTCACGTATCTCCCAACCCTGGTACATCGTCTATTGTTCGAACCTGTTTCCACAAATCTACGGGCAGGAGCACAGGGAATAGCAAGTCAATATCACTTAAGGTGAACACAGAGGACTGCAAAATGGACTCTATCTCTTTGTAGAATCCTGTCGGATTCTTCCTAATATAGGGAATTGATTGTCTCATAGTGTTCACTTCCTGTCGCGAGACGTGAACAAATTGGGATACATAATGTGCAGGGATGTCCACAGCGGGTGCACCTGTCCCAGCGTTAGCAGGAATCTCAACCTTTGGGACAAATGTCGGAGGAACCTCTCTCATTGGCAACTGAGATATAGGTAACTCCAACCGCTTACTGAGCAACAGAGCCAGGTCAAGCGCTAAGGCAGTCGAAGAAGTGTCGGGCGAAAAAGCCCTCTTACAAATACCCCATAACTCTATAGGACAACTAACCTTCTTCCTTACACATTCATCCTGCAGGTACTGTACCATTACCTGAATCACCTTCCTCTGCATTTCTACTGTATACTGACTATACGTGTCATATACTTCATCCGGCAGTATCGATGAATCCGAGACCCATCGAATTGCATCTTTGGTACAAATTCGTACTTCCTCAGATGCCGATCTACGACACGGAAGAAACCGTTTCTGTACATACATACTGTCGTCTTCACCACCCTCAATCTTTCTAAGTCCCTCCTATACTCAAACAACCTCTCAACATGTCCATGTACTTTCTCCTCTGTGTCCCTGGAAAGCGCTAAATTATTTAGATCCCTCAACCCTTGCGGGAGATCTGTATTATGTAATCTACCCCACATTACACATAAATGAGTCCCCAAACCTTCAATACAAAAAATTTTCTCGGGAAAATTGCCCATATTTGATAATGTGGAGAAAACGTCAGCTTGATCACCTCTCTCCATACAATGCTTAGCCTATGCAAATAATTCCTGTTTCCTTTCTGCAGAGACAGTATTTCGAGTGACAATCTTTGACCCCGCACCTCGATCAACTTCAGTCAGTATAGGACCACTCAGGGGCAGAGGTGCGGGCAAATTCAATGGGGGTGCAACTATCGGCGCAAGAGGAAGGGGTGGTAGGATTGGTGGATGAACAACAACTAGAGGAATAGGAACAACAGGTTGTACAGGGGGAACAGGAATAACAGCAGTAAAACATCACGCAGTACGCTGTGGCACCTTGCAACACAAAAAATGCTTATGCGACAAACACGTAGGGTACTATGAACTCGAAAATTTGGTACATGACACACAGGGGCAAACACAGTATGAAAAATGCATGCGCGACTCACCATCTGCCTCGTAGAAACATATGAAGAAAATTACACATGTGTGTGCACGTAGGCAACTCCCCCGCACTGTCACAGTAGTGAACAGATCGCGTGTGACCCCAAAAATCTCTGAAGTCCTTGCTTCCTTCCCCACGAAATGCATAAACATTGCACTGTCTTCCTACGCTCACCTTTATCCCGATACTGAACGGCAACGCCCAACGTACAGAGCGTGTCACGTAACTTATGCGCTTAGAGCCTTTCCTCTGATTCAACACTAACGTGTTGTTTCAGCGCATGCGGAGTCACTCTGTTTCCAGCTGGGCACGCGAGTAACACGGGAGACCCTGCGGAATCATACAAAAATGTCGACCTGGGAATTGCGACGGCTAAAAATGCCGACTTTCTTTTTTTTTAAACACCCCCTTTACACCACGTATATATGTGTGGGGTAATGGGATATTATAGAAATATGGAGGGGTGGCGGGGGGTCTCCCCCCGCATATCTATGCGATGTAATGGGGATTTAATTAAAAAAAAAAAGTCATCATTTTCAGCCGTCGCAATTACATGTGGTCGCAGTGATCACCTAGATCCAACCCACGTTCCTGGCCACTAGCCAATTTACCTACCTCTGAGTGCACCGAGCTACCTCCTACAAGCCAGCTGCTGCTGCCAGCTCACTCTGTGCCTGCTGCCCACGTGCCCTGCATTTCTGTGCCTGCTCATCAGCTATTGCCAATGATCCTGTCATTGTGACCACCTCTGCTGATCCTGAAGACTACAAACTGCCATACTATCACACCACAGCCCAGGCCCAGGACCACCTTGCCCACCCATACCTGCCTCGAGGGTTGCCATGTCTGACAAAGCACCATCTGAGGCAACCCCCTGGCAGCGAGGCAGAGGGCTGTCAGCTTCTCAGCCAGGGAAGTTGGCATCATGGTGAGCAAGTCCTAGGGCATTATGATGCCCTCTTCCTGGGACCTTCGCAAGTCGGCAATGAAGGACGGAAGAAGACCTGGGCGGACATCGTGGGTGCCATCAATGCAGAGGGGGTGGCACACTGCGACTACCATCATGCCCACAAATGCTGGGAAGACTTCAAGTCCAGGACCCTTAACAAGGCCCGGTGCCTCTTCAAGCCCGGTGATGATCGAGTGGGGCGCTGGGGCCGGGTGACCCCGATGAGATGAGGGTCCTGAAGCGCTTCTACCCAGCACTGTACGCCCAGGTCTTGGATTTGGTGCTCCATCTGGAGTCGACTGGTAAGTGTTCATGTGTTCTTGTCCACCATGGTGCATGTGCATGTTGACGTGTGGCTGGAGTGTGCATCTTGGCCTTATGTCTGGCATGCCTCCTGTACAGATGTCTGTGTGCATGTCCCTGACAGTGCTGCATGTGAGTCCATTCAAGCATGTGCCACATCAATGGTGTCTGTGTTGCAATGTGTGATGCTCACCGGCATGTAACGAAGCGCACATGTGTGCATACCTGTGTCTGGACTGGGGCCTGTGAGACACATGGGTGCTTATGTCAACATCATGGACATGCATGGTGTACATATGTGTGTGTCTGAGGAGAGAGTGTGTGACTGGCCAACACTCCGGGATGTATGTTACTTGAGTTCTTGATTTGTGATTGCCTCACGCTGCCAATTTGCCCTCGAGTGCACAGTGACCTGATAGCTCCATGGCCTGCTTCATGACTGTCAGGTGATGTGTGTGAATGGGACGTGTATGACCCATGATGCGTATGAGCTGGAGGCACAATTCAGAGGTGCTGTCAGTGCTTTGTCCAAGGATGTAAATGTCTGTTGTGAATGAGAGACATGATTGTGCATTTGTGTGAATAGAACTTCCCTGTGTGTAGTGGACAGTGATGATGCTTGTGACCTCTGACAGTTCCACAAATGTATATTAAATTTAAATATAATTTATTGTGACTTAGTTTACAATGAAACTTTACACATAAAATATACCTAAATAAGAACAAAATTATAATGAAAAAATCATCAGCAGTTAACAAAAACCTTGCATAAGAAATTACCACGAAAGACAATACATTAAATTCTCTAAATATACATTTCCTAAAAACCATATAAAACAGCTTCAATTTTAAGTTCACATTTACAATAGTTCAGGAACCAGGTCTAACCACATCCTACCGTATATATTCTCCAATCAAAATTTCAGATGGAATATCAATCTAATTTCAGTGTTGTTACAATTCCTGTATAAATAGTGGCCTGCATTAGCCAACAGCCCCTCATGTATTTCAGCGATGGCTATACATCAACTTCTCTTTATATCCTCCTATATGGTTATATTAAGTCTTGTTTCCACCTTCAGCCAAACATTGTACAGTGCCATCATGAGTCTTATACTGTTGGAGTTAATACAGTGATGCCAGAATAGCTCCTCTTTAATGTAACCTTGGTTATGCACAAGCTGACCCAAGCCAAGGTTTATGGTACTTAACATTTTGTGACATTCAGTCAATACATGTCTGGCCGTTTCTAGCTGATTCACTCCTTTACATAACCGGCAAAGCCGTAATTCTGGGGGGATCATGTCTCTTCTGCCTGTTATCATTAAAGTAGGTAGTTGTTCTAGCCTTAAAAGTAATATGAATCGTCTAAGTCTCCTATCCGGGCATATATTGAGATAGCTCTGCAGATTTTTATAGTTATACAATCTATACTGGACAAACTGATAGCTTTTCAGCTTCTGGAGATGAGCGTAATTCTCCAGCCAGTCCCAGAGCTCTATGCGTTTGACCAGAGCCCTTTGCATTTCTACAGTTACATTGCCCTCCCTTATTTGCCACCCAATGGTCGTCAGGAATTTAGACATTTGCTCCTTCAAAGGGCACAGGGATTTATCCTTTGAGATCTCTAGATAAACCGCCTTGAGTAGCACATTTTTAGTCTCATCCCTCATTCTCAAATAGAGTAGGGCTCGTTTTTTTAGTACTATCGCTTTCAATGAGGTCAGCCCCAGTTCCAGTCTTAATATTGCCATAGGGATTCCCGGAGGTAGGCCCAGAATAGCGTGCCAAAATTTCCCCTCAATCACCTGGAGCCATTTCAGGTCAGAGTTGAGGAGGGCTTCAAAACCATAGGTGATCATAGGGGATAATACCTGCATGTACAGTTGTCTCGTGCCCCATATGGTGAATCCCCCCTGATTTAGTGTGAATCTATAGAACAGTGCAGTCAGTTGGGATGCCTTTACAATGCGTGACTGCTTGCAGAGTTCATAGTCGCCGATACTCTCAAATTCTATACCTAGATAGCGGTAATGAGGAGAATAGGCAATGGTATCTGAACCAACTCTGAGCTGTACACGAGTGGTGTTCTTGTTGGTAAATCTCATTGCCTTTGTTTTTTCCAGATTAATTTTGAGGCCGTTCCTCTCGGCGTATTCCCACAGAGCGGTGGCCGACCTTCAAAGCCCACTAACAGTGTGGTCCAGTATAACCAGGTCGTCCGCATAGGCCAGGACAGGGCAGATGGAGTCTCCTATTTTCGGTGGGCAATTTGTCGCAGCCCTAATGGCCTCCGGGATGTCATATACGTACATATTATAGATCAGCGGGGCCGTGACACAACCTTGTTTGACCCCCCTATTTTGGAGCACACTTCTAGTAGTGTGTCCTTCCTGGTCTAATTTTACTTTAGCAGATGTGTTCTGATGGAGTAGTCTGAGATAATAGGTCAGGCCTTCCGGGCAACCCATTGCTTTTAACTTCCGCCAGAGGGCCTCTCTGGGAATAGAGTCAAATGCCGCCGAAAAGTCTATATAGAGGGCATATAGTGGTGGTTGCCCTCCTGATCTGGCTCGTGTTCTTAGAAGGTCCAGAACCATAATGTTATGTGCCGTAGAATACCCTTGCCTAAAGCCACTCTGGAATTTGCAGAGTATATCAGATTGCTCTACCCAGAGCTGCAGCTCCTTTAAAAGGAGAGAGGCAAATATTTTGCCTGTGACATCCAGCATTGAGAGCAGTCTATAATTGCTAGGATCCGCTCGATTACCCTTTTTGAAGACTGGTATGAGCACCGCTGTTTGCCAGGATCAGGGTATTTTCCCTTCTTTTAGGATCTTTTTGAACATTATAGCTAACAGGGATGCCCAGAATTCAGGATGCGCCTTCATCACAATATTTGCTAGGCCATTTGGGCCCGGGGCTCGGGAGGATTTTAAATCTGAGATTGTATTCAGCACCATTTGATATGTCACATTAAATGGAGGGTTTAACGGCCTATTGATCAGTGTATGGTGTTCCTCTGTGTCTGCCTTGGCATTCCTATTTTCAAGGAAAGCTATCCATGTTTCAGCATTAATAGGGTTAGCTAAATTGCCTTGTACAGTACCTCGCGCATCACCCAGCAGAGCCCAGATATTACGCGTTTTACCTGTACAGATCATGTTTACTAATCTTTGCCAGGCCGTGATTTTGTCTGATTTCCGTTTGGCCTTGATCATAGCTCTATATTTGTTTTTAACGCTCCTAACCTTAATAAAATATATGTCTGGTGGGTAGGCTTGTCTCTTGGCCAGCCGGAGTTCCGCTCTACGCTCTCTCTTCAGGTTTCTTATAGCTATGTCAAAGGGTGGCTTTTCCCTACCACAGCTAATCATAGACCCCGTACGACAGATCGCATGTTTCTTAGCAAAGGTACAGATCCAGTGTTCAATGGCGTCGCTCGACATCTCCTGGAAGTTCGATAACAAGTTTAGATCAATGTTAACCAAAGCTGCCACCGCAAGAGCGACATTTTTATCTGACCAGCTGATCCTAGTGCCAGCTTTATTTGGCACAATGTTACCCATGTTGATACTAGGAGGGGCTTTTGTCCCAATGTTCAATTTGCATATGAGTGTAGCATGATCACTCCACTTATTAGGGGTTATTTGCATATCCTCCACTATCTCATACAGACTAGGGGAAACAAAAATGTAGTCTATGGTACTTCTTGAAATGCCATTGGACCAGGTGTAATTACCTGGAGAGTCGCTCACAGTTTTACCATTAAGCATTTCAATGTCCCATAGATCAAACAAATGTTTCCATCCTTGGCCTTCGGGATCATTTTTTTTGGTGTGTTGCATATAATCTTTAGCTTTTAACTTAGGGTTATAGGACTTCCCTATGTTACCGCTCATGTGGCAGTTGAAGTCTCCAACCACTATTACCCCAGTGTTCCCAAGTTTTAGCAGCCAGGTAGCCAATAGATTTTGTAAGGCCTCCTGGAGTTGTTCTCTTATTAGTGCTCCCGGGGGATTATAAAGACTAACTAGTCGCAAGTGATCCATTCCTGTCTGGTTATTATAGTCGACCTCAACTGCGATCAAATTACTGGGACAGTCAGTTTTCACTAATTTAGAACCAAACATGTTAGCCACCCCTATGATAAGTCCACCATAGGGTCTTCCCTTTGTACCTTTATTAGCTGCCCTTTGATAAATGACAAAGCCATCCAGAATCAATGGCTCCATAGCCCAAGTTTCTTGAAGGCAAAAACAACTATGTTTATCTAAAATCTTAATAGAGCCCTCAGTTGACAACAAGTGAGCAAAACCCCTACAGTTCCAGGACAGAATAGACATATCTCATTGCTTTAGCAGTACTTCAGGTAGTGAATCCGCAATCCATTTTAATGCTTGTTGTATGTCTGAGATGTCCACTTTTTTTTCCTTCAGAGAAATTGGGGCGGGGGTTGGTTTCAGCTGTCAGATCTAACTTAGCGGCAGTTGTCTTAGATCTGGTTCATTGAGATCAGCATCAACCTCCACATCAACCGCTTTCAGTTCGGTCTTATAGTTCCTTAACAATGTCGTGGTAGATAGGAACTTGCAATGCAATGCTGAGACCTGAGGATTAGGGCCTTTTAGTGGTTCCACGAATTGGAAATCATCTGACTTGAGGACCCTCAGTTGTGGCACATAGCTCAGTCTAATTAACAATTCTGAGCGAGAGAGCCATTTTGAGTTTTCACTTAGATATAAATTCTTTATAAGACATATACGATTTCCTTCCATGGTAGATGTAGATTCGATTGGACGAGTTATGATAGGTGTTGCTGATAACTCTGATGGACTCCCGAGATTGTCCTTGTCCACAATCTCCGGCCCTTCCTTCGGATTCTCCTCCTCACCTATATCCTCCACCTCCTTAGGCTCAATCATTTTTTCTCTGTCAGATATTAGCCAACTAGTCAAGCAGCCCTCACCACTGTTCTTCCTTTTCTTTCCTCTGGCTGCCCGTTTTTTGGCTTTCTTTGAGGGATGTCCGGCGGATTCCTTAACAGACTTGGAGATGGCCATTTCTTTAGCTCTTTTAATCCCCGCTGCCCTCCTGGCCATTCTGCGTTGCTTACGCGAGAAGAATGGTTCTTCATTTTCTTTGTCTGTCACCATCCCCGGGCTTTGTAGCTCTTCAGAATGATGTTCTTCACTTATGTCCGCCAGTTTTATGGCTTCCGATAGATTGGACTCTGCTGATTGATCAACTTCAGCAGTACCCTCTACTTTCTCTCTCGTGGCCATCTCTAAGGTAAGGGCATTTGAATTGTCCAGAATTCTCCCCGTCATTTTCAGCAAAACCTTAAGGGCAAATTGCAGTGATGCAACTGAGGACTGGATCTCAGCAATCTCTGTCGCTCCCGGATAGGTATCAGCCAGGCATTCACTTTCAGCTATGGGGCTATCTTCCATAGAAGCCATCGCCAAATTTGGGGATGCTGATAGTCTGCCCATGCATTCAACTGGAGTAGGGGATACTAATGGACTATTTCTCTGCTTATTAGCATTGGCGCAGTCCTTGTTGGTAGGTATCGATCCTGGGGCAGGAGTCATTTTCCTTTGAATATTAAGACATAGTTCCAATAATGAATTATTGTCAATGTCATCATAATTAGAGGCACATAGGGATCCTTCATTAGTGGGCACGAGAACCAAGGCTTCCTCAATCGTGGTAGAATTCGTTTCAGGAAGTGGGTTTTGTGGAAAAAACTCAGTGATCCTTCCCTGGTCTGCAGGTATTTCGGTCTTAGCTTTCTTTCTGGGTTTTACCCGCATGGTAGGATTGTTCGAGGGACTCTTAGCAGTCTCTATTCCCTTGGATCCTCTAAGATTATACTTTGACTGTGTAGTTCTCTTCTTCGGAGGCATACGGGTTTTCACAAGTTAGCGCCCTCCGCACTTAGATATCACAAGGGACAATATCAAGAAAAAGGTATAGTGACTGCTGGAGAAGGATTATCAACCCCTTCACCCCAGAAGAAGTGGGGAGGGATTGGCCACCGTTATCCAGACAGTCCCTCTCGCCTGGGGCCAGAGAAAATGCTCAACACTCACAGTAGCACAACACACCCAGGATCAAAGGCCTAGGCCCGCAGTCTCCTGAGCGTATGGCCTTGAGGCCCGATTGCGGATGTTGGGCAACACTGGCCCCAGTACTCAAATTTAACAAAAAATGGTCACAAGGTATGAGTATGGGATCCAACAAAACTTCCACGAAAGCCCCACTGATCAAGGTAGGTGGGAGTTTGCGCTCAGGTTAATAGGGCGCAGACACTCTACACCAGATTATTATATTATCACAGCTAGCACTCTGGTTTTACTGTGCTGACAAACGCGAGCATAGCGCCCAATGAGCCTCAATGGTGACTATATGAGGATCAGATGCGGAGAGCGTAAGGTGTAGCCCCAGGGATATGCCTCACAGCTCACCACTCACCTCCAATAATCACAGCAAAGCCCTCATGATGCTGTATCACCATATTCCATGTATATGGGAGTCGGCAGGAGAGAGCACGGTACCCCGCCTCCTTAATCAGCTCCGGGACTCCCCTCGCCGGATTCGTGGTCACCGTCCCCGTCCTTTTGCCTCTCCGCCTCTACAGCCTATATAGCGGCTCCCGTGGGCGTAGGGGGGCCGAGGACCACGCAGTGACTCGTCATGCAGTCACTTGTCAGCTGCCACGGGCTTCGGGAGCCTCCGTGTCAAACCAGCCGCACCTCCGTCGCTCCACCGCCGCTCATCGTTCCGTTAGAGGAAAGGACCCTGCGGCGTGGAGGGAACGTGCGTACCCGAGCAAGGAAGTCGTGTCAAGCCGCACCTCGTATCGAGCTCAGCGTAACCAGTACTGCGCTGTGAGAGGCCGCTTCCGACACGTTTCACCAGTTTCCAAATGTATATTAGCACTGTGACAAACATACATGTGTTCAGTACCCTGATGTTTGTGTTCATTGTTTCCCTATCCACAGAGCCGATGGGAGAAGAGGGTGAAGAAGGCGCTGTGGAGCATGGCAACAGGGATGCCTCCACCAGGCGTAGACACAAGGCCCAGTCTGCCTCCTAGGTACTGTCATCTTCCAGGAGCAAGGAAACTGGTGCTGCGTCCAAGTCAACGGCCACAGCTGCTGAGGGTACCTCCAAGAAGGTGAAGGTGGTGGAGGACTCCTCAGCAGTGGGAGGGACAGGTGAGCTCGCACAGGGGCAAGACACTGTGGAAGACAGTGGGGAGGCATCCAGGTTGGCGGGGGAGGGAGAGGAGGAGGAGGCCACATAGCCCAGCCCATGTGGCCCGGCGGGGGTGATGACGTCAGTGTGACTGGTGCATTCCAGGATCAGGGGACGAAGCCAGTGCAGGTGACTGTGGAGGGGCCTGTGCCTAATCCTGTCCCTGTCCCTGTCAACTGCACAAGTATGCACCTGCGGGCATACCCCAGGCCAAACCCATCCGCAGGTGGCGGATGTTTCCACCCAGATGGAAACACCAATGCCTGTGGATGTCGCCATTGATGGAGTCAGGCGGGCAGACTCCATCATTGATAATGTGCAGGCTTCCAAACGGAGGCTTGCACGTCATCCCAAGGAGATCTGCCTTCTCGTGAACTGGCTAGCACATTTCCTGGTATCGCAATGGGTGCATGGGCTGGCCACTTATGTGACCACCCTCCTCGTCTGCCTCCTCTGTGCGCCAGTCGTCCTCCCTGCCGCCTTCCGGCCCTGATACCACCAGGGCCCCCTGTGTACCTTTCCCAACCCCGGCGGCCAGTCTGGTGGAGACCACATCCCTGCCAGGATCGGGAGTCGGGAGTCGAAGGAAGATCAGCAGATGTGGTCACCACAGAGATCCTTCCTGCGACAGGACATGTGGCGATGGTGGAAGAGCAGGCATCAAGCAGCAGGGCACATGCACGACAGCCCCGGGGGCAGGCCCGCCAATTGGAAATCGACGCATAGTTCGATGATGCCCTGGCCGAGACCTTGGGGGGAAATGGTGAGTCAGAGGACTAGCCCGCTGACATTGTACATAGTTCTTTAGGAGTAGGTTTCATTTGCTTTTTTCAATTTTTTTTTGGAGTTACAGGACTTTGCTCCAGATCTTGTATATAGTTCTTTTTGAATGATTTGGTTGCAGAGTTGATACATGTTTTGGGACCATGCACCCTGGATGTTTGTATATAGTTGACTTTTTCTTTGACAAATTTATTTTGCACCATGAAGGAATGGTTTTGTTATAATTTGTGTTTTAATTTGGACATACATTAATGGACATGGACCACTTTTTTGATTTTTTCATTTTTTCCATCCTGTTTATTTCCGTTTTTACTTTCTTTCGTTTTTTGATTTGATTCATGCAGGTTTTATTGCTTTTTTTTTTAAATTAGTGTGACTTTCAAGCATGTGTTATAATATATTTTCTATCTGTTGAAATCAAAGTGGTGTCTGTTCTCAATGGTTTAGTGATGTTTCACTCTTCCTTGACTCTGTTGCGTTTCCCTGCTGTTGACCAATGTTGTACATGTGTGTGCACACATGCATTCACGTGTGATTTTAGGATTCTCATGACATGAAGCATGACCAACGGATGGGTGTTGAGGTGGACCTGAGGTGTGCAACATGTGATGCCATTTTGGTTGAAATGTGCTGCATGATTGTATGTTGGTCCAATGTGTTTTGGGGTGGGCGGTGTCCCATGAGACGGGGCCTGCCTTCAGGTTGCCGTCAGTGGTGGGGTGGAGGGACATGAGGCAGGGCCTGCCTGCATGTTGTCATCACTAGTGGGGTGGGGGACATTGTTAGGCAGAATCATATGCAGTACCCTTTGGGAACACTACACACAATTAAGACTACAAGTGTAAGTACAATTTCACCTTTGGTACAAGCCTGTACTACAAAGTAATGTGGTAGCAGTGGCTGAGCAGCCAGAATTACCTCAAGAGTAAAGTGAGCAGTACAATAGGTTACAGAAAGGACTAGCAATCACAGTGATTCAAACACTTACTCAAGGTTTCTTGTTAAAAGAATATACATTTATTTACACAGCCATTTGTAAAACATTCCACTAGCAAGAGCAGCTCAATATCACAATCTAATACACTACAATACACAACCAATCAGTTTCTGAACAGGTTCAGCTCACCTGAAGGGGGAGCAAAATGGCACGTAAGTTATTTTAAAAAGGGGTAGAAAGACAAGGTTAAAAGAAAGATAGCACAAATACTTTGTAGAAAAAGGGCAACTAGTTTCAATTCACTACAACCAGCAATTCAATTCAATAGGCCTGGGCCAAAGTCAATGGTTCAGAGTCTTGTATAGGATAGCTTAGTTCTGGTAGTAAGCGGTTAGGTCTTTGCCACGGTTCTTAGAAGAATGTGGTGAGGCAAAAGGTTCTACTTTGGTTTAGGGAAGGAAAAGCCTTCAAAGTTGGGAAAGTTTCACAAACTTTCACCGCGGCCGAACAGAGTTCTGAACTGCACTTCTACAGTACCTTGTAAGTGAAGAAAAGCTGTAGCTGAGGCAGTTGTTCCTGGCAGTTCCTGCAAATCTCGCTGCTCCTGAGCTTCAGTCGTGGGGACAAGAAGGAGGACGTCGGGAGGTTCCTGCACTGCCGAGGGAAGAGGCCACAAGCTTGGCAAAATGTCAGTTTAAGGTGTGAGTGCCTTAAAGACCACGAACTGGTATCCTTCCCACTGGCTATCCAGTTTTCAACAGCACTCTGGAGAAAATTTGACCAGTATGGGGGCGGTCTCCAGGCGGCTTTCGAGTTGGTTGTTCCCACCAAACTCAAGGGAAGAAGTTAACCTTGAAGGGCTTCTCTGTCGATGGAGTTTCTGGCAATGTGGACCTGCAGCAGGGCTTCACAGGTTGACCAGGAGTTGCAGCAGTCGTCTTCCTTCAGCTCGTCTTCGGTTCTTTAGTTCCAGTTGTCGACTCTGCTTTCCAAGTGTCAGAGACCTGCTTTTAAAGTTTCCCCCATTAATTCCAGCCTGGCTGTCACTCACACAGCAGGGTGGCTGTCGTTGCCAGACAGCCAGCCGTCCAATCTCTCACATCCTGTCCACTCAGTACTGAAGCCCCCAAAGGTCAATGAACAAAGGGACCAAACCTGGTTTGGCGTGCAGAGACAAACACAAGAAGGGCCTTTCCAAAAAGAAATGGCGAAAAAAGTTGCCCGTGGTCTGTTTTTACAGATAGGTCTTGGACGCCATATTGGAAAACATGGCTGACCCGATTTTTAGCTACCAGTGTTCGCGGTCGGGAAAAATCATGGTAGTTTGTTTAAAACCACTGCAAACAACCATTTCAAGTGGGAAAGGGTAGCATTTGACTGTTACATGAGTGTTTAGACTCCAGGGATGCTAGGCAACCCCTCCAGCACTTTATAGGAAGATAGTGTGTGCTGGGTCTGTAAATTTAAAGTGGCTAGTAAAGTCAATTTAACTTTACATGCTCTGGGAGACAGTAGTCAGTCCCAGAGAAGGTATTTAAATCTTGAGGAGTCTGAAAGACACCCCTGTGCCACTGCACTGAGGGTGCTGTGTGACACACAGAAAAAAATGATGCCTATGGAGTTGTTTTAAAACTCCATATCCAAAGAACACAAAAGTAAAACACACATCAAAATACAAGAAAGAGTGGGACAAAAGGCTCACACTCTTTCCAGGCAGAAATTAAAATCCTATAAATCCAGCAAAGTTGCTGGGGGTCTCAAAAGGTAAGGGAAATGACCACATTCTTGAGAATTCTCCCTAACAGACATGAGGTGGGGCCTGCCTGCAGGTTGCCGTCACTGGTGGGGGGTGTTTGATGAGACAGGGCCTGCCTGCAGGCTGCTGTCACTGGTGCAGTGGGGGGACATGAGGCGGGGACTGCCTGCAGGTTGCCGTCACTGGTGGGGTGGGGGGACATGAGGCGGGGCCTGCCTGCAGGTTGTCGTCACGGATGGGGGTGGGGGGTGTTCCATGAGACGGGGCCTGCCTGCACGGTTTGGTCACAGGTGATGCGGGGATCCCTTGAAGTGTGGGCTGCCTGCGGGGTATGGTCACAGGTGATGGGGGGGTCAATGTGGTGTGGGCTGCCTGCGGGGTATGGTCACGGGTGATGGGGGGACCCTTGTGGTGTGGGCTGCCTGCAGGGTATGGTCACGGTGATGAGGCGACACTTGTGGTGTGGGCTGCCTGTGGGGTATGGTCAAAGGTGATGGGGGGCCCGTGTGGGATGCCTGCGGTGTATGGTCACAGCTGTTGGGGGGCCCTTGTGGTGTGGGATGCCTGCAGGGTATGGTCACGGGGTTTTGGGGGGGGCTTGTGGTGTCGGCTGCCTGCGGGGTATTGTCATGGGTGTTGGGGGGACCCTTGTGGTGTGGGCTGCCTGCAGGGTATGGTCACGGGTGGTGGGGGGCCCTTGTGGTGTCGGCTGCCTGCGGGGTATGGTCACGGGTGTTGGTGGGCCCTTGCGGTGTGGGCTGCCTGCGGGTATGGTCATGGGTGTTAGGGGGGCCGTTGTGATGTGGGATGCCTGCAGGGTATGGTCACGGGTGTTGGGGCACCCTTGTGGTGTGGGCTGCCTGGAGGGTGTGTTCGCAGCTGATGGCTGCATGTGCAGGCCTTTCCATGCAATTTGGCTGGTGCGACCGGGGTACCCGACTATGCTGGGTTTCGTCTGGGGTACGGTGGGCCTTTCCACGTGATTTGACTGGTGCGACCGGGGTACGCGATTATGCATGGGTGTGGCAGGGGTACACGCAGGCCTTTCTATGCGATTTGGCTGGTGCGACCTGGGTACGCCATTACGCTGGGGTGCGGCAGGGGTACGTGTGGGCCTTTCCATGTGATTTTGCTGGTTCGACCGGGGTATGTCATTACACTGGGGTGTGTCAGGGGTACGCACAGACCTTTCCACGCGATTTCTCTGGTGCGACCTGGGTACGCGTTTACGCTGGGGTGCGGATGGGGTGCGTGCAGGCCTTTCCACGCGATTTGGCTGGTGCGACCGGGGTGCGCGCAGATTTTTCACACGATTATGATGGGGGGGCTGTGTGCTGGCCCACGGATGGCGCAGGGCCTTGCACCATATTGGGCATTTCACTGTTTCACAGGGGCGTGTTGGGGGTGTTACTGCCGCTGCTTGGTGTTCATTGAACCATGGCTACTAATGGCTTGGGTATTCCATGAATACACGTGCTGATAAGGCTCTCGATATGCCGTCCGTCACTATATTAACTCTATACCAATATTGTTGACTCACAGGTTGGTGCTAAGGTGCCACTTAAATGAACAACAATTTGAATTGCAAAAGTTTAGATACAATACAGAGGTATATGTCATAAAAAAACGCGTGTCTAGCTGGCTACTGGCAGAGGACACGAAAAAACTGAATTACCAGGTGCATGTGTGCGAAGGAAATGACCACGGTAGTTCATGTTGAAATGAGAACAGCACATTTGTCAGGTTGCAATATAAATAACATGTTTTGCAAGATTTGGGTATATGCACACACTGGGAACTGCGCTAGGCATTAATATCACTTTGATGTGTGAAGTACGAGGGACTGCTGCGTGATCACAACCAATGTGACTATGCCCTAATGCACACTTTAGTTTAACTTTCTTTATCAAAGGTTGGGTACACATGCATAAACTCCCAGCCAATTATATAAGTACGTTATCTCACGTAAATTATATTCTCGACAGAGTGCACAGTGTTGTGATGTCTCTAGTTGTTATCTTATAAATCACAACACTGTATACTCTGTCCAGAATACCATTTACGTGAGACCTCAATTATATAATTGTCAGGGAGTTTGTGCATGTGCACTCAACCTTTGATCAAGAAAGCTAATTGTGATTAAGTTGTATATTACAAACTACAAGTTTTAAAGAGAAAATAACTATTTTTCCAAATTTAATTTAATAGTTTGTCAGACACAGACAATACAATTCCAACTGCAAAGGCTTCACAATAAAGACAGGATTCTAAGTTATTCTTTCTTAGAAAGTAATTAGTTACATGATAATTGGGCACCTCTAACACCAGCATAGTCTGGAATCCCCTACTCCCAATGAATTTAGCAGGGAGCTAACACTATCTGAAGGCTTTTAAGAGAACAAGAGTGGTTGGCGGACAACTCAAATGAAGCCATTATATATTAGTTTAATTTCCATTTTCTTTTCACTAATACATTATGCAGTGGTTTTATACTGTCTTGTTGTCTGATTTCAGCCATATATAATGGTTTTGGGGACATTAACAAAGCATTTGGACTTGCACCTAATTATTTTGTGTCACCAGAATCCATCAATGACTTTATTGCAGCATAATAGAAACAGTACCTTATATTCTACTTCAAACATTCTGAGGCACGTGCATTAATAATAGTATCTGATGTCGGTTGATTATAGGACCTTCACTCCACCCGGCAGTGAATAATAGCATGTGTTTTATCATTGAGTAGACTGTCGTTTAACAGGTGCTGTACAAGTTGTTTATGATTCTATTGTTAGATAATATCTGAAAGACTTTCTTGTGATTTCCTCTTTCCAGCATGCCTACAGCACTTCAGGGCTCGTTTTCATTTGATAGTTCAAAAGAACCAATGCCCGTCGAGGCTCTTAGGGCTTTTCTACACATATGTTGATTGTTTATATCAACCAATTCCTTCAGTTGTTTTTTCTGAGTTTGGTTGAGCTATTGGCCAAATCTTCTCACTTGTTGCATGATCGATAACACAGAGATCCTTAGAATATCTTGACTATCCTTGGAAATGCTATATAACAGAATAATGACTCACAGCTGTCACCGTTATAGGAATAGTTATAGAGAGAATTATTGTAATTATTTTATTATTTAAAGCACAGACCTAACTCGAGAGCAGAGGAGCACTGTACAGGGTGTGGGTAGCCAAGCATTTGGGCTGGCATATTAACAATAGGGCAATACTGTGAGTTGTGGTCTGTGCTTCGTTATGTGCATTCCGTTGGGATTGCTCCTTGGTCAGATGTTGTTGAAAAACCATGCTTGGAGAGATTTGTGAAACTGGAGAATTGTGGGGGCATCCTGAAACGATACTGGGATCGAATACCAGAGTGTGGGTGCATGACAAGAGAAGGATTGTTTGCAGGTCCTCTCTTTGCAGACGAGTTGTGATTTGAGCCAGTTTGTGTATTTGCTGCACAAGGAGTGCGTGCCCCCAGATATGTAGAGCTTAGCCACCAGGTACACTGGTGTGCTACTAATGGCTGCTTTATAGATTATACATGCAGTCTTGAACAGTATCACAGCCTGGGAAGGAATTCGATGTAGTTGGTGTAAAATGGGGGTAGTTCGGTCAAATTAATGCACACTTGTAACAATACATGCTGCAGTGTGGTGGACGGCTTTTAAGGGAGACAACTATTTATGAATACTGGGTTGAAAAGTATAGATTTGCTAAAAGAGTACTACCATTCTTCCTGGAAGTACTCTGATGGCCCGTCCAGATACCAGCATGAATCTCATGCAGAAACTCAGTTAGTGGGAGTGTTATATGGTATCTTGTATTTCCTCCTCTTCATAGGTGCCCTCGGTGATCAGGTTATGGGCAAGTCACTGCCTTTCTATTGTCTCAGACTGTGAGGAACCAGCAACTGTTAGCAGTCCTCTGACTGTGTAATCCTTTGTTGACTTCATACCATAAACTGATCGTCTGCTGAAAGTATGGCTGTGCCTTTCTGGTTCCTTCCACCTTAGAGATGAATTGAGGAAGTACGCTTGAAAAGCCATGCTTTTCTGTTTCAGACTCACAGCAATTAAAGTCTTGGACCACTAAGACTTTGGTCCTGGGATTGGGTGCATCCTGACACTAGCTGTGTATTATCTATTCCCTCTTCTATTTCATGTATTGCTATCAAGCTTTCCATGCCTTGTTGGCAAACAGGACTCGATATCAGTAGTGGTTTGGTTTTGTCCTGGCAACAGAGTTTGCATACCTGGGATATCCCATGTATCCCAGTTTGATCTGGTAACACAAGGATGAACGTCACTGGCAACAGTTCCTTCCATTCTTGGCATTGCACAATACATTTATTGGTAGGATAGGAACTTATGTGCCAGGGGATGCACTATATATCCACATGTGGGTGCCTAGAATGAACTGAAATCTTCACTGGAGTCCTCCCTTTTTTGCTGTCTCTATCAAGGCCCAGGTCACCTTCCTGTTCACATCCATGTGAACAAAGGGACGTATTGGATAGGGCATAGCTCAGGAAACTAAAGTGGGTACCAAACCCTTTTGACAACTTCCATCTGTTGTTCTCTCTTCTGGAGGCACTCACAAGTCAGGTGCTCCCATTTCCCACAGTCTGAGTAATTGTGCTCAATGCATGGAAGGCCAACCATGGACTATCCGCTATGTGATCCTTATTCTTCTCTAAACTGAGGTGGGTGATTCTGTAATTCAAGCATGGCTGTGATCCAGTTGCTCCTACCAACACATTCTTAATCATCATGGCAGGACTCTTTAAAGTATGGGATTGCTACACATACCTTTCCATGTCGACGGCTCCCAAGACATTGACGTCATCATGGTATTTGCCCACACCTTCATTTTTATTGGCTATCCCTCAGCAAACTATTCCAGTTAAGCAATACGCCCTGAGCCGGGGGGCGGCAGGGTCATTTTCTAGTCAGGTAATGCCCCAGAGACCATAGTTACAGGCCTGAGCAAAGCCAGGGCCTTAACAATGGCCCCCGGGCTCTTCATAAGGAAGAGCACTGCGCGGCGCTGCAGATAAGGGATTCCTGATGCATTTAAGTGGTGGAGCAGCCCTACAAAAAGCTGCAGTACCACTTGCATCTATATTGCTAAATCAGGGATAGAAATGTGTTTTTGTCTGTTTTTGGCATTTCACAATGAGAGGACATTGAAGGGAAAGTCCCTGTAACAGTCTCCTAGCATGCACTCAAAAAAAAAAAAACAATCACCAGCTGATTTGCGCAATTACACAAGGTTAAAAAGGGCGTCTGAATGTGTGCATCTATGTTGCGCACATTCTGATTCCCTTTGTGATTTATTCATAACTTTTTGTTGGCACAGGTGAAGAGGGTGCGCTTTTACATCCCATCACTTGTGTCAAAAAATGTTTTGAGAATCTAGCCTTTAATCTCTACTGTGTTCTCTATGGAACTCATAAATGAAATAAATTAAAATTAGTACATAATTACAACACGAAGCTTGTTTAGTTTCCTGAACGTGTACATAAAGAAGAGTAGAAGGTAAAAAAAAAGTGGTCTGAGAGATAGAGACGAAACAGATGGCAGTGAGCGGAAGAGAGGTAGTCAGGGATGCATCCTGAGGCAGAGAAAGAAAGGGCAAGGGCAGTTACAGAAAAGTCAGAGATGAGGAAAGGAGAGGCCACCAGCAAGCCAAGGCAATAGAAAGGTAGCCTCAACCCCACTAACCATCAAAGACAAGGGGCATCCCACTGCAGAGCACAGAGAAAGGCCAACTACATTCAGGTAATGTGTAGTCTAGCAACAATAGGAGTGACACACATAGAGAAAGACAAAGACAGGAATGGGGGCAGCAGCAAAAGGGACAGTTGGGGAAATACTCAGGTGGTCACCCGGTAGATGCATACCCCACCTCCAGTAAAGAAACCCAGACTATGTTTGGTTGTGTGCAATTTCTTCCCCAGTTTGTATTCTACAAAGTGATATTAAAAACAATGAAACTGTTTGGAATAATGTGAACATGTGAGTGAGAGAAAAAGAAAGTAAGAGTGCAAAGTGAAAGAAAGCAAAGGCCAATGTAAAAGGGGGGTGAGGAGGGGGCGTTCTTGGAATGCATTGTCCCTCACTCCAACTCCTTCCAATCCTATTGGCTTTCTTTGCTTTGCAGCTTCTTTATCTTTCCTGCCATTTACTTTCTCAAATTAGATTATTTCTCTTCATATGATTTTACGGTTTTGTTCCCCTTTTTTATTTTAGCACCACCAATAACCACCTATAACCAAAACTATTGCATTAGCGTACAGCTAGGGAGAAATGGCATTTGAGGAGGGAAAGAAATCTTGAAGGAGTTGTTTTATTTGCCCAGTCATTGACTTGTAGGGGCGTAGTTGGACGCATTTAACCTAAGTCCCACCACCTCACCACCGTCATATAGGACAGTAGGAGAAGATCTCTGTGTGGGACCCCATGTGTTGTTCCTATACTGCATCGAGTGTATGAGAGACAAAATGCTCTCCGACAGCTGTACCAAATGTACCCTCACACGGAAAGTGTGGAAGGATGCCATGTGGAAGGATGTCAGCACGTGACATTGGCCATCATGGAGCGCTGAGTGAAACCTGATGAGGGCAGAGTGATGTCATAAAGCAAATATACAAAGTCATACTGAAACGATATGAAAATTCTTGAGAGACTATCTAACTGGATTAACAAGAGAAACATGTATAAAATGATAAAGTAATCATGAATGCGAAATAAGACAAAGTAACTTTCTGACAATAAGTGTAAATATGCAGTAATGGCAGGTAGAAAAGACATATAGAAGCTTGCTATAGAGGAATCTATAACGTGGCTAGGACGGCCATAACTGTAAAGTGGGCGGTGGCTCGTTTCAAGATTCAGTTCAGCTACTTCAAAAACAGATCAGGGTTGAAGAGTCAAGAGATGCTGGAAGAACAGCTTTGTGTGCAAAACAAAGAGGAGTCTATGATGGTTTGAGATCAAGGATGCTATTTTTAAAGAATAGCTGGAAAGCAGAAAGGGAGGCAGACGATTAAGCCATGGACAAGACATATTGTTCTTAGATTAAAGAGGAAGAGAAAATATGCAAGAAACAAGTATTGGACAATTAAAAGTGTGTACTGTTTATGCAAGGTAGAGTGAGCAGGTCTGTAGGGGCCAATAAGAGGAATCACATTCAGTATACTTAAATCAAATTTGCAGTAAATAAGAGGTCAAAATGGACAAATTCGTGGTCTCTTCACATGTGACTCTAAAGTCGAAAACACAGGCTATTCATTAAGCCTCTGTTGAAGACAGTGATGTGCTTACACTCCTTTGAATGTCCCAGATCAGTGAGCATGCTACAAGTTCAACTACAGATGGGCTCATGGCCAGACTAATGAGAGATGATGGGCTAATTGGAAAAGTAGGGCGTAATCTGACATGATTCAAGCACCTGGGCTTCATGTCGCTTACATGCTGCTAGCCGAGCTGAAAGTTCAAGGTTGGGTGACAATGCAAACCAATCAGTGGGTCTATGGGGCAACCTGCTATACAATTGGGGTCATTACGACCCAGGCGGTAAGTATGCCAACTTTACCACCATGGTGTAAACTACGTTTACACCATGGTGGATGGCGGATTTACCGCCCCATTCCAGGGTGAGTGGGGCGGTAAATCCCCATTTCCCATTTTACCCTTCCCCATTCCCATTTTTGCCCCATAGAGCATAATGGGAGTGGGGAAGGCGCTAATTACGCCACCGTAAATTACGGTGGCGTAATTAGCACCAAGGCGGTTTAGCGCCATGGATTTTAACGGCTGCTAAAAGCAGCCGTTAAAATCGGAATCAGGCATTAAGGGTTAATGACGGCGTTAACCCTTAACGCCTGAGTTGTAATGAGGCCCAATATCACATAGACCAATCCACTGCCATTTTGTTAGCTATAATCAGTATTATAAGTATTTAGAGGTCGTTCAAGGCATACTTAGCAGATAAGAGACAGCCGATGGTGTACTAAACCCTTTGTATTCTAGTAGATCTGTTCCCCTAACCAATCCCTCCCGCTAATAAGTTTTACAGTTTGCAACATAGGATGATGTCATATTGGGGTATAAGACCTCTGTCTAATCAAGTTTGTGTGTGAGTGTGCAAGCATCAGTCTGATCTCTTCCAGTTGATCCTGCTTTATTAAATTGAGGATAAAGAAGTGCTTTGCCATATTCTTTGTCTCTGTCTGGTTATTTGATCTGCGATCTTTGTGGTAATTCCATCTAGCACAAGAGATGATTCAAGGTGCTAGAGCAGCACAGACTGCCTATGGCACTGCTAATCACTATCGCCATTCCCACCCAGTTCCTGTGCCTTCACTCCCAAAACGTGTCCTCATGGGAACTCTTCAAGTATGGTTTTTAATTTATTCAGGATTTACCATCAAAGTTTGCACTTGAAGTGCCTGCCAGTGTTTTTACAAAACAATTGTGTGAGAGTTAAAGCTGGTCTAATAAAAATGTCTTAACCAGGTTTGCCTTCAGCCACTCGATTTATAAACACAATGCGTGTCCTTCAATGCAGTTCTGTTAAAAACAAGCATTAGCAAAGCCAGCAGTTTTAACTTGTGTGTAAGTATTAGGCATTTGCCAGGCACTGCTATTAGATGCCCAAGTACTCGCATCATATTGCATCTTCTACTAGCAATGGCCAGTTAGTGCCACTAAAGCAGTGCCTGGCAAGTGCCTTTCCAATGCCTACACAAAAGCCCAAACAGTTGGTATTGCCAATGCATGTTTAATTTGATATGATCTTTGTTAGGATAATATTGTTTACTGTACATTTTAAAAATGTAATATGTTTTATTTGACAGCGCTCCCTGTCTTTTGGCCTAGAATGTATTGTATAAGCAATATAAATAAAAATAAAAATCAATCACGGTGGGATAAAGAGAAAAGTAAATAGGCAGATTGGGCTACAAAGAACACAAACAGAAGGAGGGGTAGAAATTTAAGAAAAGTAAAGTGAACTCTAAAACAGGATGTAAGACAAAAAGGAAGTGAAAACAGGGAAAATGTTAACTGTGCCCTCATCATCAAGTAGGAATAGCTTAATCATGGGCCACTAATAATGTGTGGTGTGTATTATCAACAAATGCATAAACCAAACACTGCCCCTTGAATGCAACATGTTCCATACATGCCTCTAACTACCTACAATGCTCTGTTTGCCAACTGTTTCTTTTTGCTGCAAACCTTTAATGAAACATACATTGCCAAATTATATAGTGTTGGTGTTTGTTTAGGCATGGGATAGGCATTTGCCAGGCACTGCCTTGATGTTAATAGCTGGCCATAAGATTTCAGCAACAGAAAATGATCTGAGTACCGCAGCATATGACAGCAGTGTTGTGAGGACAGACATACACCATATGAATCATGTGGCAGAAAGCACACTTGGTTAAGATAATTTATTAGACCTTTAATTCATTTACAGATTTTGTGTATTTTGTATTTATATTTTATTTTTATTTATATAGCGCCTAATTCCAAAGCGCTGTACAAAGAACAAATTCACGGTACAACAGTTAAGGTATTGCAGGATAAAACAAGAAGGTCAAGTTAAGCAGAAAGAAGGTGATCCTTGCCATGGTATTTAAAAAGTGACTTCAGCCACATAACAGTCCCTGTCCTGAATAACAATATTGGAGCCTTTGTCGGCCGGTTTTATCACAATATTAGACAAATTCTGTAGTTCACTCAGGGCCGAACATTGTGAGATGGTTAAATTCTGTTTATGACTGAAGGGTTTCTTACGCAATTTACGAAGATCACTGATGCAGAGATCATGGAATGCCTCAATGCAGCCCCCTCAGAGAATTGAGTATTGAACCTGGACTTGTTTTTAAGTTTGGTACGAATATCCCAATTGGGATCAGTGTCAAAGTCGGCAGGGTCAAAAGTGGAGGGATCAATCAGTTCATTATTAAGACAAGCCAGATCGGTCAACATAGGGATATCAGAGATACAAAGGTCAGTTCGGCCAGTATGAGGCGTAGATGGTCTGGCCAGTGGTGGATTCTTGGAAAATAACTTTTTGAGTCTGACCTTACGTAGGAATTTGTCAAAGTCCAGACGTGACTCAACATAGTCAAAGGTCGTGGTGGGATAGAAGTTCAGGCCCAGTGAGAGTAGTGATGAATGCGGACCCGTAAGTATGTGGGAAGACATATTAACAATTTGATGGATCTTCATATTTTCCGTTGTTACTGTTTTGCTCCAGAGCGCATTGACCTGCTCTGTTGATGTACATTGGAGCCGTTTCCCATGACAGCCTCGCCAGGTTTTTTTCCTTTTGGCAATTTCTGTTTGTTTCCTCTTCCTCTTCCTCTTCCTTTGCTCCTGCCACGGCCTCTGCCTCTCTTTCGGTTTTTCCGTCTTGACACAAAAGTCTACTTTCGTCTAAAAAATTTAATTTAACTGGTATTTAGTCATTTTCTGAGACAGAGACATCAGACTCCGAAGAAATAGCCTCAGCATCACCCAATTGTTTCGGCAATGATTGTATTGCCAAACTTTTGCGAAATGAGTCGAATCACTTTGCAAAGGTAAAGATATGTCCTGATTCATAGTCTGTCTCTAATGAACTTTCTATGTTTGCACTGTTTAATTTCCTCTTCATAGGCAAGCAGACCCACTTCGATTTTTGTCCGCAATTTCTTTCCCTCTCCTGTGCTTGGGACATTAATTAATTCGGATTCTAATTTTTCAAGATGTAAAAGCACAGCAGTGCAGTCTGAGTTGGCATGTTTCACCAAGATCTTCAAAAACTGCGCAGAACAATGGCTACTGGAGCCACCCCACTCTTCCAGCATACGGGGATCCTGGTCATCGAATGAAGGTGTTGTCATGATACATAGGCCACGAGGCATGCGGCCCACATCATGATAATTTTGCAGAGTGCTCCTCCCACCACTTTGAGATCTCCTTCTTGTGAGATTTTTCTATTTTTAAAGTTAATTCAATAGAGGTATTGGTGACAATCATCTTAGTCCCACTGTTAAGTAGGGCCGCTGGTACATCCTGCTCCTCATTAAACAAATCCCTGGCCTGGAGTAGCCGGGCTGCCACCCTGGCGTCCTGCATGTTCGCTTGTGTGATTACCAATAGCCAAAGAAAATATCTTTAGCATTTACCAAAAAACAAGATGTGAAAATGTGCGGGAAGTGACCTCAACAAGGCAAAGTCATCCACAATGTGAGTAACATGGACCGACATGCAGGGGCAATGGAAATGGAACAGAGAGAGTAAAACAAGCACTATACCACGGCATAAACCTAAGAGAGATTGAGAAAAACTGAACAGGCACCTACCTGTGAGCCATTGTCCGTGCATCCTCCGGCACACATTACATAGGCTGACATAGGAGGGCAGCCAGTTCCAACTCCCTAGGGGGTGCTGCACTCAAACTCCAATCAACAGACAGTCTGCCACCAGCTGCAGTGTTTAAACTCACATAAACGATTGTGACAAAACCGCGCAAAATCCACAAAAAAACGACTCCTGGTGCTGATTTATGACATTGAACTCTCCATGTAAATATAACGTGAAACACAGCAGAGGAAAAAACGTACTCCACAAATGAGGCACTGCAAATCCTAGCAATGACCAACTCGAATCAGAGTAAAGAAACAAGTTTAATAATGGTAAAAAAGTAAGGCAAAACACACACAGCAAGCAAAACAGGACTCCAAGGGGGGGTCCTGAAAGATGCGTTTCGCGCTTCCCTGACCGCTTGGTCGCGTTAGGGGAACAGAGAAAAAAATCACCATACATATTGCAGTGTAGACCCTCTACCATTTTGCCCGTCTCCATAGGTTTACCATTATGCCGTAAAAGCAGGGCGGCCATGTTGGGCTGGAGTAAAACCTCATGTAGTCCAATGGTGGAATAAATTAAGCATAGTGCACAATAAAACAATTTACAAAACATGTTTAAAATTACACCAGATAAAAAGTAGGCACAATGGAAAAAATCAAATCCCATAATAATATATATTCAATGAAAAAACTTTGTTAAAGGGACGTTATGATTAAGTTGCACTACTAAAAACCTATGAAATTCAGTGAAAAAACTTTGCTAAAGGGACGTTATGGTTCCAAGTAAAACCAAAAACCCCCTGAAATTCGCTAGTTATGGTAAGCTAAGCAACCATAACTCGCGCCACCACCGTGCATTGCTAAGACTAACACCCAGGACATCAAAGATGACATCACAAATGTCATTGATGACATCACATATCTGGCTCACTCTTTTTTCCTTTACTGATATATATATAGGCCAGTAACAGTCAGGAACAAAAAATCACTATACTATAGTACAAAGTACTATTCTTGTAGACTTATACGTTCTATTCACTGTAATATGTTCTTACAGTAATTCACTTAGGGTCCACTCAAAGCATATGAAACATATACAAAGGGGAAAACACAGACTTGGAAGACAGCAATGCTTTCTATGCATGAAGATGATTAGTAAGATTATCAACACTGTCTTATAGGTCTGTTGTTTTTTTATTACTGTACTTTCCCTGGATATGCTCATATTTGTACACATTGCACTTACACTACTTTCCTTACGGTCTAGTCACAATATGTGATAGTTATACATAGGGAAGTAGTAGCTTTGAAGCAGAGCAATCATTTCTGTGCATGAAGATAATCAGTTAGGTTATGAAGATTGTCGGGTAATACTGCTGTTTTTTTGTTTACTTCACTTTCTCTGTATATGCTCTATTTGTATGTGTTGTTGTCCGCTTGTGTTTTGTGTGCAGTAATGCAATAATGTAGTAAGTGGTTTTGATTAGGTACTTATTAAATGTTTCACAGTATGCAAGACTCTAATAATAAAGCATTTATAATTTTAGTACTTAACATGGAAGGATTATTATTATTGCATCTCCATCATGTCTGCTGCACAATATGCCTATGTTACTACATGTGTACCTTAGTATATTGGAAACAACTTCATAATACAATGCTATTTGGATTAATGCATTACTTAATGCACTACGTACCTCATGATATTTATTCCAATGATCCTTGACAGTTTTATATTAACATTACAATAAGAATCCCTTGTACAGACTTTTCATGAAAGGTAAATGTGCATGTGATGTCATCAGTGATGTCATCAATGACATTTGTGATGTCATCTTTGATGTCCAGGGTGTTCGTCTTAGCAGTGCATGGCGGTGGCGTGAGTTATGGTTGCTTAGCTTACCATAAATGGCGAATTTCAGGGGGTTTTCGGTTTTACTTGGAACCATAACGTCCCTTTAACAAAGTTTTTTCACTGAATTTCATAGGTTTTCAGTAGCACAATTTAACCATAACGTCCCTTCCCAAAGTTTTTTCATTGAAATTCATAGGTTTTTATGAGTCCAACTTAATCATAACGTCCCTTTAACAAAGTTTTTTCAGTCAATTTAATTGGTTTTTATTAGTGCAACTTCACCATAACATCTCCTTAACAAAGTGTTTTCATTGAATTTCATTGGTTTTTATTAGTGCAACTTAACCATAATGTCTACGAACATCTGACTTCATTGCAGAGCTTCCGGAGAGTGCCACATGACCATATGCTGGCGCGCGGCATGATGACGTGTCTGAGAACCCGTCCGCACTTCAAGATAAGATCTGTGCTTTGCGGATAGTTCGAAACTGCATTTCCTACTGATCTAGGAACTTTCAACTTCAAAATGTCCCTTGCACAGCTCCAACACCTTTTCCTACTCACCCATTAACAATCTAGTACACAGTACATACTTTTTGCAAAACTACAATTTTTTTTTAAATAGAATCAGCTAATGCCATCCCTCCTCCCTAAGAGACACAACCATTGCTGTAATCAAGGAACATGAGAAACACTGCCCACTACCTTAGAAATAACACATGCGCAACATTTTCCCCTGTCCACCTGCCCCTCCATATTAGTGTTTGGTGCCTTTTCCCTCATTTCCCTCCCCACCGTTCGTTCTCAGCTCTCCTGCCAAAAATAAAATGCATCCAAAAAAAAAAAAAAATGTTCCTTTTCACAGTTAAAAAATAGAACAAAAAAAACATATAGACTCCATCTACTTTATATTTCTCAGTAAAGTACTTAGACTCAATAAGATTTTCCAACATTTCCATTTGCATTTTGTGTTATGCTAATGGGAATATTGTGGCGTTCATCCTCCATTCCAGGGACTGGAACAGTGGATACCGGCCCAGCAGCCCAAGTTATCAGCCCAAGCGAAGCAAGGGTGGATAACGAGGTCTTTGAACCATTATCCCCCCATTCCAGCCCCTGAAATGGGGGATGAAGGCCATTAGCAGCCTAGGTTCCCAAAGCGGGAACCCGCGGTACTAAAAAAGAGGATTTTTTTTCCTACACCGGGACGCCTGTGGTGGTGCCGGTGTTTCCACATCCGCCTGCAGGCGGTGGTGTTAAACCCACCAGGTCAGACCTGGCGGGAATAACACCTTCCTCCTGCAGAACTCGAGATCTCCTGGGCCGGAAACAACGGTGGTGGCGGGTTTACCGCCACCGTTATTTCCAGACCAGGTGACTCGTAATGAGGCCCAGTATATTTCCATGAACATTTCCAATCCCCAACCTTCACCATACCTCTGCCAACTTGTCTACCTTTTTGATACACCCAGAAGGACGATCCTAGGGCTTTGGGCTCTTGTATTGAGCATTCTCTCTGGAAGAAACCTGAGTCGGTGCACAATTGTGTGCATTTTTAATTTAGCAGTGGTGTTCTAGGTGTGCATAATTTCCTGCAGCTCTTTGTGGGAAGCAGCATATGGAGCACAGTTTTATCACAGATGTAACATACATATAAAGAAAAAAACATTTCTGGGTTACAATTCCAAATTAGGTTTTTCAACATTTCTATAGCTAATTTGGCAGGAATAAAATGGTTAATCAGTTAATAAATATTGGGGAGATGATAGTTGACATGCTGAATGGCTGCACCATCATGTAGACATGTATAGACTCTGCTAAGAGTGAGGCACCTCCCCTGTGACATGGGTGCCTGACACGCAGGATGCAAAGCTAGTAACAGTGCATCCTTTAGCCAGAGACCCCCCCCTGAGCAGGAACAATCAAAAGCCTTACCGAAACAAATGCACTAAACACAGCACATAAGTCTACACCGCACATAAGTCAACACTGCATTCAAGTCTGACAAGAACAAGGCAACCAACGTCTGATTACGGATGCATATCAATTGAGAAAACCTTGTTTAAATAAAAATACACTCAAACCGGTGCTCTGTGACATAAAGCCTGCTGCTCATATCACAATTATATGTTATTCAAACATTGAATGCTCACTTTTATAAATTAGCCAAACTACATTTTCAATAATCCTTTCCATATCCCAAACTCCTGTTATGGTTTATTTTCAAGGTAACCCATGTTTGCTAGTAAATACAGAGATGTTTTCAATTTGACATTATTTATTTAATAACTATTTAAAATATTAAGTTAGGCAGGAAATTACTATTTTACAAAAATGTCCCTATACAATAACAGTGAGCACCTCAAGAGTGAAATTAAGATCAAGCGTATACAGAATTAGCTTTTTGAACTTCAAAAGACAGTTGTAACTGTCACAACAAGTCTGAGAGAGAACTACAATGTGTTTCAAAGTGCAAATATTGTCTGTAGGGCAAATTGTCTCTTAATGCTTGAGGGTCAAAGCCCTTGTAATGTGATGAGCTATTCCTGTCAATTACATTTTGTTGAACAAGAAGATAGTTGTCCTGCTTTGTTCCTGATTGTACTATACAAAACGTACATTTCTTGGTGACTTACTTCTTTTGTGAATTGGATGTTAGAAATACATATATTGAGCAATGTATGAAATAATTGCAATGAGTCGAGATCACCTCTCCAAGTTAATATAACATTATCAATATATCACTTCCAGATTCTGGTTTATTGATTGAATGAATGTGATGCAGTAAACAGGTGTAGGGGCAAAACCTGCACCCATTGCTGCTCCCTTCATTTACAAATAAAACACATTCTTGATATAAAAAAAATATGTATGCTGAAGTGCTATAGGCATATGTTCAACAATAAGTCCCTTAGATGACCCTGATGCATTCAATGTCCACAGTAACCAGATGTTATCTGTGGGCTAATGTAGTCAAATTCCCATACAGTAATCCACTTCCTTTGCAGGGCTAGTGTCAAAGTTTTGCCAATGTATACTTTTATTTGGGCCATAGGGACCTTAGTTTGTTGTTTACAGTGACTTTCCTCTTTTTGGAGATCAAGTACCAGCTCTTTGTATTGGCTAATATGCATAGCCGGAATGCCGATCATTTACCTGCCGGTCTAACGATCATTTCTGGATCATGGATTCATTTCTTAAGTGCTTGGATCTTGTAAGATTTAAGGTTGACCATGACATGTTTATACTTCTTTTGTAGTTGGTCTAACTCTCTCAAAATCATTGCTTCCAAATGTCAATATTTTGTTTGGGTTCAACCAACAGGTGGCGTGAAAGTGGATTTGTTTCTAAGTCCAGAGTGATGAATAGTTCAACATCACTATGTTCTTTAAAGTATCTGTTAACCTAACTTTATGGTAAAACTGCCTAATCTCAATTGCAGTTTGAAACCAGTCAGTTTGATTACTAGGAATAAACATTGAACCTGTATTGAGTAATTGCAATTCACAACTTGACATGTTGCTGGTATGAAGATGAAATGTGGATTCCTGTGTATTTTCTGTTATCACTGGTACGCTCTCCTCATTGTGTAAAACAGGCCAGGAGAGCCCTGTTTGGGATGATTTTGAAGGTAGTGATATCCCTGGCATCTACTTGTTTGAATTTGCTCTAAAAAAGGTTTCTGTTGTTAAAGGGAAGATTGTCTTTGGTTTCTTTAAAGACCTGCTGAGGAAGTCATTCTTTCATAGTATATTGGTTTGTGTACAGATATCAAGGTTCAGTGCCTTAATAAACAGGGACAGTTGGCCGTTATATCCGTTATATCCGTTATATCCGGGTAGCTCAGAATCACCCATCTGAATAGTTTTAAATCAATATTTTGGAAGGGGTCAAAGACATTAACACATGCTTTGCAGAAGGTTAACACACAACTCAATGGGGCTATACCATGTGACAAAGACATAACCGTAAGGACACCAACCCCTGAGACAACACAGAGACTGACTCATTACCCACAACATGAGGCCTGCTCTTATGAGAAATAATCTGGAGGGTGGTGGAGTGTGTTGAACACAGCTTCCATTGTCAATTGTAGGCCATAATGTAGGTGGTCACTTTTGCATCTCCCTCTTAGTATCTCCCTATAATTTACCCTGTTTTTTTATATTTTGTTTTATTGCTACATTGCGTCATGTGGGAGTCTGTTTTAGTATAAAATAATGTGTGTCTTTTCAGGTTGTTAATGTAACCTTGCCTCCAATTTAAAGGGATTGATTTGTGAAAGATTTACAAAAGTGCTTACTTACAAAATCCCTATTTCTCCTGCTGTGTGCAGAGTGTCTAGTCTGGGAGTCTGTTTTGTAGCACATTGTTTTGATAGGCTTTTCATGTAATACTACTTGTGGTTCTGAATAGTTTGTGATGACATTCCAAGAATATGTACTGCTCAATTTCCATATTTCACCTGCTGCTGTCAAAGTTCCTGGCCAGGGAGTTGGTTTAGGAGAAAATGCATATGTGAATCAATCACAGTTTCTCCACTTTGGGGCTGAAGAGCATCCTGCTGCTTAATAATTCTCAGAATATTTGGAAATCAGGTTCAGAGAGAGCTTTTCCCAAAGCAATCTCAATTCACATTGCTGTCACTTGTTAGCCTAACTAGGCAAATGCAACACAATTGGAACAGCATGATCTATACATGCAGAATTACACTAGGAGCCCAGCAACCACCTGACAGAGCCCAGTATCTAAAATGCCGCAGGAAGTCTATAGTTGTGCTGAAAGTGCTTAATGACCTTTGAGGTAGCCGCCTCAGAGTTATATTGTCAGCAGGGAACCTACATAATGAAGATCACCCTTGCATGACACAATGTTCAGGTTCAGCCAGTATACCCTACTACTGAGTTGGCCCTGATGGCTGAGGGGCCCTTCTCTGCAAAACCTTTTGTGAACTGGTGCTTACATTGTTGGGCTTCTGGATCAAAGCCATCCTCACAACTATTTAGCTTACATGTTCAGTTGACCTTACTGTGGTATAAGACACTAATCAAGAAAAATGCATGTCCTAAACGAGTAGTGGCAGTCATGTAATACATGTAGCCACACCTACAAGACACATTATCAGTGCATTTAGTGCATTATCAGATAAGGGTATAGCACTGTCAAGTCGTACCAGACAGCTGGGCACTGTATAGCGATCAGTGGCTTCAGTATAAATAGGTGCACCACAACTCATTTTGGTACTGTACCTTTCAATACAGCAACCCATTAATACATAGGAGAGTCCCGTGACCCAAAACCGGTGCTTATGGCAGGAGTCAGTATTTCACTGATAGTCAAACACCATGAATCTTTGCAAATGCAATTGTTATTTTCCTGCAATGTTAATGTGATCAGATTTAATGCAACAAAACACTTTAAATTCAGCAGTCACATTTGAAGCAAGTCCACCTTACCTTTGTACCTCTTGTTGTGCAGCATCTGACCACAACAATGACATCACAGATGACATAACTAATCAATAATACATGACATAACTGATATGACTGGTTGGAGTCATTACATTTTTAAATATGACAACTCTGCTTTGTTACATACCATATATACATATGTCATACTCACACAATACATTGTAGTGCTCAATAAACTAGACAACCCAGAGTGGGAAGTCTTTGCTAGAAGGACATGATGTGATCTGCCTTCAAGAGTCATGGCTGAAAGATGACGGGTGTTTGCATGCAAGAATTTCTGATATTGGGTTATTTTTTCTGAAGCACTACAGTGTGGTTCTGGGCACCACACTAAAAGGAGTGTGACCCTGAGACGTAAGTCATGCTGCAGTGTATTGAATTGGCTGCCAATGTTAAGGACCAGGGAATAGTAACTTCCTTTCCCCTAAGCTTTGGTACTGTTGTCCACCTTACAGTTGTCAAGGTCTCTTTGCATCCCAAGCAGAATATTACACATGTTTTTGCAACCAGTAGTTGGCTGGCAAATTAGTCCACTGTATTCGAAATGACAGCCTCATTATTATGGGTGATTGTCATTTAAAGCTCGGGCAAGGTAAAAAAATCCTTTATTGGTTGGAAGGAGTTAGAAATAGCGTGTGGTATCCAAGAGTGAAATATATGCTTAAAAAAAGGGTGATACTTGTTTATGTTTGTTGGATTCATTTATACGATTCTCTCAAGTAGAGCTTAAGGGCAGAGGCTTGGGGGATAACCCCCCTAAAAGGACTTTTAGATTGGGGTCTAGAGGGTCACTTTTGGACTATTGCCTGATTGATTGTTTTCTTATTCTCATGTGTGTCATTTTTTTTCCCACGTCAGACCAGAAAGTGACCACAATTCTATTGTTTATTCTTTGAAAGTGGTGGCGTCAGGAATAAACAGCATTCATGGTCCTTATGGCACCGTTGATGAAACAGGACGTTGTCCCACCTAAGATGGCTCCCGTCATTCCCTTGTTCTCTGCAGCAAGGTTCTCATGCTAGTTGTTGTTTCCAAGGTAGTGCGCTGCATATCAAACACTGACTATGGCAGAAACACTGTAAGGGGATAAAGGTAGCCCGGTTGGTAAGCTCCTTGCATCACTTCTCTCTAAGCATTGAAGCTGTTACAGGGATTTTTTGCTCTTTTTTGCCTTGCCTCTACAGAGCTTCCTGTGGCCCCGTTCTCAGACTGGATATTTACCTGGGTGCTCCGTTGCTGATCCTGTCTCCTGTTATATCCTACCTCTCCTATTGCACACTTGCAGTCCTTGCCTCATTTATACCTACAATCGGTGGTGCGGCACGTCCACTTCTAAGGCACTTCCCAGCTCCTGCTCCTTATTGCTGCAGTGCCTTACTGTGAACTTCCTTGCAGTGCTGCTTAACTGCTTCGTCTGTTCTCCGAGCTCCTGTTCATTGCACATTCTGTGCTTCCAATTGCTGACTTCTTTGCGGTGCTGCTTACCGCTCCAGCTGCTATTCCAGTGTCTGCGCATAGCTGCCTCCGTGCCTACCGACTCTTACTACAATGCTACTCTACTGCTCCTGTTGTTGTTTGCAAGCCTCAGCTTCATATCAAGGATCTCAGCGCTGCCAAGGGTTTTATTCCCCGCAGGGCTTCCCTTTTTGCAGCAAACCGCTGATCACACGTATGCCTGTTTTCCTTCAGGTATTTGGATGGTTTTTGAGTTGTGGGCATTAATAACGAAAACAAGACTCCCAGAAGACAAGGCCAGTGCTTGCTTGACTTTACATTGTGATAGGTGTGTTCTGTCAAAATAGCTCAAGAAGGCTATGTTTCCTCCACAGAGCGGTCTAGAGACGACCTGGTGATAATCTCGGATACGGACGATGTTAATAGTTTGGCAACAGTTATATGCTGTAGAGCAAGCTCTTATGGCCAAGTGATTGCAGCCTATGTGGAGCTGACTAGTCTAATTTCTAGGGAGTATTGCTCAAAGGCATCCACAACAACGATTCAGGCCAAAAAGAAGTGCCCTGGTTTGACACGGAATTCCTGAGGGCTAAACAGGAGTTGTTTTGGGCGCTAGGTGCAAAAACATAATACCAGGTAAATTGCACAATCCCAAATCTGCCTATAAAAAACTCCTAAAAGCCAAAACGTTGCTTGATATTGAGTCCTAATGTGAGCGATTGGATAAAACAGCGAGGGAAAATGATACAAAAGGGTTCTGGGGTCTTAGTGCTTAGGGGTTTGAACTTACAGAAAGAGATGATTGTGATCACAACTCTACTACCCCTTGGCCAGAGATTTATAAACACATTTTGTTTAAGCCAACAGCAGAAATGTGTTTACTTCAAAGGAGGGATAGGTCCACCTCATGTGATGGTGTTTTTTTCTTTGGGAGAGGTGTTAAAGGTTAAGGAAGCTAATAAAGTGGGTGAAGCCCATGGCCCTGATGGCATACGACCAGATGTCTATAAACTGTTTCAAGGTTGGTGGGCTCCCATTTTATTGGATGTTTTTAATACGATTTCTGAAGTCCAAATTTTCCCAGCTTCATGGGGCAAGAGTGTGATCATCCCGTCATCATCATGGTACTAAGCGGGGACTATAATAAGGACTCAGAGGAGGTTTCTCATGTTTACAAATCTCTCAAGATATGGATGACAGAAAATGGACTATGCATAAATGCATCCAAGGCAGAGGGCCTCATTACCACTCACCCGGTATGGAAACAACAGTGGCAGTAAACCCGCCGCCACCGTTGTTTCCATACCGGTAATCATGACTCCTGCAGGCGGAGGCGTCAATCCCGCCAGGTCTGACCTGGCGGGTTTAACACCGCCCGCCTGCAGGCAGACGAGGAAAAACCGGCACCATCACGAGATGTGCCGGTGTTTCCATGATCCCCATTCCCATTGAGTCCTACTGGACTCAATGGGAATGGGGATTTACACCATTCCGCCTCCGGAATTCGGGTCACCGGGGTTGTGTTGCCCCGGTAATTCCGGGAATCACATTGGCAGAATGGTAATACGAGTCCGGCGGTAACCAGGCAGTTTTACCGCCTCGGTTACCGCCTGACTCGTAATGAGGCCCGTAATGAGGCCCATAGTTTCTTATATTTGAATCCACTCAATCAAGAGCTAAGTTGAATGTGGAATATGCAGGTTTCCGCATTGAACACCATATGATCCATACCTCCACCGAAGTCTAAACACTGGGCATTACAATTGAATCTTCGTTGGTTTCAGAAGCGCACCCCAGTAGTATTGTAAAGAAAGCACAATACCATCTCAGGCTACTTAGGCTAATCAGGACCTATCTTTCTCAGGCGAACTGCACTACATTAACGATGGCAGTCCTTATGCCAAGATTAGACTACTGTAATGCCATTTTGGCAGGGACAAATAAAAATGGCATCCATAGGATGCAGGTACTGCAAAACGATGTGGTTCGCATTGTTAAAAGTGTGCCAAGAGGGGCTCCTGTTAATGATCACCGGAGAGACCTCCAATGGCTGGTTGTTGACGAGGGGATTACATTTCAAATGAATGCCATCACTCACAAATGTCTATACGGTCCAGCCCTGATATACCTTCGGGACATTATTCAATTGAAACAATCTAAGAGGACCACCAGGTCAAGTGACAGTATGCGCCTCTGTTGCCCCCGGATTAAAAGAGCCAGGGGTAGTGGCCACTCATTTCCAACGCTGGCAGCTGCTGCATGGAATAAGCTACCTGGGGAATTGAGGAAGATTCCAGATCTACACATCTTCAGGAAACACCTCAAGACAATCCTGTTTAAATAAAGTCAATGTTTCTCTATCCTCTGACCTGTTTGCCTTAGCAAATCCTTTTGTGCTCTGATACCTGCGGGGTCAGGCGCAGTATAAAAAGATAATAATAATCCCGGTGTATAAAAAAGGGCCACTCTGTGATCCCAATTGCCTATGCCCATTTTCCCTCATGGATACTGTCGGAAAGATTTTTGTGTGGGTAATGCTGAATAGACTATTGCTGATCTACCAGGCCGGTTTCAGCAAGTGTTATGGGAAAATAGATCATTGCTTTGTTCTGAATATTGTGATTGAGAAATATGTGGGAATCAGAAGGTAGGATATTTTCAGCTTTTCTGGATCTTGCAAATGGCCTTTGATACATTAGATCGGCAGCCGTTTGGAGTCAATTATTTAACCTTGTATTCCTTCAGCTGGTCATTTGTTTACATACAAAACGTTGGCATGTGTACCCAGCCACTGCTCTTATATGCAGCTAATGGAGTTTGGAACCAATATTGGGGTTATGCAGGGATGCCCACTAGCCCCCCTTCTATTTATAAGTTCTTTGCCAGATTTTAACCTCTGTGGCCAGCGGGGTTAATATTCTCACAAGTATTAAAGGGTTCTGGTTACCCTGCCCTTCTGCATGTGGATGACACGATTCTGCTGGATCTTAAACCAAAGGGTCCTGGCCTTAGTTTGAGGTATGCAGAAAACGTTTTTGAGACTCATGGTTGGAGTATGAATTTGACCAAGTCAAAAATAGTTCTCTTTGGTAAAAATACCTCTAACCATGTCTGGAAGATTAATAATGTGAGTATTGCGGTCACTGGTTCCTACAACGACCTGGGTACTGTGTTTGCTAAGAATTGCAGCTAAGGAGTCCATTTGGGTATGTTAGGAAACAAGGTAGAAACAGGGTTAGGTGGCCTGCAAAGATTTTATTATAAGTTTGCAGAGCGCAGGCTGGATGCATTCCTTAAGATCCTCCAGACTTAAGTTAATGCCACTGTGCCTCATGGCTGCGAAGTATGGGCTAATTCAAATCTCACAGCATTGGACCAGATTTAAAACTGCTTTTTAAGGAGGATACTCGCGCTTGGTCCCAGCATGCCAGGGTAGCATTGCAGGAGGAATTGGGTGTCCCCAGCATTAATATTTGAGCCCAGCGAAAATAGCTGCAATTAGCAGCACACATTTTTAGCGGTTGTGTAGAAAACCCAAATATAAAAAATGCCATGGGGAAATGTGGTCTTTTTTTCCTCAAGTAAAATATCCCTAGCTGCAAAATTGTAAATATTTGCACAAGTGCTGGGGTTTAGATTTTACTGGGGAAATACATTGGATGGTTTTAAAAAAGAGGTCTAGCTACCTTGACTATGAAAGCATGATAAGCCACCGCAAGAACTTATGCTCATTAAAACACTTGGTTTAGGCTCGCCACATGCCCGTAGCTGACAATGTTATATCAAAATTGCGGTTGCCTGAATACACAAGAATTTTTCTGGTGATGTCTTACCTTTTAAGGGGCGTATGGGTTGGCTCACCAACACCAGCCGATGTGGAACATACATTAAGATTAGAAAGTAAATACTTAGTGATTGTATGGTCATTTCTTTTTAAAGTAAATTATGAATTTGTATTTAAATATAACCGATTTCTTTCCAAAGTCCATACATTCCTATATAATATTCTTCTTTCTAAAAATTGTGGGTATGCACTTACAATTATATACTGTATGTTAAATTTAAAGAAACAAGAGTACACTGCAATGTACTGTGTAAGTATGAAATATGTACATATATGGTACGTAACAAAGCTATCATATTTTAAAATGTAATGAATCCAAGCAGTTATGTCATGTATGATGTAATTAGTGATATCACTAGTGATGGAATCAGTGATGTCATCAGTAATGTCATCATTGTGACCAAACGCTGTGCAACAAGGGGTGGGCTTGCTTCAAATGTGTGTGCTGAATTTCAAGGGTTTTGTTGTGTTAAATCTGATCACATTTACGCTCACTTTTTATTTTACTGAATTTCAAACGTTTTGTTGCTGTTTTTTTCATGTTAAATCTGATCACCTTAACTCTTAACTAAAGTTTCTTTCACAGAATTTCAAGGGTTTTGTTATACTTTAGTTTCCTTTGGGCCCACTAGCCATGCCTTCAGGACTTGGTCACTGTACGTGTTGCACCAATAGCTTTCTTTAGGGCCCACTAGCCCTTGCCAACAGCCACGGCCAACTGTCACATTAAAATAATAAGTTGCTTTGGGGCCTTCGGCATGGCCACTATACATGTTGCACCAATATGTTTGCACCTTCCGCCATGGCCACTGTGCATGTTGAACCAATAGCTTTATTTGTGGCCCACTAACCCTGGCTTTCAGGAGTGGACACTGTACATGTTGCACAGATAAGTTTATTTGGGGTGCACTAGCTATGCCCTTTGGCCATGGCCAGTGGCTCAAAGACCCATTACCCCCACCTACTAGATGTGATCACTATAGATGTAAAATCTCAATGTTTTCACTTTTCTGACTCCGGTGGGATTCCCCTGCTAATGGCAACAAACTACACATACAGCGGCAATGAACTACATAGGTCCGCAGTGTTTCACTGTTATCCCCCGATAATCCAAAAGCGTTAAAAAATCTAAAACTTTTCCCAGTCCTCACAGGCACTCACCAAGTGCCTCCATCCTCTTTTCATGCCCACCCCAACTCAATACAGCTGCTTTTTCTCTCCCTGACCCTCTCCCATTACCCCCTTTCACTCTTTTGTTTGTGTGACGCATTTTCTTTTCTGAGTGCGTCTTCCATTGTAGCCACTCGAACCTTGCGCGATTTCCCTGGTATTTCACTGATAATCCGAAAACGTTCAAAGTGTAACTGTCTCTCCAGACCACACCAACTCTCCAATTTCACACCTCTAGCCTGATGCAATTGCATCCATTTTCCTCCTCCAAATCGCTTTATGAGCATTTTCGCGTTCGCATTACCCAAGTATTATCTGGCATTAAACAAAACATTAAATGGAGGATTTTCAATTCCGAAAAGCCTCTGCTGCAAGGCACCATGGGAGATATAGCTATTTGCCCCGCCTCTCCATCAAACATTTTAAAAACTACTGGACGGATTAACCCCAAAACCAGAAATTAAGTCAATGCTTCATGCCCAAATTGTTTATTTGGTCAAAATCTGTCCAGCAATTTTTGCGCTTTGGCTTTATCAAATTTGGACTTTTTCTCTTTGGGAAAATAAATGGCAGAAGGCCAAAAAACAGCATTTTTTTACTTTCTTAATATCATTTGCATTTTTAACAAATCTTTCCCAGAATTTCTAGTCTGGGGGCGCCTGCGACAAACTTTGTATGGAAAATGTCATCCAAATATGTCATGCAAGTCAAATGTTATTAGTAATCGAATTTTCAGATTTCCTATGACTCAAAGCTCTCACCTTAACTATTGAGCAGCGACTGCTGGCCTATAATATACAAAAGAACAAGCCACACGACAGTGGTGAAATGCGTCAGCCTGCCTGAACTCTGCCGGCATGAATCACACTGGGAGAATGACCCTTTTTAAATGATGATATGTTTGAAATGAAGTTCATCTTATTGGATTAAACCTTCCAGATTTTTTGGCTTTTTTGATCAATGAAGACCATTCACGGGAGTGCTCCACGCCACAACGGTGTTCTTTTGCTGTCAGACTTTTTATATATCAATATATGTGATCAAGCGACATGCTAGTCGCGAAACGCATAATGCCATGGCTTGTGGAACTCCATATGCCTATGGATTTTAAACTGTTTGTGATGCACAAATAAAAGCAATTTGCTATATTCTGGACTCCAATTCCTGATACATACTTCAGTGACCTCGAAAAGTGCAACTCATCCCCTGCTGGTCCTTTTCAATAGAATTGTAATATATATATATATATATATATATATATTATATATATATATATATATATATATATATTCATTGCTGCTTCACATGATCTCTACTACTGATGGTTGGGCCACACTCTTCCAATCAGAGGACTGGGGCCCTGCTCAAAGGTAGATAAGGGTTGTCAGCAGGAGGCTTTTCATTCTGTCTGGAGGTCCCTGGACATACAGTGCGTTTCTGTAGTGAAGACCCATCTGGGCTGTGGTCTCACCTTTCTTCACACGGCCCTTCTCCCCTACTCAGGATATTGTAGGGAAGGCACAGCAAATTATTTTCCTTGACTTGTTCCTGCGCTCAGGGGACTACATTCAATCAGTTACCTGCTGCCTCAACTGATCCTGTGTTGTCACCCCAGGTCCTAGGTCAGAGGGCAATACCTCACTCTTGCATTCAATATATTGGCCCACAGCATCCTCTTGGATTCCCTGAGCTCCACGACTCATGTGTCACCTAATGTCTAATCCTTCTACAAATCAGTACACTGAATTGTGAATCTTCTCTTCCAATTAGGACCCATGTGTCTTGCAGCGTCCCCAAAGCATTCTACTTCCCTTCTCCTTTTCAATATTTACAAACAACTTCTGTTCTCTCTGCTTTACAACTTTGATATCCAGTTCCATTCCTATGCAACCTAAACTCAGTTATATATCCATGTTACAAACTTGTCCTCACACTCCCATATCTTAGGCAAATGTCTGAATGCTCTGGTAAACTAGATAGCCCATAATTAACTCAATCAATCAAAAACTGAGATTATCTTTTTTTACCACCAAAAATTCCAATAAGTCATCTTTTCTCCAAGTCCTTCGTACACTCCATATTCACTTCCTCCTTCACCATCAAGACCCGTGGGACCCCATTCGTGCTGCCATGTTTCTCCACCCTCATAAGACTCCATAAAACAATCTTGCTTTTTTCCATCGTTATAAACTTAAATTTGTGTTACCTCTAGTTCCATTAAAACAAAAAGATCTATCATTTTATTAACCCCAATATCGACTACATTAATTCTCTCTCAATCTGTCTTTCCACTCCAAACACCAGGGCATGCTGTACGTTTTGTTCTTGACCTCTCCAAAATGGACATTTTCTCCACCTGTACTTCACCCGCAGGGCAAACAGTAAAATAACCATTTTTAAGATGATGTATGTGATCCCTTAATCCTTCTACCCCTGCATGTCTTCACACACAATTCCAACCCTATCTATCCTCTCATCACTTAGATCCTCCAACAAATTCTTGTTGGTGGGAACCAAGTTCACCTACTCCACTCATGGAGGCAGATAAATGTTTGTCTTCGGCCCTCAACAGGGGAATAAGATACCCCTATCTCTTTGCTGTAAAACCAACTAATTTGGGTTTGTGGTTCAACGAAAACATTCCCCTTTTACAGGATAATTTACTTCCTCTGAACTGTGTGTCGTGCAGCGCATTCCATATAAATTATTTCACTCACTCATTGACCAATGCATTATGCTTACACACGCCAAAAGAGGGATAGTTAAGCAGATGATATCATGTCATTCCTATTTTGTGTAGAAATGTTGAGCTTTTCGTTGCACGCTTAGAATGCCTGCTTATCACATTATTTTACCCCCCAACTCTCAAGATATTAACACCTAATACCTCTAATGAAAACATTAATCCACTGGGAAGTATAAGATGTATTTTAAACACAAACACAACCTAATAGTATGTTAGGTAAATGTTTGACAGAGAAAGTGCCAGGATCTCACAGTTCAGATCCAAGAACCAGTCCAGTGACATGAGAAAGATGTTTCTGATATGGAGATATCTGCTATCACCAGAGCCACCAAATAAATGGAATTAATTTGTGCATGAGGATTGAAGGCTCATAAATCACAATACCCAGCACATTGAGACAGGAGGGTATTTTCAGATACCACTTTGTATGGCGTTTAATGAGAAAATTCTGTTGCAAGAAATGTGTGAGTATTTATTATTACTATTAATATTATTATTATTATTATTATTATTATTATTATTATTTGTTACATGCCCAAACCCTTAGATGCCACGGCGAGGTTGCAGAAAGCTTGATTAAGGCATTTTAGTCGAAAGACCATTACAAAATAAAGACAGTGCTACGGGATACATAATATTTACAAGGACAGAGTTACAGGATACATACAATTTACAGAAGGCAGACAGTAAAACTGCTGCAAATGTTATTTACAACTTCTAGGCGCCATTTGCTATGGTAGTATTGACTAAATAGCCATGTTTTTAGCACGTTTTTGGAAGCCTGAGAAGGTTTCCTCTTGTTTGATGCTCAGTGGGAGGGAGTTCCAATATTTGGGGGCTAGGTATTGGAAGCTGCTGCCTCCTGCTTTAGCATTGCTGTAACGGGGCATAGCTAAGAGTAGTTGGTTGTTAGATTTTAATGACAAATATGTGTCTACTGAATTCAGAGGTGCTTTGTGGCTTCTACTGTATTCAATGTGTGTCTCACTTGCATAGGTGGCGAGGTACAGAAAATGTCACGAGAGAGACTTGGCTCCATTTGCTCTTCCAGAGGATGGTGTGTATCCAGTCCCCATCTTGTGACACGAGTTGTTTAATTCCCTTGTGTTTGGATGTTGATGTTTCTTCCATCACTTCCATGTATAAGGCCAAATTACAGACACGTTGCAATGGTGCAATCACCCAAGTGCTCAAAACGTATTCTTTCTATACACTATTGCATTTCACACTAGTGCTAGGACTAGGGCAAACATCTCCCTTGTACAAACAAGCACTGAAAAGTTGTTTGGGTTTATTTGCTTTTGTGTACATTTCTATGCACCAGTGAAGTGACATTTTGCCAGAGAGGGACTTTCAAATTCATGTCTTTTCTATCCTTTTCCACACAAGAAGTAACACTGGCGTCTTTAATATCTGCTTGATTACATTCTTAAGCCTGAGGGTCACTTTTTACATTTTGGCTTCTTTGGATGTTTTCTTGATTAGTTATAGGGTCATTTTTTAAATTGTGGCTTCTTTGGATGTGTGCTTGATTAGTTATAGGGTCACTTTTTTCATTGTGGCTTCTTTGGATGTTTTCTTGATTAGTTATAGGGTCATTTTTTTAATTCTGGCTTCTTTGGATGTTTTCTTGATTAGTTATAGGGTTACTTTTTAAATTCTGGCTTCTTTGGATGTGTGCTTGATTAGTTATAGGGTCACTTTTTTCATTGTGGCTTCTTTGGGTGTTTTCTTGATTAGTTATAGGGTCACTTTTTTCATTGTGGCTCCTTTGGATGTTTTCTTGATTAGTTATAGGGTCACTTTTTTAATTCTGCTTTCTTTGGATGTTTTCTTGATTAGTTATAGGGTAACTTTTTCCATTCTGGCTTCTTTGGATGTGTGCTTTATTCGTTATAGGGTCACATTTTTCATTCTGGCTTCTTTAGATGTCTGCTTGATTACATTTGTAAGTTATAGGGTCACTTTGTACATTTAGATCACAGAAATTCCAAATAATGATTAGCAGGCATTGCTCGAGCTTTACAGCATTAAACTACGTAATTTGCCAATATTCCGGTGTTTGTATTAAAAACCAATGCTATAGATCTGCTTTGGGCTTTATGTATGAATGTGTGCGTCTGTTGTCCCTGGACAGCAGGCGCTGCCCCTTGAGCACCTGTGCGGGGTCATCTGCGCATGCGTCTTGACGTGCACTGTCACCTCCAGATGTTATGGACTAGTCAATTACTCAAGGTATCACTCAGCACACAGCTGCTTCGGCAAATTGAGAATGCCAATCATTCCCTAAGCAGCGACGGCACATCACAGCCACCTGCTTCAGTATTACAATGTTTGACGTGCCCAAAATTACCATGAAAGGTATGTACTATGTTCCCTTGTAAATTCAAATTGTGTGCGTATTTTCCCTTTATTTGTATGATCAAGTATACAATTTAAATGTACTTGTGCGAGTCCTCCAAGTAGACCTATTTTTCATATAACAGTCCATTCATCTTGTCAGTTCCTAGTTTAACAAACAGAACATACAATGGGTTCTCAGATTGATTTTTACATTCCTCCCTCCAGTAATTCTGGATTCAATGAAGGCCTTTAATACAGACAGTGCATTATCATAATTATACAATATTGTTTCTTATTCCAAAACAAAGCCGTGCTTGAATGTATTTAATGGAAAAGGAGATGCTGAAATGCACACAGGCCAAGCTATTTGAATATTGTTAGCTTCAGAGTAATGTCTGCATGCAGAGAGCTAATTAAACGTACTCTGTGACCCTTTTCAGTGCACTTTGCAGAATCCATTTCAAAACAAGCCAAACGTGCTTAGTACATTGTAGCTTGAGAGATGAACAGGAACAGCAAATGGAAGCACATGAACTCAACAGCAGGCAATCAACCAAAACAAAACAGTAACACAAAATCTTTCTGTAGCTACCAACACGGCACATCCGAACATTCATAATCTAAAAAGCCGTGGGGGAAGGGACACCTCCTGCTGGCGATTTCACAGACACCCCTGGATGGATTGGCTATGGGGGTTGGGTGGGTCGAGTCCATCATACCTCTGGGAAGTGGCTGTCACTTCTGGGCACTGAGCAGTAAGCAGGTGCACTTCAGAGCATCAGCGCCGGGGCACCCAATAGCGTGTCCACTAGCACAGGACAGCACTCATTGTGGGTAGCTACAATGAAAAGTCACACCACTACTTACAAAGCAAGCATACAAGACTAACAGAGAGACGCTTGCTGTAAAGACAGGAAAAATGGTGGCCCTTTAATGCGTATTGGCGAGTTCAATATTTCTACAGACTTTGATGAAGAGGGTGGTGTTGTCTTAAAGTCTTAGCCAGGCGATAAATGGCACAACTTTGTGCCTTCACTTTTTATTCGGGCGCTTGTATAACTTTGATCTGGCATAGTAAATAAGGCTGCAATCATACACTTATGGTGTGTTTTGATACCAGCAAAGGCGTTTTCATTATGACAGATGCCAGCGCCACCGGGCTGGGTGCAGGACTAATGCAGAAGGAAAAAGGTGTGGAAAGTATAATTGCATTTCCATCAAGGGTTCTTAGAGGAGCAGAACCTCGCTATTCAGTGATTGAAAAGGAGGCGTTAGGTGCCTTGGAAGTTTGATTTCAGTATACAGTATGTGCCAGGTAAAGATAATATTACTGCAGATCATCTTTCATGAAATATTACTGGTGACACCAATAGGGTGGATACCGAAGAAGAGGTTGTTTCTATCCATGAGGGTTTTGGAGTGTGTGAAAGTGCCATGACCGAAAATTAATGGGCAACGGCAAGTAGGATTGATTTGGAATTGCAAAAGGTGAAAGATTTGGTTGTGTCTGACTGGAATATCTAAAATACGGGGAAAGCCCCTATCTCAGTGGACGTTGGGGTAATCAAAATGAAAGAGAATCAAAGATCTACCTCCACCGGAAAATATGACCTTTAAATTTGTTCGTATATGTTCATCATAAGGTGCTAAAAAATGATTCAACAAAGTGATCAACCGCATAACACATGATGGAGTGTGTGAAAGTGCCATGACCGAAGATTAATGGGCAACGGCAAGTAGGATTGATTTGGAATTGCAAAAGGTGAAAGATTAGGTTGTGTCTGACTGGAATATCTAAAATACAGGGAAAGCCCCTATCTCAGTGGACGTTGGGGTAATCAAAATGAAAGAGAATCAAAGACCTCCACCGGAAAATATGACCTTTAAATTTGTTCGTATATGTTCATCATAAGGTGCTAAAAAATGATTCAACAAAGTGATCAACCGCATAACACATGATGGCAGGAGAAGAAGGACTTGGTAGACCGGATATCAACATTAATTTGAACCAATTCGTTTTTTTTCTGAAACATGCACATATTTACAACAAACACAATATTAAGTATGCAGGACCTTAGGTTCAAACGAAAACATGAATCGAAATTAAGACTGAAGTGTTAGTGAACCCTGCCAGGATGATGCATAAGGATAGGATAATAAACCAATAGTTCAAAAAAAGAACGTAAATTAGCACTCTTATCAGATGCTGTAAACGTTCTTCAAATCATTTAACAAATCATTGGTGCACAGTACATTCAAAAATTGTTGAACAAGACATAGCAAGTAGTGTAGGAATTAATCATGAATGTGTGACCAGAAACATTCACATCGTAGCTGTTATTCCAAATGTTTTAACTGTGTCAACATAGGTAAGAACAATCAGTATTGTTTTTGGAGGTTTGGTTGGTCGTTTGGAAGTATACAATTCTTCCTATATGCTAAAGATTATTTGAAATGATCAGAGAAGATACAGAGTCTTCTGGACATCTACGTGTGGAATTAATCACATGCATCATTATGTCTGTGGTGATAAACATTGCAAGAGAGGTCCCTCAATACAACGTTTCGGCAGTTTTGCTAAATGTAAACCACCTTCCTCAGGACTGGCTTGAAAGATCCTGCAGTGTTGAAAACAGAGAGAGAAAAATTGAATTTGTTGGCCTACTTAAAAAACTGTGTACCTTAACTTGCTTACTATATATTGAAACTTTGTACAGCAAACCCATAAACAGGTGTTGGAAGACTAAACATTTGTTCCCCAGGGCTGGATCAATGAAGATCATGTGCATCAAAAAAAGCACATTGGCAGTGTATGCATTAGTTAGGAACGATCAAATCCACTTCTAAGGGAATTAAAGAAAAGCGCAGAGAAACAAAATCACTTACAATTTTGAAAATCCTACTGCGCAAATATCAAACAAATCATTGGACTTGACTATGAAGTTTCCATTCTTTACGCCCATGCATAAAGTCGTCCCTTTTGAAACAACGAAATCTGGAGACTGAAAGGAAATGTGAATGAACACATCGCTCAGGGTAAGGAAGAGCGTGCCAGTTGCACTATCAATATGGATACTGTCCCAGTATGAAGGATTACCAGGATTGTTTAATTGCTACATCTACCAGCTTGTGTTGAATCAAGAAGTCGCAATGGATTTAGTATGTGCGTCCCCAAAGTGGGTGTTGTCATGGTAACCCATGCTCCCTTTGGCTTTATAACAAGCTCAGAAACGGGCATTCTAATTCGCTGTAAATATATACAACCCGATTTGGCAGACGTGTTGTCTGCCTGATCGAGTTACCTGTTGAGATTATTAAATCTGCATTACACTATGTAGTGCATTTGACTGCTCACGGCAAGGAGTTTGAGAGAGGTATTTTTGCGGTTGTCCTGGTGATATCAAAAGGAGGCTGTCCACATGACTGCGTAGGTGCGCAGTAGCGTCAGTCTGTGTGTTGATAGTAACCACAGCAACTCAATGTTGAAGAAAGTGAAATGAACATCAAAGAACGTCCTAAAATTATAAACTGTGGACAGGTCAGAAATATCTGTAAAATGACACATGCTTGAAGTAAAAATAATGTCAAAGAAGGGCACTAAGTCCCGCGCTCGCACTAAGTCTCAAATGAAGAAAATGTATTTTGCAGTTGCAGAGAATAATCCCAGCAGCTGTCCAATGTCAATTATGTTCTGCCAGGCAACTAAATTCTGCGCACGGAAATGAAATTAAATGAATGACAGACACGCAGAGAAAGCCTTGCTGCAGTACACAACCACAATAAGTAGGTCAGTGCATTTTACAGTGGTTTAAAGAACTCTCTATCAGGACAGACGAGTCAAACAACAGGAATACTCTCTTAGGCAGAGGGATGGGAAACTGTTGATTTTAGACTTGGTTGGTGAACTGGCGTTCCCAGCCCCTTAAGATGAGGTAGTAATACCCTTGAGATGGATGGGGTTTTAATATCAATGACCTAAAACAGGGAGTACAACGGACATCAACGGACGTCTCAGCGCAAAATCTCTCAATGCATCTCAGAAGAAAGCTTGTTTATATAACAAAAAATTGTCATACGTGACGTTAACCTGTGTATTACTAACGTCATGCTACGTGGCAACATACAAAAACCTAGTGGCAAGTGTAATAGGGTTTAAGAAAACATCTAAGTATACGATCCATGCTCGTTTAGGCAGTGGAATAAAGTGATAGGCTTCTTAACATCTGGTGGAGCAAATAGCCCTCCCTTCAAACAAGTCACTATGAACGTCACTAAATATAAAACATTCTATTGGCTAAATAGCTATAGGACCCTTGATCGTGCGGTCCCTTATCATTGGTTGACTTCTAACCATCGATAGTACCTTCCCACCTATGTTAGCAGCATGTAGGCTAAGCGGCCAGGTGCTGGTGAGCTCAACTTAACCATAGCTTCCCACCAATTAGCAAATCCATCTATCATTACCTCAGAGGTCTGCTGTCAATTAGGACTTTGGACTTGTCCTTGGGAGTGTTCTTTGCTCTGGGAAATTCAGGGGAGTGAAGGCAAGCTATGCCCTCATGCGTAGGTGTGACCATCATGCACGTCCAACTTCTTCTCCCCACGTGACTGAAGACCACAAAATCGAGCTTCTAGTGTATTAAAATACTATTTTCTAATAGACATCAATTGTCTTCTTGTTTTTGTCCATGCCTTCTGAACAGGAGCTTCATTCTTTCACATGATTTGTATCCAATGTCAGCTCACACCAGCCTCGCTTCTTGGCTCATCTAGCCTCGCCTTTCTGAAATTCGCCTGTAATTCACTTATTTTTCGAACTGCGACATACGGGAAAAGCGGCCTTACTTCTTTTGCTCAGCTCTGCTATTGTACGTAGTGGAAACGTTCATTCTTTACTGACTCATATATATATATAGGCGCATGCCGCAATCTATTCACTATAAAGCTATCCTCAGGAATACTTCATCTGCTCACCTGTCTCGTTAGCTTAAGCTTCTTCATCTTGATCCCAAAAAGACACTTATCTTTGATACTTTCTTGATGCCTTATAGAATTGCCTGCATTCTCTCGTCCCTGCATCTCTTCTAATGCACGTCAGTTCTGTTCTGTATGACATCATCACTCTTTTTGTTCAGTTATTTGTCCTGTTTCTTTCAAAATCTCATTCGAACGATCATCACATTGTCTCGCATTCAGATATGCGCTTCTCAATGGGAACCTTACCTCCATGATTCTCCTTGGTATCTGTAGTTTCAATGGCTCTTTATGTGCCTCATACTCTGGTTCCAAACATAAAGACAATATGGGTGAGGTGGTTGAGGTGAGGGTACTTGACTCCTTCTCTACACTCCCCCCTCTCGGTGATTCATCGACCACTCCACCATCATTCTTCACATCTAGACATCCTTGTCTGAAGAAATGCTTCTTATGGATCCATATCCTTATGACTCCCTTCAGGCATCCAGCTGATTTCGCATGTTCATTCTTGTTCCAAGTCATGAGCATGCACTGTCCACTTGGACTGCAATAGATCCATCTTCCCAACTACATTTTATGGTTCTTTGGATACAGGAATTTCGTTCCCTCAGGTGCATGGATGCTGGCCTTCACAAAGTCTCTCTGATCTCTTCATCTGTCAGATCTCTGGCCTTCCATCCGGATTCAACATCAATCTTGATTTTCATCCCTGTAGCTTTCTTTGCTGTCTTCTTGCACGGAGTGATAATTATCTTGATCACACAGAATCCCAGCAACACTAACAAGATCAGGGCTCAAAGGGACTTGGACATGTCTGCCATCCATTGTGGAACCCACAAAAAGAGTGATCCAAACCAGCTGTCATCAGCAATGTCTTCTACTTCGTCTATCAGCTGGACGTGTACTTTCGTTAGCATCTCTATGGCCTCTGTCAAAGTTCCATTTTCATCATCGTGAGAAGGTATGAATGTGCAACATTATTCTCCAATTTTTGCACAGACACCTCCATCCATAGCTCTAGTCATGTCCAAGATATGGGAAAAAGTGACTCCTCATAAGGGATGCGCTGCTAGTATAGAGATTTGAATTTGGAACAATGTTGAAGTCATGTATAAGTCTTGGATCAATTTGCAAAAAATAATATTCGGGCAAAATGTAAAGAGCAAGGAAAATATTTATATAATGAGTTGTATCAGATCTGCAGACACGTGTTTCGACCCACACCGGGTCCTTCTCAAGGCAAAACTGCATATTAGATGATCAAAAAACATATAACATGACATGTCAAAGAAACAAGAAAAACCAAAACATATATATACCCAATTGGTTAGATTAAGTACAGGTACAGTTTGACAAGAAATAGGAGAGAGGAAACAGTTAGTGATACAACAATCAGAAATGGAGAGACAGGGGTAAAGGGCCAGGCAAAAAAAGAGAGAAACACAAGAAAGCAGAATATGTAATATTGTACAAATGACACAATTCATTACCAATGTGGATGATAAGTATCGTCGTGTCCGGAACAAGTTGTTGAGGAACCAAGATACCCAAAAAAGGAAAAGGTTCCTGATTAGCAATCTGAAACATGTGGTAGACAAAAATCCAAATCAAAATACTGGGACACTAATATGGCAATGGCCAAATTGGTATCGTGAATTATTGTACTTCGATTAATAACCACCAAATCGGTGAGTGGAAACCCTTTTTTTCCCAGATCAGTGTCACACACAGTGAGATATAGTTCAGAAAAAGGTGATGTTTGATAGCCAGCCAAACCCAAATGGGTAAGTATACTGATGCTAAAAGGTAGGCGAGGTTTTACTACATAAAATGTAACGTGTTCTACTATATTTGGAACAAACCAATCATCCGCTATTGTTGCAGAGAGGCTCTCTCTAGTGACGTGTGCAGGGTAGTGCAGCTGTTCCAACGACACCCTTAATAAGGCTACAGGCATCACCGGTTTACTAGTGCTGTCTTGTCACCACAATGACTCAGAGGGATTTAAAGAACACCCTCTCTGCGTCCACAAGTCTTTTTCGTCATGGGCCGCTTCCTCTTGGACTTCTCCCAACTGAGTTCCAGACAAATGTTTAGAACAATTTGACCCACTCATCATCCCCACCATGCTTTCATTCACATTAGGAGTATCAAATGGTATCATTACTCCTGTATATGCAATACATTTTACATCCTCATTTGCTTTTTGATTTCCATGTGAAATGAAATGTGCCCTTTTAGTGTTAGCTGTGCACTTTATGACTGCGATGGCTACTGGGAGTTGTAGTGCTCTAATGAGTCTGTCCAATAAGGCTGTGTGCTGCACCGAAGTGCTGTCTGCTTGGGGGTAGCCCCTCCTTTTACAAACCTGCTAGCCCTGCATGCACCGTCAACATCACATAGGTGGAGTCACTGTACACTGTTACTTCCTGGTCGGCATGATTCTCGAGCGTGACAATCAGTGCCACTAATTCTATAGCTTGTGCTGAGAAATGAGACGGTAGTCGTGCACTTATCAGTACTTCAAACTCTCCATTGGCAGTGTGCTTTACCACATCGGCACCTGTACATCTTTGTCCATCATTTTGATCAATTCTTGAAGAACCGTCAATAAAGAGAATTTCCCCAGCTGCCAATGCATTTTCCTTTACCCTTCGGAGCTCCTCATAGAACTCCTCATAGTTTGAACTATCATGTGCATATTCACCCTCTGCCAGTGGTTCCACTACAAACAAGGCAGGATTCACTATTAATAGGTAGAAGCCCTTTGAGATGTCAACGTGCCTTTGTGATGTTCCAAGATGGCAAATAATGCATGTTCGACAAATACCGTCATAGAACATCCCATTACTATACTGGCAGACTTCTCAATGGCGAAGGCGGCGGCTGCCAAAGACTGTTTGCAAGGGAAGTGACCCCTCATTACTGGGACTAAAATCCCACTGTAATATGCAAGGGGCTTGTACCCTAACGTGGTTCTCTGCGTGAGTACTGCTGTCATAACAATATATCACAAAGAGGGGTGGCCACCAAACAAAGTTAGAACATACTATTGATTTTGTAGATTACTATTTAAAACAAGATAATTGTGGTGTTCTAAGAATCACCGGTGGTCCATCCTTATGGTATAATGAAAGAGACCGTTAGGTGTGAGGACTACAGGCAAATTCATTTGTACATGTATACGCAGTATTGTCAAGCAAAGGCTTTTTTTGTTATACATTTATTTAATAAAGCTTCTAGTACCGGATCAGCAACAATCAAGGTAGAACATCCTGATACATTTAAAACAGGCAGACATCATTAGAGCATGTGTCTCAAATGTGTTCTACAGCAAAGATAATTCAAAAAACATAAATTGCAATAACATATTACTCACATACATTTGAACAATGTCATAAAGGAGATGATGAAATAAAAAGTGTAAGGGAAAAAACAAGGGGGTGAGTACATTTTCAACAACTTAGAGAAAAGAAACGCCAAAGTAGACTGCAATAGAAATGTAAGCAGATCTAGTGGGCACTAGTTAGTGGTGCACAGACATATGAAAGGAGAGGACACTTGTCCTTGCAGAGTCCGGACAAGCCCCATATGCTTATACAATTATTTGAGATCTATTGGTGACCAATCCTCGGTCACAACAGTGCTGTTTGTGTGTGAAAACAAAAAGAAGTCCTCAGCATAATTAGGAATCCCTAAAACTGGAGCTGTGTAAATTGCCTTTTTTTAATTCATGAAACACTTCTTCCATCTCCTCTGTCCAAACAGAAAAGGGCCTTATGTATGAACTGTAATCAAAGATCCATGCTCTCACATAGTAACAACGTCCTAAGAATCTCTGCATATGCTTTAGCGTAACTCGCTTTACTGCTTTTAATATAGCCTCAGATCTTTCAGGAGTAACCTTTTTCCTTCATGTGAAATTAACTGGCCAATGTATAACACTTCTTGTTGACAATGCTGTAACTTCTCTCTGTCAACTTTATATCCTTTGTCAGCAAGAATAATCATTAGCTGAACAAAATCGCATATGCACATTTTCTTCTGTGGTTCTGTAGACCAATATTTCTTCTACGTACTGCAACACAACCCTTTCAATATCAAAACTGATTAAGTCCATCTGTAGGACCATATTGAAAATCAATGGAGACTCACAATACCCCTTGGGTAAACGAGTGCTTTTTAGGCGAGTCTGTCTGAACGTAAATGACGTAAAATCTTGCAAATCTTTATGCAATGGGATTGAGAGAAACAGATTTTTCAAGTCAATCACAGTGAAATATTGTGCTATAATAGGTATATTACATATGATTCTCACAGGATTAGGAACTAGAGGGAACTCGGCCTCCACAATCTGGTCAATAGGTCTCAAATCTTGAATTAAACACCACATACCTCCTTTCCCTTATTAAAATCAGATAGATTGCGGTATTAGACGATGACTCTGACATCACTAATATAACCTGTTCCATCATAGCAGAGATGGTCTTAAAAATACCTTAATCTGCCTCTTGAGACATGGGGTACTGTCATGGTTGAGGCAAAATTGCTCCTGGTTTTAATTTAATCTTTACTTCGCCAGCACCCTACAATAGGCCTACGTCATATGGACCTTTTGTCCATAAAGAAACTGGTATCTTTGCGATGTCTCATTGTAAAACTGAGGACGTTTCTGAGCTAACATCATCCTCTGAGGAACTTCTTGTTTAATTGCTTTCACCCAATAAGTAATACTTGTTTCAAACATTACTTTGTCATCTGATGAATGATCTCTAAACAAATCTTCATCCGTGATGACAGTCAATCTATAACCCAGCCCAATGGCAATCAGGGTGACCCATCGTCTGCCATCATAATCAACTTCATCAAGCGTAGCTAATTGTCCTCTTAGTATAGCAGCTTGCAACTCTAAAGGAAAGACTTGTCCTTCCTCTTCAAACAAAGGTATCTTTGACCTGAATTTTTTTTTTTATCAGGTATCTTCACAGTCTTACCCACTAAGCCTGGTAGCCATATCAACAAAATTCATAAACCATAGTGAAAAACTTCTGGTTCTAATGGCACTCCTTGTATGGCTATTTGTCTTGTAAATGCCATAACAAACTCAGTCAAATCTAAATAATACATTTGTGGTGTTGAGCACACTATGCCCTCATCAGTAAACGAAATTGTCATATTTAATTTGGTCATTAAATCTCAACCCAATATATTGGCAGGTGTCTGTCTTGAATACAGTAACGGTACAGACATGTCACACTATCCTATAGAGACTGGTAGTGAGTCAGTAAAAGGAACTCTACTTGTAGCTCCTGTGAACCCTTGAGTATTCATGGCATTTCCAGACAATGAATAGACATGAGCGCGTCACACCCATGTCTACTAAAAACAAAAAAGATTTGCCTCCTATATTAACATCAACCCTCGGTTTGTCTTGAGGATTAGAAGTTACTGATAGTATTGAACACATCAAGTCTACCAGTGTGCTGTCCTATTGTGGATACAGCCTCATCCGCATAACTGTGAAAGGATTTCCTCTATCAACAGTGACACCCCCTATTCTGGGAGTCATTAACTGCCCTGTGCTTTTGCTTTGCTGTATCTGCATAGGTGACTGTTGTGACCGTCCCTGTGGTGGATTCATTATTGCCTGCTGTGTTTGAAAATCTTGCTGCACTCTCGGTGCTTGTGTCTGCTGTACTGTCTGATTCTGAGCAAGTGCACCTCCATTTTGATGTGAATATGCAGGTGGGTTTGAAGTTCCCCCTCTCAAAAATGTACTATTCTGCATGAATCCTTGACTTTTACATATGCGAGCCAAATGACCTGTCATACCACATGTCCAACATATAGGCCGAGGTCTCTCCATCTGTTCTCCCTGCATGACTTGATAATCATTCTGCATGTTCTGAAACCCACTTTTATTGTTCTGAAAATACCCCTGATTATTCTGAAAACCTCTACCTCGAAATCCTCCCCTTCCCCGTGATATAAACCCATTATTACCTTGGTCAAACTGCCTCTTTTTATTCGTCTGTGGGATGTTTACTGCTTGCTGTGGACCTGATCCATCTCCACCCGTTATTAGCTCCCTCCCCATTCCCATTGATTCCAAGGTTGGAATGACCCGTAAGTCCCCATTCAGAGAACCTGGACCCGGAAACGACTTTGGAGGCTTCCATGCCCACTAACTTCTTGAGCTGCTTTTGTACTGGATCTGGCAACCCTTGACATAGTATGTGATAAAACACTGGTATAGATTTCCCCCAAGCTTCACGTGTCTCCAAGCTCTACTGCTCTTGAAAATTCTGAATGTAAACAAGCGGATCATCCCCTTCCAGAATCTTTTTTGACATTATAGCTCCCATATCTGAAGTGTCTAGATACAGCACTCTAAGCACTTTCCAAACTGCTGCTCTACAATTATTGAATGGTGCTCCATCATGAGCAGTGTTTACCGTGGTAACACCAGCATATCCTGCTCTTGACAAAACACCATCAACTCTTTCTCTAAGGATAGCAATTAGGAGTCCCTTAATGTCACCTATAGCCAACCTGTTTCCTCCTGTCATTTTCTCTAATTCATGTATCAATTTCCCAGCACCAGCAATTAACCTTGTGAGTTTACACCTTAAATTATCCTTGTCCATATGTAGCCAAGGTATATACTGTGTTCTGGCTCCTCCCTTCTCTAACAAAGGAAACTGTGAGACCCCAAATTCAATCTCATCTCCCATTGTTTGCCTATCGATAGCAGGGACAATGGTTCTGCACCGCCTTCTTCCTGGCAGTGACTTTAACCTACTCACATAAGGTGGCGATTCCCCCCTCTGACCATGGGTTCGCCCTTTGGGTGGCGGATCTAGCCGCATCAATGCTTCTGATACCCGAGATATAGATAGGTCTAAATCCGACCATAGGACTTCCTTATCTATTGTAAAACATCCCTCAGGTCCATATGTGTTGCCTCCCTCCTCCCCACAGAAGGCTTCTCTGTCTTCGTCTGACATCTCCTGTGCCCAAATTGTGTGACTTCTTTCCTCTAGAGACAGCTCCTTTGGCTCAAAACTACATGAGGCTCCCTCTTTGTCATACAACGGTGTACTCTTAAATCGATCATTTTTACCCTTCCCCCGCAATACATTTTTAGTCTTCATATCATGATAGACTTTGTCGATTGTGTTCCCAATGCTTCTAGAGTCAAACTCATCCTCTAGGTTTTCTCTAGACAGCCCTGCTATTGGCTTATGTTCTGGGAAGAACTCTTCTAAATCTGCCCATGATACTACTCTATCAGGATCCATTACTTCCTTCTCCATGCGATTAAGATCTTTCTCTTTCATTCTATTTCATTATCAAGCTCTCTTTGTTTCCTCACCTCCCCTCCTAGCCTGTCTTCCTCTTTTCTTTTCATGTCCCTTCTCTCATTTGCCCTTTGTATTTCTTCATCTCTATGTGTTTCATTCTTTTTATCCCTCAATTTCTGTTCCTCTTCTTCCCTCTTTGTTCTTTCTAGTCTTTCTTGCTCTTCGATCCCCCTCTGTCTGTTGTCATACTTTCTCTGTTCCTCTGCTCTTTCCTGTTTCCTCATTTGCTCCTCTTGATATAACTGTTCCCGTTTTTGTCCATCTTTTCTTCTTGCCCTCATCATCTTTCAATCTTTCTTCCTTTTCTTTATCCTTTTAATCCTGCGTCTCGATCTTCCCTTTACCTACGTCTTCAATGCTTTTACCATCGAGTTTGAGCAAATTCCGACCACCCATCCATACGTCTGTATAAGCGCTAGCCTTATCCTTTTCTCCTTTCCATCTCTTTATTTGTCATCCTATATCAAAGGATGTACTTGGTTGTTCACTTCTCTCCTTATCGCAGCTCTCCTTGTCCCCCGGGACCTTAGAGATTACATCTCTCTCAGAATTTTTCTCCAGACCCTTGTCGCTGCTTTACGCAGACGACTCATATGCCGGGTTAATATACCCTGTTGCTGCCTTGAGCTCCCTCAATGGGTACAGCCCGTCATCCTTCTTACTACTGCCGTCTGCTTCAGCAGTATCGGGTGGAGTGGAAGGCTCCCCACCCCCCTCTGTGCATACATTAAGTATCCAATCTACAGGAGGCAGGTCCTCTCTCTCCTCCTGGTACATTTTACAGAGCTCTAAGTTTGCTAATTGCTTGTCTAACTTTTTTCCCATATATGCAGCATGCAAAAATGTCATCATATGCTGCAAAACTGCCTTCGATAGCGATCCCCCTTGTGACCATGGCTTGAACATTTTGTCTGCAGTCCGTTTAATCCATTCTGCACTATAATATCTAAGCTTAGATGCATGTTTTGGAAACTGTTTACAAAGGTGAATAAGCCGAGTAATATCCTCCATTTTGACACGCCACTTTTTGACTGTAAATACTCACCGTTTACTCTTTGCAAATATCAAAAATACTTTCCAAGAAAATAAAACAATATGAGCGTGCACCAATCGTCGCAGCTCCAAACCCTTTATATCACCTTTTTTTTTACTTTAATCTGCTAAAAATTATATAAATACAATTTCATTAAATACACACTTAGTTCTTTAACTCTTGTATTTCTCATCTTCACATTTATCAATCTCGTCTGTTGTTTCATAATTATTACACAATCACGTAAAACAAACAGACAAACACACTTGGTCGCATATATTTCAGTCTTTTTCCTCAAGACTTCTTCTGCCTCTAAAAATAGTTTGAACAACCCTCCTTAAAACCTTCTTTAACCGGGTTTGTCTCCTATTTTTTCCTCTATGGGATTGTAGGTGCTTTTCCTTCTGTTCGTTCTTTAAAATGCAGGTATCTAGGCGTGCTCTTTATCATGGACTCTCTCACGATACTTCTTAATTGCTTGGTCTCCCCTCAAGTCAATTTATTCAATAATTAACACTCATTATTCTCAAGTTGCTTTATCTCCACCTCCCTCCGTTACTCGTTTTCCCTTTATCACTTCATCACCCACTGCCCTTTCACACTTTTGCCACCTCACTCAGTTTTACTCAACATTCAAATTTTTTAAACGTCCAACTCTCGGGATCGTACGCCTCCTCAATAGCCACTCCAGCTTTCTGTTTGTTCAGCTTCCTGTAGACGCCGGGAGGGGTTTCTTAATGAAAACAAGGGGACCCGTCTAACCTGGCTCACAAGACTTTGCATTACACTAAACCACTATCTACTGGGAGCGTCACGTCCTTTCAGCCGAATGGCAGAGGTTGTGCGATATTTCCGGGACTCAAAAGCTTACTTATCTCGATGGATTTCTAACAATCCTCTCAGCTACCACGTGAACTGGCGTTCCCAGACCTTTAAGATGAGATAGCAATACCTTTGAGATGGATGGGGATGCAGAAATTATTCAAACATCAATAATCGGAACAACTCAGGTAGTTGACAAAAGGATAACAGTTTTAATATCAATTATCTAAAACAGGGAGTACAACGAACATCAACGGACGTGGAAACCTAAAAGACAAAGAAGCTATACACTTGGAGAAGATCTTAAAGAACATAGACTTCTCAGTTATGAACCAACACCCTACCATGGAAAATGGAAACCAATTAAATTTGATAATCACCAAAAACATTGAAACCAAGGACTTTAAAACCAATCCATGTATATAGCCAGACCGTTTCTCGGTCACATGCACATTGATAATAAACACCCCGAGAAAGAACAATGTATGCAATGAACCAAAAAAGGTCAAAAGTAGGAACTACAAAAAAATCGAATCCACACATTTAGAACAGCGTATGAACACAATCCTCAGTGAATCCAAGGAAGAGGACTCATGTGACAAATTAATTGCTGACTTTACAACACAGGCAAAACAACTACTGGATCTAAAAGCTCCACTAAAAAACAAAGTCGTAAGACCTAACAACAACCACCAGAAATGGTTCAATGGTACTCTCAAGGAACTTAAACAAAAAAGGAAAAATTAGGACAACTAGCTAAAACATCCATCCCTGGACAGTAAAGCCAAGGGGAAAGAACGCAAATAACTATACAAAGAAGGAATCAGAACTGCAAAAAATAATTTCTATAATGAACAAATCAAAACAGCTGAAAACTCTACTAGTAAACTTTTTGAAATTCTTAAAAACATAGAAAAGCCCAAGGTACTAGTCCTCGCTTTCTTTCCGACCAAGGAGGATTGTGACAAAGTCCAAAGTGCCTTCACAGAGAAAATTCTGAAGGCCAGGGACATTTTAAGAGAAGCCCAAAAACATACTCCTAATCAGGCAGAGCCAGTCATGGAAGCAGCACCTGCACAACCCCAAGAACCATTAAAATGTCATCAAATCAGCATAGATGAAATGACAAAAATACTAAAATCAATGAAACCCACCGCCTGCGCTGAAAATATAATTCCACCTAAACTCATTTTAGAGAATTTTAACATCTTTGCACCTTACCCTACCAACTGAACTCAAAACAGTTACAATCACTCCTCTACCGAAAAAAGCTAAATTAGATCAAAGGGACCCAAGCAACTTAAGACCCATCACAAACAGTAACTTTATACTTAAAGTACTGGATAAGGTTGCCACTAAACAACTTCAGTCATAGGTAGAAGCCAATGAGATACTCCATACCCAACATTCAGGCTTTAATGCTGCACACAGCATGGAGACAGCTATGTTCGACCTCCAGTCTCATATTTGGTGCATTGTTGAATATGGAAAATCAGGTCTCCTCATCCTATTGGATCTCAGTGCAGCCTTTGACTTGCTGGATCACGAACAACTGAAACAAGCAATGGGGAAGGGAGCAAACTGCTCCCCAGAAGCTAAAGATTGGTTAACCTCTTTCCTCTCTAATAGAAAATCAAAGGTATATTTGGGGGACAATTACTCCTTTGAAACAATAAGCTGCGGTGTACCTTAGGGACCGACCCTGTCACCACTTCTTTTCAATTTATATATTAGATTCCTCTGTTTTTTACAAACTACGCCGATGATACACAGCTGATCATCAAGCTAAGTGGCAACCATGCACAAGACAGTGCTAAGGTTAAGGATCTATACAAAGCAATTGAAACATGGATGACCAACAATTGGTTGTGTCTAAATGCCAAAAAAACAGAATTGATGATCTTCGGGACCAAGCAAGCCAGAACTAAATTAAGTCAACAATATGATTTCTTGCAGATAAACAATAACCAGAAAAAAGTAGTCAACAAAGTTAAGACTCTAGGTATCTACTTAGAGGCTTCCCTAAGTGCAGAGGCACATGTTACGCAGCTAAACACAACCTGCTCATACCTGAGTGAAGCGAACAGTACCGCAGTTGCTAGAGTAAACATTTTGTTTAGATTACATTATGGAATTGATTCTCTCCCAACTGTCTTCGTTCTGTCCTCGCATGTTCCCCCCATGGGTGTACGTTGTTCCCTGTATTGCCTTATGTGATTTCTTCAATTGTACAGTACTGATCTGTGATGAACACAATCCCCTTTGCGTTTCTGTTGATTGTACATGCCTTACTGTAACTTGCCTGTGCCTGTTGTACCAAGCTGAATAAACAAAAGTTTAAAACAAAAAAAAGATTACATTATGGAAACGCTGTATTGTTGGGGGCCAACAAGGGCCATATTGCTAAATGTCAGAAAATCCAGAATCATGCAGTAAGAATCATAAAAGGCAAAAGGAAATCTGACCATATCAGGAATGGCAGAAGAAATATTCATTAGTTAACAATAGAGGACAGAATTAAATGTAAAGCACTGATTCTGTCTCGCCGCTGTATTTATGGCACAGCCCCTGCCTACCTAAAAGCCAAGTTGACGATGTATGTAACAAGGCAGGTGCTAAGATCCCAAGCTCAGGGACAGCTAGAAACGACCAAGTTCAAGAAAACCAATGTCATGGGCTCAGCATGCCATACGATAGCGGCTACCATATGGAATAATCTCCCAGTGACAATCAGACTTGAGACCTCCTACAGCGCCTTTTGAAAGAGAATCAAAACTTTACTGTTCCGATAACTGAACCTCAACTCACTTGGGTCAACCCTTGTCTGAATCATGTACGTTGCGTGCATCCCAGTTCTTTGTGTCTATGTTGTGTGCCCTGATGCCTGTGGGCTACCGCGCAATACAAGTAAATAAATAGATACCCTGCCCTCTTCTACAGCAAGCCCTGTCCTACTGAGTTCAATTGTGGCATATTTGCTACGTTTGATTCCCAAAGGCACCTTCATTTCTCAGTGGCGCCACCAGGAGGGATAAAGGGGACAACAGCCACCCTTATACAAATGCTGAATCACCCCCTTTGTTCCCCCCGCCGACCCATTTTGCCACCTCAAGATTTCCAGGCCACCCCTATGGCAATCCCTATGAAAAATGTCTGGGGGCGCCACTGTCTTTTCTGTCACGAGTGCTAATTATGCTCAGTTGCCTAAACAAGTGGACAACTCACTGCCCTATTGATATACAAACACTGGGAGGTGGAGTTGTCCACACATGCACATGTTGGGGGAAAGGTTGAGAGGACACGTATTATGTTGAACAGTGGGAGTATATGAGGGCAACTGTGATTTCATGTTTTTTCCCACATTTGGAAATGGGTGCTTGTAGAGCCATGCTTACTTTGTTGGTCTGAACTGCTAGGTGGTAACATGACCTAAGATGATATAGATACAGGTAAACAATGATACTTGGCAACTACATAATGTCAAGCAGTGGTGGACAATTTCTTACACTAGGAACAATCTTTCCAGACATGGTTGGAGGGAAGCATTGTCAACTTAGGGTGGAAGGATGTTAAGATTACTTTGGCACCTATTTTTCTTTTCAGGGCAGAGTTGCTAGACAAACATGAGCAGGCTTTTGGGATAGGAGTGAGGTAATTGGGCAATGTTATGTTGTGGAACGGGTACAGCAAGAGAAATTGGGCCTGTGAATATACTGTATAATCAAAAGGTTTGCAGACGGTCGAGATAGGAGCTTGTTATGAAGGCGCCCACTCCCCAACACGATATCCAACAACCCAAATAATGGACACACCCCGCTAGGGAATAAGACCAGGAGATGGATTGCAAGTGGAACAAAGTTTATAAAAAATAGGATGCGTATGCGAGAACTTTGCTGCTCAGAGAGTGCTCTGCCAAACATTACATGGTCAGCACATTATAAGGTTAGACTGTGTCACTAGTGAAGCTATACTATTGGTACACAACTCTGCAATGCAATTGGTGAGACACAATTATACATCCACAAGAGATGACCAAGCTGGATTGGCTGTTGGTTAGGTGTCGATCCCACAGCACGTGGGTCAGCTGGGCTCATCTCCGTGGGGTGAAGGTCATGTTGGTAAAGCACTACATTGCTAGCTGTATGATCTACAATAACAGGATCTGAGAGCATTAGACAAATGGCAATCATAAAAGTTTGACATGAATGCAGGTGCTTTAGAGTTCACTGACAAGTTATATAGACATTCTCCCCTCTGTACCCAGGCACCCATAAACCCCATGCCCTAGACCCAGGTGCCCGTCTTGGGGGTTTTGATCTACCTGATGCCTCATGATACGGATGGACATGTGTTGTTTCTGTGGAGGATATATTGATGCTATGATATGGCTATGGTTGGTGTCCTCCTCTGGTCACTGCGAAGGGTCAGATGTGTATTTGGATCAAACAGCAGGGGGCACAGGCCTGGTGGACGATGACTTGGTGAGGGTGGGGGTCGATGGTGCACAGGCAGGTAAGTGGAGATGGATGGGTTCTTAGGCATGGGCTTGCTCCGGTGTCACACAGTGCAGTGAGCTCATCTTCCCCTGGGCAATACTAACTGTTGCAACAATTAATGGCTGGACTTTTGTGGTAACAGGACTTGTGCAGATCTGGCAGGAGGCGGGGGTGGCCTGGACTATTTGTACAAGGCGCTAGGCAGGGGAGAGACAGGTTTCTATAGATCATTTTCGGGCCTAGTGAAAAGATGGCATCAGGTGTGTGACACAATGGATTCTCTGAGCTTCAATAAGGCTTGGTTACGTGTTTTTCATTTATTAGTAATTAGAGGGTGATTAATGCAGACTACACATAGGAGAGAGGGGGACGACTCCCCCCTCTGGCATAAGCAAGATCTGTCCATGTGGGAATGATAAGAGGGGCCGAAAAGACCACCTCTCTCCCAACAATTATCATAATGTCTTTTACAGGCTCACCTGGGTATGCTTGGAAGGGTTGAAGAGTTACAGGTAAATAATCACTTCACAAGGTTAGGATCTACAACATACCTTTAAGAGGTAGACAGGAGATGGGGGACAAGAAATAACCCAATCTGGTGATGATTTTTATGGGTATTGGAACTATTGCCTGATTAGTGTTCCATTTTTGTGTGTTTATATCCCAGTTGTGTAAAGTTAAAAGTAATGAACAGTACACTAGACTAGGTATGTGCACATGTTTTTTTTTCTATTTTGTAAGCAATACAATATCACTAGTTCCACTTATGGTAAGTGCTACTGATGGGTGGTGTTTGTTACAAAGCGAAAGCATCTTGCATAACTAGATGATTTTAACCCAGCAGATACCCTTTGATTCCTATTGATTAAGCCATTGATGCTGGGCCATCCCCATGGAGTGGTTTATGAGGGGTACCAAAGTACATGTTTAAAGTTGGAATTCACATTTATGGTAAGATAAGATTGGGAGAAGGTCACACCACCCAGGCCAAAAGAAAGAAAGGGATGGGCGTTTAGGCCAGGATGGGATCAGGTAGGGTTGAAATGAGGAAATGAGGGACTTTTAGGCATGAAAAGCAACCTGTAAGGCAGACAGAAAAAGAAAAACGGTGGCTACAAGGAGACTGCAAGAACAGGGGTTGGGACATTTTGAAGCCAGTGAGAAAAGTGTGTACTATTATTAGAAAGTGGAGGTTGGTATAGACAGTCAATATATTAGCTATTTTGTTTTATTGTATTATTTGATTCAATCAAAATATGATCTTTCAAATTCATCGACAAAAAAATATACAGGTAAAAGTATTCATTGAATTTTACAAGTCGTAAATGTATAATAAATACAGAAATCATTTAAACGTTAAAATACATTTTCTTACATAAAACATTTGCATATAACATAACCATCTATTAAAGTACCATAATGTATTAAAACCAAACGAAATAGCTTAATTATTCCAATTTGGATGTTTCAACATTCTCAATATCTCTGCAGTAAAAATGTCATTACCATCACTCATCCTTTTCCAGAAATCATCCACAGATGACATGGTATTTACATTTTAAAAAGTCCCAGGAATTTTGTGTGGCTATCTAACAAAGCGGAGCATTCCACTAGAATGTGCCTAAACGTCTGAACTGCTAAAGTACTTTTACAAAAAGCCATGTATACCTATTGCTGGAACGAGTATTGGGGAGCGAGACAACAAGACTTGCCCTGTCAATAGTAAGTTTAAAACATTACGCAAGTCCTCATACATAGATCCATGTATCGGAGAGACTTTTTTACCATACAAGGTAAGAGTATGCCAATGCATCCATGCCTGAAGGGATGAAAAGACCAAATTAAAAATGCAGGGAGGACATTGGCATAGCTGAAGGTTTGCATCCAAATTCTCCCCTCTAGTTTTTCCCATGCTAGTTCATAACAAACAGGTTCAACCTCTGAGCTATACAGAACTATTGGCACAACTTTTCCTACAATGAACTTTATTAGTAGCATTGTGGAACATTTACAAAATGTACCATAGATCTTTTTCATTTGATATACCAATGTATCAATCCTGTTCCTAAGCTTATCAACAATTGCAAAGCCCAGAGCGTTGGCTAATGTTGGAAAACCATGATACGTAACTTCCTTTACAGAAGAAATCTGAACACCCTCTATTGACCATTTGAAGGTAAACCCTTTTTTAGAAGACTTGGTAAAGTGCAGGAAACATGGCTTTTTTATTAATAATTAGGTCACTGCTCCTAGCATATTTCCCCAATGAGGTCATCAGTTTTTACGTGTCAAATCCATCAGGGCAGCATCATATGTGTATGCCATCCAATATATATTATAATTCCCCAATTTGGGACTGGCAAACGTTGCTTCTTTCAATGCATCATCTAGGTCAGCAAGATGTAAATTAAAAAGACAGGGAGCCAGTATGCATGCCTGTCTAAGAACTCTAGTGACCGTTATTTCATTTGTCAGGTGCCCCTTTTCATGAAGCCATGTTTGTATTCTGGTATCATCGTGCATATATTCCAAGACGGCCAATTTGTATGGGATCTTCTTAACTGATTTTTTTTAGCTCATACAGCTTTCCATCCATAGGGTTTGACCTAAAATGATGCAATTGCTGTCTGTAGATCTTTTTCCAAACCCAAACCTCTTTGTTGAACCTATGTCTATGGGATGGGGCATTAACTCCAGTGCGACCAGGTAACTCTTTGTCCCACAGGAAGTTCTTAAAGTTAAGGCTAGTGCAAACCCGTTTGACGATCTCGAAAATGTTCTCTCGGACATATTCTTGCACTTCTCTCGTGAGAATATTCCCTCCTTTTTTGAATTTCCTGATTCGATTCCCACCATTGTTAAGAAGTATACTGGCATGGTCTCTAGATAGCTTTGTTTCTTTCCCCAGTTTAATTATAAAAATCATTTTATTATGATCACTTTTTAGTGCATCTTGAATTTCGAAAGAGACATGCATTATACATGGATCTAGAAAGGTACATTTAGTCAATTATAGTTTTTTGTACCACTTTTCCATGTACCCTTAGCACTCAAAACAACTGCTATATTACTGTTTGCCCTATGTAAATCCCACTCCAAAGACCAGACTTTCCATTTGCGTCCATTTCTTTTGCTAATTTTGCTTTTCAAGTATTCATCTTGAAAGCAATTGTAATTAAAATCTCCATTAATGATCAAGTTTGTATCACGGTCAATCGGCCAATCAGCCAATATTTCAGAACATTATGAGATAAAATAATGTATTGAGCAAATTATTGAATTCCAATAGAGATTAATAACAAGAATAGATACATTTCTTTCATGATCGATAATCACTATTTCCACTGCTAAAATTCTTGGAACATTCTCTGTTACAACAGGTAATTTTCAGATTTTTGAGTTCCTGGTGGTGACTAATAGACCACCAGCTGATCGTCCACCTGTCAGGCTTTTTGCCATCTGTTTTACAAATGAGAACCCCTCAACCCAGATGTGGTTGGTAGGCCAGGTCTCCTGCTGGAGAATATCATTTTCCCCAAAAATCTGCTTGAATTCTTCATTCTGCAAGAAACTGTCATAGCCTCTTGAATTCCATACTAGGATCCAGGCCACATTTTGCATCAGAGGGAAGATGAGGATGCCCTAGATGTATTATCTTCACCTTTAAATACTCCAATCAGCCAAGCCCAGCCCTCAGAATTCACAAAGTACCCCCTCTCTGCACCACAAAGCTTACATCCACATTTGGCTGGCTGAGTTATCTATTTCCATCCTCAACACCTGACAAATCAGAATGCCATAATTCCCTATGTCCTCATGCACAGCAAGAATAGATTTAGCAATAAATCTTGAGCAAAAACTTACTTCGACTGCATTAGTTCAGGCTTCATCAGGGAAGCTAATGTTATCAATGTCATAAGAGGAGACAACCTCTATACCTGACATTTTTCGAAATAATTTCAGAATACCAGATCAATTTAGTAGAATTTCAGTTTTTCTAGGCATACCCTCATGGTCTGTTACTCTTTCGAGTGATTGCTTATTAGACACACAAGGAGGTACTTTAGGTTGTCGTTTATCTTTATTGCTATAAATATACCTGCCTGCATTATTCCAAAAGCTGAGGAGGCCCATCAAACATTCCAATTCTACCTCTTGCATTGGATTCTTATATGCCTCACATTCTTCTGTTCCATTAGGCCTCTCTGCTAAAATTACGTTTTGTTTATTAGCCAGGGGGCCTTCAGTTTGAGGGAACAAGCCCACCTCCCTGTCAGCTGCACCTTTATTCCTCTTTCTTACCTACACTTGATAGTTGTTTTGCCATATTGAAAATGAATGCTAGCCATTTAATACTTGCCATGGAAGAGGAACACTGGACTTTCCATTACACTGTGTCCAATGTATTGTTATAATTAATTACTATGGGAGCCTCCCTTGTATTCAATGTTTCTTGATCATGGTAAACCTTTTTAATCTTAACCGTTCCTTCCTTCCGTGATAATTCTTCATAATTACCACAGAAATTATTGGTTTGTATCCCACTCAAGATTTTTGCATTTTCTTCTATTGCCAGAGCAGGCACTATCATAACCGTCTTGGTGTCACAGGCTACATTCATTTTATTAGTATTCACAAGCAAATTTTGCCCAACCATTTTTTCATCATTCAATAGGCCTATAGAATCAATGACTTTTCTTTAGAAGACTGAGGCTGGGCCATTCGTGCAGTCTTCCCATCGGGAAGAGATATATTTGCTAAATTCAGTACGCCATCCACTACCCAGGGGAAATATCAACAATTACCTTGTCACTGATCTCATTTAAATTCTTCTGAGAAATGTTAGAACTCTGTTCCTCATTTATTTGGAAACTTAGGCTCCTAAGATATTTTCTAGAGCCATGTTTCCTATTATTTGTTCACCCTTGTTTAGCATTAACTGCTGCCTTTGCATATTTTTTTCCTAGACTGCATTCACCTTCATCCTGGCCCTCCATTAGAGATCCACTCTTTTTACCATTTTCAGAAGTCGTATTGGATAAAGGATTATAACACTTATTCATAGGTTTCTGTTTTGTCAAACTAGACCCAATAGATCAGTTACTTAAAAATTCAATTTTCACATTTACTTCACTCATGCTGACTGTATGGGCCTTCACCTCATCCTGAATATTATCATAGAGTGAAACTTATGCACTTAGATGGAATTTAGGGCTGAAATAGAAGGTGAGGACAATTTAATTTGTTCATCTGCTTCTTTTAGTGTGTAATGCAGGAAATAAGATTTAAACGCCTCTGCATCACGGAAAGTAGCATTGGTGGCTATTTTCTCAAGTAACTGCGAGGGGGAGCCAATTGGGGAGACACACTCAATTGCAGAAAAAGAGACAGAGGCCTCTAAAACAGAAGCACTCATTTGTTCATCCATTTGTCCATTAATATTTAGTCCCTTGCTTATATCGCTGCTCTCCAGCTGCTCTGCCTGCTGCTCTGCCTCAGTTACAAAATATCCAGTATTCTCAACACCTTCCAAATACTACCATCAGTCAAGAACCCATCCCCCTAACGCAGACTCGCATTTAGAAGTTCTGAGCATCTGATTTCTGTGTTAGTTCCGTCACGAGGAAAAAAAGTCAGCGATTCTGGTCCCAGCAATCGAAGTAGCAACTGGAAATAATGCTTTGTTTTGCTTGCCATATTTGAATTACTTTTCACAACCATTTCAAGTTGTCCAGATGACAGTACATGCATCATAGTGCTTATGTGAGAGTTTATGTGTGGGCTTCTCATAATCCCTAGGTCGACACGTACCTTTTGCTAATCCGTCCTCACAGTAGAGATGAGTGACTGCAGTAGCTGCCAAACAACTTTCCTCCTCCCCCACTGTTGATATGCTATCTGGAGGAGCCATTGCCAAATTGGCTATATTAGCTGTGTTATCTGTGTTAGCTGTATTAACTGTATTAACTATTGACATCGTGGAACATGGAGCAGAAGGACTTCTTAGCTTTTTCAGATAGGAAGCATGAAACATAGCTGTCACTCAAATCACTTGCTGGGCAACAATGTACCAATGTCAAGATTAGTAAGCAGTAAGCAGTGAAGAGGATGATGGTAATTATCACCCACGAGATGCTAGGACCCCCTATCAGACAGGCTTTCTCACTCAGAGTTAATCAGTATGGCAGTATGGAATATCCCCTTGCTCACCTCATTCCCCTGCAGACCTCCACTCTCTGCTTCCGCTCTCCAAGTGTGAATGTTCAGTTTTTAAAGGCTTCACATAGCTCCAGCACCAGCAATTAAAATGATAGAAAGACTCCACAGCAATTCTCGTCCAGACCACAGCAGACCACTCTCTGCTTCTGCTCTATTCGGTAATTGTTTAGGCAATTTTTTTGTGTCTCATGCATGAGGCGCAGGTTGTGGAATATGCGCACTAGATTACCTGCAGTAAATGCAATGTTTCATCAAAATTTGAATATGCAGGCGCCTGCTTTGTGCCGCTTCATGCCAGAAAGGGATTATGGTGGGAAGGGGGCTTTTTCCTCCCACATTGAGGCATTGGCTATTGGTATCATATGCATTGTTAACACTTAAAACAATTTAGACCGCACTAATTAACAGATAAATGTTTTTTACATTTTGTCATGAAAAAACTTTGTAAGTACTCTATTTTGTAAATTATCAGTGCAGGCAGTCATAGGATCTCAGCGATAACATATGTTAATTGAATTGGTGACTTGGTTATGCTTGTCAATGTGTGTAGGCAAAGCCACACTCATGGGGACTAAATCCCTTAAAAATAGAGAATGTAAAAGATACATATATCAAATAATTTACCAGGGTTCAATGGTTCACAGAAGGTCCGAATTTAAACACAATAACAAGGTGAAATTCCACATAACTGCATCAATGCTTCAGATTCAGAATCAAATACACATTTTCAAAGAACTTTCATGTGCATATAATATAATTTCTCCTCAAGATGATTGAATCGGCATCCATGTTACATACCCAGCATAATCGTGGCTCAAAAGAGTTTGGGTGTCAATGCACCCTTCTTCAGGAGAACCAATTTCTAACTTCTAGATGTATACATTTACCAACCATAAAAGTGACTAACCTTGTGAGCTATAGACCAATCATCACTTCCTTATAAACCAGTGCACTGCTTACTACCTTAAAGGGAACAAGACAAAACACTCCTTACTGCCTAAACATTAACTCAATAAGCCACAGCGAAACACACATAGAAAGCATCCTAAAATATTTCTCAAGTGTAATCATCTTTGAGGGGTAGCTATGGACATCAGTGGATACCCGTAGATTATGCCGTTTCAGCCCATGTGATTTACCGGACTTACCTACTACTCATCAAAGATTTTATTTATTTTTTAAAGCATGGTTGCTTCCCACTTTTTCGATTTAACCCACCCTTGAAATTCCTACTTGTAACACTTTCACTTCGTACAACCTAATTCAGGATGTCTTCAGGGCTAGAGTTATCTGTCCAGGCTGCTTTTGCACAGCTGCGGGTAAGCAGCTGTATATAGATGTAGGCAGCTATTACAGGGACACAAGGATCAATGAGGCTCAATCCGACAAGTGCTTAGTTGAGAGTGAATTGTCAGATGTTGGAGGTTCATATGGTCAAAAAGAGACATGAGTCCGCTTAGGGTAAGACATACATGTGATGAGGTACACGTGGTGGCATGAATGACCCTGGAGAAGGCATGGAGACTGACTGGATGGCTGGGTCAAGCAGAGGACATGAAGGGCTGATGGAGAGACATGGCAGGCATTGGATTAAACATGGGAATGGGGAGGTATCAGGGTCACAGAAGATACATTTTGTTTTTATAACGAGACATGGGGGCTGGTGGGGAGATATGAACATTGATGTGAAGATATTGCAAAAGCAGTGAGGGCAAAGAAGTGGCTTGGGAGGAAACATCAGGAGGTCAAGGGAGAGACATGTGGGCAATGGGATAGATGTAGGGATGATGGGACATGGAACAATGGGTAAACATAAGAGCTGGCACTGAGACTTGGCAGGCTATGGTGGATACTGGGATGACAATGTGACATCTTTTGACGTGCAGCAATTTATTGGACATGTACAACAACAGGTGCAAACAAGGGCATGCTTGATCACACTGCAGACCGAATGTGCTGGAGAACATATCCGATTTTTGGAGGAAAGGATTACACGTGTCCATAAGGATCATAGATTCCTTAGCTGGAGTGGAGTGGATTGACTATGAAGAGCAAAGCAGGGGTAGACACTTTACAAGGTGAGACCATAAAGAGAGAATAAATATAGCAGCTCCAGGATTGGTAACTTCCAGTGGAAATTAATCAGTTCAGGGAGAAGGAATGGCTTATTTAAAAAGATTACCAGTCCAGAGATATTGGGAGAGGAGTAACCTATCCTGAAGATGGTGATGGATAAGGAGAGGGGACACAGGGTTATAAAATAAGCTTTGCAAATTTACATAGAAGTCATTGGTTGGATTAGGGATTTTTTGTTTGCAATTCTGTGTAAACTTGAACCTGAGAGGAGCTGAAATCATGGGAGCTCCTGAAGCTAATGGTTGCTGAACTCTGGGAATGCCTGAAACAGAGAGGCGATACGACTGGGAGCACTTGTTGTACCTGAACAATGCTGAAAACCTGGTCGGATTTGACCCTCATTGGTACTAAGAACCTGAAAGCACATTAACCTGAGGAATACTCATTGTCTGAAAACATGTGACCCAAAAAAAGTGCTCAGAACCAGATAGCACTCATATTTGAGAGCTTTCGAAAGCTGAACGAGTTTGAACAATGGACGCACAGAGAAACTGAAAACACATTCATCTGAACGTTGCTGAGATCCTGGGAGCACTTGAAACTGAGAACACTTAGACCTGGGAGGTGTTGAAAACCTGAAGGCACTTGAACCTGAGAGGTATTGGGAACCTAATAAGACTTGAAGCTAAGGGGAGCTGAGGGCATTTGACCCTAACATGTGCTAAATAACAAAAAAAAACAAAATACACTTGACCCAGAAGATGCTATGAATTCAAAAGCTGTTGAGCCTTTTAAGGTGCAGAGATGCCGAAAAAACGTGGATGCTGAGAGTGGGTAAGTAATACGGAAAACTGTAAGAGAAGTAGCACATGCTGGCATTGATGGGAATCTGGTGGATATAGGTAAACGCCTTGGTTATCTTCTAGACTCTGGAGAGGACGGAGTGAATTGCAACTGGAGACAAAGTTCCTGAGGCTAGAATGACTCAGCAGTTACACATTTGGCCAGAAGATTGAAACCCCAGAACATCTGTGTTGTCAACTCTGGGACATGGAAAAAGAACATCAAATAATGCAAGCAGGTAAAGCTTGCAGTGAAGCGGAAAGTTGGGATTAGAGAACAAACAAAAGAGAAATTCAACTATCATGGCTAGGGTAGATGAAAAGGGGGAGAGTGTGGTCCCTGGAGGAAGCTTTAGAGGATAGGATGAGGAGGGCGTGAGAAGGGGGCATGCACACTAATTGTGATCTGCTGGAGAGGAAAGAGGATATCCACTCTAGAGCCAAATCTTGAATGCCAATTCAAAGGATGATTATGTTCGTCTGGGAGGTCTGAACCAATCCTGAGCGTAATCTATGATGTTGCTTTATTCGATGTATTGGCAATCTTGCATTATTTTTGTCAGCTCAACGGTGCTATACTTTTTCATCATGGGTTGGAGGGTTTAAATGATCGATAGAAAGGTGTTTTGATCCACATAAGGATCCACTAGAGAACCACGCCTGTGGGCTCCGATTGCTATTGTGCGCACCACTTGTCTAAGTAAGGGCCAGGACAACAGCAGCCGCGTGTATGCTGCAGAGCATAGAGATGGTCCTTCCATGGAACCACCCACCTTACTAGTCTTATGCCCCCAAACTCACAATAAAAATGTGAAACTACAGTACTGAGGCATTGAACTCTAACACGTGCATGGGAAGATCAAATGATTTATGGTAAAGAAGTAGAAATAGAAGCATGTAGGAAACATTGCATGCCAGAGAGCACATGCATGGTTCAACCAAACCCAGGACTACATCAACTCAATGTAAAGAAACAATTGTAATTGGTTATTTATGACGCACGTAATACCCAGAGGTTTCTAAGTGCAGAGCGGGGATCACACCTGTGTTTCTCAATGTAATCTTGCTTCCAAGGTGAGAACGTTGTCCCTGAGCTATCCTCCCAAGACTGTTATTATAATTAGAGTGGAGAAAACGGGTTGCTTGGATGTCATCCACATAAGAATGCACGCTGAAATATTTGTACGGCATTGGCGTGACAATTAAATCGCTGATGAAGTTCTCGTGCTCAAAACATGTAGGCAGATTCTAGGAAAAAGGCAACAAATATTTTGAATTTACATGTATCACAGTAGGGTTTTTGTTTTTGAGAAATGAGGCAGTATAATGCATTTTGTGATTTATGAGGGAAATATATATCAGAAGGTCACTTTCAATTACCTAAAGCTAAATTAGCAATCAAGAGTGCATGAACCTATCGTTCCAGGGATTATACGGTTATTTGCACTTTTATATGACGCATTATTGTGAGGTGCTTCATACCTGGTGAGGTATTGCAGGGTATGCAGTGTAAATAAGGAACGAAAAATAACGACAAACATTTTAAACGACACCTGAATAACTTAGTAAAAGTATATTTGGGGTGGGGTAAGGGATTAAAACGGTTGGGGGTAGTTGGTAAAAGGCTCTAGAAACGGGGCGCTTGGGGGGAGATCCACCAAGTAATTAAAAAAACAATTCAACTTTTTTCGTTACTCAGGTGTCATTTCAAATGGATATCGTTATTTAGGGTGTTGTTATAAACACATGGAACCGTACAGGTGTACATGAACACACCCAAATATAGCTGGAGTGAAACCTGCACAGAAGTTGTATCCCTCAGTAGGCAGCTAAATTATCTAAGTGGCCGAGGGCAATGTTTTGAATGAGTTGGAAGGCCAATTGGTAAAAGTTGAAGTGTGATCTTTCTGTGGTATAGGTATAGAGGGAGAGGCTGGAGAGTCTTCCAATAATCCGTACAGGTCGAGTGTCTGTCACGGCTCGCTCCCTTCGCTCCCGTTCCCGCCACTTGGGGGCATGTTTTGGGGTTTATTCCCTACTGGACATTTCCTCCGAACCTTATGCTACATTGTTGTGATGAATTGGGAGCGCTAAAACCTTATATTCCAAGTTACTTCCCTTCCGGATCCATTCCAGGTTTTTGGCAGCCAGCATGCTACTTTAATCAAATGACTATGCTTATCAGAATGCCTGGCTCACTGCTTCACCTCCTCCCTTGCAGGACAAGGTTCGGTGGAGGATAGGCAACACCTGTGGCTGCAGGTGCAGCAGGCGGCACACCTGAGGGGTGTGCTCGTTAAGCAGCTTTAAAAGCCCCAGTTTGCTTCAGTCCAGCACTGGTCATTGTTGCAGTGTTCCTGTTGTGACTGGTCCCTTGTTCCTTGTTCCTAGCTTTCGTGCCTAGTTCCTAGTTCCTGTTTCTTGTTCCTCTGCCCCGGATTTCGGATTCATGTGCTTAATTGATTTCTGCTTTCTGGATTTCCCTTTCTGTCTTCCTCTGTCTGCAGGCAGCCTTTCTCTGTGCTTTACCCTTTGATGTAGCCCAGTTTGCCTGTGTTCTCTGTTTCTTTGATGCTGTCCTTTGATACTGAAAAACTTGATGCATTAGTCTTTCCCTTTATAGATTTAGCTTCCTGCCTTTTCTCCTTGGATGGGTGGGAAAGGTTTCCTTTTGTGATATCATTTTCCCTGCTCCTGATCCTTACCTTCTATTGGGATCCATTCCATGTTTTCCATTGCACTTCTGCATTTATTTCCCATTTGATTATTAGGTGTGGGGTGCTGTTGTAACTAGTCCCTGTGTGAATGCCTTTTGTTTTCCTCACTATTCTACAATCACAATTCCTACTTGCCCCTTGACTTGGGTCTAATGAATTTAGTTATCCTCCACCCATTGCTGTTATAGCCTTCTGGGTCCCTGTTTGATCTACTGGGTTCGTGAATTTACTGACATTCAAGTGGTCTTTCCGGTCCTCGTGAGTACTGTTTCTAAGTTCCTTATTCAGTATCATCCAGAGTGTCAGCTCACAGATCCTGTCCTTGCTTACCCTCTACATGGGCTCAGCGCTGTCAGTATCTGTAATAGCATAGTGGGTAAGGAGTTTGCCGACTTTCCTTTCAGTCATAAGGAGGTTGTAAGTGCTTACCCCACATCCCTTTTCATATATTGGTATTATTGTTTCACTCTATTTGCACTCCTGGGTTTTAGTGTACATGAGTCTTGGGTATTGTATGCACGTTGTTAGATTCAAAGTTGTTCACTGTGCGATTCTGTGCACATTTCCCTTGCCATATTCATTGCCTTCTTCCTTTCTTAACAGAATGACCAGCCATTATTCCCGTTTGAATATGGCCAGTTCAAGAAAGAAAGGCAGCAAGGCCACTTAAAAGTTTGTACAGAAAGCTTCCCTTACGTTTACCTGTGACAATCAAATCACTGATCCTGACTTAAATGAACTCCTTGACACGAATGGGTATTTACGTGCAAAGTATTTTTCCCACAGCATGGCCCATCTTACATTGCCTGATCCTAGTTCTGTCTTTAATTTTGATCCAGATTCTATGTCCGCACAAGCCTTAGCAGCGGAAAACAACACACTGCTAGATATATTACACACGAGTACCTCTGTTGTTGAACCCCATGACTCTGGTTGTGCTTTATCTCAGATTGAACAGTTCATGATTCAAACATAAAGAATGGAGGGGTTCCTTGCATATCTTCTGTGTTCAGCCCTCAGTCTACAGCTTACTCCTCTGTACAAGTACTTACTGTAGTCCCTAATGCCAAGAGGTCTGATGTCAATAGTCTGCTTAAGGGAAACACAGACCAAGTCGGTAAGAGAGAGTATAGATCACAAAACCTGCAAGCAGTAAATGACAATGTACAATCAGTGCACATCCGGATGGCAGGGGCAGGATTCAGCCCTGATGCCACCATGCCTTCCCCTGTGCCTACTGATAGGGATGTACAGTTAAGGCGGGGCATGCTAAAAGCTGAACTTGAGGAGTTAAAACAAGAATACATTACTTTACTAGAGGAGAATAAAACCTTACAGTCTTTTCTGAATACACCTCAAACTTTATCTGTTGATGAAGGGAATACTGTTCAGTCCCTGAGTGCGGAGATTTCTGTAGGTCATGATACTTGTCAATATGTAAAATCTATTGGGAGTGAAAGTCTTTTTTCTAGCACAGCACTTATTCAGGGCACAGGTTCTGACAATTGTTCTACTGTTTGTCAGGAATTGCTGTTAGCTGAAGATTTACAAGCCACTCCTTTACCTAAGATTTCCTGTGTAGCAGTTTGTCATAATTCTGAGCTTGAACACATACATGCTTCTGATTTCCAAACACAATCCACAATGGTTGCATACACAGAATCAGTCACTACAGTAGGCTTAGGTTCTGCCCTTGATCTAGCTGCTGAGACTGAAGTAGACATTCAAGCGGATGTGGAAAACGATGCTACCTCTGTGTTCGCTCCTCCTTCTGCCAATTTTTGTCACAACGAACAGTCAAAGACAGTACATAATTCTTGTTTTGATGGACTCATTCCACAGTATACTGAACCAAAGACCCAGCAGGTGATTCCTGAACTGTTGATTGTTAATATGCCACTTTCAGAAGCTAAGACAGAGGAATGGACACTTGACGAAATCCTGATTAACAGAGACTTTACTATGGTGATTCCTCTGGTTGATTTTGACTTCTACAAAGGAAGAGACTCTGTGTCATCCACTAAGGAGAGGGACGGCATGGGTACAGCTCAGTCTTTGGTTACTGGTGCCAAGGAGTCAACCGCCCTAAAGGTGGTTTCCCTTCCTGAGCCACAAATGTGTCTGTCGACTTCTGGGACTCCAGTCTGTCCTCCTACAACCATGGACTCTTCGATTATCCAGTCCACGGCTCTACAGTCATCGTTGATACACGTGTCTTCAATCAATGAACAATTGCTATGCCTGCCAGTCACTCGAGAGCCTTCACCATGTACGTGGTCAGAGCTAAAGACCTTGACAAGTTTGTCTTCAGCTAACGAGACGGCTCCAGCTTGCATGCCCTCAGCCTCAGAATTTCCTCTGGCATGCCTGTTTTCGGCTACAGTGACTCATCCAGCAGGTTATCCTTCAGCCATGGAGGCTCCGGTAGCACATCCTGAGTGCATGTCTTCAGTCCCAGAGCCTGCTGCTAGTTTGGCTTCAGTTCATGAGAGACCTGTATCCTGCTCAGCCTCGCTGCCAACATCGGAGGTGCACCTGTCTACTCTGTCTGATCATGTTGCATATTATTCTACTTCAGAGTTACCTCCTGAATCCCAACCATTTCTTACGGATGAACGTCCAGCCTGCCCTTCTTATGCTTCAGGGGAATCACCAGAATGCCTGCCTTTTACACAAGTTGATTCTCCCAACTGCTTGACTGTAGCTCCCGAATATGCAACATTTGAGTCTGAGACTTCTGCCAGCTCTCTCTTCAGAAACATCAAGCTGGATCACGACTCGGGAGGGCCTTACATGCGAGGCCATTGGACTAGCCTGGAGTATTACGAGAGGGAGACGGATACCATCTGCCATGGCCCAGTCACCGAACAAGTAGCCGACCAGGATAGCGGGCTGGGCGGTTCGGATTTGGGGGCCGGTTTGGATCAGCCGCTTGACAGCTTTCTTGTTGCCGGATCCCACATGAGCCTGAGGGAGGGGACGGGCACGGCCCCCCAGCTGCAGCACCAGTCGGGTGCAAGTAGCCAAAGGAAGGTTATCACTGCTGCAGTTCAAGATGTGCCTGTTATTGCTCCTGCTGCGAGTGTGCCTGATGTACCAAGTACTGCGTCTATCACTCCTATCGGTAGGCCAAACATCCCTGCGGTTGTATCCCACGTGCAACAAGGTGGCTACATGACTGACACCAGGAGTGCCAGCCTCGTACAACCCATTGGACTTCCAGGCCCCCAAGGCTTGGAACAGATGCAGTCAAACCTTGGTCACCCTCAACCACAGGTCTTTACCCAGATGGATGACGGGAGAAGATCCGAACCTCTACCTCGGCCGCCACCTTCTTTTTCTGAACATGAACATTTCCTGAAACCTGCTATTTTCTCACCTCCTGTGTGTCCGCTCTCGGCAGGGAGGCTACCAGAGCATCTACCATTGTCTAAAGCATGTTGCACCAGCCTGCCTCCCACCTCAATGATGTATGAGTGTTCGCTCCCAGTGTCTGAGCTTCCTGGACCTTCCAACTCTGCTTCGGGTCCTGCAAGTCCTTCATGCTTTTCTACGACCCATGAGTCTCTTCCTCACCGAAAACCTGCCTATAGCTCTTCTAGACTGCGGCCTGATTCTATTAATTCCAGTCCTTCTGCGGGTCATCTTTTCCGTCAGTGCCACCTCCGAAGACAAAGCGCTCCTGTCATAGAAGGAAGATGTTTTGTGCGGGTGACGATCGCCTGGAGTCGGCTGTGGGAGGGGGTATACTGTCAAGGCTCGCTCCCTTCGCTCCCGTTCCCGCCACTTGGGGGCATGTTTTGGGGTTTATTCCCTACTGGACATTTCCTCCGAACCTTATGCTACAGTGTTGTGATGAATTGGGAGCGCTAAAACCTTATTTTCCAAGTTACTTCCCTTCCGGATCCATTCCAGGTTTTTGGCAGCCAGCATGCTACTTTAATCAAATGACTATGCTTCCCAGAATGGCTGGCTCACTGCTTCACCTCCTCCCTTGCAGGACAAGGTTCGGTGGAGGATAGGCAACACCTGTGGCTGCAGGTGCAGCAGGCGGCACACCTGAGGGGTGTGCTCGTTAAGCAGCTTTAAAAGCCTCAGTTTGCTTCAGTCCAGCGCTGGTCATTGTTGCAGTGTTCCTGTTGTGACTGGTCCCTTGTTCCTAGCTTTCGTGCCTAGTTCCTAGTTCCTGTTTCTTGTTCCTCTGCCCTGGATTTCGGATTCATGTGCTTAATTGATTTCTGTTTTCTGGATTTCCCTTTCTGTCTTCCTCTGTCTGCAGGCAGCCTTTCTCTGTGCTTTACCCTTTGATGCAGCCCAGTTTGCCTGTGTTCTCTGTTTCTTTGATGCTGTCCTTTGCTACTGAAAAACTTGATGCATTAGTCTTTCCCTTTATAGATTTAGCTTCCTGCCTTTTCTCCTTGGATGGGTGGGAAAGGTTTCCTTTTGTGATATAATTTTCCCTGCTCCTGATCCTTACCTTCTATTGGGATCCATTCCATGTTTTCCATTGCACTTCTGCATTTATTTCCCATTTGATTATTAGGTGTGGGGTGCTGTTGTAACTAGTCCCTGTGTGAATGCCTTTTGTTTTCCTCACTATTCTACAATCACAATTCCTACTTGCCCCTTGACTTGGGTCTAATGAATTTAGTTATCCTCCACCCATTGCTGTTATAGCCTTCTGGGTCCCTGTTTGATCTACTGGGTTCGTGAATTTACTGACATTCAAGTGGTCTTTCCGGTCCTCGTGAGTACTGTTTCTAAGTTCCTTATTCAGTATCATCCAGAGTGTCAGCTCACAGATCCTGTCCTTGCTTACCCTCTACTTGGGCTTAGCGCTGTCAGTATCTGTAATAGCATAGTGGGTAAGGAGTTTGCCGACTTTCCTTTCAGTCATAAGGAGGTTCTAAGTGCTTACCCCACATCCCTTTTCATATATTGGTATTATTGTTTCACTCTATTTGCACTCCTGGGTTTTAGTGTACACGAGTCTTGGGTATTGTATGCACGTTGTTAGATTCAAAGTTGTTCACTGTGCGATTCCGTGCACATTTCCCTTGCCATATTCATTGCCTTCTTCCTTTCTTAACAGTGTCTCCCCCTCAATGAGGTCAAGTTTGGGGTGCTTGGTGGTCGGAAAGCGCACAATCAAAAGTGAAGATGATAGTGGAATGGTCAACCCTCATCTAAGCTGTGTCCATTACAGTAAATGGCAGATGATACCAGATGACTGAATTGTAGAGATTCTAATTTAGCCAGTACGGACCGGATCATATTTTTGTGAGGCATGTCCAACCAGATGTTAAAATCCCTCAGGGATTCTTATTTGAGGGTAGTGGACTGAAATTGAGGCGATGGAGTCGCTGATAGAGTCACTGGAAGGTTTGCATATAAGTAGGACTCAGTGCACTTTGAGGGGGAGAACTTGATATTGTTCAGGAGGGCTTCACAATTATTCATTGAGACGTAGTCATTGAGAATTAGTCATTGGGAGTGACGCGTCTGTCGACAGCGTAATGATGGCATCTTACTGGACCATGGTGATGTTCCCCTCATGGGGAACATGATCCTGGGGATATTTTTTGATCATGGGAAGAACGTTTTGTGTGCAATGGCCAGGAATACATTGGAGAAGCATGTTTCAATGATAAAGAATATGTCAGGTTTATCTTGGTTGATTAGGCCATAAGCGTATTAACGACTTTTGAAACGTGATCTGCCATTGATTAGAATGCAATTGTAGTTTTGTGCCTGCATAAAACACGTGTATTCTTACGACACAGAGGTATTGCACAGACATGCTTACCAAGGCCATGACCATAATCAAGTTGGAGGCTGCCTCTCAGATGTTAAAAAATGCATGAAACAAAACTGGGTTTGACTCAGCAGAGCAAGGCAGGGGCCAAGATGGTAGCAGCTATTAACTCCATCTACAAGTTCCGAGAACTCAACATGTTTACATCCACCTCATTGGGGCAGGAACATGTTCTAATCACATCACATGAGCACTGAAAGGCTGTCAATGAAACAAGGGGCACCCTGAGAGAATAGTTCTTAAAATAATGGGACAAAGGCTTCTGCAGTTCGGCATGAGTCTATCTGCAAATTTGGTATTGCCCTGTGAGCTGACCAGATGCCTGAGGCCAGCCTCTCAAAAGCAGCAGTCTCTCCATTCAGAGTTTTGCAAATGTTTTGGAGGAAGAACATTTTATCCACAAAGATTCAGCCCCATGCAACTGTCTTTCCAATACCTTCACAGTAAAACTGTCTTTGTTAAATTCTAGAAAAGTCTGGAAACTTTCCTCATCCATCATAGTGTCAATCTGGAAAAATGAATACCCTTCATTTGAATGATAGACGTAACTTGATGGCCGTGGGCCAACCGTCTTATGCACCAAATTATAGAAATATAAACTGCTATGCTTAATCGAGTCCCGAGTTCAAAGGAACTTAATACAGAGGGGTGTTGAACATGACTTTGCTGATTGTATGATATGCATTTTGTATATATGTAACTGATGTACGTAATTCGCTCTCTTGCGTCCCTCGAGGTCTAGGAAACTCACGTCGCGGGGCGTGAGATCAGAATTGGCCAATTGATACTATCTTTTGCTTGCAATAAACACTAGCATTGGGAATTTGAAACCTCGTGCCTGGTGCATCTTTTCGTGTATGGTCATTGCCTTGTTTCCATAGCACGAGGGACCCCTAGGGGCCCCTTTCAAGATGGTGCCCGAATAGGGACTCTCCCCCACCTCCCCCATCGTATACGTTATAACGGAGTAAAGGCGGAAGAACGGCGAGGACGGGACGGTCGAGCCGGTATCAAGAAGTGTACGGGGCGCCCTGTCGAAGAGAGGAGAGATTCCTTCCGCAGATCTGCACACATCTGATCCCTGATGGAGGAACCGGGCCAGAGGGAAAAGGAGGCGAGGGTCCCGAGACGAGGCAGAAGCTAGAGAAGCACAGACATGACGTGGGGAGAGGTTGCATTAGAACAGGCGACTTGTTTTATCAGGTGAGTCATTCCCCGATGCAAAGAGAAACCCGATTTTTGGTAGAGTGTTGATTTTGCAAACTCAAACGTCCAGGTAAAAGTGGCTAACCAAAGGGGAAGGTTAAAGAAACATGCCTGGAGTACTGTCCACTTTAGCGGGGCTTTTCAGCTGTGGTAGACAGTCCTTGGAATATGGCCAAAGCGCACCACCTGGGGGAACGCCAGCTTATGATATGTATGCGAAATATGGTGTGGGTGCGATAATATTTTGTGAAATTTGGCATAGGCAAACTAGAAAGCAACCCGACCATCAGTGGCCGATTAATGGTGGTTTTGAGATGGGGAGGATAGATAACCTAGAGAGGGTGCTGATTAGAAAGAAAGCGTGACCTGCAGCTTTTGAGACCGTCAAAGATTGGAGGAGGGAAGCGATGCTCCGACTAAGGAGTAGAGAGAACCATGCGCAGCCATAAAACGCAGCTTGAGATAGCAGAAGAGAAGGAAGAGGAGGAGTGGACTGAGAGTCTAAGACGGGAAGGGAGACAGGACCAGATGAACATAGACAGAATATACCCGCAGCGGGAACTACACATAGCAGATGAATTAATGGAACATTTGTTAACTAACACGGGTCGAGGCCCAAAACCAGAATCGAAACCAAACACGCCAGCAGTGACTGCGCGGGCCCAACCAATAGCTCTCATACCCCCTCCTGCAGCCCGAGCACTTCTCCTCACGCAAGCGTTAACCCAAGCCCCGCCCACAGCACAAGCACTCCCACAAGCGCAGACCGCGGACACACAATTTCCCAGCACCCAGCAAGGCCCTTCAGAGATGCCACCTGTGTCACTTGTCCCATCTGCACCTCCCGCTCTAGAGACAGATTCAGCACCATCCGCCCCTCCCGAAGTCGAGATTGAGACTGGAGAGGCGAGAGGCGGGGCTGAAGGAACAGGATTTGGACAGGTAATTCGAAGCGCAATCAGCAAAAAGGTTGAATTACGACAAGAGGCAGAAATGTACATAGAAGGAAATGATGAGACGGCAGCATTGGCCTCATTGTATGGGTACCGAAGAAGAGATGAGAGACAGGTAGTGTTGGAATGCATGGGGACATTTTTGGTGGGAGACTGGAAAAAGTTGCTTGACAAATTACCACCACAACGATTGTTAGATTTGAACCAACTAGCATGTTGTAGAATAAAAGATGAAGAAGTGAAGGAACATGTGGATAGACTTTTTGATCTTAAAAATGAGTTGGATAATGAGTATGCCGAAATGTTTGCTGCACCTGGGTACAGAGGTTGGGATATTAGAAGAGAGGGGAGAGGGGCGGTAGAATCATACATAGAGCGGAGACATTCAACGTCATCTGTACAGAAGGGCGAGAAATTGAAAGTATGTATACGAGAAGCGGTAAAATGGGTATCAAATCCTAGTATTCCAACAATGGTTATACATGATATATTTGATGAATATTCCATACCAATGAAAAGAAAGGCACTGCAATCGATGGCTGAACATTTGATGGAGAAGGATATAAAAAATAATAAGGCCAGCCCACCTGAGATACTAACGGTATACAAGAGAGCATTCGAGCGAAGTACAGGAGAAACGGGCCTATCACTTGATTTAGGAATACTATTGAACCTAAAAGAAGGGGCAGGGATCGTGAGTGGGGCATTTCCAATGAGAGAGGTCCCGCCCACGTTTGTACCAAAAGTAGAGATCCCTGCGATGGGAACAGTAGGAGCGCAGGTAACACCAGCCCATTTCACCGGCCAGTATGTGCATGTCCCCTTTTCCAGGCAAGAGGTGAATACTATAAAACAGACGATTCCCGATATAAGAAAGAATCCAGCAGGGTTCTACAAGGAAGTGGAGTCAACCCTGAGATCAGCAGTGCTTACTATGAGCGATATAGATTTGATTTTCCCAGCCATTTTGCCAGCAGATATATGGAAACAGATGAGGACGGTAGATGACGCGGGGGGTTTTGGCGCCACATGGGTGGAGTTACTACTGGAGGATAAAAATAGAAAAGTAGGGGAAAATCCGGGAACCCGCATGGCAGATCTACCAGAACGGATAATGTGGACATTGAGGGAAATAATTCCAGAAAAAAAGGATTCAGTGGGACAAATTAACTACATGTGTACAGGGCAAGGATGAGCCAGTAACGGATTATTTCAATAGATTTGAAGGAGTATTCACAGACTTCAGTGGGCAGGATGTGAGCACAGAGTCGGGGAAAAGGCTCTTTTTTGATAAATATGTGAGGGGACTAATATCGCCAATTCAAGATATGTTAATGACGTCGGAAAGTTCCTGGGCAGCAAAACCGGTGAGTGAGATATTACACATGGCCCAATATTACGAGAACAGGGTAAATGTGGCGAAAGAAAGAGAGGTGAAGGATAGAGTAAATTTAAAAACATGGGTGTTACTGCAGCAGGTCATTGGATACAATAGAGGTAGAGGTAATGCACAAGGCCGGGGAAATTTGAATAATATGCATGAGGTGTCATTGGGATTAAATCAATGTGCGTACTGTAAAGAGGAAGGACACTGGCAAGCGCAATGCCCACACCTACAGAATAGAGGTGGGTTTGGTCAGAGAAGGCCTCATAGAGGACATCAGGGGTCGAACGGCCCAAGCAGAAGTAACATGCAGCAGCAGCAGGGATATACCAATGGAGGTACTCAAACCCAATCATATGGCCACAACCAAGCACAACAGAACCAGACATTGAACCAAAGTGTTTCTAACCAAAATCAGGGCGGGCAGGGCCAACAGAGAAATGATCAGAGTGGAGGACATGGAGGGGGAAATGGGAATATTTTTGATACACAACCAAACACGTATTATAGCAGTAGCGGTGACTACACATCGGACGATGTGTTATTTTTGCGATAGGGCAGCCCATGACAGGGGTCGGAACCAGTGTCTATTCCCGTGAATCAGACAGGACCCTACGTAGAAATGAGGGTCTGGAATAAGGAGCACCGTTTCCTTGTAGATACAGGGGCACAGAAGTGTTCGATAGACCACCACTTGGTTCCGGAGATACCACTGTCGGGGCAGAAGAATGTTTCTGTAGGGTTCGCAGGTACACCAGTAATTAACCCCATGTCCGAAGCTGTCCCAATTACAATAGGACCATTTACGGAACAGTGTCCATTTCTTCTGACAGAAAATTGTGGGGAGAACTTGCTAGGATGAAATTTGTTAAGAAAATTGGGGGCAGTCATACATTGTACGGCAGATGGGGTGTTCCTCACGATGTGGCCTCACGATGCACCGGTGACGGAATTTATGTCAAAAGAGTTGCCAGAAGAGTTAAGTGGAGTACCAACCTGTCTGTAGGCAATGCATGATAATGATGTAGGATGCTTGAAAATAGAGCCAGCAAAAATAACTTTGAAAGAAGGTGTAACACTACCACGAATTCCCCAGTATAAAATTTCTGTTGAAGGTGAGAAGGGATTGAAAAGCATTGTTACTGACCTGATGAGATTGGGGGTGGTTGAGGAAATTGCAGAGAGCACGTGCAACAGCCCGATTCTTCCAGTTTACAAGAAAGGCGGCAATGAAGTACCCTATTGTTTCATAATTGATCTGCGCGCATTAAACAAAGTGGTAGACCCACAATTCCCTTTGGTCCCAGATGTCACAACAATACTGACAATGATACAGGCCACTGCAGAATACTTTAGTGTAGTTGATTTGAAGAACGCATTCTTTAGCATCCCAGTGGATAAAAGCAGTAGATATCTGTTCGCGTTCACCTAGGAGGTTGATCATTCACATTCACACTCATTCCACAAGGATGTACAGAAAGCCAGCCCGAGCATTTACAGCAGAGCGCTAAAAGAACAGCTAGACATGCTAGAACTACCCGAAGGTTGCGTACTCTTGCAGTACATAGATGACTTGTTATTAGCTGCTGACACGGAAGGGATCTGCAAAGAAAGTACTGTATTAACTCTTGACACATTTAGCGACCCATGGTCATAAGGCAAGTTTGAAGAAATTCCAGTATAATCAAAAGGAGGTGTCTTATTTGGGATACCTACTTTCGAAAGAAGGGAGAAGATTAACACCAGAACGCATAAAAAGTATTTCTAGTATGCCTATTCCAAAAACTCAAAAAGGAGAGCTGTAATAGGCATGGCCTCTTATTGTCGGCAGTGGATCCGTAATTTTGCGTTGATTGTGAAGCCGATGATAACATTGACTAAAAAGGATGCAGAGATGCCTTTGCAGTGGGATGAGGAATGTCAGAAAGCGTTTCAGCAATTGAAAGTTGCATTGTGTGCTGCGCCAGTTTTAGACACTCCTAACTATAAAAAGATCTTCAGACTATTTGTGAGTGAGAGTGAAGGATGTGCATTGGAGGTTTTGACACAGGAACAAGGTGGAAGAAATAGGCATTGCGGCTATTTTTCTTGCGCGTTGGACCCTGTAGCACGCACTACCACAATGTTTGCGATCCGACGCAGCGGCGGCTGCGTCAGTGAAACAAACGGAAGGAATGGTATTGGGGCACACTTTAATTCTGATGGTGCCACATGCTATAGACGTTCTATTAAATAGGACGCAGACGCAACACCTCACCTCAGCTAGACTGACAAGGTATGAGTTCATCTTGTTTGCACCCCACATCCAAATTATGAGGTGTAGCGCATTGAATCCTGCATAATTAATGCCACTGCCCATAGCAGAAATTGGTGACAACGAATCACCACCCCATGATTGTTTAATGATCACTGAAGAAGAAACAAAGGGAAGGATTGATTTGAGCGATATCCCACAAAAAGAGCCAGATGGGGAGTTATCTTGCAATGGCTCTTGTTTTAAATTACCTGATGGCACATCAACGGCTGCATATGCAGTTACTACCCTAAAGAGAGTTGTAGAGAACAGAAGTATCCCCTACAATTCGGCACAAGCGCAGAAATAATAGCACTGACCCGAGCCTGTGAACTCTCTGAGAATCTGAACGAAAATATTTATACTGACAGCCAGCACGCCTTTGGCGTGGTTCACAATTTTGGCCGACTTTGGGCTGAGAGGGGTTTCTTGACATCACATGGAGCCAGGATTCAGCCTGGCCCTTTGATTGTGCGATTGTTGTCTGCGCTCATGTTTCCAAAGCGCCTAGCTATAGTAAAGTGCGAGGCGCATAAGAAAGTAACATGCAGAGTGGGAGAGGGAAACACGTTTGCAGACAGGATTGCGAAGCAAACAGCCACAGATTTGGGGAATAAAATGATGACAGTACAGACTGAGGAAGTACCTTGTATGATAGAGAATGGAGTTGCCACAGTCAAAGAAATGCAGGCTGAGGCCACGACCGAAGAGATTCAGGGGTGGGCTAAGGGCTCTGCTGAGTTAGATTTGGAAGGATGTTGGGTGGACAAGGAAGCAAAGAACTGGATGTTGCCAAATTGTTACGTAACTGCAATGGTTATAATGGCGCATAGCCCTACCCACATTTGCGCAAAGAAAATGGTACAGCATTTATCCACAGTATGGAAGAATGAGCACATAAAAAAGAATGCAGAAAGGCTAGTGCAGAATTGTATCACGTGCCTGCAACACAATGTAGGAAAGGGAACCGTGACTCCAGCAGGTAGTCTCGGCCCACCCTCTATGCCATTTGAGGTGGTCCATTTTGATTTCATAGAAATGGAAAGGTGCCAGAACTACAAGTACGTGTTAGTGGTAATCTGTGCATTCAACAAGTGGGTGGAGGCACATCCTTTAAAAGACTGTACTGACATGGCCACAGTAAAAGTAATGCTGAAGGGGTATTTCTCCCGGTTTGGGTTGCCCCGTGTCCTGTGGTCAGACAATGGCCCCCACTTTGTGGGCACAGTAGTGCTATAGATCTGTGCAGGTCTGCAAATAGAGAAGCGATTCCACAGTTCCAGGCATCCCAGTTCTGCCGGGCTTGTGGAGGGACACAACGGAATCCTGAAGTCAAAGATAGCGAAAATTTGCACTGGGAGCAAGTTGAGTTGGGTGGATGCATACCCCTAGCGCTGTTGTGTATGCGCACGTCTGTGCAGGCTAAGACTGGGCTCTCCCCTTATGAGATTATAATGGGGAGACCAGCAAATGTATGCTGCGCACCGCAGCCCAGAAAATTATGTGAGGTCGAGCATCCTATGTTAAGCACTTACTGTGGACTTTTAATACAAAAGTTGTGTTTTATTCATCAGCAGGTGCAGGAGGCGTTGCCGATGTGATATACAGGACCGGGGCACTCACTGGAGCCTGGGAGCTGGGTGCTAATCAGAAACTTTGAACGCAAGACAGCATTAGCACCCAGGTGGCGCGACTCCTATCAAGTACCCATGCCAAAAGGTTCCCAGCGTCACTGAAAACTTTGCCTGATCCAGATGATGAGAAAAAGACAACGGTCTCGGAAACAAAAGAAACTGTTGCCAGTCCAGTGCCACAGTATCAGCCTGAGCGAGAAGTGAAAGTTGAAACAAAGCGCAAACGAGAAGTGAAACTCGAAACAGAGCCTGAGGAGGCTGCCCCTAAGGGGGAAGGGTGAAAAGTGCCCCAACGTTGCTCAGCGGAAACAACATCACTGCCGAACGACACAAACCCTGCATTGCAAACACGAGCAGAAACAGCGCGTGCACCCCTTTGGCGCCCACCAGTTCTCGCGAATGCACCAAAGCCAGAGAAAGAAACGACATCATTGCCACGACGCCCATCGCTGCCCATCATTGTGCCACAGGCTGACACTGCGCCTGATACTGGAAATGCAAGGGCACTATTCACGGATCATACAATAGCAGGAGTGAATCGATATAATCTGCGGCCTCGACAGGCAAAGTTATCCACAGATCTTTGGTGCTTTTCTTTTTGGCCTTTGGTTCTACTCACGGACTGGGTAGGAACCAGGGGCGTAGAGGAGAGAAGTGTGAGAATTGTGCAAGTCGGACAATTCAAAACTCACGGCTCCTCGGTGCGCTTATAAAGTACATGTGTCCTAAGCCAGAGCAGGACAAGCTGGATGCACATGGTACTCTATCAATAAAGAACTGTTCAGAAATCGTCTGAGCAGTGGGAGAAAGAACAACTAATCTTGCTCGGGAGTGGATAAATTATACAGGCTGTGAAAAGGCAGAGAGAATTGAACTGTGACATTTTTCGTTGAACTTTTCTGGCATCAAGAACGAGAGACATTCACGACGAACTTCGCCAGCAAGAAGAAGGGCGATGAAGAACAAGTCAAGACCGGTTTCAGCCTCCTCCTGCACCCCTGCTAAAAAAATAATAGATTTAGGGACTGTACATTTAGGGAAAAAAGCATGGTAAAAGGAATAAGGTACTGATTTGCACATTGGTCCTATGTTTCTTAAGTATGATAGTACAAACAATAACAGCTATTACACTATGGTTCCTGGAGTACGTACACCCATTAGAAACACTTTTGCCAAAAACAGCTACTGAAAGCCCGGTTCATGTAATCACTGGTACTTTGCCCCCAATGGAAGAAAGACATAGAGAAGGTTACAGCAACAATACATTGTTGCTCATCATGAACATGAACCATGCGGTGTTAAAGAAAAAAGATTGCAGGGTTTACGCCCATTTACCACAGCACGGTGGGAAAGGGATAGGCTGGTATGCACAACCATTGCCATTGATTTATTCCTGTGAAGTAACGTTAAGTGCAATGTTCTTTGGGAAATGGAACAAGAGTAATACGGGTCAGCTAGATGAGACCAATATGAATGAATTTGAGGAAGTAATCATGAGACCTGTGGGTTGTTCCATATTCCAAAAAGCTTGCATATTTGCACTAGAACCCAGGAGAAAGAATACACGAAAAATAACAAGACTAGATAGATTACATAGGCAGAATAGACCAACCCCGCCAGCAGAAAGAACATCAGTAATGACATTTCGGATGAGGGATGAATGGAACAAAGATGCTGTGCCCCTGCCTATGCAGTGGATCACAGCCCCAAAGCTGCTCCCCTATGTCTACAGAAAATGGGTTCCTATAAAGTAGGATGTTTAGCAACTGCCTGAACACAATGGTTTTAAAACATGAAGTAGAACCTGTGTACGTGGGAGACCCTGTTTATTTTATATGTGGAGAAAAAGCATATCCCTGGTTACCTGGGAACTGGGGAGGTACATGCTACCTAGGTCTACTGTTTCCAGGAGTGTTCCTCTTGGAGACAGCAGAAGTAGCCAGACGAACAAAAGGTAGAACTCAAAGGAGTAGTGAGGGTGGAATGATAGTAATGAATATAGCCAAATCATTTATACCGTTCTTGTCCCAAATAGAAAACTCTTACAATATAAGAAAACTGTCTGGAATATTACAAAAATCAATAGATTCCTCAACGGATATTTTATTGAATATGACGTTAGAAGAAAAAGGAATAAGACTGATGGCACTCCAAAACAGGATGGCTCTCGATATAATATTAGTTGATCGTGGGGGAGTTTGAAAGCTCGTTAAAACTGCATGCTGTGTGTATATAGATGACTACTCCCCTACGATATTTAAAGCGATCCGGAAATTACATGTCATAAGTTCCACACTCTCTACTGAAGCAGGGGGTTGCGGGATAGAATCCTGGTTATGGGGATTATTGCGGTCTTGGGGATGGAAGTTAATTTCGATACTAATGATGGTACTCGGGATATTCATAACATTCTGCTGTTGCATACAATGCTTACCAATAATATGCACTGAAATAACTGATGGATGTACTAAGGGATGTATGCACATGGTGTTGAGAGGAAAACAAACGCATGGCCGGAATAACAGAAACACTGAGGAAACAAAAATAGTAAAACAATTGATGGCGATAGACATTAATGATGGAGATGATTCAGATGCAGATACCCCAGACTCCTCCTCAGAAGAGGAGGATACAATGAATAAATAAGACGTTTGGCACACAGCCAAAATGAGGGTTTGTCAATCTGGAAAAATGAATACCCTTCATTTGAATGATAGACGTAACTTGATGGCCGTGGGCCAACCGTCTCATGCACCAAATTATAGAAATATAAACTGCTATGCTTGACCGACGAGCGGCCATTTTAAATATAGCAAGAATCGCCATTTTGCTTGTTAACCATTGCTCATTGCTTTCTGTCTAAAAACAGATTTGCAGCTTGCAATTCTTGTGAATTCTGCTTACTCTGCTCAACTGTTAACATTGTTGTCTGAATATGAAAGAACAAGGTTGCGGGACTGAAGAGTTTGCTGAAACTCCTCATGAGTAGCCCAGTGAGGAATGCCCACGCTCCCTCTCTGTAGCCTTGGGAGGAAGCTGCACGGCATTTAATCACTTCACAGCTGCCAGCCAGTCTCGTACGATGGTAGAATATGTTAGAATAATACAGTTAAAGGCTTGAATTATGCTTCTCTTACGGCCCCCCTTCGCAAAACCCTTTAGAACGTGTCGGCTCCCAGGACACAAATAGTACCTCATAGATAGCAAAGCTTGGAATGTGGCTCTTCCCCCGTGTACAGATTGCTTCCAAGAACAGAACCACTGTGTTCTAAAAGATGCCTCCGCACTCTCTAAATTGCACATTGTTACTAGAATAGACATCAAAAGCATTATCATCGTCATACTCGTTGGATATGTCCATCGTCATCCCGAGTTCAAAGGAACTTAATACAGAGGGGTGTTGAAAATGACTTTGCTGATTGTATGATGTGCATTTTGTATATATGTAACTGATGTACGTAATTCGCTCTCTTGCATCCCTCGAGGTCTAGGAAACTCACGTTGCGGGGCGTGAGATCAGAATTGGCCAATTGATACTATCTTTTGCTTACAATAAACCCTAGCATTGGGAATTTGAAACCTTGTGTCTGGCGCATCTTTTCGTGTATGGTCATTGCCTTGTTTCCATAGCACGAGGGACTCCTAGGGGCCCCTTTCAATAGCTAATCAATCCATAGATGTATGCCCGTGCATATGCATAGCATTGCTTGCTTTGAAGTCCACAGGCACTACATGTCACACCAAAGCACCCTGAAACTGCCCTCAGACTGCGTGTTCTCTAGAAAGACCACCTCAAGCTGAAGCGCTTGCCATTAGTCACCTGCTATGTCCTGTGTCTCTTTGCTCTGGCCTTGTGTGGATGCTTGCCTGATGGAATGCCTGGTGGACTGTTAGATGTGGAATGTTGTGGTGTGAGTGCCCTGTGTGTTCCTTGGGATTCAGTTAGTGAGAGCTGCCTGTGAGAGTGGAGGCCGGTGGATGTCTTCTTATGTATCCTTCTTGTACCTTCTACTTATCTACCCATGAACTTACCTCTTGTGTCATGTTGTAACCCGGAACCTAGTAAAGACGCTTGTTCCCTACCTGTGGCTCTGGAGTACTTCTTTCAACACAAGAGTGCAACTTAACAATGGCGATGAGGAACTTGAAGAACCCATGAACAAGGCCTAAATGAAGAAAAGCAGGGAGTGTGAGAGGAAATGGCAGACCGCAGAGAACAGAGGTACAGTGATGTAAACCAGAGGAAGAGGAGACATCCACCGCCCCCTTCCCCTCCAAAGGTGAGCTGACCCCCTGCACAGAGCGACACAGCAACTATAGGCAGGCAGGGGTCTAGCTGGGGGCCAGAGCGCAGCATGAAGGACCCTGTGAGAAGTCAGGGTCACCCTAAAGATCAGGACACTCACGGCGCCCAGTGGACCTGGGAGGCAAGTATGGGCCAGGGAAACAAGTATGTCCAAGGAGACCAGAGGGCCTGACAGATGTTTTCAGCCATCCTGTAGTGACAGGACAACCAGTGAGGCTCCAAGGGGCAGTCAGAGGGCCCTGTGACCTGTGGGGATGTGCTGCTGAGTCAGGGCACCAGGAGCCGGCTGGAGAGTTTCAGTGAGGCAGGGCGCCTTGTTGAGAAAAAAAAATGTGCCTAAAGAGGTTCTGGGTGAGACCCATCAGGTGCTGGACAGTTGAGAGGAGAGCGAGTGCCATTATAGGAGCTTGAGAGGACATGCAAGTGCCCTTCAGCAAGAGTGGGAGGGGAGAAAGGAGCGACTTACTAGTCAAATGCTGGGCAGCATTTTTACGCTGTGCAGCAGATGGCGGTGCGATCTGACGTTGCGATATCCGCTGAAGCACGTGAGCTGAGGGGTGGCGAAAGGGTGCAGCGTCCTGGGACACAGAGCTCTAGGAGCTCGGCTTTGAGCTCTGCAGAAGGCAGCATTGGAGCTCCTTTTGTTGTGGGCTCCCAACAATATTGATGATGTCGGCGGGTGTGCGTTGGTAATGACGAAGGCAAGACACGTGATGCCCATGCAACAATTCAGGCTGACCATCGAAAGGTGAGAACTAAGCTGCTGAAATTCCTAAATTGGACTTAGTGGTAGGAAGTGACCGCTAGGCAAACTGTCGGCAATTACGAAAAAGCATACAAATAGATATGAGCTTGAGTATGGTGAGCAAAGTACCTGTTGGAACGAATGTTCTTAAAGTGAGAAACAGCAGCTCGACCGTTAAGGAATTCTGTATAACAAATCACTCACTACTACAATGTGTTATGAAACCTTGTTAAAATGCGTGGTGGTGTCTTTTCTCAGCTCTCAAGTTGACAGAATAGTTTAGAAGAACTGTGCAATTCCCTTTGCAAGAGAATTGACAAGCGTGATACTTGGACACTTTATGCCTGTGATTAACGGGTAGGGCATTGTGCTTTGTTTTCTATTTCCCACATGTTAGTTAACATGTCTAGCGCAGCACGTGAACCCACATATCTGCACTCTGGTGGAAAAGAAAATAATCCCAAATCTGAAAATAATACAAGGAAAATAATTATTTGTGAAACGTATTACTTTTTGATATATCGCACACCAGGGTATACATGTAAAAAATGTGACCAGATTGCTCCATGTCTCTCGAATACACGTTACGATCCAGGAATAACCTTTACAGATGAGTGCTTTCTGGGAATTGTGGTCTCAGATGACTGCCAGAAAATTGAACACAAGCATCTCATACCACCAATGATTTATAAATTGACAGCCAATTAAATTCTCAGATGTAGGGGTCTCCTGGTAATGCTGTGAAGATATGTCATTTTGATTAAAATACAAACAGCACATTAACAACACAACTATTGCAAATAACAGGATTCGATGCAGGCAAGATTTTTCAAGAGTAGTTACACAGAAAGTTTTAGCAGAGTTTTGTGTCATAAAAGGTTACCAAGAAAAAAGTGCCATTTTGAATCGCGATGATTAGTTTTCCAGTCAATAGCACTCGGAGTACCAGTGCGTCTTGTCTGAAGAGCCACATCTGCTAAGTGCCACTCCGGGCTTTAAGCTTGCCAGGGCTGGCCAGGGTCGAACCCCGGCAGGCTCAAAAATCAAATTCTGAGGAGAGGCCCTGGCGGGGCTCAGTAATCTCCCCCGTCTGCTACTGGAAAATACTTTTTTTTCCTAAAGCCTGAAGTTCTCGTTCAGGTGCGAGAGCTTTTGGCTTAAGAAAAAAACACCTTTAATCCATACTGGTGGCGCCACACCTGGGAGGCATCATTCAAGCAAGAGATACCCGTGGGCCAGTGCCACCTTAATGGAAAAAGGGTGAGACTGCTGGGAGCAGAGCCCTTTCTTCCCTAAACCCTGAATTTCCCACTCATTCGCTGAAGCATCAGGCTTTATTTATTTGTGTATTGCTTATTTTTAATGTGCACTATACAGCTGAATTGTCTTTCAAGGCACATCAAGACAAGGGGGGGGGGGTGGACGGGGTGGTTGGATAGGGAAGGGGAAGAAGGTATAAAACAAAAACGTTCTTAAAAGGTCTTGAGATATTCGGAAACATTAGGGGAAAAAAGGCCTCCATTAGTGCCACCATAAAGGCAGAAAAGGCGAGGCAAGCCCCCTTAACGGCAATAGCCACACTCATTGATGTCAGAAGGGAAAACGATAAAACATATACGTCACCTGCAAGTCGAGCTCCAGAGTTTCGTCAGTCACTGGCAGACGGTCTCCGGTAAACTCCTTTTCATCCTGCATTCAGCCAGCCTCAAAGTTAGAGAGCACTCTCCATGCCAATGGCCACTCACAGACCCTCCTTCACTCGGAATACGGTTATGACGTTTAAAAAAACAGCTGCGTTTATGAAAGAAACGAGCTGCGTGCGAGGTAAACCAGCGTGTGACTGTGAAATGCCATGCCTCCTTTGCACAAACAGGCAATGCTTGGGTGGCCTGTTGTATTATTCATGTAAGCAGCCGTAAATCTACCCGACCGGGGATCGCGTGAGCTGCTTGCTCTGTGAAAGGAGAAACACAGGACTCCTTCAATTTCATCAGTAATGTATATGTTGGAGACACTGGCACAGGTCTATGACGTGTCATCTGCAACGTTTCGAAACATTTTAGCCTTCCTTGTAGTCATAGCTCACAAGTCACTCACTTGTGCCGATGTGACAATCTGATATCTCATTCTACCCAATATATGCAATATGTTAAATAATTATTGATTTATCCCATGCAACATCATCTTCTTGTTGTGCCCAACATATGGACTGCAGGGAGAATACAATATCAGGAAGAGAAATATAAACACACATTGCATTCACTAGACAATATTGACTTTGGTCCGTTCCTACACTCGGGGATGGAGCCACTTCTTCAAAGAGAAACTGGAGACACGGAAGCAGCGCTTGCAGCACCGAACACCCCACACGAAACATTACACCGCACTGCACCTATAATTGCACGGAACAACGCCCTGCAAGAACACATAACTGCAAAAAACACGGCACATAACACATTACTTCCATGACTTGTTTAGTAAAGCACTGCGTGTACTGCTGGGCACTACCGACTTTCTGCAAATACCATTTCCCTTTCCAAAACACTTAACTGTCTGCCAATAATAACTGCCTTCGAAGTGCACGCTATTTTCATGAAAGCACCTATTCTTAGAATGGGACATTTTGTGTCTTGCTGCCGGCCCTATGCTGCACCCCACCGCCCAAACCCCGGTCGGCACCCCTGGCCTGATAGACCAATGAAATCAATGCCTTGCAGAGTAAAATCGGCCAGGTAGCAAATACAGTCCCCCGACTGCTCTTCCATCTAGCCTAACTGCCGAAATGGCCCAGTCATGTACTCCTTTTGCTCGTCATGAACATCTGCCTCGACGGGCCATACATCCGGTATTAAAGGTACTCACTATATAAAAAATGTCTTACATACCCTAACTGAGGATGAACATGCGGCATCTCCTGAGATCAATATTACCACAGCTGCATTATCAAGGCGTTTGCTATGACGCCTTCCTCCTCTTCCTCACAGATGACTCATCTGGCCCAAGACATATCATATGACCGAACTACACTGCATACATACTGACACTGTGCACCAGCACACCTCGTTAGGGTCTTTACTTGACACAGCATCTCTATTTCTGGAACAATCATTTTACAGCAGAGTTTCATGCACCCTAAACAACCTTCAGGGACCGGGTTTTATAGCCCACATGGGTTGGACATTCTTCATCAAACTGACAAAGTTGGCACAAATACCATACTGGACCTAAACTGTATATTGAATTCTCTTGTTCGCTTACATGAAAATATAAGCCTTGATCTTAGAGAGAACTTTATTGCTAACTTTCAATACAAAACTACGTTTCTTGGAAGGCTTTATTACAGCACAGAAAGGTCAGAGATCCTTCTCTTATGCTTGACTACTCATTCTCAGTGGTTGGTAGGTGCAGTATGCCTGCAAATGGACTGGTGTCAAAGTCTGCCATGTCCTTAAAACCATTTTGATCTGACCAATAATGAGATGATATTATCTAACTCATTGGATTCTGTGGTGGGCCCCAGACGCCTCTTTCTCTGGTAACTCTCAGTTTATAGAACAATCTAATGTCATTGAAAATAAAAGAGAACAACTTAATATCACTCATTCTCTTAAGAACTCTAATTCCCATAATACCATAAGTACTGAGACAAAAAGAGGAACACAGAGGCAATGGGGACTCAGAAGTGTGAGTATCCAAAGGTGTGGTCAAGTCATTACCAATTAGAGCACCTGAGCTGGATAGTTAAAATCCAGGATGAGACCCAGCTGGAGAGAGAAAGGAAGAGGTTGTGGTGTTGTTGTGATGAAGTTGAAGCAGAGGAAGAAGCCGTTCAGATCTGTGCAGGAGTAGTAGCAGAAGAAGCTCAAGCCATCCATTGTGCAGGTGAAGCCATGTAGAGAAGCCTGCCAGCAGAGGTCAGCCCAGCGTGTGAAAATCCAAAGAACTGCAGGATGAAACAGCAGAAAACAGCATACTAAGGAGAAGCCCAGCTGCGAGAAAGTCGATTTACTGAAGCAACGTGAAGAAGACTGGAGAAGCTGCGGAAGATCAACAGAGCTTCTTTTGCTCCTGGAGACTGCCACAACGATTATCTGAAGCTCACCGGAGCAGGAGAAGGGACAGAGTGACGTCTGAAGCACCACCGTTTGACCTGACAGCTGGAGAGAGCCACCGTAAAGAGCCGGTCAGTGTTCAGAGAGTGAGTGTTCCATGAAAGAAAGCTGTCACAACTTCATGTTTTTGTATCCCAAACACTTAATGAATCCAAGCAGAACGTATTTAATGAATATCAATTAATGAAAAAAAAAAAACATAAGTGGCAAAGAAGAATTTCTTTGGGCAAACCCCGAGAGAGGAAAGGTTGGAACCAGTATTGCCTACAGCCAAAAGGCTGTCAAGCGACTTTGGGCAAAGTAACAGTGGGGGAAGTCTTTAACGATCACAGCCTATCACCGAGAAAATACAGGCTTAACAAATCAAGACAACCACTGGGGAACATTCATATTCCCCATTACCAACAGCCAAGAGGTTGTGAGGGACCATTAATAATACTAGCAAGGCATAAGTTCCCTTTTAAGAGATACAGCTATTGAAAAACATGTAGCTTACATTGCCAGCAGTCAAGAAAGTGTGAAACCATGTCAGAAGACTTGTGTGGAGAATACTGGAATCAAACTAACAAGTGTTGAAGTTAGTGGTAGGAGTTTGTTTTCCTGGCAGGTGAGTATACCAGGAAAGAAGTTGGTGATTTCATAATCTTGTGGCAGAAAGAGTTGCAGAAAAAACCTTTGTTGAATGACAAGAATGTATATGCTTTATTCAATGTTGAAAATCCATAATATCAATGATGCAAGTTGTTGTGTTGTTTGCTAACCTGACAAAAGAATGTTATGTTCTAGAAGACACATAGAGAAAGAATAATGTGTTATTTTGACAAGAAGAAAGTTCTATGATAACAGAGCAATTACATTTAGGTTTTTGAACTTGTGTCTTGGAAGAAAGTCAAGCATCCTTGAAAAGGGATATTGTGGAAGACATGTGTTGTTTGAACCATTAACCATTTGTTATTTCTTCAAGAAAGACTCTTTGGTTGGAAATACTTTTCTATTTCTCTGAACAGAACTTTGTCAGAACAGAATTATAATTTGAGTATTCCTGAATTTATCCAGGTGAAGGGAATACTACCCTGGTCACAAAGAGTGCTTCCAAGACATATTTAAAACAGTTTTTATTGAATCAACGATCAGCCATATTTTCCTTGTACAATTTGATTGCATGTATTAATGAGAAGGCCAGAGGACTTCGGACCCTCAGTCGTTTTTCTTCAGTTTTAGTTTGCTAGGCAGGGACCTCTCTGTTAGGGTAGAGAAAGTGGGGCATTTATCAGAACCCTTTTTACTTTGAATAAACAGCAAACATTGAGAAAACTCTACCTTTGTGTCTGTCTCACATTTCTGACCCCTCACAATTACTTGATGTTGGGAGCAAAATATTCTCCTGTATAATCTTAAGAAAACTAAATACTTGGGCTAAGGAAAGTGGGCATCTAGTCAAATACTAATCTGGATTTTGCAGAGGCATGGGAACACAGTTACATGGACTTCTTCTAACCCTCATTCAAAAGAAATATTTGCAAAAAAAGGGCTATATATGCAGCCTTTATTGATCCCTGGTCACCTTTTCTATTCTATTCTTTTCTAATTTATTTTTGATTAGCGCTAACTAACCCGCAGGCCTCCGAGCGCTCTAACTGACAATACGACATGAAACAAGTAAGAGGGCAGCAGCAGGATAAAGTTGATAAAGTTATTCGAGGCAGGTGGAGAAAGCTATCTGACTGAGGCCTTCTGGATAACTTGCTAGGGCTCTTAATTCATCTTTACACTGATAATATTTGAGTCAAACTGGATGGGTTGGGATTATGTCTGAGACTGATGATACATACAGGGGGCTTCAACAGGGTTGTGCCCTGCCCTCTTTAATTTGTACATTGTGGATTTAAGTCCCTCCCATAGCAAGACTAAATCATTCCCCCATGTCTGGGTCAGATGCCGCTGCACTGTTTGGCCTTTATCAGTGATTTGGTCATTCTTGATCAAACACTGATTGATCTACAACGCAGTCTTGGTAAATTGACAAACAGTATGATGGATAATGATCTAGATAAATAAATTGTGAAACATCGAAGGTGATGATATTCTCTAATGCCAGGAAAAAATGAACCATTACTTGGCACTGAAAGGTGAGAAAATTGAAGTGTTAGATTAATTTACGTATCTGGGATTTGTGCTGGATTGAAAGCTGCAAATTGGAGCTCAATTTTAATAGGCTTCAATCTAGATGTGTGATGTTTGTTGAACATTTGAAAAAATACTTTTCGCTATGGACTCTACTCTTGCTCCTCATTCTTACCCGTTATAAAACTAAAATAGCTTCATGTCTACTGAGATTTTAAAAACGTTTGATGAACAAATGTGGTTTAAATTGGAAGGCCCATTTCTAAGGAACATTTTGATTTTGTCTAACTGTGTTTTGGTCTATGTATTACATTGTAAGCTAGGTCTACTTTCCTTGCCTGCATTGTGTGGTAAGTCGAACTCAATAAGGTAGACAAGAGGTCATTAAACACACCAAGTTGTATTAACCAAAGAAAGTAAGGCTTATTCTAGCCCTATCTCACTGCCACCTAGCATTAGGCTGACTGACACACCGTTAAAGTTCAAGAAGGACTTGGAAACTTATCTCTTTAATCACTCACCAGATTAATATCGCATTGTTCCTCTGGTCTGCCTCCCTGACTCCTGAGCTTTGCCTCGGTTTCCCTAGAATTCTGTCTGCACTTTTTTGGTTATGATTGTTTGTCTGTCTTTTTTGTTGTTTGCGCGCCCTGAGGCCTACAGGCTTGTAGCACGATGGACTAAACATTTTGAATAAGTACATGAATAAATAAGGACATTTTTACCCTAATCTCTGAAGAAACTTATAAAGAGTGCTTGTCAGGATGACTTACAAACAAAACATGTTCCTCTGTCCAAAGCCTAATCTACACTGACTCCTTTCCCTACCATTAACAAAAGGATTAACAGAAACACAACCAAGCTATCTCTGTGAAGGGGTTTCTACAAGACGTGGGAAGTGGTGGCTAGCTTTTGACCTCCAGCTAAATGTCTCTATGGTTTCTTCCAGGCTACTTGTCCAGTGATACAGTTCAAAGTTCAAGTTTGCCCAATGTCTCTATTCTTTCTTTCTTCCTTGGACAACAGTCTCTGTTTTAAGTAGTTGGTTCGTAATTACTCAGTCTTGAAATATAGTGTCTCTCATCCACCTTGGGGTATGACTTCCTTCCCCCTGTCTGGGATGCTTTTTGCTTACACCTCACCTTGGGGTCCTGCTTCTCGCACCCCGCCTTGGTGTTCGGCTTATCACACCTGGTCTCGGGATCTCCTATAGTTCAGCCCGCCTTGGGGTCTCCAGTTTCTCACCCGCCATGAGTTGTCCTGTCTTTCCCCCCACCTTGGGATACCTTGTCTCTCACCCAGCCTTGGGGTATCTTGTTTTTTACCCCATCTTGGGGCACCTTGATTTCACTCCATCTTGGGGTATCTGCTTTCGGTACAACGTCCTTTCATCGCATGCATTTCCATCCCCTGGCAGTTTAATGTGCATATTACAACGAATAGGCTCATTGAATTTTTTAGGGGGGGGTGGAACAGGGCAGATAAGGGTATGGGCAGGTAGCTAGAAATAAGTGTGGGAGGGTAATGGGGATACCCCCCTTAAAAAAAATAAAAAAGATGACCATTTTCGTTGGTATGTACACGTTAAAGTGACAGGGGATGAAATTGCAGGCGATGAAATGACATGGAACCTCTGCTTTCTACTCCTATCTAGGGGTATCTGGTTTCTCACTCTGGCTTAGGGTGTCTGCTTTCTAACCCTACCGTGAGGTATTACTTCCTTCTCCCTGTCTGGAAGTTTTGTTGCTTATATCTCACCTTAGGGTCCTTTTTCTTGCAACCTGGCTTGGTGTTTGACTTCTCACACCCCATCTCAAGATCTCCTGTAGCTCAGCCCATCTTGGTGTCTCCTGTCTCTCACTCTTGTTTCTCACCCCAGCTTAGGCCACCTTGTTTCTCAACCCCTCTTGGGGCATCTGCTTTCTCATCTCATCTTAGAGTATTTGGTTTCTCAATCCAGTTTAGGGTATCTGCTTTCCCACCCCAGCTTGGGGTTTCTGGCTTCTCACCCATGCCTGGGGTACCTGAATTCTCACCACAGCTTGGGGTTTCTGTTTTCTCACCCCAGCTTGAGGTTTCTGGTTTCTCACCCCAGATTGGGGTATCTGCTTTCCCACCCTAGCTTGGGGTGTTTTCTTTCTAACCCTGGCTTGGGGTATCTGCTTTCTCAGCCTAGCTTGGAGTATGACCAGGCCTCTCCACCCACCTCCAAGTTCCCTGGAAGCACTGCATACCTATTTTTGCTGCTGTGGTGTTCCTCAGGGAAAGTGATCTCCTTGGCCAGTGCCGAACCATGACTCTAGTTTCTCTAAAGTCTTTGGTGTTAGTTCATCTGTGTCGGTTATTGCCTTCGGGGCTTGAAGGGACTTCAGTGTCAGTTCCAGCAGGTGCCGGTCTACCTCTCTTTGTGTGGTCAGGTTTACTGTATGTTCGGCAGGTTGGAGAATCTCTGGCTCCCAGCCCCGTAGAAGGCAGGAGCGCTCAGCAGGCTCTCTATGCTCCTCTGCTTTCCATGATTTATGGCTGTGCCTCACAAGGGGACATTCCCTCCTCTGTGTTACTCCACTGGCTTGCGTTTCTCTTCTGTGTCGATCTTGTGGGACCTTTATGTTGTTCCTTGTACAAGGCCATTTTGGATCAACACTTATTTGACCATTAGACTCAGCACATGTCTAACTTTTGCTTGATACTAAATCCATCTCCATCTGGGAGACTGCCGAAAATGTGCCAACCGTTTGGTGTAATTCATCACATAGCCGCATTCCTGTGCACCCTGTCCCCAGGAAGCGCGGGACGTGAGGCGTATTTGAGGTCGTCGTCATCATGACCTCATTGCATACTTGTACGCATGACATCACGTCGCCTAGCAACGGCTCCCTGAGAAGTAAGAAACACTGTAACACACTTGCGAGTTCTAGCCATTCTCTACTTGCTGCCACTACACTGCGATCCGCACAGCAACAGGTAAAACCATCCATTCTTATGGGTAGACATCTGCAGTATCCTCTTATTGATTCATAGTGTTTCTTTAAGTTACCTCATTAGGAATTCTTTTTACTTTGCACCATATGTAAACATGAATTTAACCCTGATAAGTCATCAGGATGGCAATACAATCCCAGGTAATTTATGAGTTAATTACACGATATATACACTATTGCCAATATCTTTCACACATCCATACTTTATAACACTTGCATATTGTTTAACTATTTGGTTTTCCTTGTATTTCATTGTAGATACATAAAGGCTTTTCCATAGCCAGGTACATTATTTATTTTCTTCTTATAAACACATAGGAAAGTAGTGACGATTTAAGCTCATAGATACTTATTCTCAAATCTGTTGATACTGGTTTCTCTATTCTTTTCTTTCCAATGTATGGCATGAACCACAAATGTGGGGTACGTATTCATGTTTTACGTTTAATTTTCCATCTTTATATGTTGATACAATATTATATACAGAGTGTCCAGCCCTGAAGACAGACTTAGTCCAAAATGCATTGGCAAATATTGTTGGGACACATATTTTCTGGATAGACACTGCCTTTTATGCAATTAAAATAACTGGGAGTAAAACGTTTTGGATCATATTTTTTGAAGCGTTATGAACATTACTTAAACAATCAACTAATAGTTGCAACTTGATTACAGAGCAGAGCTTGAGCATACTCTGAACTAGGGATTTCTTTCTAGTTCTATTTGGACCTTTCGGTTCCTGCCAAAAATGAGGCAGGGTAATCAATTGGTCCTGTGCTTCATGCAAGTATAGCATTAGTAAAGTATCCGATACCACACCAGCCAGTTCTCTAGAGGTATTCACACAGTTTTCTCTCATAATCCCCATATACCCAACAAAGTTACCTACTTGTCCTTTCCCCTGGGGGTGTTAAGATTAGTGGTTTCACCTCCCTAGCCCGAAAGGGGGTGGCTCACCCTTCGGGAGAGCGAGGAATTCCCTGGATGCATCACAATTGATCAAATGGAAATTGGTGTCACGCTGCAAGAAAAAGTTTGATCATCCTAACAATTTGCTTTATGAGGAATTGAGTGTTCTCATGAAGGGAGTACTCAGTGTGAAATGAAATAATTGGGTAAATATGTTTGTCAGAAGCTTCTGAATTTGACAAAAAAAAAACTCTTCTTGTGATTCCAATGATAACTGAAAGAGCAATATGGCACCATGATGATCTTTGAATGCCAGCAAGACGGAGATCCTCCTCATCGGCATGCCTTCCCCATCCCTTCCCCTCACTTTTTGGCCGGCCTCATTTGTCCCTCCTCCTGCTCCCACCTGCGAGGCTAAGAACCTCAGGGTAATCTTTGACTCCATACTTTCCGTCTCTGCCCACATCTCTGATGTCTCTAAAAAGTCAAACTTCCTACTGCACCTCCTCAAAGGTACTCTGCCTTTCCTCTCCTTCCCCCAGGAGCTCATGGTCTCCAATGCTCTGGTTCTCTCTAGTTTGGACTATTGTAACAGCGTCTTTCTAAATCTACCTGCCTCTATTCTCCGCCCTTTGCAACTAATCCAGAACAAGAATGCGAGACTTGTCTTTGGCCTCAAGCCCTGGGATCGTATCTCTCCAGCTCTGAAATCCCTCCACTGGCTCCCAGTGGATGCAAGGATTAAATTCAAAACCCTCTGCATTGTCCACAAGGCTTTCTGTGGCCTGGGTCCAAAATACCTTCAGCTATCCCTCGCAAATCACTAACCTCTTGAGCTCTTTGCTCCTCTACCTCCAACTCCCTCAGGGTCAGTCGTTTTTCAAAGAAACAAGCTGGGGGTAAATCTCTGTCTTCGTCTGGGGCCTTCCTCTGGAACAGCCTCCATGCCACTCTAAAACTTGATGAGAACCATCTCCGGTTCCAGAAGCACCTCAATACCTTCCTCTTTTCTTCTGCCTTTGCTCCACCTCTCCCCTGCTGATCTGTTCTCTCTTGGCACCGTGCACCTGGTCACACTTTGACCTCTGGGCTCAGGTACCTGCTCACCCTGCCACCCTCCCGCACTGCCTCCGGGCCACCCCTTGCACTGGGGTCTGTATCTGTACCCATACAGCCCCCCCTTTTTCTTCCTGCACTTATCAGACCTACCCTGTCTGCTGCCTTAAACCTAGCACTTGCCAATTGCTGGCTGCACTACCACAGTTTGTTGCCTTTATTATTTATTTATTTATCATTTTTATTTATTTGTTTCTTCTTTGCCTCACACTTCTCCCCCTTCCATGCACTTTTCCCCTCACCCTCTCCCATGCACTTGTGCGTTCTCAGTGTCACTGGGCCTAGTAAGATCGTTGATTTGTTCTCCCCTGTTCCGCTCCCTTGCCTTGTCGCGATCTGAAACACTTGTGTACAGGCGCGATAGAAATAACATATCAATATCAATATTACATGATTGGTGTAGCACTAGAGATGCCATGATCGAATTTGGCATTTTTTTATAACACTGCCTTGGAAATCCTATTATATACTTAACAACTATCTTAAAAAGTTTCCATGTCCCAAATGGAGGAATATTTTCCCAGGTTTGAGATTAAATGTATTGCCACCACTCAAAGTCATTGGGGCTAGAAAAAACAGTTAATGGAGTATGCATATCTGTTACTTCTGTATGATGTTGAAGTTGTTGTAAGGCAAAAGCACCTCATTATTGACTGCCCTAAATTACAAGAAAGCAGGGAAACATTTTAAAGGTTACAGATTTTAAATTAATGTTTTCTCCTCTACATGTTTCTGGTCTCAAATTGAATTTTGGAATGGAAACAAGTGTCATTGACATTGTCAACTATAAGATATGTGACTGAAATATTGTGTTCGCTGAATTTGCAAATTTTTATGGAATTTCAACTGTTTTAAAAACAAAAATTGTTTTGTTTATTGATATATTGTTATTAATGTATTTTCTTCTGGTTGTTGTATTAAACATTCTGCAAGGTTAGATTTTAATTCAAAGCACATTAAAGCTTATTTCCATGAATAAGAACAGATGAATTGTCTCCAGAAACTCGAATCTTGTTATTATGACGCTACTCAGTTGTACACATACGAGGAATAGCTGTTTTGCACTTGTAATTTTGCTAAATGCTGCATGTGACTTGTCCACAAATGACGAAAGACGAATGGAATTATTTGCACTGCAAATTGGGACTTTGCATGCCAAACTGGGTGCAAAATCTCGTTTGTCGATTGATGGAATCGTATGCGCTGCACTTTTTCTTACCTTGAAGAGACCTCGCGCAGGTTCTGCAAGTCTCTGTGAGCAGACGAGTGCCTTGCATGAGACACCACAGACAGCTTGAGCGTGACTTCTGCAGATAGCAGGGAAGGGGGCGGAACTCATGAAATGAACAAGAACAATGGAAAATGTGGGCGTTATGAGGTATGGCCCTCAGGCAGTCCATTGCCCGCCCACTATTGTGCATAATGATAATTATTCATGGATCCAACTGCGCAACCTCTTGGCAGGGAAATGGCAATGAAAAGACTCATCCGATCTGCCTCCCAAAGGCCGGCGTACAGACACTTGTGCATGGGAATCAATGCACAAAGGTAAGATCGGGTGTCGGATTTAGGGGTGTGTTTTCACAGCCGGGGTTCTAAACTAACTTAGGGATGCTTGTTTGCAGTGCAGTGGGGTGCAGGAATGATTTACGGGGGTTCGCAGGCAGAATTTGAGTTTTACCCGATTTACGATCAATCATATGCATGTTGTCGGGGTGCCGGTAACAGTTACGGGTGACCCCGCGCAGGATCCCTGAGATGCAGGCCTGCTTGCTGGGACCAAACACACTTGACCTCATTATGAGTGTGCCGGTCCGGAAACAACAGTGCCGGTAAACATACCGGCACCGTTGTTTCTGGACCGGCACACTACGACTCTGGGGGAGGGTGCCATCCCTCCCGCCAGGGTCAGACCTGGCAGACAGAATGGCACCCGCGCGCAGAGTTTCACGGAAGCACTTACACTGTTAATAAAGGTGTCAGTTGCTTCTGTGGTCCCATGGGAATGGGAACTTGCAGAATTACCGGCGCCTGACTTCCAGGCTGCCGGGGTCGGAATACCCTGGGGTTACCAGGAAGGCAGGCGCCGGTAAAATGCGCAAGTCCGGCAGCAACCTGATGGTTTTACCTGCACAGTTACCACCAGACTTGTGATGAGGCCCACTGTTTTAAGGGTGGATGTATATGCGCCCCGAGAGCACGCAAAGGTAGCTGTTTCTGGCTGTTTTTGCATTACTTGGGAGTGTGTCGGGGGCGTTACGGCAGCGACTTGCATATATGGTTACTTTGTGCAAACAATTCCATGAATACGCACAGCGCGCAGAAAAATCTCTGCACGCAGGCACGTGCAGAGTCGTTCTTGACACGCAGGATTTGCGGGATCGCTGTGCACTATTCCATGAATCAGGCCCATAGTCCCTGCCTTGCACTGTCTGTACTAGACGTATTTGTGTGAGGAATATGCAGAAAAGTGGTTCACTCTGTGTCGTACAGTTCACAATGTGTTACCACTGAATAGCTGCGCGATTTCACGGAACCAATGTGCAATGCAGTGTTCACTCCCAAAGTATGCACGCTCTGTTGAAGATCAAGCTAGGGCCACTGACATGAAGAGCGTGCCCGTGAACACATAACAGGGGCAAACAGAAAAGCTTATCATGAAATGAAAAAATAATAGACAGGGGGATTAGACCCACGTCTAGCCTTAGCAGTCGCATTAATGAAGCTATAAAACAGCTTTGCTCCTCTTTTCTTTTTTTGAAGCAGCAACGCAATTTGCATTGCAAATGAAGAGGCACAACTCTTAGTAATTGCATTGTAAACATCCACAGAATTTATTCCAAGCGTCTTCCTGTTCCAATAAAACAGACCATGTTGAACATTCACGCAGGTTCACATATACTGCAGACACGACCTAACACTGATTTAGAGAATGGGCTGCACCCACAGATGGACTCACAGATTTTCTGTGTTCCCTATATCGTGTACCCCTGCACAAAAGCAGGGTTTTTATTCTTCCCAAATTCCCAATCATTTTCAATTTATTTTGGACATTGGGTTGATGCCTTTGAAATAGAAAACTATATGTAAAGTTGTTGTACAGGTAACTAAGGTCAAATTCTTGGACAAGAATTCAATCTAATTAGACCACTGCGGCTTCACACTGGTGTATAATAATGTTGCCCCTGGCAGAGAAAGCGCAAGGCCTACTATCCCAGGGAAAGACCCTAGGTCGCAGATGGCAGAGCGATACAGTGACTAATGTAGCACGCCTGCTTCTCACTATGCTGTGGGGCTGTGGATGGGACTGGAACCCGGCACCGCTGCAGCATCCGGCAAGAGATCACACTGCATTTTCATGTGTTCGTTTTCAGTTACAAACGAACATAGTTTACAATTAAATGTACCAATCAGAGCTTACAATTACGACAATAAAACATGTAAACGAATGCCTTATGGAAAATAAAAGCAAACATTGGCAATGCCAATAGTTTAGGCTTTTGTGTAAGCATGGCCATAGTGATATTAACTGCCCATTGATAGTAGCAAGTGCAGAATACGGCAAGTACCTGGACATCTAATAGCAGTGCATGGCAAATGTCTAATACTTTTTGACTGCTTTGAAAAAACACTGGCAGGCACTTTGAGTTCAAAGTTGTATGATAAAGAACGCTTGATTAACAGGAGTTTGAAGAGTTCCCACGAAGAGGTCTTTTGGGAGGGAAGGGGCAGGGACTGGGTGGGAATGGTCATAGGGATTGGAATGTCCATGAGCAGTCAATCGGCAGGCAAATAACCAAACAACACCTACAAGCTGTGTGTCCCTCCTCATATGCCATTTCTACTCTTCTGTGCTCTAATGCAATAGTTTTGGCTTATAGCTATTGCAAGTGGCACCTATCAGCCCAAAGTAAAACCTTGAAATCCCATGTCCCTCAACCAAGGAGAATGAGGGCAGTATACAAGTGCAAAAGGGAGGTGAGAAAGTGTGCAATGGGGAGAAAGCATTTGGAAGACAATAGTAACATTAGCAATGCTTGAATGTTATGGGTGAATGGGCTTGGGAGAAGAGAAAGAGAGGTTAAAATGTGAGGTCCGGTTGTGCTATGTGTGGGTGTGATAAGATGTAGGGAAGAGATGAGTGGAGGAAGGATGTTAGTGCCCCCATCAGCCATACGTTTGGGCTTTGATGAATGTGTTATGGAGCTCCAATCAGCTATACCTGCAGAAGCTTTGCTTTTGGCCTGTTTGCAAGTTTCACATATCCACCGCTTTCTCTGGCTTCTAAAATGTTCG